>NC_134400.1:192018569-192751176 GCF_050003625.1 Haematobia irritans | reverse complement strand
CAATATTGGCCATATACGATTATTATATTAAAAGTGTAATGATATTTAGTTCATTCATAAATTTCATATTACAAAAAAATATACATACATGTAACAATAATTATTCAATAATCATAAAAAAATATTTTGTTAGTCTATTAAGAAAATATGGTACTATATGGTATGTGACTTTATTGATTGAAGTGGTCCATTAGTTTTTTCCTAAGAAGAGGGTTCGAGAAGTCAAATGCCTTTAAGGAAACCGGAAGAGAGTTCCATAACCTACAAATCCTTACAATAAATGACCGCTCATATATTAACGATGATATTCTCGGCAAAATAATTACTTGATTTCGGGTTAACCTGGAAAAACGAAATGATTGAGCAATATCGAGTGGTGACTGGGTGACGATAATACGATTGAAACATAGTAGATTCCTGATCTTAACAAAGTCCTCAAAGGAACATTGTAGGAATTCCTGAGCAAATGGCGAAATATGATCCCTCATCCTGAGGCCGTAAACATATCTAATAATCCTATTAAAAACAACATGCAGCTTCCTCAGAATGCCTAGACCTGTGCCACAGTATACCTCCAAGCAATACAAAATGTGAGACATTAATAAAGCATGCGAAATCCGTACTTTGACGGGTGTAGGTAAATAACAATCAAGGTTGTATAAACCGCGTAAGGTGCCGCAAATTTTGGAAGAAATCTTTGATATGTGTTCCTCAAACTTTAAGTCACAGTCAAGGTAGACTCCTAAGCACCTTATACTCTGTACAAATTGTACAAGAACACCACTAAAGCGAATATTAAGTCGATAAGGAATGGATCCGAAATTGAGAGCTCTGGTCTTATCCGGGTTAAAGTGAAGGCGATTGACGGATGCCCACTGGGCCACACGAGACAAGGTATTATTAATAATAGCCTCATAAGAGCTCAAGTCAACTCTATCACCTGTAAAGAGTAAATTAATGTCATCCGCGAAAAGATAAATTCTGCAAACATTGGAAGCCGCAACCTGGACAAAATCATTTACATAAATTAGAAAAAGTAAAGGCCCAAGAATTGAACCTTGAGGAATGCCGCTAACACATTCCAAAATACTCGACTGCCTACCTCCCAGACTTACAAATTGTCGCCTTGCTGACAGATACGAAAATATCAAATTAGACGATGTTAGAGAAAACCCAAACTGATGAACAAGTTTATCTACCAAAATGTGATGGCACACAGTGTCAAAGGCCTTACTCAAATCCAACGCCACCATAGTGGACATTCTATTACTGTTCAAATTTTCCCTTATCTGCTCCGTAAGCGACAATAGTAACGAACAAGTACTACCACCTTCGCGAAAGCCAAAATGCCGATTACTTAACAATCCTTCACCATTCAAGTGACTCAAAATCTGGTCCTTCATGATTATCTCCAATAACTTAGAAAGTGCACACTGAATACTAATGGGCCTGTAGTCTTCTACCGAATTTCCCCCTTTACCTTTTCCAATGGGCGTTACACGTGCAACCTTCCAGTTATCCGGGTAGATGGATGTAGTGAGAATCATGTTAGCCAAAGCGTGAATATAGGGTTCAATATAATTATAAACAACCTTTAAAAATTTCAATGGTATCAAGTCAGGACCAACTGCATTCGATTTCAAGCGCGTAAAGGCCGTCCTAAGTTCAACAAGGTCAATACATCTAAACGTGAACCCACTATAAGGATATAAATCAAACCTAGGTGTATCCTCAATTGCTGCCGATTGGAGGGAGACAAAGTAACTATTCAAAGCATCCGGGTCGTGTTCTACGGCAGTGCCGTTCCTGTTAGCAAGGTTCTTATTAATAGTAGACCACATCTCCTTAGTAGTAGAGTTCAATAGTTTCTCAGACCAAAACCTTCTCTTATGTCTCCGCAAAACTGACTTAACCTTATTCCTGTATTTGCAGTATACTCTCCAATTAACCGGCGTCTTGTCCTCAATAAAGGCCCTAAAAGACAAATCCCTTAAACGACGCATCTCCTTAACATCAGGATAATTGCAAAAGTTTGTACTCTCCTTAGCCCGAATTCTTTTTACAGGGACCTGGTCATGAAGCCTATTAAGAAGAGTATTAAGAATCTCAAGCTGGTAATTCACATCGTTAGTGTAATAAATCTCATTCCACGAATCCTGACATAACACACTGTTAACTGCATCGGAATCAATAGAACTGTAGTCCTTATATTCGATCATCCCATTGCGGCCTCGTACAGATATATCAAAACTAAGGAAAATAAACGCGTGATGAGAAATATAGGGTACACTACACTGACCAGAACATTTTATCAAATCATTATTACTAACTAGCGCGAAATCAATCAATGAAGTAGTATTATGAACTTGGTCATAATGCGTAGGCAACATATTATGATAATAGGTAAGATCACAACTACCACACAGTGATCTAATGGAGGCAGACCTTCTAACATCAAACATGTTAGTGTTGAAATCACCCAACACTACCATGTTCTCGTGCATACACCTAAGATCACCAAGTAGAACATCCAGCCCATCCAGATTACCATGCGGAGCATATATCACTCCCAACACCACTTTACTGCTATTCCCGCCAATCTCTACAAATAATGCCTCATAACTTGACGGATCAGAGTGCCTAAATATCTCCTTAGCTACAATTCCATTCCGAATATAAAATGCCACCCCTCCACCTCTCATGCTCAACCGGTCATTCCGTATGACAAAATAATTGTGAATACCAATAGAGCCATCCGAAATGTGTGGCTTAAGCCAAGTCTCCGAAATCGCCACTACATCAAAAAAAGATTCACTTAATAACAACTTAATCTCATCAAATTTCGATGTTCTGTAACTCGGGCTTAAGCTCTGAACATTAATATGACCAACTTTCAAACAATTACCTGACTGGACGCAAAAATTTCTTAATAAATGGTTGTCACTGACAATAGGACCCAGATTTTCCATCAAGACCAAAAATAAAATAATTATTATAATTTGAAATATAACTAACAACTATGTATAATAAAATATAATTAACAATAAGTACAATAGAATTACAATATGCAATAATTTCAACAAACGATGATATTCAATAGTGCAGCTCAACAAATACTGATTAGCAAAAAATTCATTAGAAAAAGTTTTGAATTCCCTGTCTCAATATCATTAAAAGTTGTGTCACCAGTACACAACTAAAATGATAAGCTTATAGGTAGAATATTTAAAAAGAATTACTAACAAATTCAGGCTATCATATTATATCGTAAAATATATTGCTCTACGAGCCTGGGATTTAAAAAATAAATTCTGTATTCTGTTTAACATAATTAAACAGAACAGAATTAAAGATCTTTGTGAAATACTCAATTAAATAAGATTTTTAATACCTTAACTCAAGTACTACATAATGCGGTTTCTATAGATATCCGCTTCCTGTTTAAAATGTAAGTAGAACTGGTCATATCTGAAAGTTTTCTCATTCCCATCCTCAAAAGTGATTTTGACTTTAGCTACATCCGAATTCAGCATACGAAATTTCTTAAAAGTCTTTGATTTCCGAAGTTTACGACATATAAACGCAAGTTTGGCAGCTCTCACCGTCAAATGATCATTGAGAAAAATTCTTTTTTGTATATCAGTCGAGGCAATGTCTGTGAGATGCAGTGACCCTTTTTTAAAATAGTTGCTCATGATAAGATCTCTCTTAATAACCGAATTCATTCTCAATAAAACAGAGTGGCCTTTATTTATGAAAAAGCATGAATCGATGTCAGCTTCTACCACATTCACACCAAGAAACTGCATCATTTTCAATACGATATCCATCAAGTTAGGCTGATTCTTCTCCAGTCCGTTTATCACAATATCTTTCCGATTCAAACGCTTTTGCAGCATTTCATTTTGATCTTCCAAGATCTCAAACTTTTTAATTGTAGTTGTTTCAATTTTTTCGATTTTGGTTATGCATTCATTGATGTCATTCCTAAGCTCCTTGACTTGAGAAGCTAATTCAACCTCGACTTTGGCAAGAATTGAATCAAATTTAAGTTGTATATCTTCCATTCCTTTCCGCAACTCATCAAGTATAGCGTCATTGCCCCTTTTAGGACTTCCAAGGCAATTAGGACAACTGTATCCGAGCATGCCTTTGCTTTTAGAGATTACATTAATTTCATCAATAGTTATGCCAGCACAATTTGCATGGAACCATTTAAGACATACGGTACAACAAACACTCGCTTGAGACTTGCAAATATTTTTCCCACAAGAAGTTGGAGCCATGTTTACAGCAGAAGCAATACAGCATATAAATAATAAACAGCCCCAATGTGTTATTTTGAGGTTAAGTAACTGATAATTTTAGACAACTTTTTTCAGGCGTAGAACTTGGGAAAGTCCACTGAATTCCTTTGCATCGAAGTTAAGAAAGCCGTTCTTTGTATTTCACAACTGGTTGTAGATCTTTTTCTACTGTCTTTATTGCATATAATCACAATTTGTTTAGCCGGTCACTAATTTGTTTATCTGATCATTACGACGTTGCCAGATCTTATTTATTTTTTTTTATTTTTAGAAAATTTTGTCAACATTTTATGTCTATAGAAAATTTTGTCAAAACTTTTTCTGTATAGAAAATTTTGTCAAAATTTTATCTCTATCGAAAATTTTGGCAAAAATTTTTCTCTATAGAAAATTTTGTCAATATTTTATCTCTATAGAAAATTTAGTTAAAATGTTATCTCTATAGAAAATTTTGTCAAAATTTTATCTCTATAGAAGATTTTGTCAAAATTTTATCTCTATAGAAAATTTTGTCAACATTTTATTTCTATAGAACATTTTGTCAAAACTTTTTCTCTATAGAACATTTTGTCAAAATTTTATCTCTATAGAAAATTTTGTCAAAATTTTATCTCTATAGAAAATTTTGTCAAAATTTTATCTCTATAGAAAATTTTGTCAAAACTTTTTCTCTATAGAAAATTTTGTCAAAATTTTATCTCTATAGAAAATTTTGTCAAAATGTTATTTCTATAGAAAATTTTGTAAAAACTTTCTCTACAGAAAAAATTCACAAAATTTTATCTCTATAGAAAATTTTGTCAAAATATTATTTCTATAGAAAATTTTGTCAAAATATTATTTCTACAGAAAATTTTGTCAAAATTGTATATCTATAGAAAATTGTGTCAATATTTTATTCCTATAGAAAATTTTGTCAAAATTTTATCGCTTTAGAAATTATGCCAAAATTTTACCTCTGTAGAAAATTTTGTCAAAATTTTATCGCTATGGGAAATTTTGTCAAAATTTTATCTCTATAGAAAATTTTGTCAAAATTTTATCTCTATAGAAAATTTTGGCAAAATTTTATCTCTATAGAAAATTTTGGCAAAATTTTATCTCTATAGAAAATTTTGTCAACATTTTATTTCTATAGAAAATTTTGTCAAAATTTTATCTCTATAGAAGATTTTGTCAAAATTTTATCTCTATAGAAAATTTTGCCAAAATTTTATCTCTATAGAAAATTGTGTCAAAATTTTATCTCTATAGAAAATTGTGTCAAAATTTTATCTCTATAGAAAATTTGTCAAAATTTTATCTCTATGGAAAAATTTGTCAAAATGTTATCTCTATAGAAACTTTTGACAAAATGTTATTCTTGAAGAAAATTATGCCAAAAATTTTATCTCTATAGAAAATTTTGTCAAAATTTTATCGCTACAGGAAATTTTGTCAAAATTTTATCTCTATAGAAAATTTTGTCAAAATTTTATCTCTAAAGAAAATTTTGTCAAAATTTTATCTCTATAGAAAATTTTGGCAAAATTTTATCTCTATAGAAAATTTTGTTAACATTTTATTTCTATAGAAAATTTTGTCAAAATTTTATTTCTATAGAAGAGTTTGTCAAGATTTTATCTCTATAGAAAAGTTTGTCAAAATTTTATCCCTATAGAAAATTATGCCAAAATTTTATCTCTATAGAAAATTTTGTCAAAACTTTTCTCTATAGAAAAATTTCTCAAAATTTTATCTCCATAGAAAATTTTGTCAAAATTTTATCTCTATAGAAAATTTTGTCAAAATTTTATCTCTATAGAAAATTTTGTCAAAATTTTATCTCTATAAAAGATTTTGTCAAAATTTCATCTTTATAGAAAATTTTGTCAAAATTTTATCTCTATAGAAATTTATGTCAAAATTTTATCTCTATAGAAAATTTTGTCAAAATTTTATCTCTATAGAAGATTTTGTCATAATTTTATCTCTATAGAAAATTTTGTCAAAATTTTATCCCTATAGAAAATTTTTTCAACATTTTATTTCTATAGAAAATTTTGTTGAAATTTTATCTCTATAGCAAATTTTGCCAACATTTTATCTCTATAGAAAATTTTGCTAAAATTTTATCTCTATAGAAAATTTTGTCAAAATTTTATCTCTATAGAAAATTTTGCCAAAATTTTATCTCTATAGAAAATTTTGCTAAAATTTTATCTCTATAGAAAATTTTGTCAAAATTTTATCTCTGTAGAAGATTTTGTCAACATATTTTTTCTATAGAAAATTTTGTCAAATCTTTTTCACTATAGAAAATTTTGTCAAAATTTTTATCTCTGTAGAAGATTTTGTCAAAATTTTATTTCTTTTTGTTTTGTTATTGTTGGTTTTGTTCTTTAAGCATTGTTGTTTCTTTTTATTGCAGCTTAAAACCATACATTGACTAAACTACAAGTGTAGCTTAACCAACAGAGGAAAATAATGTTTGTCAAATTTATTTGGGCAAAGCCCTATAGACTGCAAGATGGTTGGATGGACGCACGTTTCGGAATCACCACATTAATCATCAGCATCCTCTACTTGCAGCAAAACTAACTGAATTCAAATCGATGATTTGACAGTGGCAAAGGAAGAGAGATATTTTTGTTTTGAATTTATTTCGGCATAAGCCGGCTATCATACAAAACCATTTTCGGGAGGTTCAAGTGTGGTTCATTGTTTGGTTTAATGAACTACCTGAATTTATTCTGATAATTGGTTGATAGTTTTGCTGCAAGTAGAGGATGCTGATGAGGAATGTGGTAATTCCGAATCGTGCGTCCATCCAACCATCTTGCAGTCGATAGGGCTTTGCCCAAATATATTTGACAAACATTCTTTTCCTCTGTTGGTTAAGCTACACTTGTAGTTTAGTCAATGTATGGTTTTAAGCTGCAATAAAAACAACAACAAAATTTTATTTCTATAGAAAATTTTGTCAAAATTTTATCTCAATAGAAAATTTTGTCAAAATTTTATAAATATAGAAAATTTTGTCAAAATTTTATAAATATAGAAAATTTTGTCAAAATGTTATGCCTATAGAACATTTTGTCAAAATTTTATTTCTATAGAAAATTTTGTCAAAATTTTATCTCTATAGAAAATTTTGTCAAAATTTTATCTCTATAGAAAATTTTGTAAAAATTTTATTTCTTTAGAAAATTTTGTCAAAATGTTGATTTATTTAGAAAATTTTGTCAAAATTTTATTTCTTTAGAAATTTTTGCCAAAAGTTTTGTCAAAACTTTAGTTCTATATAAAATTTGGTCAAAATTTTATTGTTAAATAAAATTTGGTCAAAATTTTATTTCTATAGAAAATTTTGTCTACATTTTTCTTCTGTAGAAAATTTTGTCAAAATTTTATTTCTTTAGAAAATTTTGTCAAAAGTTTTGTCAAAACTTTAGTTCTATATAAAATTTTGTCAAAATTTTATGTTTAAATAAAATTTGGTCAAAATTTTATTTCTATAGAAAATTTTGTCTAAATTTTTCTTCTGTAGAAAATTTTGTCAAAATTTTATTTCTATGGGATATTTATGAGGTACCTCTGTGCAGAATCTACTAAGACATCAAGAACGCTACCAATCTACCAAATAATAAAAAATGTACCATTGTTGGCAACGGTGGATCCCGTGTAAACATATGCCACCTATTGTGCCACCTTTTATTTCGAGTGACACTTTCTGTGCCACTTTTGAAGATTCTTTACGGTATTACGATAATGTGGGACTGAATTTTATGCTCATTTATTATATTGATTTTATTTTTAATTTACGTAACTACTTGAGCAATTATATTCCATTTTAAATAAACTCTTAAATTGCATACTTGGCTACCAATAACAACAAAATGAATGCTGTAGACTCCCTCTTAATCAAAGCAAAGTCAAAGAGTAAAAAGTGAACTATTTAATGTTGCACATCCTTTAATGCAAGCTTACACTGGCCTTTTATTTTACACAACCAAGTTTTAATTATAACAGTTAGTTGCATATTCACGCCCACCAACTTACCAAAAGCAATTTATTTTAAATTGTCTATTCCCCAGTGGCAAAAAGGAAAGAAAGTAAAAAAACGAGAAGGCGAAATGGAAATTAAGACTGCTTTGCTGGCTGCAATGCTGCAGCACACTAATGAAAACCAAAAAGCGTAGATTCCCCCATAAAACACAAGAAAGTCGATGCAATTGTCCAGCGTACAATAAAGATAAGAATAATACTAATTAAGTGTTGAGAAAAATGCAATTGGAAGAAAGACAAAAAATAAAAAGAACGCACTCTAAATGTGAAACGACCATGGAAACACATTTCCAATGATACTTTAATGGCACTACTATAAGTTGGGCAGTAAGTTTAAATTCAAGGCGACCAAAGGGATATAAAGTAAATGTTACTGTTAATTGGAACAATTAATTTCGTGATTGAATACGATTTTTTTTTGTGTATTACCGAATTTTGTCTTCTCCAATGAGAGGCCAATCCTATGTTTCTTCCAAAGACAGTATTGAAGTCTTGGGAAGACAAATACTTCGGTCGCATACATTGGACATTCCAACATCGCCATCGTACTTTCGAACCATGTATTGTCTGACCAAGAATTGGTTAAAAAGGAGTTTCTACCACAATTGCCACCAAAATATTCGAATCGCAATCTGTTGCCCGGGGCAGGCAGTTTCATCTCAAGAATGGCCCAAAATATAGAAAAGAGCAAAATTCGTGAAACGTGTGATGACTTTGTCGTTCGCTTGAAAGCCATAATTCGTGCCAAAGGTAGGCAATTCCAAACAATCTGAACTGTTTCTAAAATTTATTTTTATTCCAATAGAATTTGAAAGAGTAGAATTTAAGAACAAAAATCACCGAAAAAATTAAGATCTGTACACTTTTGCATGCGCTTGAGCAAATTGTCGAATCACTTTTGCCATACTGATTGAGGCATCGCCAAAACATACAATCTTAAAGCATCAACCGCTCCTATGATAATTATTATATTCCAAAAAATATGTAAAAATCTATTCAGATTGGAAAATAACTTCCATTTGGGTTCTCTCTATCCCTTACAAATGATACTAATCTTCAATGGCATGTCTTTGATTTCATTAACTCATGTGAGAACAAACCCTAATGCGATTGACAAAAAAAAAAAAAAACATTTGAAAATTGACTTTTAGACTTAGGCTAATGGTCAGATAAAATTTTAAAGCCTAAAACTGACAAAAATTGATTTTCTTAGCCATTAGACCGTTACTTCTCTGAACCTTCATTAAATTTTATGTATTCTCCTGAATGGTTTTTCGTTTTCAAGGCAACACAAAAGAGAATATAATAAAAATGGAGTTAAATTATTAAGGAGTAAATGTTTGCACTTAGGCAGCTTTTTATCAAGAGATAGTTTTTAAACCTATACGGCAATGAGCCGTAATAATTGTATACCGGAAAAGGAAATTCCATTAGTCTTTCAACAAGCCATATTTGCTGGAGTATCTTTAGTGTAGATGAATGCAAGCAAGAGTAAAAGAGTATACTCCCTTATAAGAGAGAGAGGGAGAGAGAGAGTGGGAGAGTGCGAGTGCTAGAGATGTAAAATGAATATAATCAAAAAGGTGAATGAGGTGAGCTTTATGGTCGACTTGTTACAAATGCCCATTTGCTTTTTCCAATCATTACACATATGTGTATGTGTGTGTGTGTGCATAACAGTGGAAACATTTGTTTTCCCTAGAATTAGTGTGCCAGAATGCGTACCTATATGCCCCCCTCCCTCGCCCCATCATATTAATGAAGTTTTAACAAGCATTTTAAATGATAGCTGGTATTGAGTGTGTCCTTCTCTTTTTGTTTTATGAACCCAGATTTAGTTCTTTCTCCCTTCGTAGTGTGACTATTGGCTTTGAGAGTTTTTGCTTCAAATTGCTCTATGTATGTTGTGCGTGCAATGGTTTGTAGACAGACTAGCTGAGTTTTACAGTTTTTTTTGCCCCAGCAGATAAAAGACGCCATTAAAAATGGTCCCTAGTATTTGTAAAATAGGAGTTTGGTTTCAAAAATATGTAAAAAAGCATTACCCAGCAAAAAAATTTGGAAGTTCTTCCAAAGGCACAACTTTAAAAGCACTTCCAGAAGATCTACTTCCAATGATGTTCTTTATCATTCAATTAATAATGTTCTTTTCATTCAATTAAAAAATGGGTTTGTCATATTTTTAATGGGTAATTTTAACTTTTTTTGTTTCAAATTTATTATAAACAGTATAAGAATTCATAAAAAGGTACAAACTATTTAAATTTTGTCGAAAAAAATGCTAAATCCAATCTGAAAAAATTGTGAATTTTTGAAAATATTTGAGGTCAAACGTTTCAGACAAGCGGTGGAATCTATTAAAAATTATAAAAAATTAGAAAAATTATTTATTTGACAAAATATTACAGAATTTTTTTAATTTACACCCAAAACATTGAATTCGGATCATACCTAAAGAAGTGATGCACATTCAGTACACCTTCTGTTGAAATAGAGGACTTCCGTACAATGACAAGCCCATGTTAAATTTATCGCTTCTACGTCAATTTGCACCACTTCCGGATCCAAAAAGAACATTTTCATTACTTATATGGCGACGCTTTTTTTGCTGCGTAGTGGATGGTGTTTGTTGAAGTTTTGCCATATGGTTAGTAATACCCAGAATGAAAAAAATTCAGTTTCTGACATTTTCACAAATGACTCAATGTAGATTTTTCGAAATTTTAAAATTTATACAAAATAATAATAATATTTATTTATTTATATAAAATATTTTATTACTTCATTAAAAAATTAAATTAACCTATAGGAAAGTCTGTCTCTTTATTAAGCGAAGAAAATGTAAAATTGAATAATATAATGAAATAGAATAGAAATTTTTTTTTCAAAATTGTGTTTCTATAAAAAGATTTTTTCTATAGACGATTTTTTAAAATTTTATTTTTATAGGAAATTTCGTTAAACTTTTATTTCTATATAACATTTTGTAAAAATTTGATTTCTATAGAAAATTTGTCAAAACTTTATTACTATAGACATTTTATAAAAATTTTGTATTTTGTTGTCAAAATTTTGTTTAATTTTGTTAACATTTTATTTCTACCTATAATTTTGTCAAAATTTTATTTTTTTTAAAAAAATTTTGTCCAATTTTTGTTTATATAGAAAATTTTGTCAAAATTTTATTTCTATAGAAGATTTTTTCAAAATTTTGTTTTTATAGAAAATTTCGTCAAACTTTTATTTCTATAGAAAATTTTGTCAAAATTTTATTACTATAGAAATTTTGTAAAAATTTTGTATTATATTGTCAAAATTTTATTTCTATCTAAATTTGTTTCAAAATTTTATTTCTATAGAAATTATGTTAAAATTTTGTCAAAATTTTATTTATCTAGAAAATTTTGACAAAAATTTTATTTCTATAGAAAATTGTTCGAACTTTTATTTCTATAGAAATTATGTTAAAATTTTATTTCTGTATAAAATTTTGTCAAAATTTTATTTATCTAGGAAATGTTCTCAAAATGTTATTTCTTTAAAAATTTTGTCAACACTTTATTTTTATAGAAGATTTTGTCAATTTTTTTTATAGAAGATTTTGTCAAATTTTTTTTAATTTTGTCAAGATTTTATTTTTATAGAAAATATTGTTAAAATTTTATTTTCATAGAAAATTTTGTCAAAATTTTATTCCTATAGAAAATTTTGTCAAAATTTTATTCCTATAGAAAATTTTGTCAAAATGTTATTCCTATAGAAAATTTTGTCAACATTTTATTCCTATAGAAAATTTTGTCAAAATTTTTTTCCTATAGAAAATTTTGTCAAAATTTTATCTCTATAGAAATTTTTTTCAAAATTTTATTTCTATAGAAAATTTTATCAAAATTTTATTTCTGTTGAAAATTTTGTCAAATTTTTTTTCCTATAGAAAATTTTGTCAAAATTTTATTTCTATAGAAAATTTTTTCAAAATTTTATTTCTATAGAAAATTTTTTCAAAATTTTATTTATATAGAAAATTTTGTCAACATTTTATTTTTATAGAAAATTTTGTCAAAATTTTATTTCTATAGAAAATTTTGTCAAATTTTTATTTCTATAGAAAATTTTATCAAAATTTTATTTCTGTTGAAAATTTTGTCAAAATTTTTTTCCTATAGAAAATTTTGTCAAAATTTTATTTCTATAGAAAATTTTTTCAAAATTTTATTTCTATAGAAAATTTTGTCAAAATTTTATTTCTATAGAAAATTTTGTCAAAATTTTATTTCTATAGAAATTTTTTTCAAAATTTTATTTATATAGAAAATTTTGTCAACATTTTACTTTTATAGAACTTTATTAATATAGAAATTTTGTAAAAATTTTGTATTATTTTGTCAAAATTTTGTTTGATTTTGTTAAAATTTTTTTCTATCTAAAATTTTGTCAAAATTTTATTTTTATAGAAAATTTTGTCCATATTTTATTTATATAGAAAATTTTGTCAAAATGTTATTCCTATAGAAAAATTTGTCAACATTTTATTCCTATAGAAAATTTTGTCAAAATTTGATTTCTATAGAAAATTTTGTCAAAACTATATTACTATAGAAATTTTGTATTATTTTGTCAAAATTTTGTTTAATTTTGTCAAAATTTTATTTCTATCTAAATTTTTGTCAACATTTTATTTCTATAGAAATTATGTTAAAATTTAATTTCTGTATAAATTTTTTTTCAAAATTTTATTGATCTAGAAAATGTGGTCAAAATTTTATTTCTTTATAAAATTTTGCCAAAATTTTATTTTTATAGAAAATTTTGTCAAAATTTAATTTTTATAGAAAATTTTGTGAACATTTTATTTTTATAGAAAATTTTGTCAAAATTTTAGTTATATAGAAAACTTTGTCAAAATTTTATTTATATAGAAAATTTTGTTCAAATTTTATTCCTAAAGAAAATTTTGTCCAAATTTAATTTTGTTAATAAAATTTTGTCAAATTTTTTTTCTATAGAAAATTTTGTCAAAATTTTTTTCTATAGAAAATTTTGTAAAAATAGTTTTTAATTTTGTCAAAATTTTATTTCTATAGAAAAGTTTGTTAAAAATTAATTTATTTAGTTAGATCTCTTGGAATTTAAGATTTTGTTTTTATACCCTTCGCCACACTGTGGAACAGGGTATTATAAGTTGGTGCATATGTTTGCAACACCCAGAAGGAGACGAGATAGACACATGGTGTCTTTGGCAAAAATGCTCAGGGTGGGCTCCTGAGTCGATATAACCATGTCCGTCTGTCCGTGAACACATTTTTGTAAAAAAAGTCTAGGTCGCAGTTTTAGTCCAATCGACTTCAAATTTGGCACACGTATGTGTTTTGGCTCAGAATAGATCCCAGGAGCCAGAGTTTTATCCCAATTTGGTTGAAATTTTGCACAGGGAGTGGAATTAGCATTATAGCTATGCGTGCCATAGCCATAGGTTGAAATCGGTTTAGATTTAGATATAGCTACCATATATAGTTTTCGCCCGATTTACACTCATATGACCTCAGAGGCCAATTTTTTGCTACGATTTGGTTGAAATTTTGCACAGGGAGTGGAATTAGCATTGTAGCTATGCGTGCCATAGCCATAGGTTGAAATCGGTTTAGATTTAGATATAGCTACCATATATAGTTTTCGCCCGATTTACACTCATATGACCTCAGAGGCCAATTTTTTGCTACGATTTGGTTGAAATTTTGCACAGGGAGTAGAATTAGCATCGGTTCAGATTTAGATATAGCTCCCATATATATGTTTTTCTGATTTCGACAAAAATGATCAAAATACCAACATTTTCCTTGTTAAATCGCCACTGCTTAGTCGAAAAGTTGTAAAAATGACTCTGATTTTCCTAAACTTCTAATACATATATATCGAGCGATAAATCATAAATAAACTTTTGCGAAGTTTCCTTAAAATTGCTTCAGATTTAAATGTTTCCCAAAATTTTTACTAACATTGTGTTCCACCCTAGTGCATTAGCCGACTTAAATTTTGAGTCTATAGATTTTGTAGAAGTCTATCAAATTCTGTCCAGATCGAGTGATATTTAAATGTATGTATTTGGGACAAACCTTTATATATTTATATATGTGATATGGTATCGAAAATTTAGATCTACAAAGTGTTGCAGGATATAATATAGTCGATCCCGCCCGACTTTAGACTTTCCTTACATTTTTTTAAATTTTCTGGCATCCTTTTCCTATTGGGTATTTACCATTTTTTCCTTTTCCATTGTTCTTGCTACAACTCCAGCCAAAGAATGATTTGATAAATTGTCAAATGATTTAAAAGACTCTTTGCTTTTTTTCTAGTAAATGTCCAGATAACACAGTGATTTAGTTGAGTTTGTGTTTCAAATTCAGTCTATGTTCACTAGGTTTGGTATATGTGCTTCGCCTTCAGGTCTGATAATATTGTGTATTATTGGTATTGTTTTAAAATTTTGTCGTTGTGTTGTTTTGCAAAGTATTGTAAAATACCTAGCTTGCTCAAATGATGCTTAGGATTCAGAGAGATGAGATATCCATTTTGAGATTCATTTGTTGCGACATTCAAAAGACTGAATTTGTATTTTATCATTCCTAGTCAAAATAATTTATTGATAGTATATCGAAGGAATTTACATGGTAAAAGAAGGCTTTGTATTTAGGTGTAATTATTTGTATTTAGGTGTAATTATTTTATAATCCCCTCTATATGTGAGGGATAAACGGTGGTGAACTTTTTCACATGTGCTGCCTAAAAATATGCAACGGAATTTGTTTATAGCAAGTAAACCTTTATATTACCCTGAACTTTAAAGTTCAAGTGGTGATTTTCGATAAAATCGATCTAACTGCCCATGTTCGCAAATCTACTACCAGGGGAATGTGAATCAATTCCACGATTTCGGTGTTCTATACACGGTTGCTACAGTTGGCTGAAATCTACTAAACATGGTAGATTTCTTACTGGTTGGCAGATTGGTACAATTCTTGATTTTTTGGCAGATTTTACGAAATGTTCCTCTCCAATTAACAGGTACAATTATTTATAGAAATAAAATTTTGACAAAATTTTCTATAGAAATAATATTTTGACAAAATTCTTTACAGAAATAAAATTTTGACAAAATTCTCTATTGAAATAAAATGTTGACAAAATTTTCAATAGAAATAAAATTTTAACAAAATTTTCTATAGAAATAAAATTTTTCCAAATTTTCTATAGAAATAAAATTTTGACAAAACTTTCTATAGAAATACAATTTTTCTATAGATATAAAATTTTGCCAAATTTTTCAATATAAATAAAATTTTGACAAAATTTTCGATAGAAATAAAATTTTGACAAAATTTTCAATATAAATAAAATTTTGACATAATTTTCGTTGGAAATAAAATGTTGACAAAATTTTCGACAGAAAAAAAATTTTGACAAAATTTTCTATAGAAATAAAATTTTGATAAAATTTTCTATAGATATAAAATTTTGCCAAATTTTTCAATATAAATAAAATTTTGACAAAATTTTCGATAGAAAAAAAAATTTGACAAAATTTTCAATATAAATAAAATTTTGACAAAATCTTCTATAGAAATAAAATTTTGACAAAATTTTCTATTGAAATCAATTTTTGACAAAATTTTCTATAGAAATAAAATTTTGGCAAAATTTTCTATAGAAATAAAATTTTGACAAAATTTTTTATATAAATAAAATTTTGACAAAACTTTCTATAGAAATACAATTTTGACAAAATTTTCGATAGAAATACAATTTTAACAAAATTTTCTATAGCAATACAATTTTGACAAAATTTTTTATAGAAATAAAATTGTGACAAAATTTTCTATAGGAATAAAATTTTGAGACAATTTCCTATAGAAATAAAATTTTGACAAAATTTTTTATAGAAATAAAGTTTTAACAAAATTTTCTATAAAAAAAAAATTGATAAAATTTCTATAGAAATAAAATTTTCACAAAATTTTTAGAGAAATTTAATTTAGAGAAATTTAATTTTCTATAGAAGTACAATATTGAAAAAATTTTCTATAGAAATAAAATTTTTCTAATATTTCCATAGATACAAAATTTTGCCAAATTGTTCAATATAAATAAAATTTTGACATAATTTTCGATAGAAATAAAATTTTGACAAAATTTTCAATATAAATAAAATTGTGACAACATTTTCTATAGCTAAAAAATTTTGCCAAATTTTTCAATATAAATAAAATTTTGACAAAATTTTCGATAGAAATAAAATTTTGACAAAATTTTGTATAGAAATAAAATTTTGACAAAATTTTCTATAGAAATAAAATTTTGATAAAATTTTCTATAGAAATAAATTTTCTATAGATATAAAATTTTGCCAAATTTTTCAATATAAATAAAATTTTGACAAAATTTTCGATAGAAAAAAAATTTGACAAAATTTTCAATATAAATAAAAATTTGACAAAATTTTCTATAGAAATAAAATGTTGGCAAAATTTTCTATTGGGTTCAAATTTTGACAAAATTTTCTATAGAAATAAAATTTGGCAAAATTTTCTATAGAAATAATATTTTGACAAAATTTTCTATAGAAATAAAATTTTGACAAAATTTTTTATAGAAATAACATTTTGACAAAATTTTCTATAGGAATAAACTTTTGAGAAAATTTCCTATAGAAATAAAATTTTGACAAAATTTTTTATAGAAATTAAATTTTGAAAATTTGTTTTTAGAAAAAAAATTTTCTATAGAAATGAAATTGTGACAAAATTTTCTAAAAAAAATAAATTTTGACAAATTTTTCCATAGAAATAAAATTTTGACAAAATTTTCTATATAATAACATTTTGACAAATTTTTTTATAGAAATAAAATTTTGACAAAATTTTCTATAGGAATAAAATTTTGAGAAAATTTCCTATAGAAATAACATTTTGACAAAATTTTTTATAGAAATAAAGTTTTAACAAAATTTTCTATAAAAAAAATTGATAAAATTTCTATAGATATAAAATTTTCACAAAATTTTTTAGAGAAATTAAATTTTGAAAATTTGTTTATAGAAAAAAAATTTTCTATAGAAATAAAATTGTGACAAAATTTTCTAAAAAAATTAAATGTTAACAAATTTTTCTATAGAAATAAAATTTTGGCAAAATTTTCTATAGAAATAAAATTTTGACAAAATTTTTTATAGAAATAAAATTTTGACAAAATTTTCTATAGAAGTACAATATTGAAAAAATTTTCTATAGAAATAAAATTTTTCTAAATTTTCTATAGATACAAAATTTTGCCAAATTGTTCAATATAAATAAAATTGTGACATAATTTTCGATAGAAATACAATTTTGACAAAATTTTCAATATAAATAAAATTTTGATAAAATTTTCAATATAAGTAAAATTTTGACAACATTTTCTATAGCTATAAAATTTTGCCAAATTTTTCAATATAAATAAAATTTTGACAAAATTTTCGATAGAAATAAAATTTTGACAAAATTTTCAATATAAATAAAATTTTGACAAAATTTTTTATAGAAATAAAATTTTGACAAAGTTTTCGATAGAAATAAAATTTTGACCACTTTTCTGTAGAAACAAAATTTTGACAAAATTTTTTATAGAAATAAAATTTTCTATAGAAATAAAATTTTGACAAAATTTTTATAGAAATAAAATTTTGACAAAATTTTCTATAGAAATAAAATTTTGATAAAATTTTCTATAGAAATAAATTTTCTATAGATATAAGATTTTGCCAAATTTTTCAATATAAATAAAATTTTGACAAAATTTTCGATAGAAAAAAAATTTTGACAAAATTTTCAATATAAATAAAATTTTGACAAAATTTTCTATAGAAATAAAATTTTGACAAAATTTTCTATTGAAATCAAATTTTGACAAAATTTTCTATAGAAATAAAATTTTGGCAAAATTTGCTATAGAAATAATATCTTGACAAAATTTTCTATAGAAATAAAATTTTGTCAAAATTTTTTATAGAAATAAAATTTTGACAAAATTTTCTATAGGTATAAGCTTTTGAGAAAATTTCCTATAGAAATAAAATTTTGTCAAAATTTTTCTAGAAATTAAATTTTGAAAATTTGTTTATAGAAAAAAATTTTCTATAGAAATAAAATTGTGACAAAATTTTCTAAAAAAAAATAAATTTTGACAAATTTTTCCATAGAAATAAAATTTTGACAAAATTTTCCATATAATTAAAATTTTGACAAAATTTTCTATAGAAATAAAATTTTGACAAAATTTTTTATAGAAATAAAATTTTGACAAAATTTTCTATAGAAGTACAATATTGAAAAAATTTTCTATAGAAATAAAATTTTTCCAAATTTTCTATAGATATAAAATTTTGCCAAATTGTTCAATATAAATAAAATTTTGACATTATTTTCGATAGAAATAAAATTTTGACAAAATTTTCAATATAAATAAAATTTTGACAAC
Organism: Haematobia irritans; assembly: GCF_050003625.1. Classification (NCBI taxonomy): domain Eukaryota; kingdom Metazoa; phylum Arthropoda; class Insecta; order Diptera; family Muscidae; genus Haematobia; species Haematobia irritans. Next base: position 192,732,310 of record NC_134400.1, on the reverse strand, counting down.
ATTTTCTATAGCTATAAAATTTTGCCAAATTTTTCAATATAAATAAAATTTTGACAAAATTTTCGATAGAAATAAAATTTTGACAAAATTTTCAATATAAATAAAATTTTGACAAAATTTTTTATAAAAATAAAATTTTGACAAAATTTTTTATAGAAATAAAATTTTGACAAAATTTTCGATAGAAATAAAATTTTGACCACTTTTCTATAGAAACAAAATTTTGACAAAATTTTTTATAGAAATAAAATTTTCTATAGAAATAAAATTTTGACAAATTTTTTTATAGAAATAAAATTTTGACAAAATTTTTTATAGAAATAAAATGTTGACAAAATTTTCCAAAGAAATAAAATTTTGACACAATTTTCTATAGAAATAATATTGTGACAAAACTTTATATAGAAATAAAATTTTGACCACTTTTCTATAGAAATAAAATTTTGACAAAATTTTCTATGGAAATAAAATTGTGACCACTTTTCTATAGAAATAAAATGTTGACAGCATTTTCTATAGAAAAAAAATTTGACAAAATTTTCTATAGAAATAAAAGTTTTCCAAATTTTCTATAGATACAAAATTTTGCTAAATTTTTCAATATAAATAACATTGTGACAAAATTTTCAATAGAAATAAAATTTTGACAAAATTTTCAATAGAAATAAAATTTTGACAAAATTTTCAATATGAATAAAATTTTGACAAAATTTTCTATAGAAATAAAATTTTGACAAATTTTCTATAGAAATAAAATTTTGACCACTTTTTTATAGAAATAAAATTTTGACAAAATTTTTTATAGAAATAAAATTTTGACAAAATTTTCTATAGAAATAACATTTTTGGAAAAAAAATTATTTGGTATTTTTTTTAGTAAAATTTTCTTCAAATTTAGGCAGATTATTTTTGGCACGAGTGGAAACCGTGGTATTGAAACCATGTTTCTCAAAAGTTTCAGGTATTTAAAAAAGAAGGAAATATGTCCTTTCTACCTTATATGAAAATCCCAACTTTTTTGTTCCACCACCATTTGTCCTTTCTTTTCTTTTGTCTTAAGGAGAAATATATATTTTTTTGAATTTATTCTCATTATGCCCAAAAAAAACTATTTTATCATTTGTGAAAAAAAGAAAATGGGCATGCATTATTTGCAGCCAGACATTCGTTGGATTTGTCCTTTGCCAGCAAGAAAAAAAGAAACAACAACAAATTCCAGTTTTCAAGCAAGGAGCACCTTGTGAGTATGGGTGGGTGTGTGTGTTTGGATTGTAAGAGAATTCCAAAGGATTTTTAATGAAACTACAATTGTGAGCCCGTTTCATTATAAACGAGCATAATTTCTCTAGTACATCTGTTGAACTGAGATCCTTTTACCCAACTTTTGTTCACATGGCCGTCATGTCAACTTTGTATAAAAAGGCCATTAACGGTAGCATTAAGGACAATTTTTGAAATGTTTTTTATTCTTGCTGGTAGCAGAACAAAAATAAAAAAACAACAACGAAATATTTTTCAAAAATTGGCCTCAGTAGGACTAAGCCGAAGATCATATATCCTTCATCATGGATTTGAATCATCAAGCACTATGTATTCAGAGGGAGCTTAGGAGGTTGTGGATTTTGTGGCTAATTTCGAATTTAACCAAATCACATCTCAACTACTATAGCGTATTTTTCCAACTGTTTTGAAGTCATAGTCTATGGCTGAATAAAACTTCAAACTTTACCCCCTTTTAAAACAAAGAAATTTTACCAAATTCATCATCGTGTCAATCGAAAACCCTATTTCACATGGAATAACAAACCTATTATGCTGCCTTCTTTCTATAGCGGAGACTACAAAAATATGACCATTTTTTATCTTTTTGGCCTTGCTTTGATTTCAGGACATACTTAAAACTTTTCGTCAAATTGTGGTCCTTTAGTTTTGACTTTCCTTTGAGGCACTGAAGAGGAATTTTAAAGAATGGAAATCTTTTTGGTTGATATTTATGATGCAATTGTTTCGGTTTCTCTCAGTATCTGGCATTTGGTATTTTTGTCCATTTGGTTATAAACTACTCAAAGACACTGCAATTAAAGCAGAGTTCTTGGACGTTATGGCTAATTCTCATTTCTATATCGAAAATTGATTTTTTTGTCCAAAAGTCAAAGTCGAAATCGAGTCAAACATCGACCTAAATGAATTTAACCAACGTTACTGTTTTTATGCTGATATTTTCTCAAGGGTAGCGAATTCAAAAATATACTTTTGAATAATTAAAAAACAAAATCGAATAATAAAAAAAATTGGGAAAATGTCCTAAAATCGAAAATTCGTTTTTATCAAAATTTTATTTCTTTAGAAAAATTTGTCAAAATTTTATTTCTATAGAAAATTCCGTCAAAACTTTATTTCTATAGAAAATTCCGTCAAAATTTTATTTCTATAGCGAATTTTGTCAACATTTTATTTCTATAGAACATTCCGGCAAATTTTTATTTCTATAGAAAATTTTGCCAAATATTTATTTCTATAGAAAATTTTGTCAAAATTTTATTTCTATGGAAAATTTTGTCAAAATTTTATTTCTATAGAAAATGTTGTCAAAATTTTATTTCTATAGAAAATTTTGGCAGAATTTTATTTCTATAGCGAATTTTCTCAAAATTTTATTTCTATAGAAAATTTTGTCAAAATTTTATTTTAATATAAAATTTTGTCAAAATGCTATTTCTATAAAATAATTTTGTCAAAATTTTATTCCTATAGAAAATTTTGTCAAAATTTTATTTCTATAGAAAATTTTGTCAAAATTTTATTTCTATAGGAAATGTTGTCAAAATTTTATTTCTATAGAACATTTTGTCAAAACTTAATTTATACAGAAAGTTTTGTCCAAATGTAATAATTATAGAAAATTCTGTCAAAATTTATTTCTATAGAAAATTCTATAAAAATTTTGTTTCTATAGAAAATTCCGTCAAAATTGTATTTCTATAGAAAATTTTGTAAAAATTTTACTTCCATAGAAAATGTTGTCAAAATTTTATTTCTACAGAAAATGTTGTCAACATTTTATTTTATAGAAAATTGTGTCAAAATTTTATTTCTATAGAATATTTTGGCAAAATTTTATTTCTATAGAAAATTCCGGCAAAATTTTATTTCTATAAAAAATTTTGTCAAAATTTTATTTCTATAGAAAATTTTGTCAACATTTTATTTCTATAGAAAATTCCGGCAAAATTTTATTTCTATAGAAAATTTTGTCAAAATTTTATTTCTATAGAAAATGTTGTCAAAATTTTATTTCTATAGAAGATTTTGTCAAAATTTTATTTCTGTAGAAAATTTTGTCAAAACTTAATTTATACAGAAAGTTTTGTCAAAATGTAATGATTATAGAAAATTCTGCAAAATTGTATTTCTACAGAAAATTCTATCAAAATTTTATTTCTATAGAAAATTTTGGCAGAATTTTATTTCTATAGCGAATTTTCTCAGAATTGTATTTCTATAGAAAATTTTGTCAAAATTTTATTTTAATATAAAATTTTGTCAAAATGTTATTTCTATAAAAAAATTTTGTCAAAATTTTATTTCTATAGAAAATTTTGTCAATATTTTATTTCTATAGAAAATTCCGGCAAAATTTTATTTCTATAGAAAATGTTGTCAAAATTTTATTTCTATAGAAAATTTTGTCAAAATTTTATTTCTATAGAAAACTACGGCAAAATTTTATTTCTATAGAAAATTTTGTCGAAATTTTGCCAAAATTTTATTTCTCCAGAAAATGTTGTCAAAATTTTATTTCTATAGAAAATTCCGGCAACATTTTATTTCTATCGGAAAATTTGTCAAAATTTTATTTCTATAGAAAATTCCTCCAAAATATTTTCTATATTTTGGCGGAGTTTTTTAAAGAAAATTTTGTCAAAATTTTATTTCTATAGAAAATTCCGGCAAAATTTTATTTCTATAGAAAATTTTGTCAAAATTTTAATCCAAAAGAAAATTTTGTGAAAATTTTATTTCTATAGAAATTTTGGTCAAAATTTTATTTCTATAGAAAATTTTGTCAAAATTTTATTTCTATAGAAAATTCCGGCAAAATTTGATTTCTATAGAAAATTTTGTCAAAATTGTATTTCTATCGAAAATTTTGTCAAAATTTTATTTCTGTAGAAAATTCCGGCAAAATTTATTTCTATAGAAATTTTTGTCAACATTTTATTTCTATAGAATATTTTGTCAAACTCGTATTTCTCCAGAAAATTTTGTCAAAATTTTATTTCTATAGAAAATTCCGGCAACATTTTATTTCTATAGAAAATTTTGTCAAAATTTTACTTCTATAGAAAATTTTGCCAAAATTTTATTTCTCCAGAAAATTTTGTCAAAATTTTATTTCTATAGAAAATTCCGGAAACATTTTATTTCTATCGAAAAATTTGTCAAAATTTTATTTCTATAGAAAATTCCGAGCAAAATTGGATTTCTATAGAAAATGTTGTCAAAATTTTATTTCTATAGAAAATTTTGTCAAAATTTTATTTCTGTAGAAAATTCCGGCAAAATTTTATTTCTATAGAAAATTTTGTCAAAATTTTATTTCTATAGAAAATTCGGGCAACATTTGATTTCTATCGAAAAATTTGTCAAAGTTTTATTTCTATAGAAAATTTTGTCGAAATTTTATTTCAATAGAAAATTCCTTCAAAATTTTATTTCTATAGAAAATGTTGTTATAAGTTTGTTTCTATAGAAAATTTTGTCAAAATTTTATTTCTATAGCAAATTTTGCCAAAATTTTATTTCTATAGAAAATTTTGTCAAAATTTTATTTCTATAGCGAAATTTGTCAAAATTTTATTTCTATAGAAAATTCCGGCAAAATTTTATTTCTTTAGAAAATTTTGTCAAAATTTTATTTCTATAGAATATTTTGTCAAACTTGTATTTGTATAGGACATTTTGTCAAAATTTTATTTCCATAGAAAATTCCGGCAACATTTTATCTCTATAGAAAATTTCGGCAAAATTTTATCTCTATAGAAAATTTTATTTATATTGAAAATTTTATTTCTATCAAAATTTTTGCCAAAATTTTATTTATATTGAAAATTTTGGAAAAAAAATTATTCCTATAGAAAATTTGAAAAAAATTTATTTCTATAGAAAATTGTGTTAAAATTTTATTTCTATTGAAAATTTTGTTAACATTTTATTTCTATAGAGAATTTTGTCAAAATTTTATTTCTATAGAAAATTTTGTCAAAATTTTATTTCTTTAGAAAATTTCGGCAAAATTTTATCTCTGTAGAAAATTTTGTAAAAATTTTATTTCTATAGAAAATTTTGTCAACATGTTATGATTACAGAAAATTTTGTCAGAATTTTATTCCTAAAGAAAATTTTGCCAAAATTTTATTTCAATAGAAAATTTTGTCAAAATTTTATTTCTATAGAAAATTCCGGCAAAATTTTATTTCTATAGAAATTTTTGTTAAAATTTTATTTCTATAGAAAATTAAGGCAAAATTTTATTTCTATAGAAAATTTTGTCAAAATTTTATTTCTATAGAAAACTTTGTCAAAATTTTATTTCTATAGAAAATGTTGTCATAATTTTGTTTCTATAGAAAATTTTGTCAAAATTTTATTTCAATAGAAAAATTTTATTTCTATAAGACCCCATTAAAATCCCCAAGACTCCAAATACAAAAAAGTAACTCATTCATGAAAAAAATTTTAAAAAAGTTTCAAATTTCTTTAAATTCATTATTAAAATTCCAGGTCTTCGAATTAGAAATAAAACTTTCCCATTCAGGGGAAAAAAACTCACAATTTAGAAAAATTCCCAACGAAATGCCAATAGTTTTTTGAAATTCTCCAACTCGAGGTATTTTTTTCATCCAGGGAAAAAATTCACAATTTAGAAATTTTTTAAACAAAACTTCAAAAAATTCTTGACATTAAAAAAGTCCAGGTCCCCAACTAATAAAAAAATTGCCCCTATAAGGGGAAAAATCCCTGTATCAGGAAACACCCTTCAATACTGGTAACACTGGTAAGACCTTTTTTGTTTATTTATTAAAGCTTCTCCCTAACTTTCCCTCTCTCTCTCTTTGGCTAGATTTTGAGTGAGGTCTGAAGCGTAATCCAATTACTGGTATAAACTTCTCAAATTTTGGAGGTATGTAAATAAAATATTTAAACTAATCAAATTTACAAATGTTAGAGAAGAATCTCAAATTTAACTAACATAGCAACACTTCACTGGCCATTGCCCCTGACAAACACCAGGAGATATTGTGGCACCATTAAAACATTGTAGAAACATGGAAAGTTTTCCCTTCCCAAAAACAAATTCTCCACTAGGAATTTTCTATGAGTGTCAGTTACTTTTTCTGAGGGTTTTTTTTATATTTGATTTTAGTTAGTTGTGTGGTTTCCGGTTTCCTTTTTACTACTATAATAATAGCATGCATATATCCGTATACGAAGCAACGCACTCATAAATCGCCATACATGTGTATATATATCCTGAGCACGGTTGCCACTCGAGCCAAAAATAATCTATCAAAATTTGGAGAAGATTTTACCAAAAAAACTACGAAATATTTTTTATTCCAACATTTTGTTTCTATAGAAAATTTTGTCAAAATTTTATTAAAATTTTTTTAATAATTTTAATTCTACACAAAATTTTGTAAAAACTTGAATTCTATACAAAATTTTGTAAACAATTTATTTCTAATTTTGTATAAATGTAAGTTCTATAGAAAATTTTGTCAAAATTTTATTTCTGTAAAAAATTATTCAAATTTTTTTTCTATAGACATTTTAGTCAACGTTTTATTTCTAAAGAAAATTTTGTAACAATTTTGTTTCTATAGAAAATTTTGTCGATCTTTTATTTCTAAAGAAAATTTTACTTTAAGACTGTATTGCATGAACTGATTCGTTTTATGTTATCTGTTGACAAATATATCAAATGACGTATATTATTGTACAAAATAAATATAGTTTTGACCAAATTTTCTCTAGAAAAACAAATTTACAAAATTTTCTCTAGAAATAAGATTTTGACAAAATTTTCTATAGAAATAAAATTTTTACAAAATTTTGTCAGTATATTATTTCTATAGAACATTTTGTCAAAATTTTATTTCTATAGAAAATTTTGTAAAAATTTTATTTCTATAGAAAATTTTGTCTAAATTTTATTTCTATAGATAATTTTGTCAAAAATTTATTTTTATCGTAAATTTTGTTAAAATTTTATTTCTATAGAAAATTTTGTCAATATTTTGTTTCTATAGAACATTTTGTCAAAATTTTATTTCTATAGAAAATTTTGTCAAAATTTTATTTTTATAGAAAATTTTGTCAAAATTTTATTTTTATAGAAAATTTGGTCAAAATATTATTTTTATACAAAATTTGGTCAAAATTTTAATTCCATACAAATTTTTATTTATTATTTTTATTTATGAAAATTTTATTTCTATAGAAAATTTTGTCAAAATTTTATTTCTATAGAAAATTTTGTCAAAATTTCATTTCTGTAGAAAATTTTGTCAAAAATTTATTTCTATCGTAAATTTTGTCAAAATTTTATTTTTATAAAAAATTTTGTCAAAATTTTATTTTTATAGAAAATTTGGTCAAAATATTATTTTTATAGAAAATTTTGTCAAAATTTTAATTCCATACAAATTTTTATTTATTTTTTTATTATTTTTATTTATGAAAATTTTATTTCTATAGAAAATTTTGTCAAAATTTCATTTCTGTAGAAAATTTTGTCAAAATTTTATTTCTATAGAAAATTTTGTCAAAATTTTATTTCTGTAGAAAATTTTGTCAAAATTTTACTTCTATAGAAAATTTTGTCAAAATTTTACTTCTATAGAAAATTTTGTCAAAATTTTATTTCTATAGAAAATTTTGTCAGATTTTTATTTATAATTTTGTCAAAATTTTATTTCTAAAGAAAACTTTGTCAAAGCTTTATTATACCCTTCACCACTACTGTGGTACAGGGTATAATAAGTTTGTGCATTTGTATGTAACGCCAAGAAGGAAAAGTCTGAGACCCATCGTTTAGTATACCGATCGTCTTAGAATTAAATTCTGAGTCGATTTAGCGATGTCCGTCTGTCTGTCTGTCTGTCTGTCTGTCTGTCTGTCTGTCTGTCCGTCTGTCTGTCTGTCTGTTGATGTATTTTTGTGTGCAAAGTACAGCTCGCAGTTTTAGTCCGATTGTCCTAAAATTTGGTATAGGGTCCTGTTTCGGCTCAAAGACGATCCCTATTGATTTTGGAAAAAATCGGTTCAGATTTAGATAGAGCTGCCATACATATTTTTCACCGATCTGGTCATAATTGGCATGTATATCAACCGATCTTCCTCAAATTCCGTACATCCGAATATTTTATGGGTCTCGAAAAACTTGCAAAATATCAGCCAAATCGGTTCAGATTTAGATATAGCTCCCATATATAGCTTTCGCCCGATTTACACTCATTTGCCCACAGAGGCCAATTTTTTGCTCCGATTTAGTTAAAATTTTGCATAAGGAGTAGAATTAGCATTGTTACTATGCGTGCCAAATTTGGTTGAAATCGGTTCAGATTTGGATATATCTCCCATATATAGCTTTCGCCCGATTTACACTCATATGACCACAGAGGCCAAATTTTTAACTCCGATTTAGTTGAAATTTTGCACAGGGAGTAGAATTAGCATTGTAGCTATGCGTGCCAAAATTGGTTTAAATCGGTTCAGATTTGGATATATCTCCCATATATAGCTTTCGCCCGATTTACACTCATATGACCACAGAGGCCAATTTTAAACTCTGATTTAGTTGAAATTTTGCACAGGGAGTAGAATTAGCATTGTAACTATGCGTGCCAAATTTGGTTGAAATCGGTTCAGATTTGGATATATCTCCCATATATAGCTTTCGGCCGATTTACACTCATATGACCACAGAGGCCAATTTTTAACTCCGAGTTAGTTGAAATTTTGCACAGGGAGTAGAATTAGCATTGTAACTATGCGTGCCAAATTTAGTTGAAATCGGTTCAGATTTGGATATATCTCCCATATATAGCTTTCGCCCGATTTACACTCATATGACCACAGAGGCCAATTTTTAACTCCGATTTAGTTGAAATTTTGCACAGGTAGTAGAATTAGCATTGTAACTATGCGTGCCAAATTTGGTTGATATCGGTTCAGATTTGGATATATCTCCCATATTAGCTTTCCCCCGATTTACTCTCATATGACCACAGAGGCCAATTTTTTGCTCCGATTTAGTTGAATTTTTGCACAGGGAGTAGAATTAGCATTGTAGCTATGCGTGCCAAATTTGGTTGAAATCGGTATAGATTTAGATATAGCTCCCATTTATGTTTTTCTGATTTCGACAAAAATGGTCAAAATACCAACATTTTCCTTGTAAAATCGCCACAGCTTAGTCGAAAAGTTGTAAAAATGACTTTAATTTTCCTAAACTTCTAATGCATATATATCGAGCGATAAATCATAAATAAACTTTTGCGAAGTTTTCTTAAAATTGCTCCAGATTTAAATGTTTCCCATATTTATACCCTTCACCACTACTGTGGTACCGGGTATAATAAGTTTGTGCATTTGTATGTAACGCCAAGAAGGAAAAGTCTGAGACCCATCGTTTAGTATACCGATCGTCTTAGAATTAAATTCTGAATCGATTTAGCGATGTCCGTCTGTCTGTCTGTCTGTCTGTCTGTCTGTCCGTCTGTCTGTCTGTTGATGTATTTTTGTGTGCAAAGTACAGCTCGCAGTTTTAGTCCGATTGTCCTAAAATTTGGTAGAGGGTCCTGTTTCGGCTCAAAGACGATCCCTATTGATTTTGGAAAAAATCGGTTCAGATTTAGATATAGCTGCCATATATATTTTTCACCGATCTGGTCATAATTGGCGTGTATATCAACCGATCTTCCTCAAATTCCGTACATCCGAATATTTTATGAGTCTCGAAAAAATATCAGCCAAATCGGTTCATATTTAGATATAGCTCCCATATATAGCTTTCGCCCGATTTACACTCATATGACCACAGAGGCCAATTTTTTGCTCCGATTTAGTTGAAATTTTGCACAGGGAGTAGAATTAGCATTGTAGCTATGCGTGCCGAATTTGGTTGAAATCGGTTCAGATTTAGATATATCTCCCATATATAGCTTCACCCGATTTGAGTCTATAGATTTTGTAGAAGTCTATCAAATTCTGTCCAGATCGAGTGATATTTAAATGTATGTATTTGGGACAAACCTTTATATATAGCCCCCAACACATTTGACATCACATCCGAAAATTTAGATCTACAAAGTGGTGCAGGGTATAATATAGTCGGCCCGCCCGACTTTAGACTTTCCTTACTGGTTTTTATAGAAAGTTTTGTCAAAAATTTTCCCTATAGAAAATTTTGTCAAAATTTTATTTCTAAAGAAAATTTTGTCAAAATTTTATTTCTATAGCAAATTTTATCAAAATTTTATTTCTAAAGAAAATTTTTGTCTAATTTTATTTTATATAGAAAATTTTTGTCAAAGTTTTATTTCTATAGAAAATTTTGTCAACATTTTTTTCTATAGTAAATTTTGTCAAAATTTTATTTCTATAGAAAATTTTTTCAAAATTTTACTTCTATAGAAGATTTTGTCAAAATTTTATTTCTATAGAAAATTTTGTCAAAATTTTATTTCTAAAGAAAACTTTGTCAAAGCTTTATTTCTATAGAAAGTTTTGTCAAAATTTTTTCCTATAGAAAATTTTGTCAACATTTTATTTCTAAAGAAAATTTTGTCAAAATTTTATTTCTATAGCAAATTTTATCAAAATTTTATTTCTTAAGAAAATTTTGTCTAATTTTATTTTAGATAGAAAATTTTGTCAAAATTTTATTTCTATAGAAAGTTTTGTCACAATTTTTTCCTATAGAAAATTTTGTCTAATTTTATTTTATATAGAAAATTTTGTCAAAATTTTATTTCTAAAGAAAATTTTGTCAAAATTTTATTTCTATAGAACATTTTATCAAAATTTTATTTCTATAGAAAATTTTGTCAAATTTTTTTTCTAGAGAAAATTTTGTCAACATTTTATTTCTATAGAAAATTTTGTCAAAAATTTTTTTCTATATAAAATTTTGTCAAAATTTTATTTCTAAAGAAAATTTTGTCAAAATTTTATTTATATAGAAAATTTTGTCAACATTTTATTTCTATAGAAAATTTTGTCAAAATTTTACTTCTAAAGAAAATTTTGTCAAAATTTTATTTCTATGGAAAATTTTGTCAAAATCTTATTTCTAGAAAAAATTTTGGCAATTTTTTTTCTAGTGAAAATTTTTTCAAAATTTTATCAAAATTTTATTTCTAAAGAAAATTTTGTCTAATTTTATTTTATATAGAAAATTTTGTCAAAATTTTATTTCTTTAGAAAATTTTGTCAAAATTTTATTTCTATAGAAAATTTTATCAAAATTTTATTTCTAAAGAAAATTTTGTCTAATTTCATTTTATATAGAATATTTTGTAAAAATTTTATTTCTATAGAAAATTTTGTCAAAATTTTACTACCAAACATTAAAATTTACCAATCTACCAAACAGTAAAAAATCTACCATTTTTGCTAGAATTCTACCAACTGTGGCAACCGTCATCCTGAGTCCAAAACTATGTCTGGCTATTCGTCTTTATGCTTTATTGCATTGTTGTTGTCAGGAAGTTGTATGTCCTTTAACAAAAAAAAAAAGCAGAAAAAATGAAAGAAGGTAAATGAAAACTTGATTCAAGTACCTCCCCTGGAAGCCAGTGCAGCATATGCTTCATTCTTATGAATGCAAAGAATAGGACTTGAAACCATCATCGTAGTCAAACAACTTGAGAAATTCACTTGAAGGAAACTTAACCTGCTGATGATTATGACGATCAGGAACAGATTTTTTGAAAAAATAACGAAAAAAACTATCCTAAAAACAGAGAGTCCTATAGTTGTGCAAGAACTATCACTACAATCCATTACTCTAGTATTTCTTGTCCCCCTTGCTCCTTGCTTTGGATAAATTTCCTCATCTTATATATAGAAAGGCTGTTATTTAACTTACATCTTGTCTTGGACTATCCACTCGAGGACAATTAAAGTTAAAGAAAATTACAAACAAAAGTTAATGTAAACTAGTGGCTGTTGTAGTAGTAGTCCTCTAGTTTCCTACAATGTCATCTTTAGCCCCCTCGTTACATCTTGGTGTGGATGTCCTGTAAGGTTTGTGTAGAAAAATTCATTTTAGAAAAAAAAAACAGAGATTCAGGAGGCAGGTTGTAAAATAAAATGTAATGGAGTGACTGACTGATATACACTCCCACTCCCATATAGAACAAAAGAATGCTAAAAATAAGTGGAAGTGGATAAAAATCTGAAGAAGAAATCTGAGTTAACAAACTAAAATCCCATTTTATAGGTTACATACTAGTTAAATACCATCTTGGTTGTGGTGGGTAGACCATCATTTGTTCTGCATGGTTGGTTCCCCAAAGCACTGGTTTATACCGGAGTGCGTTATATATAGTGATCACAGGCTTGTTTTGAATAATGGGTTTACTAAGACTGTATTGCATGAACTAATTCGTTTTATATTATCTGCCGATAAATATATCGAATGACGTATATCATTGTACAAAGTTTTCAACAAATTTTCTATAGAAAAACAATTTGACAAAATTTTCTCTAGAAATAAGATTTTGACAAAATTTTCTATAGAAATAAAATTTTGACAAATTTTTCTCTAGAAATAAAATTTTGACAAATTTTTCTCTAGAAATAAGATTTTGATAAAATTTTCCTTAGAAATAAGATTTTGACAAAATTTTCTTTAGAAATAAAATTTTGACAAAATTTTCTTTGGACATAAAATTTTGACAAAATTTTCTTTAGACATAAAATATTGACAAAATTTTCTTTGGAAATAAAATTTTGACAAAATTTTCTTTGGAAATAAAATTTTGACAAAATTTTCTATAGAAATAAAATTTTGAAAAAATTTCTATAGGAAAAAAATTTTGACAAAATTTTCTACAGAAAAAAAAAATTTGATAAAATTTTCTATAGGAAAAAAAATTTGACAAAATATTTATAAAATTTTCTATAGAAATAAAATTTTGACAAAATTTTCTTTAGAAATAAAATTTTGACAAAATTTTCTTCGGAAATAAAATTTTGATAAAATTTTCTTTAGAAATAAAATTTTGACAAAACTTTCTTTAGAAATAAAATTTTGATAAAATTTTCTCTACGAATAAGATTTTGACAAAATTTTCTATAGAAATACAATTTTGACAAAATTTTCTATAGAAATACAATTTTGACAAAATTTTCTCTAGAAATAAGATTTTGACAAAATTTTCTTTGGCAATAAAATTTTGACAAAATTTTCTACAGAAATAAAATTTTGACAAAATTTTCCATGGAAATAAAATTTTGACAAAATTTTCCATGGAAATAATATTTAAAGAAAATTTTCTGTAGGAAAAAAATTTGACAAAATTTTCTTTAGAAAATTTTGTAAAAATTTTATTTCATTCGTTTTGTTCTGTTTTGTTATTGTTGGTTTTGTTCTTTAAGCATTGTTTTTGTTTTTTGATTTCAGCTTAAAACCGTGCATTGACTAAACTACAAGTGTAGCTTAACCAACAGAGGAAAAGAATGTTTGTCAAATTTATTTGGGCAAAGCCCTATAGACAGCAAGATGGTTGGATGGACGCACTATCAACCAATTATCAGAATAAATTCAGGCAGTTCATTGAACCCAACAATGAACCACATTTGAACCTTCCGAAAAAAGGTTTTGCATGATAGCCGGCTTATGCCGAAATAAATTCGTACAAACATATCTATTTTCCTATGCCGCTGTCAAATCATCGATTTAAGTGCAAACAATTTTGATAAAATTTTCTATAGAAATACAATTTTGACAAAATTTTCTATAGAAATAAAGTTTTAACAAAATTTTCTATAGAAAAAAACTTTGATAAAATTTTCCATGGAAATAAAATTTTGACAAAATTTTCTGTAGAAATAAACAATTGACAAAATTTTCTATAGAAATAAAATTTTAACAAAATTTTCTATAGAAATAAATTTGTGACAAAATGTTTAACAGAAATATAATGTTTACAAAATTTTCTATAGAAATAAAAATTTTGCCAAAATTTTCTATAGAAATAAAATTTTGCCAAAATTTTCTATAGAAAAAAATTTTAACAAAATTTTTTCTAGAAATAAAATTTTAACAAAATTTTTTCGAGAAATAAGATTTCGACAAAATTTTCTATAGAAATATGACAAAATTTTCTATAGAAAAAAAGGTTTTGTTTTGTTATTGTTGGTTTTGCTCTTTAAGCATTGTTGTTGTTTTTTGATTTCAGCTTAAAACCATGCATTGACTAAACTACAAGTGTGTAGCTTAACCAACAGAGGAAACGAATGTTTGTCAAATTTATTTGGGCAAAGCCCTATAGACTGCAAGATGGTTGGATGGACGCACGTTTCTGAATTACCACATTCCTCATCAGCATCCTCTACTTGCAGCAAAACTATCAACCAATTATCAGAATAAATTCAGGCAGTTCAATAAACCCAACAATGAACCACACTTGAACTTTCCGAAAAAAGGTTTTGCATGATAGCCGGCTTATGCCGAAATAAATTCGTATAAACATATCTCTTTTCCTATGCCACTGTCAAATCATCGATTTAAGTGAAAAAAAGTTTGATGAAATTTTCTATAGAAATAAAATTTTGACAAAATTTTCTGAAGAAATTAAATTTTAACAAAATTTTTTCTAGAAATAAGATTTCGACAAAATTTTCTAAAGAAATATGACAAAATTGTCTATAGAAATAAAATCTTGACAAAATAAAATTTTAACAAATTTTTTTCTAGAAATTAGACTTCGACAAAATTCTCTAAAGGAATATGACAAAATTTTCTATAGAAATAAAATTTTGACAAAATTTTGTATAGAAATAAAATTTTGACAAAATTTTTTCTAGAAATAAAATTTTGACAAAATATTTTCTAAAATAAGATTTTGACAAAATTTGCTATAGAAATAAAATTTTGACAAAATTTTCTATAAAAATAAGATTTTGACAAAATTTTCTATAGAAAGAAAATTTTGACAAAATTTTCTATAAAAATCAGATTTTGACAAAATTTTCTCTAGAAATAAGATTTTGACAAAATTTTCTATAGAAATAAAATTTTGACAAAATTTTCTCTAGAAATAAGATTTTGACAAAAATTGTCTATAGAAATAAAATCTTGACAAAATTTTCTTTGGAAATAAAGTTTTGATAAAATTTTCTACAGAAATAAAATTTTGTCAAAATTTTCTATATAAACAAAATTTTAACAAATTTTTTATAGGAAAAAAACTTTGGCAAAATTTTCTATAGAAATAAAATTTTGGCAAAATTTTCTATAGAAATAAAATTTTGACAAAATTTTCTTTAGAAATAAAATTTTGACAAAATTTTCGATAGAAAAAAAAATTTTGATAAAATTTTCGATAGGAAAAACATTGACAAAATTTTCTTTAGAAATAAAATTTTGATAAAATATTATATAGAAATAAAGTTCTAACAAAATTTTCTATAGAAAAAAAATTTTGATAAAATTTTCTATTGAAATACAATTTTAACAAAATTTTTTCTAGAAATAAGATTTCGACAAAATTTTCTAAAGAAATATGACAAAATTTTCTATAGAAATAAAATTTTCTATAGAAAAAAAATTTTGATAAAATTTTCTATAGAAATACAATTTTAACAAAATTTTTTCTAGAAATAAGATTTCGACAAAATTTTCTAAAGAAATATGACAAAATTTTCTATAGAAATAAAATTTTGACAAAATTTTTTGTAGAAATAAAATTTTAACAAATTTTTCTATAGAAATAAAATTTTGACGAAATTGTCTATAAAAATAAAATTTTGACAAAATCTTCTTTGGAAATAAAATTTTGGTAAAATTTTCTTTAGAAATAAAATTTTAACAAAATTTTCTGTAGAAAAAAATTTTTTGATAAAATTTTCTATATAAATAAAATTTTGACAAAATTGTCTCTAGAAATAAAATTTTGATAAAATTTTCTATAGAAATAAAATTTTGACAAAATTTTCTTTAGAAATAAAATTTTGACAAAATTTTCTATAGAAATAAAATGATAACAATTTTTTTTCTAGAAATATGACGAAATTTTCTATAGAAATAAAATTTTGACAAAATTTTCTGTAGAAATAAAATTTTAACAAAATTTTTTCTAGAAATAAAATTTTAACAAAATTTTTCTTTAGAAATAAAATTTTGATAAAATTTTCTATAGAAAAAAAATTTTGACTAAATTTTCTTTGGAAATAAAATTTTAATAAACTTTTCTATAGAAATAAAATTTTAACAAAATTTTCTACAGAAAAAAAATTTTTAAAATTTTTTTCTAGAAATAAGATTTCGTTAAAATTTTTTATAGAAATATGACAAAATTTTCTATAGAAATAAAATGTTGACAAATTTTTTTATAGAAATAAAGTTTTAACAAAATTTTCAATAGAAACAAAATTGTGATAAAATTTTCTATAGAAATAAAATTTTGATAAAATTTTCTATAGAAATAAAATTTTGACTAAATTTTCTTTGGAAATAAAATTTTAATAAACTTTTCTATAGAAATAAAATTTTAACAAAATTTTCTACAGAAAAAAAGTGATAAAATTTTATTCTAGAAATAAGATTTCGTTAAAATTGTTTATAGAAATAAAGTTTTAACAAAATTTTCTATAGAAACAAAATTGTGATTAAATTTTCTATTGAAATAAAATTTTGACAAAATTTTCTATAGAAATAAAAATTTGACAAAATTTTCTATAGAAATAAAATTTTGTCAAAATTTTTCATAGAAATAAGATTTTGACAAAATTTTCTATAGAAATAAATTTTTGACAAAATTTTCTATAGAAATAACATTTTGACAAAATTTTCTATAGAAATAAAATTTTGACAAAATTTTCTATAGAAATAAAGTTTTGATAAAATTTTCTATAGAAAAAAAAATTGTGAAAAAATTTTCTATAGAAAGAAAATTTGGACAAAATTTTCTATAGAAATAAAATGTTGACAAAATTTTCTCTAGAAATAAGATTTTGACAAAATTTTCTATAGAAATAAAATTTTGACAAAATTGTCTATAGAAATAAAATGTTGTATTTAGATTGAAAGAATTCTTGATGTTTTGTCAATTGAAAGAAATGGTGTAAGTGATTTTGTAATAGACTGGATTGAGGAAATGTTATTTCATAGGACTATAGAAGCGGAACTGGCGAATGCTACAAGAAACGCGATTATGACCAGGGGACTGTCTCAAGGAGGGATGATACCGTCGTTATTTTGGCTACTCATAAATGATGAAATTCTGACTTTTCTGCATAACAAGGGTATAAAAATAGTGGCATATGTGGATGATATTGTCATAATGGCATCAGGCAAGTTTGTGGACACGATCACGGATATAATGAGTGAGGCCTTACAAAGTTTATCAGACTGGGCAAGGATCTGTGGATTAGGTGTTAGAAAAACGAAGCTAGTGCTCTTTCCTGGGGGGGTGAAAAACCACCTGGTATAAGGACCCACAATTTTAAGGAACGAGATTAAGTCTCTCAAAATCGGTGTTGTCTTGGACTCGAGACTAAACTGGCTGGAGAAATACAGCTGTTAGACTAAAGAAGGCCTACGCTGCACTGTATGCGTGCCAAAAGTTATAAGACCCGTAGCTACATATGGATGTCACGTCTGGTGGACGATTACGAACCATCCGAATCATATACAGAAGTTAGACAGGATAAACAGGACGGCCATTATTTATATGACTGGTGCAATGAGAACACCGTAGCTTTAGAGGTACTGATGGGAGTCTGCCCACTTGCTCTGCAGGAAAACAGCGGAGGTGACACTCTTAAGACTGAAAAGCCTGGACTCGCTCGGAAACGCGCAATGCGGACACACACAACTCTTTGCTTCAGTTGGACAATATATTAGGAAAGACTTTATGACGACTCAGCCTGTATATGAGGGCAAGTTGAAATCGATTATACCAAGTAAAGAGGATTTGGAAGAGGGGTGCATACATTTTGGACACCCGAATATTTATACGAATGCATCGAAAATTGTTGAAGCCACTGCCAGTGGTATTTACTGCGAAGAGTTAGGGGTTAGAAATTCATACCAAATGGACGGCGGATGAAGCATTTTTCAAACGGAAGTATTCGCCTTTGCGAAAGCTGCAGAACTACTGTTGATGAGGCCGATATCCACTTCTTCATCGACAATCAGGCAGCAATAATGGCCTTAGGAAATCCGAACATAAAGTCGAAGGTAGTCAGCTGCTCATTTTGGAACTCGTCTAGAAACTCGAATGCGATTGATGAAGAGGAGAGAAAACAACCACCCCTTTTTCTAAGGGTTGACTTCATTCTCTCTAACCTAACCTAAGTGAGCCTATAATAACGGGCTGCCACTATACCGAACTGACCCTAACCCTGTATAACGACAACAAGCATGTTCAAATAGTAGGTCTACTAAGACTGTATTGCATGAACTAAATCGGGTCATCATCTGTTCTTTATCCCCTCTCAATAATGTTGGTAATAATTCGGAGTGTTTCCAAGCTTCTCCAAGTGGATACACCGCACAGTGAAACTCCGCTCAGATTTGGTTATAAAAAGAAGGTCCCATGTCATTAAGCTAGACATAGAATCGAGCAGCACCCATTGAGTTGTGGTATCACAATGAACAGAATAGGCAAAGTAACACCGATTATATTACATATTGCCCGTGGAAAAGTAAGATACTCTTGTAAAAAGTATGAGGTGATCATATTTCCTACCCTGGTGTTTGGGGCGGCTTTTGAGGAGGAAGAGATATTGCAACACTACCCATATTTCTATCTTGCTTTTAAAAGATATAGAGCCTATCAGTTAGGAGGAGGAACTTTTTCGGGACCTGTCCCAGCATGGAAACTGAGGGGAATTGGTTAAAGACAACGAATTTGATCGAAAGAAGTAGTTAAAAAAAAACTAAATTCTTGGACAAATTTGTACTTACCTATTTTAAGATCCTTGGTATTGTAGATATCTGTAATGGAAACAAAAAATTCACCAGAGATTAGTCGATTTATTATTGTAAATTTAAATTTACTTTAATGCAATTCAATTTTACATCAATTATATAATAATAATTTTATTTAATTTAAATTCTATTACTTGACGATTTTTAGATGGGCAAAATGTCAAGAGCATTAATGCGGAATATCTTAGGCATTTAAGATTAATTCTTGGCATGCCTCATGGCATTGTTCATTTGCAAGAAACACGTCCAACATAAACTAACATACCAAGACCCCCCCTCTCCCTTTCTTCCAAACACACATGACCACATTAAATTCAAGGGACTTTCATGCCATAGTTTTGCAGCAACGACACCAAGAAAACATCCTTAGACAAACTGAAAACCATAACTGACTAACTTCATATGGCATATGAGGGCATGATTGCAGGTCTGTGTTATTGTAATTCAATTAGCTTCATCAAAGGTATACTGTAGATTATGGCTGATTTGGACCAAGGCCGAAAGAAATTGATATGAACACAGTCACACACGTTTTTCTTCATATGTATGTATGTGGCGATATATACAGTGGTACAAAATGTATGGGTCTTTATAAATAAGGCCTAATAAGAGAAAATTGATTATTACCACGGTTGCCGCAATTGGTAGATTTTTTAATGTTTGGTAAATTTGCAGAATTCCCGATGTTTTGGTAGATTTTGTAAAATATTCTACTCCAACAAAGAGGAATTTCACAAACTTTTGAATAAAATTTTGAAAATTTTTTATGCGATAGATATAAAATTTTAGCAAACTTTTCTATGAAAATAAAATTTTGAAAACATTTTCTATAGAAATAAAATTTTGACAAGATTTTCTATAGAAATAAAATTTTGACAAAATATTCTATAAAATTAAAATTTTGACAAAATTTTCTATAGAAATAAAATTTTGACAAAATTTTCTATAGAAATAAAATTTTGACAAAATTTTCAATAGAAATAAAATTTTGACTAAATTTTCTATAGAAATAAAATTTTGACAAAATTTTCTATAGAAATAAAATTTTGACAAAATTTAATATAGAAATAAAATTTTGACCAAATTTTCTATAGAAATAAAATTTTGACAAAATTTTCCAAAGAAATAAAATTTTGAAAAAATTTTCTATAGAAATAAAATTGTGACAAAATTTTATATAGAAACAAAATTTTGACAAAATTTTCTATAGAAATAAAATTTTGACAAAATTTTCCAAAGAAATAAAATTTTGACAAAATTTTCCAAAGAAATAAAATTTTGACAAATTTTTCTATAGAAATAAAATTGTGACAAAATTTTATATAGAAATAAAGTTTTGACAAATTTATCTACATAAATACAATTATGACAAATTTTCTAAAAAAAATTATATAAAAATAAAATTTTGACGAAATTTTCTATATAAAATAAAATGTTGTCAAAATTTTCTATATTAAATAAAATTTGACAAAATTTTCTATAGAAATATAATTTTGACACATTGTCTATAGAAATAAAATTTTGACAGAAATTTCTATAGAAATAAAATTTTGACACAATTGTCTATAGAAATAAAATTTTGACAAAAATTTCTATAGAATTATAATTTTGACAAAATTTTCTATAGAAATAAATTTTTGACAAAATTTTCTATAGAAATAAAATTTTAACAAATTTTTTATAGAAATAAAATTTTGACAAAATTTTCTATAGAAGTAACGTTTTGACAAAATTTTCTATGGAAATACAATTTTGACAAAATTTTCTATAGAAATAACGTTTTGACAAAATTTTCTATGTAAATACAATTTTGACAAAATTTTCTATAGAAATAAAATTTTGTCAAAATTTTCTATAAAAATAAAATTTTGAGAAAATTTAATATAGAAATAAAAGTTTGACAAAATTGTATATAGAAATATAATTTTGACAAAATTTTCTATATAAAATAACGTTTTGACAAAATTTTCTATGGAAATACAATTTTGACAAAATTTTCTATAGAAATAACGTTTTGACAAAATTTTCTATGTAAATACAATTTTGACAAAATTTTCTATAGAAATAAAATTTTGTCAAAATTTTCTATAGAAATAAAATTTTCTATAAAAATAAAATTTTGAGAAAATTTAATATAGAAATAAAAGTTTGACAAAATTGTATATAGAAATATAATTTTGACAAAATTTTCTATATAAAATAAAATTTGACAAAATTTTCTATAGAAATACAATTTTGACAAAATTCTCAATAAAAATACAATTTTGACAAAATTTTCTATAGAAATAAAATTTTGTCAAAATTTTCTATAGAAATATAAGTTTGACAGAAATTTCTATAGAATTATAATTTTGACAAAATTTTCGACAGAAATAAAATTTTGTCAAAAGTTTCTGTAGAAATATAATTTGGACACAATTGTCTATACAGAAATAAAATTTTGACAACATTTTATATAGAAATACAATTTTGACAAAATTTTCTATAGAAATAAAATTTTGACAAAATTATCTATATAAATACAATTATTAAAAATTTTGTATAGAAATGAAATTAAAATAAATTTTTCTATAGAAATAAAATTTTGACAACAATTTCTATAGAAATACAATTTTTACAAAATTTTTATATAAAACAAAATTTGACAAAATTTTCTATAGAAATAAAATTTTGACAAAATTTTCTTATAAAATTTGACAAAATTTTCTATAGAAATAAAATGTTGACAAAATTTTCTATAGAAACAAAATTTTGACAAAATTTTCTATAGAAATAAAATTTTGACAAAATTTTCTATAGAAATATAATTTTGTCAAAATTTTCAATAGAAATATAATTTTGACACAATTGTCTATAGAAATAAAATTTTGACAAAAATTTTCTATAAAAAAATAAATTTTGACAAAATTTTCTATAGAATAAATAAAATTTTGACAAAATTTTCGATATAAATAAATTTTTGACAAAATTTTCTATTGATATAGAATTAAAATTTTTTCAAATTTTCTATAGAATTATAATTTTGACAAAATTTTCTATAGAATTATAATTTTGACAAAATTTTCTATAGAATTACAATTTTGACAAAATTTTCTATAGAAATAAAATTTTCACAAAATTTTCTTATAAAATAAAATTTGACAAAATTTTCTATAGAAATAAAATGTTGACAAAATTTTCTGTATAAAATAAAATTTGACAACATTTTCTATAGAAATAAAATTTTGACAACATTTTCTATAGAAGTAAAAGTTTGACAAAAATTTTCTATAGAAATACAATTTTGACAAAATTTTCTATAGAAATAGAATTTTGACGAAATTTCCTTTAGAAACAAAATTTTGACAAAATTTTATATAGAAATAAAATTTTGACAATATTTTCTATAGAAATAAAATTTTGTCAAAATTTTCAATAGAAATATAATTTTGACACAATTGTCTATAGAAATGAAATTTTGACAAAAATTTTCTATAAAAAAATAAATTTTGAAAAAATTTTCTATAGAAATAAATAAAATTTTGACAAAATTTTCGATATAAATAAATTTTTGACAAAATTTTCTATTGAAATACAATTTTGACAAAATTTTCTATAGAAATAAAATTTTCATTCGTTTTGTTTGTTATTGTTGGCTTCTCTTCAATCGTTATTGTTGTTGTTTTTTTTTTTTTTTTTTGCTGATGAGGAATGTGGTAATTCCGAAACAGCTGTACATCCAACCATCTTGCAGTCTATAGGGCTTTGCCCAAATAAATTTGACAAGCATACTTTTCCTCTGTTGGTTAAGCTACACTTGTAGTTTAGTCAATGCATGGCTTTAAGCTGAGATCAAAAAAAAAAAAAAAACAACAATAACGAAATAAAATTTTGACAAAATTTTCTATAGAAATGAAATTTTGACAAAATTTTCTATAGAAATAAATTTTTGAAAAAATTTTCCATAGAAATAAAATTTTGACAAAATTTTCTATAGAAATAAAATTTTGATAAAATTTTTTATAGAAATGAAATTTTGACAAAATTTTATATACAAATAAAATTTTGACAAAATTTTCTATATAAAATAAAATTTGACAAAATTTTCTATAGAAATAACATTTTGACAAAATTTTCTATAGAAATAAAATTTTGACAAAATTTTCTATGGAAATAAAATTTTGACAAAATTTTCTATAGAAATAAAATGTTGACAACTATCAAACAACGACGAAATAAAATTTCTCATTTATGCTTATAATTTACTTATAAGTAAAAATATGAAAAAAATAAATAAATAAAATTTTGTGTATTTTTTTTTTGTTTTGATACTCGACAAAATGTCGGTTAAAAAATATCGTGGACAATTTTCGTGAGACGTTGGCTATATTATCACATTTGAATTAAGCTTTCAAATTTGAAGGAAATTTTGGCGATCGAAGGTGTCCATTTCAGAGATATTTCACTGTACTTATAAATTGGCTCAGGTTAAGATATAACCTTCTTATGGAATAGTCAACACTATATTGAATATGGCATTTTCTATCAAGTCCTTGCGATTCAAAAATCAATAAAATACTCCTTGAATCTGCCTCTGGATATTTAGTTCTATAATTGTGTGTATGTTTGTGATATCCATGTGAAAACACCACGCCTCTCCCTCCCAAACACACACACACCCACATACATAAGAAACATTCACTTCAAGTGTCACATTTAAATTCCATGTTCTATTCAAAGTAGAGAACTTGAGTTGTTGGTCGTACGTGCCATTTAACATGAACGGAAGGACTCAACGAACAAAACTGTAAAGAGGCAACGATCAAATGACTGGACATTCATGGGGGATACCTGAACAAAAAAAAAAAAACAGAAAATTGAAATGAAATTCAAAACACAACCTCTCAGGCATCAGTATCCCGAAAAAGGAGCCATTGGTCAATAGGTCTTTATAATCCCCCTCCACATATATAAAACGATATTCGTAGACTTTTGAGCAAGAAATGGAAGTTGTTATGCATGCGGCATCATAAAAACCAAACGACCAATGTTCAATTTAATGAATTTCTTTGCTTGCGTCATGACCGATTGAAAAAAAAAAATAAATAAAAACAGCATCCCATTTAATTGACTGCCCAAATATTGGGGTGGTGGGGGTTATTATCGTTCGTAAGTCATATCGATACGTGAGATGAATTTTCTGGATTAAGTTTAGGTTTTAGAATATGAAAGGGATTATTTAAAGAAAGTTTTAAGACTTTAAGTGTTTTTGAGTTTTAAATTTGCACTTAAATTTGGTTACACAGCGCAATACGAAAATTCCAAACAAAATGCAACTTATACCAGCCGAAAGTACTCGATGAGAGGAGAAAAGCAATTTCGGTATTTTTTTAGATGGGTTGCTTTTCTATAGTTTTAATTTTGTCACAATTTTATTTCTAAAGAAAATTTTGTCAAAATTTTATTTCTATAGAAAAATTTTCAAAATTTTATTTCTATATAAATAAAATTTTCAAAATTTTATTTCTATATAAATTTGTCAAATTTTATTCCTGTAGAAAATTTTGTTTTTTCTAGAAGAGAAATTTTGTCAAAAATTTTACTGTTATAGAAAATTTTGTCAAAACTTTTACTTCTATAGAAAATTTTATTTCTACAGAAAATTTTGTCAGAATTTCATTACTATTGAAAATTTTGCCAAAATTTTATTTCTACAGAAAATTTGTCAAAATTCTATTTCTATAGAAAAGTGTGTCAAAATTTTATTTCTATAGAAAATATTGTCAAAATTTTATTTCTATAGAAAATTTTGTCAAAATTTTATTTCTATAGAAAATTTTGTCAAAATTTTGTACTTCTATAGAAAATTTTGTCATAATTTTTACTTATATAGAAAATGTTGTCAAAATTGTATTTCAATAGAAAATTTGACCAAATTTTATTTCTATAGAAAATTTAATCTACATTTTATTTCTATAGAGAATTTTGTCAAAATTTTTACTCCTTTAGAAAATTTTGTCAACATTTTTCCTTGTATAGAACATTTTGTCAAAATATTTTTTTTCTATAGAACATTTTAACAAAATTTTATTTCTATAGAAAATTTTGTAAGTACTCTATGAGAGGAGAAAAGCAATTTCGGGATTTGTTGTTAGACTATTTGCTTTTCGGGTTTTATGAGCCACTAGTGTTTTAGTTTTTTTCTATAGAAAAATTTTATTTGTATAGAAAATTTTGTGAAAAATTTTACTTCTATAGAACATTTTGTCAAAATTTTATTTCTATAGAAAATTTTGTCAAAATTTTATTTCTATTGAAAATTTGTCAAAATTTTATTTCTATACAAAATGTGATAAAAATTTTATTTCTATAGAATATATTGTCAAAATTTTTACTTCCTAAAATAATTTGTCAAAATTTTGTACTTCTATAGAAAATTTTGTCAACATTTTTTTTCTATAGAAAATTTTGTCAAAATTTTTTTTCTATAGAAAATTTTGTCAAAATTTTATTTCAATAGAAAATTTTTCAAAATTTAATTTCAATAGAAAATTTTGTCAAAATTTTATTTAAATAGAAAATTTTGTCAAAATGTTTTTTCTATAGAAAATTTTTTTTTTTTTATAGAAAATTTAATCAAAATTTAATTTCTATAGAAGATTTTGTCGAAATTTTTACTTCTTAGAAAATGTTGTCAAAATTTTTATTTCTTAGAAAATTTTGTCAAAATCTTGTACTTCTATGGAACATTTTGTCAAAATTTTATTTCAATAGAAAGTTTTGTCAAAATTTTATTTCTATGGAAATTTTGTCAAAAATTTTGTCAAAACTTTTACTTCTATAGAAAATTTTATTTCTACAGAAAATTTTGTCAGAATTTCATTACTATAGAAAATTTTGCCAAAATTTTATTTCTACAGATAATTTGTCAAAATTCTATTTCTATAGAAAAGTGTGTCAAAATTTTATTTCTATAGAAAATATTGTAAAAATGTTATTTCTATAGAAAATTTTGTCAAAATTTTATTTCTATAGAAAATTTTGTCAAAATGTTATTTCTATAGAAAATTTTGTCAAAATTTTATTTCTATAGAAAATTTTGTCAAAATTTTGTACTTCTATAGAAAATTTTGTCATAATTTTTACTTATATAGAAAATGTTGTCAAAATTGTATTTCAATAGAAAATTTGTCCAAATTTTATTTCTATAGAAAATTTAATCTACATTTTATTTCTATAGAGAATTTTGTCAAAATTTTAAAATTTTTTAGAAAAATTTGTCAAAATTTTATTTCTATAGAAAATTTTGTCAACATTTTTCCTTGTATAGAACATTTTGTCAAAATATTTTCTTCTATAGAACATTTTAACAAAATTTTATTTCTATAGAAAATTTTGTAAGTACTCGATGAGAGGAGAAAAGCAATTTCGGGATTTTTTGTTAGATTGGTTGCTTTTCGGGTTTTATGAGCCACTAGTGTTTTAGTTTTTTTCTATAGAAAAATTTTATTTCTATAGAAAATTTTGTGAAAAATATCGAACATTTTGTCAAAATTTTATTTCTATAGAAAATTTTGTCAAAATTTTATTTCTATGTAAAATTTGTCAAAATTTTATTTCTATAGAATATATTGTCAAAATTTTTACTTCCTAAAATAATTTGTCAAAATTTTGTACTTCTATAGAAAATTTTGTCAACATTTTTTTTCTATAGAAAATTTTGTCAAATTTTTTTTTCTATAGAAAATTTTGTCAAAATTTTATTTCAATAGAAAATTTTTCAAAATTTAATTTCAATAGAAAATTTTGTCGAAATTTTATTTATATAGAAAATTTTGTCAAAATGTTTTTTCTATAGAAAATTTTTTAAAAATTTTATTTCTATAGCAAATGTTGTCAAAAATGTATTTCTATAGTAAATTTTATCAAAATTTTATTTCTATAAAAATTTTTTAAGTACTCGATGAGAAGAGAAAAGCAATTTCGGGATTTTGTTAGATTGGTTGCTTTTCGGTTTTTATGAGCCTCTAGAGTTTTAATTTTGTCAAAATTTTATTTCTATAGAAAATTTTGTTAAAATTGTTACTTCTATAGAAAATGTTGTTAAAATTTTATTTCAACAGAAAATTTTATTTCTATAGAGACTTTTGTAAAAATTTTATTTCTATAGAGAATTTTGTCAAAATTTTTATTTCTATAGAAAATTTTGTCAACATTTTATTTCTATAGAAAATTTTATCAAATTTTTTTTCTATAGAAAATTTTGTAAAATTTTTTTTTTATAGAAAATTTAATCAAAATTTAATTTCTATAGAAGATTTTGTCGGAATTTTTACTTCTTAGAAAATGTTGTCAAAATTTTTATTTCTTCTATGGAACATTTTGTCAAAATTTTATTTCAATAGAAAGTTTTGTCAAAATTTTATTTCTATGGAAAATTTGTCAAAATTTTATTTCTATGGAAAATTTTTCAAAATTTTATTTCTATTGCAAATGTGATCAAAATTTTATTTCTACAGAAAATGTGATCAATATTTTATTTCTATAGAATATTTTGTCAAAATTTTTACTTCCTAGAACAAAATGTCAAGATTGTTTACTTCTATAAAAAAATTTGTCACAAAATTTCCTTCTATAAAAAATTTTGTAAAAATTTTATTTCTATAGAAGATTTTGTCAAAAATTTTACTTCTTAGAAAATTTTGTGAAAATTTTTTTCTTCTTAGAAAATGTTGTCAAAATTTTTATTTCTTAGAAAATTTTGTCAAAATCGTGTACTTCTATGGAACATTTTGTCAAAATTTTATTTCAATAGAAAGTTTTGTCAAAATTTTATTTCTATGGAAATTTTGTCAAAATTTTATTTCTATAGAAAATTTTGTCAAAATTTTATTTCTATGGAAAATTTGTAAAAATTTTATTTCTACAGAAAATGTGATTAAAATTTTATTTCTATAGAATATTTTGTCAAAATTTTTACTTCCTAGAACAATTTGTCAAAATTCTGTACTTCTATAGAAAATTTTGTCAAAATTTTTACTTCTATGGAAAAGTTTGTCAAAATTTTATTTCAAATATAATTTCAATAGAAAATGTTGTCAAGATTTTATTTCGATTGATATTTTTACTTCTATAGAAAATTTTGTTAACATTTTATTTTTATATAAAATTTTATGAAAATTTTATTTCTATAGAAGATTTTTCAAAATTTTTAATTCTTCTTTTGTTATCATTTTATTTCTATAGAAAATTTGTCAAAATTTTATTTCTATAGAAAATTTTGTTAAAATTTTTCTTCTATATTAAATTTTGTCAACATTTTATTTCTATAGAAAATTTTGTCAAAATTTTTCTTCTATAAAAAATTTCGTCAAAATTTTATTTTTATAGAAAATTTTATTTCTATAGAAGATTTTGTCAACATTTTTACTTCTTAGAAAATTGTGTCAAAATTTTTACTTCTATAGAAAATTTTGTCTATAGAAGATTTTGTCAAAATTTTATTTCTATAGAAGTTTTTGTCAACATTTTTACTTCTTAGAAAATTTTGTCAAAATTTTTACTTCTATAGAAAATTTTGTCAAAATTTTATTTCAATAGAAAATTTTGTCAAGATTTTGTTTCGATAGAAATTTTTGTCAAAATGTTATTTCTATAGAAAATTTTGTCAAAATTTTATTTCTTTAGAAAATTTTTTAAAAATTTTATTTCTATAGAAAATGATGTCAAAAATTTATTTCTGTAGAAAATTTTATCAAAATTTTATTTCTATAGAAGATTGTGTCGAAATTTTTAATTCTTAGAAAATTTTGTCAAAATCGTGTAGTTCTATAGAACATTTTGTCAAAATTTTATTTCTATAGAAAATTTGTCCAAAATTTATTTCTATGGGAAATTTGTCCAAAATATATTTCTATGGGAAATTTGTCAAATTTTGTTTCTATAGAAAAGTGATTAAAATTTTATTTCTATAGAATATTTTGTCAAAATTTTTACTTCCAAGAACAATTCGTCAAAATTGTGTACTTCTATAGAAGATTTTGTCAAAATTTTTACTTCTTAGAAAATTTTGTCAAAATTTTATTTCTATAGAAAATTTTGTTAAAATGTTTACTTCTATAGAAAATATTGTCAAAATTTTATTTCAATAGAAAATTTGTCAAAATTTTATTTCTATAGAAAATTTTGTCAATATTTTATTTATATTGAAAATTTTGTCAACATTTTATTCGTATAGAGACTTTTGTTTATTTCTATAGAAAATTTTGTAAGTACTCGATGAGAGGAGAAAAGCAATTTCGGGATTTTTTTAAGATTGGTTGCTTTTCGGTTTTTATGAGCCTCTAGAATTTTAATTTTTTTTCTATAGAAATATTTTATTTCTATAGAAAATTTTGTCAAAAATTTTACTTCTATAGAACATTTTGCAAAATTTTATCTCTATAGAAAATTTTGTTAAAATTCTATTTCTATGGAAAATTTTTCAAATTTTATTTCTATAGAAAATGTTATCAAATTTTTTTTTCTATAGAATATATTGTCAATATTTTTACTTCCTTGAATTATTTGTCAAAATTGTGTACTTCTATAGAAAATTTTGTCAACATTTTATTTCAATAGAAAAATTTTCAAAATTTAATTTAAATAGAAAATTTTGTCAAGATTTTATTTCGATAGAAAATTTTGTCAACATTTTATTTCTATAGAAAATTTTGTCAGAATTTTATTTCTATAGAAAATTTTTTCAAAATTTTATTTCTATAGAAAATTTTGTCAAAATTTTATTTCTATAGAAATTTTGTCAAAAATTTATTTCTATAGAAAATTTTATCAAAATTTTATTTCTATAGAATATTTTGTAAGTACTCGATGAGAAGAGAAAAGCAATTTCGGTAGTTTGTTAGATTGGTTGCTATTCGATTTTTATGAGCCATATTTGTCAAAATTTTATTTCAAAAAAAATTTTATAAAATTTTTACTTTTATATAAAATGTTATCAAAATTTTATTTCAATAGCAAATTTGTCAAAATTTTATTTCTATAGAAAATTTTGTCAAGATTTTATTTCTATATTAAATTTTGTCAACATTTTAATTCTATATAAAAAATTTTGTCAAAATTTTATTTCTATAGAGACTTTTTTCAAAATGTTATTTCTCTAGAGAGTTTTGTCAAAATTTTATTTCTGTAGAAAATTTTGTCAAAATTTTTCCTTCTATAGAAAATTATGTCAAAACTTTTCCTTCTATAGAAAATTTTATAAATTTTTTTTATAGAAAATTTCATCAAAATTTTATTTCTATAGGAGATTTTGTCAAAATGTTTACTTCTTAGAAAATTTTGTCAAAATCGTGTATTTCTATAGAACATTTTGTCAAAATTTTATTTCTATGGAAAATTTGTCAAAATTTTATTTCTATGGAAATTTTGCCAAAATTTTATTTCTATAGAAAATGTGATCAAAATTTTATTTCTATAGAATATTTTGTCAAAATTTTATTTCTATAAAAAAATTTGATTTCTATCGTAAAGCTTGTTAAAATTTTATTTCTAACGTAAAGTTTGTTAAAATTTTATTTCTATAGAAAATGTTGTCAAAATTTTTTTTCTATAGAACATTTTGCCAAAGTTTTATTTCTGTAGAACATTTGGTCAAAATTTTATTTCTATAGAATATTTTGTCAAAATTTTATTTCTATAAAAAATTTTGTCAAAATTTTATTTCTATCGTAAATTTTGCTAAAATTTTATTTCTATAGAAAATTTTGTCAAAATTTTATTTCTATAGAACATTTTGTGAAAATTTTATTTCTATAGGAAATTTTGTCATAATTTTATTTCTATAGAAAATTTTCTAAGTACTCGATGAGAAGAGAAAATCAATTTCGGGATTTTGTTAGATTGGTTGCTTTTCGGTTTTTATGAGCCTCTAGAGTTTTAATTTGGTTAAAATTCTATTTATATAGAAAATTTTGTTAAAATGTTTACTTCTATAGAAAATATTGTTAAAATTTTGTTTCCATAGAAATTTTGTCAAAATATTATTTCGTATAGAAAAGTTTGTAATTTTTTTTTTATAGAAAATTTTGGCAACATTTTATTTGTATAGAAAATTTCGTTAAAATTTTATGTCTATAGAAAATTCTGTCTTAATATTGTGTAGCTAAGGTATCCTAATCTTGAGTTTAAGTAATCTTTCATTTTAGGTTTATATGTATTTCTAAGCTCTACATTTCCGTTTTTCAATTCATTCATTTGTATTGAGATAACTTTAAACAGTAAAGATATATTTATATATATTTTACTCAAAAAGACATTAATTTTGGAATGCATGAGTGAAACTGGCAAAATGTCGAAAAGTTTTTTGTTTTCGTTTTTGGTATAATACGAACATTCGCACCACCAATGAAGAGAATTTTGTGAAATTCCATTGAAGTTTCGTGATATTTATGCCAACTTTTACCCCAAAAAATGTAGAATAAAAAAAAAAAAACAAACGACGAAAAACAAGCTTAACTCCCGAACTATGTGCCATGGGAAAAGATCAACAAAATTTGGAAACAAACTTCAAAACTTCTGCACACTTCACATTCACACAGAGTTATCACAAATATTATGGCTGCTTTACATTTCACTAAAGTTGAGATGGGTTTTTCGAAAAAAAAACTACAAATACAAACAAACTTGCTACACCAAAGACTATTAACGAGATACACACGATAATGATTGGGAAATAATTTAAAAATAATGGTCTTATCAAAAGTATTTTTATTGTATTGTATTTTTCCCAATAGTTTGGTGTCTGTCTAAAAAAAACAAATCGGGGCTATATCAAACCCTGGATTAATACAGTGAGCAAAAACAAAAAGTTGTATACTAATACTAAAGAGCTATATCTAAATCTGAACCAATTTCTTCCAAAATCAATAAGGTTATATACTGACCCAAAACAGAAATTTATGCCAAATTTAAAGTCGATTGAACTAAAACTGCTACCTAGACCTTGATTACAAAAATGTGTTCACAGACAGACGGACATGGCTATATCGACTCAGGGACCCGCCCTGAGCAATATTGTCAAAGACACCATATGTCTATCTCATCTCCTTCTGGGTGTTGCAAACATATGCACTAACTTATTATATCCTGTTCCACAGTGTGGAACAGACACATATTCGGCTGCCTTCTACTTTAGCTTTTTATTAGTTTTCCATTCGTTGAAAAAGACATTTTTCATTGACAGCATTTGAATTTCTAAATTCCAAATTAGAAAACTGTCTGTGACATCACCATTTGGATTTGTTAAAATTATCGAGTGTTTGTCTCCATGCAAAATCTCTAATGAAGAACTTTTCAAATTTTCACCATCATTTGGTTAACCACTGAAGAGTACCACAAAGAGTAAAAAGACTAACTTCAGGCTTTTCGTGGGTTTAACACAAAAAATGGTCGACTGTCGTGTCTATGGAATAATGTTGAAGCAGAATTTGACTACAAACACTGAAAACAAAAAAATATTGGCCTAATATGAAAAAGAGGCAACCACAATTTTAGGACTCACAATTCATACAATATTAAGGGCAAATATATTAAAAAGAAGTAAGGAAAGTCTAAGTCGGGCGGGACCGACTATATTATACCCTGCACCACTTTGTAGATCTAAATTTTCGATACCATATCAAATCCGTCAAATGTGTTGGGGGCTATATATAAAGGTTTGTCCCAAATACATACATTTAAATATCACTCGATTTGGACAAAATTTGATAGACTTTTACAAAATCTATAGGCTCATAATTTAAGTTGGCTAATGCATTAGGGTGGAACACAATTTTAGTACAAAACCAGTAAGGAAAGTCTAAAGTCGGGCGGGGCCGACTATATTATACCCTGCACCACTTTGTAGATCTAAATTTTCGATACCATATCACATACGTCAAATGTGTTGGGGGCTATATATAAAGGTTTGTACATTTAAATATCACTCGATCTGGACAGAATTTGATAGACTTCTACAAAATCTATAGACTCCAAATTTAAGTCGGCTAATGCACTAGGGTGGAACACAATGTTAGTAAAAACAAGTAAGGAAAGTCTAAAGTCGGGCGGGGTCGACTATATTATACCCTGCACCACTTTGTAGATCTAAATTTTCGATACCATATCACATCCGTCAAATGTGTTGGGTGCTATATACAAGGATTTGTCCCAAATACATACATTTAAATATCATTCGATTTGGACAGAATTTGATAGACTTTTACAAAATCTATAGACTCAAAATTTAAGTTGGCTAATGCACTAGGGTGGAACACAATTTTAGTAAAAAAAATATGGGAAACATTTAAATCTGAAGCAATTTTAAGGAAACTTCGCAAAAGTTTATTTATGATTTATCGCTCGATATATATGTATTACAAGTTTAGGAAAATTAGAGTCAGTTTTACAACTTTTCGACTAAGCAGTGGCGATTTTACAAGGAAAATGTTGG
This sequence comes from Haematobia irritans, assembly GCF_050003625.1. Taxonomy (NCBI): domain Eukaryota; kingdom Metazoa; phylum Arthropoda; class Insecta; order Diptera; family Muscidae; genus Haematobia; species Haematobia irritans. The sequence goes on along the minus strand of NC_134400.1, from coordinate 192,698,609 downwards.
TATTTTGACCATTTTTGTCGAAATCAGAAAAACATATATATGGGAGCTATATCTAAATCTGAACCGATTTCAACTAAATTTGGCACGCATAGCAACAATGCTAACTCTACTCCTTGTGCAAAATTTCAACTAAATCGGAGCAAAAAAATTGGCCTCTGTGGTCATATGAGTGTAAATCGGGCGAAAGCTATATATGGGAGCTATATATAAATCTGAACCGATTTCAATCAAATTTGGCACGCATAGCTAGAATGCCAAATCTACTCCCTGTGCAAAATTTCAACCAAATTGGGTCAAAAATCTAGCTTTTAGGACCATATTAGTCCATATCGGGCGAAAGATATATATAGGAGCTATATCTAAATCTGAACCGATTTCAATCAAATTTTGCACACTTGACTATACTACTAATTGTACTCCTAGTGCAAAATTTCATCCAAATTCGGCCAAAAATCTGGCTTCTGCGGCCATGTAAGTCCATATTGGGCGAAAGATATATATGGGAGCTATATCTAAATCTGAACCGATTTCAATTAAATTTTGCACACTTGACTACACGACTACGTCTTATGTTAATACAAAATTTCAAGCAAATCGGTATAAAACTCTGGCTGCTGGGTCCATATTAGTGCATATCGGGCGAAAGATATATTTGGGAGCTATATCTAAATCTGAACCGATTTCAATAAAATTTGGCACACTTGACTATAGTACTAATTGTTCTTCTTGTGCAAAATTTTAAGCAAATTAGGGTAAAACTCTGGCTTCTGGGGCCATATAAGTCCATATCGGGCGAAATATATATATATATGGGAGCTATATCTAAATCTGAACCGATTTCTTCCAAAATCAATAGGGATCTATTCTGAGCCAAAACACATACTTGTGCCAAATTTGAAGTCGATTGGACTAAAACTGCGACCTAGACTTTGATTACAAAAATGTGTTTGAAATTATTCTCAGAATATATTTGAAATAAAAAATATTATAAAATTAGACATAATTTCCACTTGTCAGTATAGCATTTAGTATTTAAGTTGGAGTTTAGAGGCTAAAATCGCAATTTTCATGACAAGTTTTCTTTAATAATCCATTAAAAAAATAATCTTTATAAAAAACTGGGTTTGGGCTATTCTCCATCAAGTTATATTTAAATTTGTATCGAAGACGTACAATTTTATAATTTTCTTAGTGATTTATTTTTAATTTTAGCGGCTAAACTCGAACTTAGTACTCACCTGTAGGAATTGCTGTAACATAAAAAAATAGATTCCAAAAAATAGACTCCAACCTGTGATCCAGATGTGGAATAAATATAGATCATGCTATTACCACTCATGTTGTATATTTTTTATGTAAATCAATTAAAAATCCGCACTAATTTTAAACTATTAACAGAAATATACAGTTCCTTAATCTATTATTTGTTTTTTTTTTTAATCAATAAAAAGCGTTTTTGATTTCTGTAACATCACATTCACTTCTCAGTTTCTAAAATGTTTCGAATAAATGTATTTTCATTAATAAACACCAATACCGCACGTACAATTTTGCAAAATTAAATCCACGTGTGCACCTCATAAATGCATCAACATAACTGAATGCAACAATAAAACTCAAAGACACAAAGTCATAAGGGATACATACCGTAAAGAAAAATAACTCCACACACACACACACGATCCCTTTCTGATCTCGCTATTGCAAGAAAACAACTCTCACCACAAAAGATACTAACAACACACAAGGAACATTCCATTGTCTCTAGAATCAAAACAACCAACAACAGCATAAATGACGCAATAACAAACACAAACAATCAAACGAGATATACACAAAATGTCTCTAAAAACTCCCTCACATGATGCACTCACATTTTCCAGTAGCACGTTTATTGATTAGTTGGAATTCTATCTATAAGTTAAGGTTAAATATATACCAAATCTATGAGGAATCTATATAAAATTATATACACGCGTCAAGGATTATATTAACTACTTTGTATTCTACTTTATCTAAAATTTTCAATGTGAGTAAAAACACTCCAACATATAGTAAAAAGGGAAATAATCTGTAGGTAACCATCGTACGAATCGGTAATGTCGTTAAGTTAATTTTTACTACAAAAATTTTTTCCATACAAAATTTTTTCTTAGTAAATTGTCCACATTTCGTAGTAAGATTTTTATATTGCCCATGTATATTTATAATAGAATCAACGATGCATTAACTACTGTGTTGGAAATTTATTTAAGGAAAAATCATTCCCATTTCGTAGTTAGTGAACTAAAAAACATTTACTGAATTTTTATAAGTTTTCCTTTAGCTAAGTTAATTTTCGTTGTGGTTACGAAAAATAAACTATATTAGAGTAAATTTGTTGAAATATGTGGAAGTTAAAATGGTCCTTGAATTTACAAGACACTTTTTTTCTGTGTATATTATTTGGTCAAGTCGGGCGACTTGGAGCCTTATTTAAAACTCATCCGTTCTGTGGAAATTTTGGCTTTGCAGTGTGTAGGATATGGCTAAGATATGGGGAAATAATCACAGAATTTTGTGTAAAGTGTGAGAATTTTTGCCATATTTGTATTCTCTGAGGAAACTATCCAGTCAATTGGAGGAAAATCCCATTGAAAATGGGTCTAAATTATGAAATAGTCTACCATATTTTCCCAACTCTGGTGTACATATATATGGGAGCAATATTCAATCTGAACCAATTTTGACTAAATTTGACATGCATAGTTAGAAAAATAATTCTGCTATTTATGCGAAATTTCACGTAAATGGGAGTATAACTTTGGCCCCCCTGGTCATATGAGTGCAAATCGGACGGGAGATTTATATGGGAGCCATATCTAAATCTGAACCGATTTCAACCAAATTTGCCACAATTACCTATACTACTAAACGTACTCCTTGTGCAAAAGTTGAAGCAGGTCATGGCTTTTGAGGCCATATAAGTCCAAATCGGGCGAAAGATATATATGGGAGCTATATCTAAATCTGAACCGATTTCATCCAAATTTGGTACACTTACCGATACTATTAAACGTACTCCTTGTGCAAAATTTTAACCAAATCACCGCAAAACTCTGGCTTTTGAGGCCATATAAGTTCAAATCGGACGAAAGATATATATGGGAGCTATATCAAAATCTGAACCGATTTGGCTGATATTTTGCAACTTTTTCGAAACTCATAAAATATTCGTTTGTACTGAATTTGAAGAACATCGGTTGATAAACACGCCAATTATGACCAGATCGGGGATAAGTATATATGACAGCTATATCTTAATCTGAACAGATTTTTTCCAAAATCAATAGAGATCGTCTTTGAGCCGAAACAGGACCCTATACCAAATTTTAGGGCAATCGGACTAAAACTGCGAGCTGTACTTTGCACACAAAAATACATGAACAGACAGACAGACGGACAACGCTAATTCGACTCAGAATTTAATTCTAAGACGATCGGTATAGTAAACGATGGGTCTCAGACGTTTCCTTCTTGGCGTTACATACAAATGCACAAACTTATTATACCCTGTACCACAGTAGTGGTGAAGGGTATAAATATGGGAAACATATTTATACCCGATTTCAATCAAATTTTGCACACTTGACTATACTACTAATTGTACTCCTAGTGCAAAATTTCAAACAAATTCGACCAAAAATCTGGCTTCTGGGGCCATATAAGTCCATATCGGGCGAAAGATATATATGGGAGCTATATCTAAATCTGAACCGATTTCTACCAAACTCAATAGGGTTCTATTCTGACCCAAATTAGGAACATGTGCCAAATTTGAAGCCGATTGGACTTAATTTGCGACCTAGATTTTGATCACAAACATGTGTTCACAGACGGAAGGACGGACAGACGGACATGGTTATATCGACTCAGGGACCCACCTTGAGCATTATTGCCAAAGACGCCATGTGTCTATCTCGTCTCCTTCTGGGTGTTACAAACATATGCACTAACTTATAATACCCTGTTCCACAGTGTGGCGCAGGGTATAAAAATATGGGAAATATTTAAATCTGAAGCAATTTTAAGGAAACTTCGAAAAAGTTTATTTATGATTTATCGCTCGATATATATGTATTAGAAGGTTAGGAAAATTAGAGTCATTTTTACAACTTTTCGACTAAGCAATGGCGATTTAACAAGGAAAATGTTGGTATTTTGACCATTTTTGTCGAAATCAGAAAAACATATATATGGGAGCTATATCTAAATCTGAACCGATTTCAATCAAATTTGGCACACATGACTATATTACTAATTGTACTTCTAGTGCAAAATTTCAACCAAATTGGGCTAAAACTCTGGCTTCTGGGGCCATATAAGTCCATATCGGGCGAAAAATATAGGAGAAAGCTATATCTAAATCTGATTCGATTTCAATCAAATTTGGCACACATGACTATACTACCAATTGTGCAAAATTTCAAGCTAATCGGGATAAAACTCTGGCTTCTGGGTCCATATAAGTGCATATCGAGCGAAAGATATATATGGGAGCTATATCTAAATCTGAATCGATTTCAACCAAATTTGACACGCATAGCTACAATGCTAAATCTACTCCCCGTGCAAAATTTCAACCAAATTGGGCCAAACCTCTGGCTTTTAGGGCCATATTAGTCCATATCTGGCGAAAGATATATATGGGAGCTATATATAAATCTGAACCGATTTCAATCAAATTGTGCACACTTGACTATACTACTAATTGTACTCCTAGTGCAAAATTTCAATCAAATTCGGCCAAAAATCTGGCTTCCTGGGCCATACAAGTCCATATCGGGCGAAAGATATATATGGGAGCTATATCTAAATCTGAACCGATTTCAATCAAATTTGGCACACATGACTATATTACTAATTGTGCTCCTAGTGCAAAATTTCAACCAAATTGGGCTAAAACTCTGGCTTCTGGGGCCATATAAGTCCATATCGGGCGAAAAATATAGGAGGAAGCTGTATCTAAATCTGATTCGATTTCAATCAAATTTGGCACACATGACTATACTACCAATTGTACCCCTTGCGCAAAATTTCAAGCTAATCGGGATAAAACTCTGGCTTCTGGGTCCATATAAGTGCATATCGGTCGAAAGATATATATGGGAGATATATCTAAATCTGAACCGATTTCAACCAAATTTGGCACACATAGCAACAATGCTAATTCTACTCCCCGTGCTAAATTTCAACTAAATCGGGGTTAAAAATTGGCCTCTGTGGTCACATGAGTGTAAATCGGGCGAAAGCTATATATGGGATATATATCTAAATCTGAACCGATTTCAACCAAATTTGGCACGCATAGCTACAATACTAATTCTACTCTCTGTGCAAGATTTCAACTAAATCGGAGCAAAAAATTGGCCTCTGTGGTCATATGAGTGTAAATCGGGCGAAAGCTATATATGGGAGATATATCTAAATCTGAACCGATTTCAACCAAATTTATCACGCATAGCTACAATACTAATTCTACTCCCTGTGCAAAATTTCAACTAAATCGGAGCAAAAAATTGGCCTCTGTTGTCATATGAGTGTAAATCGGGCGAAAGCTATATATGGGAGCTATATCTAAATCTGAACCGATTTCAACCAAATTTGGCATGCATAGCTACAATACTAATTCTACTCCCTGTGCAAAATTTCAACTAAATCGGAGCAAAAAATTGGCCTCTGTTGTCATATGAGTGTAAATCGGGCGAAAGCTATATATGGGAGCTATATCTAAATCTGAACCCATTTCAATAAAATTTTGCATACTTGACTACACTACTAGTTGTACTCATAGTGCAAATTTTCAACCAAATTGGGATAAAACTCTAGCTTCTGGGACCGTATTAGTCCATATCGGGCGAAAGATATATATGGGAGCTATATCTAAATCTGAACCGATTACAATAAAATTTGGCACACTTGACTCTAGTACTAATTGTTCTTCTTGTGCAAAATTTTAAGCAAAGTAGGGCAAAACTCTGGCTTCTGGGGCCATATAAGTCCATATCGGGCGAAAGATATATGGGAGCTATATCTAAATCTGAACCGATTTCTACCAAACTCAATAGGGTTCTATTCTGACCCAAATTAGGAACATGTGCCAAATTTGAAGGCGATTGGACTTAATTTGCGACCTAGACTTTGATCACAAAAATGTGTTCACGGACAGACGGACATCGCTATATCGACTCAAGATCCCACCTTGAGCATTTTTGCCAAAGTGTCTATCTCGTCTCCTTCTGGGTGTTGCAAACATATGCACTAACTTATAATACCCTGTTCCACAGTGTGGCGCAGGGTATAAAAATATTTGAGAACATTTTCTATAGAAATAAATTTAAATAATATTTGGAGATAATTTTCTATTGAAATTAAGCATTTATCAAAATTATCTATAGAAAAAAAATTGCGAAAATTTTTTTAGAAATAATATTTTGACAAAATTCTCTATAGAAATAAAATTTTGCGAAATATTTTATAAAAATAAAATTTTGATCAAATTTTCTATAGAAATCAAATTTTGAGAAAATTTTCTACAAAAAAAAATTTTTTTGAGAACATTTTCTATAGAAATAAATTTAAATAAAATTTGGAGAAAATTTTGTATTGATATTAAACATTTATTAAAATTATCTATAGAAATAAAATTTTGACAACATTTTCTATAGAAAAAAAATTTGAAAAATTTCCTAAAGAAATAATATATTGAGAACATTTTCTATAGAAATAAATTTTTGAGAAAATGTTCTATAGAAAAAAAATTATTTTCGAAGATTTTTGGTAAAATTTTATCCAAATTTTGGTAGATTTTTTTTTTTTGCTCGAATAGCAAACGTGTCCAAGTTTCTTGTATCTCTATCTTTTCTTGACAAACTTCGAAATGAATAAGCGCCATATAGAACATGGACATTTCAAAATATAAGAGAGGAAACATAAGGATTCCCACTGTTCCAATTTTCTCAATTATCTTTGTAAATTTTGTATTGAATGCTTTTTTTGTGAAAATTACTTTATATTGACACTCATTCAATTCTCCTTGACTGAATGGATTAGAAATAGACACTCACATATGAAAACATGGGGAAAATACAGGTGAGTGTGTGTATGTTTCATAAGAACCCAGCGGGAAATGGAAGCGACGTGGAATCGATGATGGAAGTGCTGTCCGGGTAGCTATAAGGCCTGGGCGCTGCATTACGTGTTCATTTCAAAATAACATTGGATTGGATTGGAGACCAAGGCCTTGCCTCTCGCTTCTATTCGTATGCCTTCTAGAGGTGGTGTCGTCGATGCCATGTTATCAGGCCTTCATACTAAGTACAAAAATCATGCCTTCCAAAGAAGGCCCTCAAAAAGGCCTGGACAGGAAGGCATAAAAGAAAGCGTGTAAAAATAAATATTTTGAAGGCGAGGTTGTCTATGAACTGAATATTTGCCCTCATGCCTTTTACGTTAGAACTTAATTTGACTTACTTTTCCTATACAGTTTATTTTATTTTTGTGATTTTAATATTTAATATTTTTATTTTTCTGCTCCGTCGGGATTTGAACCGGGGTCCTCGTTATTGATAGTCCTACACTCATCCACTGGCCTACGACACATTTATGTGATGTGGGCACCAAAAGGTAAACTTAAGCTACACGTGAGGTCATTCCGCGTTCCCTTCCGTTGGAAGTGAACGTATAATGGGTATCGGATCTTTTATATGTTACAGATAATGCCTTCTAGAAGGCCAAAGTTAGGAGTAACTAGAAATAAGTAAATTAATAGCTTGGCAGCCAACAAAGAATGAGTATGGGATCATTGGTGGGTTCGAACAGATTCTACCATAGGCAAAGTTATAGATTTTTGTTATTATTAATTTAATTATTAATTATTTAGAAAGATTTATGTTTATTTATTTAACCGCACTGTAAAAATAAGTAAATACGACCGTAATGTCAGGCAGGGCGAGTCTTATGGACCATCCACCATGTTTCGTAATACAGTAAGTTATACTAAAGACAATGTATCTTAAAACCTCTTAACATTGCCTCAATGTACATGGAGGTAGATTAAATATCTATATAAGCTAAATCAGTTCTTGATCGGTTAACATAAAATTTCCAATTTCGATTGGATCGTATGAAATATCCCCCTGCAGAAGCGTAGGTAACCAAATATGGAAATTGCTTATGCCGATAGCCTCTAGTTGCTAGTGCCCGTATAAATAAGTTTATTGTAATTTGTAATTATAATAAATTGAATAATAAATAAATAATGGAAGTTGCTTTTTATGGAGGCTACATATATTTTTGGACCGATATGGGCCACTTTTGCATCGTTGTTAGAGGCCAGTTACTAACACCACACGCAGAGAAGGAATATGATCACCTCAACCATGTTTCAAGAGCAAAATGTTATTTTAGAATGGTGACCATGTAAAATGTTTGTCGCAACCATGTTATTTTCTCGGAGATTATGTGTCTGATTTCGGCAAGCATATTATTTTTGGCGAGAAAAGAACTTTTTTGCCATAAACATGTTACATGGTCACCATCCAAAAATAACATTTTGCTCTTGAAACATGGTTGAGGTGATCATATTCCTTCTCTGCGTGCACGTACCACATTTCAACTGGATCGAATGAAGCGCAGGAAATAAAATCGGGGGATGGGTTTGGACTAATTTTTGCCTGGTTGTTACAGGCCACGTATCAAATTTCCACCGGATGTGATAAAATTGTCTCCTCCAAGAGGATCGTGGGCTACACCTAATACCATCTGACCTACATAAATAGTAGCTACTTGTATAAAGTATACCGTCGAACAGTGGGGTATTTGACCCCCAAACTGGTACTAATTCAAGGGAACAACCAATTTACATGAAATTTGGCAAAACGTTTGCTCTTGTTAATAGTAGTATCTCTGTCAATTTTCAAAGAGATCGTGTCAGGTATATAAAGGGTGATTTGTTAAGAGCTTGATAACTTTTTTAAAAAAAAAAAACGCATAAAATTTGCAAAATCTCATCGAAAGAATCACCCTTTATATATAGCGCCCGTATATATAATCGTCCGATTTGAGTTTATATCCCATATTACTCAGCCAATTTTTTGAAATGTTGAACAAAAATTTTTTTTGAGTGGCAAGCACCCTCCCCATATGTACAGGGTGGCTGATATGTAATACAACAAGTGCTATACTTTTTAATTTTTTAAAATTTTATTTTTCAAAAGCAATGGAGAACAAACTATAGTAACCATGTAGAGATAAAACTGCACACATACAAAAAAAAAAAATAACTGAAAAAAGTTCATAATCTTAAATTAAAATCTATTTTATTTAAATTTAGTACACGAATCTTTGAAATGTTCGTGCCTCTATCAAAGTTATAGGACCTTAAAATAAGGCCGATTTCATTTAATATAAAGAAGAAAAAAATTATTTAAGTGAATAATCTTTTAATTAACTGTGATATTGAAACCTTGTATTAAAGAGGCTAATACTTATTTGGAAAATACGCTAATACTTATTTGGAAGATTTTGCATTTTTGATTAAAAATTTATTTGAAAATAAGAAAACATTTGTTGCATTAAAATGTATTTTACAATTTGGATTTTTATTCGAAATTTATTTATAGCTGTATACCTGTGTTGATATATCGCAAAACGTGAACGAAAATTCAATAAATGAGACCTATATCCTAGCTTTAAATTCACAGAGCCTAGATCTAAAGCTAGTTAGCTTCCAAAAAAGTGACTTTATATTAAAAAAACAATATCTCAGATTCAATAACGAAATCCTTAAAAAGATTAAAAAGATTTGAAGTCAAATAAATTTTTCTGTGTGTATGCTCTCACAACAACATTACAAAACTGTATTATAACAACAACAACTAATATAGAAGACAAAGAGAAATATCACGATTAAAACAAACGTATAAAGTAAAACCAATGGAAAATATGTGGGTAAATTGATCTACAACTAACTATATGTCCAACTTAATCCCAAAAATACGTAAATTTTAAGACATCGCCAGAAACGCTGTTTCGAATACAAAACTTCACTTTTCTACTGCTTTTTTTCCTATGGTGGAGGGTATAAAGATATATTCTATTTTAAATACACTGGAAGGCGGGGAGGGATACTAATTTCCAAATTTCTGGCAAATGGATGAGAATACATTACATTGTCTAAAACTAAAATCAAGAACTATATCTAACTATACATCATCTTGCGAAATAACAGCAAACTCCAGTTTTGAGGCAAATCGGATTAAAACCGTGTCCTGTTAAAAATGTTTATACAAATGTTTGTTTGACGATTATATAAAAAACTGAATTTTCGTTCTTATAACAACAATGTAGGTCCTTCTTTTTCCAATTCCCAAAGAAGGCACAGAATAATGTTTGCGGGCATTTTTTAGAAAGGAAGTGCAAGGCATTTTAGCATGCATGATAGGAGAAGGCATATGGGAAGGTGTTAAGGATCCCAAAATCATGGGTTAAGAAGGCATGATTTTTGCGGTACTTCGCAATTTTCCCGCTGGGAAGCCATATTACAGCTGATGGGGCTGTAATATGTTGGTCATTCCAATGTTTAACACAACGAAATATCGATTTGCGTTTATATGAAAAAATCCTAGGGCAATCTAACGATATCTGTCTGTCTGTCTGTTATAAGGACCTTTTTGTCAAAACCTGACCATTGCCATCACTTGGTTTGTGTGATTACATTTGGGTGTGTTTGTGTGTCAGTAGACCTGCATGTAAATTTCACATTGATGTTTCGTTAGGTTGACAAGTTTAATCTTGTCAAATTCATGCCCTTCAAATGGATGTACTCTGCTCACTATCTCTCTCGCTCATTCCCTTGTTGACTGTTTCAAATTCATGTAATTTGTACTTCTTGTATAGGTATCGATGTTGTTGTTGTTGTAGCTACTCTTAAAGCATTTAACAAAAAATATCACCGACATCGTTTTCTCTTTCTACATTCTCCCGTGGGAAATTTGATAAACTTTTAAACTTCAATTCAGTTTTTTTGCTACGATTGTGGTATTGCTCACCAAGCTGAATATTCAAACATCAACAAATAGGGATTGCGATCAGCGAAACTACTATGTCTGCAGATTCAATTTTCAGTTTCTATAGAATACTATTGGATATTATGGTGCTGTAAATATTAACTGATATGTCTGCAAACTGAAAAAATATTGTCATATGAAAATTTTGTCGATGATTTTTTTGAAATTTAATCTCAAGCACAGGACACTCTAATACAGGCTCATGTATGTGTAGTAGAGTTTGTGGCCTCATTAGTGCTCTCACGACAATTGCTCCCCATTAAGAGGTGTGCGGTTTTCAGAGTGTCCATGTATGAGATTTGTACTAAGTATTGAGATTTCTAATTAGATTTTGTTGCTAAAAACTCGAGATTTCATCCCTAATGTGATTTCATCCCTGTGGAAAATATTTAGTTTTGTAATCGTATATGGAATCTCTACAATATCCATACCCATTGATATTGTCAATTTGAATGTCTTGTTTTGTTTTTGAAGGGTTTTAATGAATAACAAATAACGTATGCTTAAATTATATTCGAACAAGATGCAAAGTGACATCGTTACGTCAACTAAGACAGGCAATCATTTGATGGTTGAATAAGGACATTTTTTCCACTTCTTCGTTCATATAAATTTAGCACAAGGTTATGGGGCAATAAATTCAAAAATACAAAGTAGGCAATAGGGAGTTTACTGAGCATTGCTTTAGTTCCCTCAATGATTGAGGAGTATAAGTAAATTTTATTTCTATAGAAAATTTTGTCAATTTTTTTTTTCTACGGAAAATTTTTAAAACTTTTATTTGTATAGAAAATTTTTAAAACTTTTATTGGTATAGAAAATTTTGTCCAAATTTTAATTCTATAGAATATTTTGTCAAAATTTTATGTCTGTGGAAAATTTTGTCAAAATTTAATTTCTATAGAAAATTGTGTAAAAATTTTATTTTCATAGAAAATTTTATTTCTATAGAAATTTTATAAAACTTTTATTTGCGTAGAAAATTTTGCCAAAATTTTATTTCTATAGAATATTTTGCCAAAATTTTATTTGTATAGAAAATTTTGTCAAAATTTCATTGCGCTATCAAATTTTGTCAAAATTTTATTTTCATACCAAATTTTTTCAAAATTTTATTTTGCTACCAAATTTTGTCAAGATTTTATTTTTTCAAAATTTTATTTCTATACAAAATTTTGTCAAAATTTCACCTCCATAGAAAATTTTGTTAAAATTCTATATCTATAGAAAATTTTGTCAAAATTTCACCTCCATAGAAAATTTTTTCAAAATTTTATTTTTATAGAAAATTTTGTCAAAATTTTATTTCTATAGAAAATTTTTTCAAAATTTTATTTTTATAGAAAATTTTGTCAAAATTTTATTTCTATAGAATATTTTGTCAACATTTTATTTGTATGGAAAATTTTGTTAAAATTTCATTGTGTTATCAAATTTTGTCAAAATTTTATTTTCATACAATTTTATTTTCATTTTGCCAAAATTTTTCTCCTATAGAAAATTTTGTAAAAATTTCATTGTTCTACCAAATTTTGTCAAAATTTTATTTTTCTACCAAATTTTGTCAAGATTTTATTTCTATAGAAAATTTTGTCAACATCTTATTGCTTTAGTTCCCTCAATGATTGAGGAGTATATGTATATTTTATTTCTAAAAAAAATGTTCAATTTTTTTTCTACAGAAAATTTTTAAAACTTTTATTTGTATAGAAAATTTTTAAAACTTTTATTGGTATAGAAAATTTTGTAAACATTTTAATTCTATAGAATATTTTGTCAAAATTTTATTTCTGTGGAAAATTTTGTCAAAATTTAATTTCTATAGAAAATTGTGTAAAAATTTTGTCAAAATTTTATTTCTATAGAAAATTTTGTCAAAATTTAATTTCTATAGAAAATTGTGTAAATATTTTATTTTAATAGAAAATTTTATTTCTATAGAAATTTTTTAAAAATTTTATTTGCGAGAAAATTTTGTCAAAATTTTATTTCTATAGAATATTTTGTCAAAATTTTATTTGTATAGAAAATTTTGTCAAAATTTCATTGCGCTATCACATTTTGTCAAAATTTTATTATATATAGAAAATTTTGTCAAAATTTTATTTTTCTACCAAATTTTGTCAAGATTTTATTTTTCAAAATTTTATTTCTATAGAAATTTTTGTCAAAATTTCACCTCCATAGAAAATTTTGTTAAAATTCTATTTCTATAGAAAATTTTGTTAAAATTCTATTTCTATAGAAAATTTTGTTAAAATTCTATTTTTATAGCAAATTTTGTCAAAATTTTATTTCTATCGAAAATTTTTTCAAAATTTTATTTCTATAGAAAATTTTGTCAAAATTTTATTTCTATAGAATATTTTGTCAAAATTTTATTTTTATAGAATATTTTGTCAAAATTTCATTATGTTATCAAATTTTGTCAAAATTTTATTTTCATACCAAATTTTTTCAAAATTTTATTGTATATAGAAAATTTTGTCAAAATTTTTCTCCTATAGAAAATTTTGTAAAAATTTCATTGTTCTACCAAATTTTGTCAAAATTTTATTTTTCTACCAAATTTTGTCAAGATTTTATTTCTATAGGAAATTTTTTTAAAATTTAATTTCTATAGAAAATTTTGTCAACATCTTATTGCTTTAGTTCCCTCAATGATTGAGGAGTATATGTATATTTTATTTCTAAAAAAAATTTTTAAATTTTTTTTTCTACAGAAAATTTTTAAAGCTTTTATTTGTATAGAAAATTTTTAAAACTTTTATTGGTATAGAAGATTTTGTAAAAATTTTAATTCTATAGAATATTTGGTCAAAATTTTATTTCTGTGGAAAATTTTGTCAAAATTTAATTTCTATAGAAAATTGTGTAAAAATTTTATTTTCATAGAAAATTTTATTTCTATAGAAATTTTTTAAAAATTTTATTTGCGTAGAAAATTTTGTCATAATTTTATTTGTATAGAAAATTTTGTCAAAATTTCATTGTGTTATCAAATTTTGTCACAATTTTATTTTCATACCAAATTTTTTCAAAATTTTATTGTATATAGAAAATTTTGTCAAAATTTTTCTCCTATAGAAAATTTTGTAAAAATTTCATTGTTCTACCAAATTTTGTCAAAATTTTATTTTTTATTTCTATAGAAAATTTTGTCAAAATTTCACCTCCATAGAAAATTTTGTTAAAATTCTATTTCTATAGAAAATTTTGTTAAAATTTTATTTCTATAGAAAATTTTGTCAAAATTTTATTTCTATAGAAAATTTTTTTCAAAATTTTATTTCTATAGAAAATTTTGTCAAAATTTTATTTCTATAGAATATTTTGTCAAAATTTTATTTGTATAGAAAATTTTGTCAAAATTTCATTGTGTTATCAAATTTTGTCAAAATTTTATTTTCATACCAAATTTTGTCAAAATTTTATTTTCATACCAAATTTTGTCAAAATTTTATTATATATAGAAAATTTTGTCAAAATTTTTCTCCTATAGAAAATTTTGTAAAAATTTCATTGTTCTACCAAATTTTGCCAAAATTTTATTTTTCTACCAAAACTTGTCAAGATTTTATTTCTATAGGAAATTTTTTCAAAATTTTATTTCTATAGAAAATTTTGTCAACATCTTATTGCTTTAGTTCCCTCAATGATTGAGGAGTATATGTATATTTTATTTAAAAAAAAAATTTCAATTTTTTTTCTACAGAAAATTTTTAAAACTTTTATTTGTATAGAAAATTTTTAAAACTTTTATTGGTATAGAAAATTTTGTAAAAATTTGAATTCTATACAATATTTTGTCAAAATTTTATTTCTGTGGAAAATTTTATTTTTATAGAAATTTTTGTAAAAAGTTTGTTTGCGCAGAAAATTTTGTCAAAATTTTATTTCTATAGAATATTTTGTCAAAATTTTATTTGTATAGAAAATTTTGTCAAAATTTCATTGCGCTATCAAATTTTGTCAAAATTTTATTTTCATACCAAATTTTGTCAAAATTTTATTATATATAGAAAATTTTGTCAAAATTTTTCTCCTATAGAAAATTTTGTCAAAATTTCATTGTTCTACCAAATTTTGTCAAAATTTAATTTTTCTACCAAATTTTGTCTAGATTTTATTTTTATAGAAAATTTTTTCAAAATTTTATTTCTATAGAAAATTTTGTCAACATCTTATTTCTATAGAAAATGTTGTCAAAATTCTATTTCTATAGAAAATTTTGTAAAAATTCTATTTCTATAGCAAAATTTTGTCAAAATTTTATTTCAATAGAAAATTTTGTCAAATTTTATTTTTATAGAATATTTTGTCAATGTTTTATTTGTATAGAAGATTTTGTCAAAGATTCTTTGTTCTATCAAATTTTGTCAACATTTTATTATACCCTGCTCCACACTGTGGAACAGGGTATTATAAGTTAGTGCATATGTTTGCAAAACCCAGAAGGAGACGAGATAGACACATGGTGTCTTTGGAAAAAATGCTCAGGGTGGGCTCCTGAGTCGATATAGCCATGTCCGTCTGTCGGTGAACACATTTTTGTAATCAAAGTCTAGGTCGCAGTTTTAGTTCAATCGACTTCAAATTTGGCACAAGTATGTGTTTTGGCTCAGAATCGAACAGTATTGATTTTGGAAGAAATTGGTTCAGATTTAGATATAGCTCCCATATATATCGTTCGCCCGATTTAAACTTATATGACCACAGTGGCCAATCTTTTACTCCGATTTAGTTGAAATTTTGCACAGCGAGTAGAATTAACATTGTAGCTATGCGTGCCAAAGTTGTTTGAAATCGGTTCAGATTTAGATATATCTCCCATATATAGCTTTCGTCCGATTTACACTCAATGACCACAGAGGTCAATTTTTAACTCCGATTTAGTTGAAATTTTGCACAAATTTTGTAAAAATTTTATTTCTATAGAAATTTTTTAAAATTTTTATTTATGTAGTTAATTTTGTCATAATTTTATTTGTATAGAAAATTTTGTCAAAATTTCATTGTTCTACCAAATTTTGTCAAAATTTTATTTTTCTACCAAATTTTGTCAAAATTTTATTTCTATACCAAATTTTGTCAAAATTTTATTTATATAGAAAATTTCGTTTCGGTTTTATTTCTATAGCAAATTTTTTCAAAATTTTTTTTCTATAGAAAATTTTGTCAACATTTTTTAAACTATAGAACATTTTGTCAAAATAGCACATCTATAGAAAATTTTGTTAATTTTTTTTCTAATTTTATTTATTTTTTTTTGTCAAAAATTTTATTTATTTACCAAATTTTGTCAAAAATGTGTTTCTAAAGCAAAATTTTATTTCTATAGAAAATTTTGTCACAATTCTATGTCTATAGTAAATTTTGTCAAAATTCTGTTTCTATAGAAAATTTTGTCAAAATTTTATTTCTATAGAAAATTTTGTCAAAATTTTATTTCAATAGAAAATTTTTAAAACTTTTATTTGTATAGAAAATTTTGTCAAATTTTATTTCTTTAGAATATTTTGTCAAAGTTTTATTTCTATAAAAACTTTTGTCAACTTTTTATATCTGTGGAAAATTTTGTCAAAATTTTATTTCTATAAAAAAATTTTGTAAAAATTTTATTTCTATAGAAATTTTTTAAAACTTTTATTTGTGTAAAAAATTTTGTCAGAATTTTATTTCTATAGACTATTTTGTCAAAATTTTATTTGTATAGAAAATTTTGTCAAAATTTCATTGTTCTATCAAACTTTGTCAAAATTTTATTTTTCCAAATTTTGTCAAGATTTTATTTCTCTACCAAAATTTTGTCAAGATTTTATTTCTCTACCAAAATTTTGTCAAAATTTTATTTATATAGAAAATTTTGTTTAGGTTTTATTTCTATAGCAATTTTTTCAAAATTTTATTTCTATAGAAAATGTTGTCAACATTTTTTTCCTAGAGAGAATTTTGTCAACATTTCATTGTTCTACCAAATTTTGTCAAAATTTTATTTTTCTACCAAATTTTTTCAAAATTTTATTTCTATAGAAAATTTTGTCAACATTTTTTTTCCTATAGAAAATTTTGTCAACGTTTCGTTGTTCTACCAAATTTCGTCAACATTTTATTTTTCTACCACATTTTGTCAAGATTTTATTTCTACATCAAATTTTGGCCTATAATATCTTTCAAAGTGTGAGAAAAAATACAAAAAAGAACCCGTAAAAGTATCAGCTATAGTTTTTGTATAAATGTCGATTTACTAGAAACATACAGTAGAAAAATTGTCTTAAATTTTCGTATTTTTCGTTTATTGTTAAAGAAGTTTATAAAAATTTATTTTAGACCTCACCAATATGGGCAATATTTATAGCTTATTTAGATTAAAGCCTCTACTTTAAAATAACATCGAGAAATAAATCGAAACTAAGTGGGAAAATAGAATTTGGTGTCTTTTGCGAATGTCCCTCTAAGTGGACATCGGTAGTGAAAGGGTTAACTATGATCATGGCACCCTTGGTTCTGCCCTGTTTCCTGAAAACCCCCTTAAAATGCTTGCTTAAACTTCTTAGCGATTAAGTTTTCCCCTTTTTCTAACAGTTATTTGTTAAGAGGAGTTAGTGCGAATGCACACTTGATAAAGTGAATGTCAATCTCACCATTCACCATTAAAAGCGGAAATAAAAAAATGAAGCCAAGCAAACGTGAGAACAAGAAAAACAGACGCTGTATGTGTGTGTTTTTTTCAATTTTTTTTTTGGAAAATATACTTCAACGATAAAATGAACGAAAGGCAGCCATTATAGCCATCGACCTGGATTTCAATTTGGCAATTGATTGCCGTCAGCCCCAGGTGTACTCTTGAAGTGTCTTGCTGTTCGACATCACAACGGAACAAAACGCAAAAGAAATAATCGTTTCGATGTATTTCACATGTTCTCCTTCAATTGAACATTTGGCTAAATCCACCGCGAGCACACCTCACCACCAACAACAACAGCAATTGATGCCTTTTAAGCCATTTGTGAAGCGTAAATCTGTTAAGTCACATAAATGCTGCATCTCTCGAAATCGGAGAGTTGGAGAGTTTCGTATTGAATGTCTATATTTTGGCTTAAACCAATTTAAAATTTGACTTTATGTTTGTAAAGCATTTACCAGAGAGAGACAGAGAGAGAGCGAGAGAGGAGAGGAATAAAAATTCAGTTATAGGAAAGTTTCAATTGTATTGGAGGCCTTTAGTATAGGATTCACTACAATGATAATACCAGATAATGAATATGAACATCATAAATATGTTTCAAGAGCAAAATGGTATTTTTGTACGCGAAATATGTTTGTCGCAACTATGTTATTTTGTCGGAAAACATTTTGCTCTTGAAACATATTTGACGTATTCATAGTCATTCCCTGCGCATATAAGCTATAATCATTGCGTTGAAAAGGCCCCCTTGTCAATGGCCAATTACACTCCTTCATATGGCACCTATCAAAGATCTTGGTGTAGTTAGATAACGAAATTTTATGACTGACCCTCCCCCCACCCCTTAAGACGTACATATATCTTCGGAGAAGTGGCAATGCTATAGCTGCATGTATTCCATGTGGTAATGGATGTTGATGTGCCATGTGGTCGATTGGTCCATTAAGGGTTACACACACATAACAGCCAAAACTTCGTTTGTAAGCTCAAAGTCAATTTAATGAGTGTTGCGTTTTTCTCCTCGCAGTTATGTGTACGCGAGTTATATCAAATGGGGATTTAAGGACCAAATTACGATTATGAATGTGCACAATTTGGAAAATATGATTTAGGTCTTAATAAGTTGACACAAACGAGGGTGTTTTGGCCAAGTGGCATGATGGGACATTGAATTTTCCCCATTTCATCGGCATAATCTGTATAATGTCAAATAGAAAACAATTTTGTGGTATAAAAAAGTCAATACAAACATTAAACTAAAAATTGAATATAAGAATATTATTTGTTAGTTGGACATCACTGATCATAAGAAAACCAGTAAGGAAAGTCTAAAGTCGGGCGGGGCCGACTATATTATACCCTGCACCACTTTGTAGATCTAAATTTTCGATACCATATCACATCCGTCAAATGTGTTGGGGGCTATATATAAAGGTTTGTCCCAAATACATACATTTAAATATCACTCGATCTGGAAGAATTTGATAGACTTCTACAAAATCTATAGACTCAAAATTTAAGTCGGCTAATGCACTAGGGTGGAACACAATGTTAGTAAAAAAATATGGGAAACGTTTAAATCTGAAGCAATTTTAAGGAAACTTCGAAAAAGTTTATTTATGATTTATCGCTCGATATATATGTATTAGAAGTTTAGGAAAATTAGAGTCATTTTTACAACTTTTCGACTAAGCAGTGGCGATTTTACAAGGAAAATGTTGGTATTTTGACAATTTTTGTCGAAATCAGAAAAACATATATATGGGAGCTATATCTAAATCTGAACCGATTTCAACCAAATTTGGCACGCATAGTTACAATGCTAATTCTACTCCCTGTGCAAAATTTCAACTAAATCGGAGTTAAAAATTGGCCTCTGTGGTCATATGAGTGTAAATCGGGCGAAAGCTTTATATGGGAGATATATCCAAATCTGAACCGATTTCAAGCAAATTTGCAACGCTAATTCTACTCCCTATGCAAAATTTCAACTAAATCGGAGCAAAAAATTGGCCTCTGTGGGCAAATGAGTGTAAATCGGGCGAAAGCTATATATGGGAGCTATATCTAAATCTGAACCGATTTTGCTGATATTTTGCAAGTTTTTCGAGACTCATAAAATATTCGGATGTACGGAATTTGAGGAAGATCGCTTGATACACACGTCAATTATGACCAGATCGGTGAAAAATATATATGGCAGCTATATCTAAATCTGAACCGATTTTTTCCAAAATCAATAGGGATCGTCTTTGAGCCGAAACAGGACCCTGTACCAAATTTTAGGACAATCGGACTAAAACTGCGACCTGTACTTTGCACACAAAAATACATCAACAGACAGACAGACAGACGGACAGACAGACGGACAGACAGACGGACAGACAGACAGACAGACGGACATCGCTAAATCGATTCAGAATTTAATTCTAAGCCGATCCGTATACTAAAAGGTTGGTCTATGATTACTCCTTCTTGGCGTTACATACAAATGCACAAACTTATTATACCCTGTACCACAGTAGTGGTGAAGGGTATAAATATGGGAAACATTTAAATCTGAAGCAATTTTAAGGAAACTTTGCAAAAGCTTATTTATGATTTATCGCACGATA
This sequence comes from Haematobia irritans, assembly GCF_050003625.1. Classification (NCBI taxonomy): domain Eukaryota; kingdom Metazoa; phylum Arthropoda; class Insecta; order Diptera; family Muscidae; genus Haematobia; species Haematobia irritans. The sequence continues at coordinate 192,678,198 of NC_134400.1, read as the reverse complement.
TATATGTATTAGAAGTTTAGGAAAATTAGAGTCATTTTTACAACTTTGCGACTAAGCAGTGGCGATTTTACAAGGAAATTGTTGGTATTTTGACCATTTTTGTCGAAATCAGAAAAACATATATATGGGAGCTATATCTAAATCTGAACCGATTTCAACCAAATTTGGCACACATAGCAACAATGCTAATTCTACTCTCTGTGCAAAATATCAACTAAATCTGAGTTAAAAATTGGCCTCTGTGGTCATATGAGTGTAAATCGGGCGAAAGCTATATATGGGAGATATATCTAAATCTGAACCGATTTCAACCAAATTTGGCACGCATAGCTACAATGCTAATTCTACTCCCTGTGCAAAATTTCAACTAAATCGGAGCAAAAAATTGGCCTCTGTGGGCAAATGAGTGTAAATCGGGCGAAAGCTATATATGGGAGCTATATCTAAATCTGAACCGATTTTGCTGATATTTTGCAAGTTTTTGGGATCGTCTTTGAGCCGAAACAGGACCCTGTACCAAATTTTAGGACAATCGGACTAAAACTGCGAGCTGTACTTTGCACACAAAAATACATCAACAGACAGACAGACAGACAGACAGACGGGCAGACAGACACGCATAGTTACAATGCTAATTCTACTCCCTGTGCAAAATTTCAACCAAATCGGAGTTAAAAATTGGCCTCTTTGGGCAAATGAGTGTAAATCGGGCGAAATCTATATATGAGAGCTATATCTAAATCTGAACCGATTTGGCTGGTATTTTGCAAGTTTTTCGAGACCCATAAAATATTCGGATGTACGGAATTTGAGGAAGATCGGTTGATATACACGCCAATTATGACCAGATCGGTGAAAAATATATATGGCAGCTATATCTAAATCTGAACCGATTTTTTCCAAAATCAATAGGGATCGTCTTTGAGCCGAAACAGGACCCTATACCAAATTTTAGGACAATCGGACTAAAATTGCGAGCTGTACTTTGCACACAAAAATACATCAACAGACAGACAGACAGACGGACAGACAGACGGACATCGCTAAATCGACTCAGAATTTAATTCTAAGCCGATCCGTATACTTAAAGGTTGGTCTATGATTACTCCTTCTTGGCGTTACATACAAATGCACAAACTTATTATACCCTGTACCACAGTAGTGGTGAAGGGTATAAATATGGGAAACGTTTAAATCTGAAGCAATTTTAGGGAAACTTCGAAAAAGTTTATTTATGATTTATCGCTTGATATATATATGTATTAGAAGTTTAGGAAAATTAGAGTCATTTTTACAACTTTGCGACTAAGCAGTGGCGATTTTACAAGGAAATTGTTGGTATTTTGACCATTTTTGTCGAAATCAGAAAAACATATATATGGGAGCTATATGTAAATCTGAACCGATTTCAACCAAATTTGGCACACATAGCAACAATGCTAATTCTACTCCCTGTGCAAAATTTCAACTAAATCGGGGTTAAAAATTGGCCTCTGTGGTCATATGAGTGTAAATCGGGCGAAAGCTATATATGGGAGATATATCTAAATCTGAACCGATTTCAACCAAATTTGGCACGCATAGCTACAATGCTAATTCTACTCCCTGTGAAAAATTTCAACTAAATCGGAGCAAAAAATTGGCCTCTGTGGTCATATGAGTGTAAATCGGGCGAAAGCTATATATGGGAGATATATCCAAATCTGAACCGATTTCAACCAAATTTGGCACGCATAGTTTCAATGCTAATTCTACTCCCTGTGCAAAATTTCAACTAAATCGGAGTTAAAAATTGGCCTCTGTGGTCATATGAGTGTAAATCGGGCGAAAGCTATATATGGGAGATATATCCAAATCTGAACTGATTTCAACCAAATTTGGCACGCATAGTTACAATGCTAATTCTACTCCCTGTGCAAAATTTCAACCAAATTGGAGTTAAAAATTGGCCTCTTTGGGCAAATGAGTGTAAATCGGGCGAAAGCTATATATGAGAGCTATATCTAAATCTGAACCGATTTGGCTGGTATTTTGCAAGTTTTTCGAGACCCATAAAATATTCGGATGTACGGAATTTGAGGAAGATCGGTGGATATACACGCCAATTATGACCAGATCGGCGAAAAATATATATGGCAGCTATATCTAAATCTGAACCGATTTTTTCCAAAATCAATAGGGATCGTCTTTGAGCCGAAACAGGACCCTATACCAAATTTTAGGACAATCGGACTAAAATTGCGAGCTGTACTTTGCACACAAAAATACATCAACAGACAGACAGACAGACGGACAGACAGACGGACAGACAGACAGACGGACATCGCTAAATAGACTCAGAATTTAATTCTAAGCCGATCCGTATACTTAAAGGTTGGTCTATGATTACTCCTTCTTGGCGTTACATACAAATGCACAAACTTATTATACCCTGTACCACAGTAGTGGTGAAGGGTATAATTATAAAACAAAAAACTCTTACTAATTGCTCTAGTAATAAGTTGGGAACACCCAAAGGACAAAATGAAAAACTATACAACAGAGCAGTCAATTGCCAACTTACAGCACTAGGGTTGGCCAATCCAGCCAAATAAAAGGCAACCCTCGTACCATTTGTGTCAATCGATGACGCATGACATTTTGAGAAAATTTTCTATAGAAATGAAATTTTGAGAAAATTTTCTATAGAAATAAAATTTTAACAAAATTGCATACAGAAATAAAATTTTGAGAAAATTTTCTATAGAAATAAAATTTTGAGAAAATTTTCTATAGAAATGAAATTTTGAGAAAATTTTCTTTAGAAATGAAATTTTGAGAAAATTTTGGTAAATTTTTCTATAGAAATAAAATTTTGGTAAAATGTTCTATAGAAACAAAAGTTTTTAGAAAATTTTCTATAGAAATAAAACATAAAGAAAATTGTCTATAGAAATAAAATTGTGAGAAAATTTTCTATAAAAACAAAATAAAGAAAAAATTGTTTATAAAAATCAAAATTTAAAAAAATTTTCTGTAGAAATAAAATTTTGAAAAATTCTCTATAAAAAATAAAATTTTAACAAAGTTTTATACAGAAATAAAATTTTGAGCTGTCAACTGCCAAATTGCAACACTAGTGTTGGCCAATCCAGGCAAATAAAGGGCAACCTTCGTACCATTTGTGTCGATCTATGACTTATGACCTGGCTGATCAGCCTTCTCGTTAGAAATAAAATCGTCAGAAAATTTTCTGTAGAAATAAAATTTTTAGAAAATTGTCTATAGAAATAAAATTTTAGAGAAAATTTTATACAGATAGAAAAATGTGGCAAAATCTTCTATAGAACGAAAATTTTGAGAAAATTGTCTATAGAAATAAAATTTTAACAAAATTTCATACAGAAATAAAATTTTGAGAAAATTTTCTATAAAAACAAACTAAAGAAAAAATTGTCTATAGAAATTAAATTTTGACCAAATTTTCTATAGAAATAAAATTTTGAGAAAATTCTCTATAAAAATAAAATTTTAACAAAGTTTTATACAGAAATAAAATTTTGAGCTGTCAACTGCCAAATTGCAACACCAGGGTTTGACAATTCAGCCAAATAAAGGGCAACCTTCGTGCCATTTGTGTCGATCGATGACTTATGACCTGGCTGATCAGCCTTCTCGTTAGAAATAAAATCGTCAGAAAATTTTCTATAGAAATAAAATTTTAGAGAAAATTTTATACAGATAGAAAAAAGTGGCAAAATCTTCTATAGAACTAAAATTTTGTGAAAATTGTCTATAGAAATAAAATTTTCACAAAATTTCATACAGAAATAAAATTTTGAGAAAATTTTCTATAAAAATAAAATAAAGAAAAAATTGTCCATAAAAATCAAATTTTGACAAAATTTTCTATAGAAATAAAATTTTGAGCTGTCAACTGCCTAATTGCAACACTAGGGTTGGACAATTCAGCCAAATAAAGGGCAACCTTCGTACCATTTGTGTCGATCGATGACTTATGACCTGGCTGATCAGCCTTCTCGTTAGAAATAAAATCGTCAGAAAATTTTCTATAGAAATAAAATCGTGAGAAAATTTTATACAGATAGATAATGTTGAAAAATCTTCTATAGAACGAAAATTTTGAGAAAATTATCTATAGAAATAAAATTGTAACAAAATTTTATACAGAAATAAAATTTTGAGTTGTCAATTGCAAAATTGCAACACTAGGGTAAAGGGTACCCTTCGTACCATGACTTATGATCCTGACTGATCAGCATTTTCGTTAGAAATAAAATTTTGAGAAAATTGTCTATAGAAATAATATCGCGAGAAAATTTTCTGTAGAAATAAAATTTTGAGAACATTTTTAATAGAAATAAAAATTTGAGAAAATTTTCTACAGAAATAAAATTTTTAGAAAATTTTCTATAGGAATATCATATTGACAAAATCTTCTATAGAAATAAAATTTTAACAAAATTTTATACAGAAATAAAATTTTGAGAAAATTTTCTATAGAAATAAAATGTTCTCGAACATTTTCTATAGAAATAAAATTTTTAGAAAATTGTCTATAGAAATAAAATCGTCAGAAAATTTTCTATAGAAATAAAATCGTGAGAAAATTTTATACAGATAGATAATGTGGAAAAATCTTCTATAGAACGAAAATTTTGAGAAAATTGTCTATAGAAATAAAATTTAAAAAAATTTTATACAGAAAAATAGTTTTTATAAAATTTTATACAGAAATAAAATTTTGAGAAAATTGTCAATAGAAAAAAAGTTTTTAGAAAATTTTCCATAGAAATAAAAATTGGACAAAATTTTCTATAGAAATAACAAGTATATACGGCCGTAAGTTCGGCCAGGCCGAATCTTATGTACCATCCACCATGGATTGCGTAGAAACTTCTACGAAAGACTGTCATCCACAATCGAATTAATTGGGTTGTGGTATCTTAAAACTTCTTAACATCGTTTTTATACCCTTCACCACTACTGTGGTACAGGGTATAATAAGTTTGTGCATTTGTATGTAACGCCGAAAAGGAAAAGTATGAGACCCATCGTTTAGTATACCGATCGTCTTAGAATTAAATTCTGAGTCGATTTAGCGATGTCCGTCTGTCCGTCTGTCTGTCTGTCTGTCTGTCCGTCTGTCTGTCTGTCCGTCTGTCTGTCTGTCTGTCTGTTGGTGTATTTTTGTGTGCAAAGTACTGGTCGCAGTTTTAGTCCGATTGTCCTAAAATTCGGTGTAGGGTTCTGTTTCGGCTCAAAGACGATCCCTATTGATTTTGGAAAAAATCGGTTCAGATTTAGATATAGCTGCCATATATATTTTTCACCGATCTGGTCATAATATGCGTGCATATCAACCGATCTTCATCAAATGCCGTACATCCAAATGTTTTATGAGTCTCGAAAAACTTGCAAAATATCAGCCAAATCGGTTCAGATTTAGATATAGCTCCCATATATAGCTTTCGAACCATTTACACTCATTTGCCCACAGAGTCCAATTTTTTCCTCTGATTTAGTTGAAATTTTGCACAGGGAGTAGAATTAGCATTGTAGCAATGTGTGCAAAATTTGGTTGAAATCGGTTCAGATTTAGATATAGCTCCCATATATAGCTTTCGAACCATTTACACTCATTTGCCCACAGAGTCCAATTTTTTGCTCTGATTTAGTTGAAATTTTGCACAGGGAGTAGAATTAGCATTGTAGCTATGCGTGCCAAATTTGGTTGAAATCGGTTCAGATTTAGATATAGCTCCCATATATAGCTTTCGCCCGATTTACACTCATATGACCACAGAGGCCAATTTTTTGCTACGATTTAATTGAAATTTTGCACAGGGAGTAGAATTAGCATTGTAGCTATGCGTGCCAAATTTGGTTGAAATCGGTTCAGATTTAGATATATCTCCCATATATAGCTTTCGCCCGATTTACACTCATATGACCACAGAGGCCAATTTTTAACTCCGATTTAGTTGAAATTTTGCACAGGGAGTAGAATTAGCATTGTAGCTATGCGTGCCAAATTTGTTTTTATTGCAGCTTAAACCATACATTGACTAAACTACAAGTGTAGCTTAACCAACAGAGGAAAATAATGTTTGTCACATTTATTTGGGGAAAGCCCTATAGACTGCAAGATGGTTGGATGGACGCACGTTTCGGAATTACCACAATCCTCATCAGCATCCTCTACTTGCAGCAAAACTATCAACCAATTATCAGAATAAATTCAGGCAGTTTATTAAACCCAACGATGAACCACACTTGAAGCTCCCGAAAAAAAGTTTATTTGGGCAAAGCGGTTGAGGATTGTGAGGATTGTGATAATTCCGAAACGTGCGTCCATCCAACCATCGTGCAGTCTATAGGGCTTTGCCCAAATAAATTTGACAAACATTCTTTTCCTCTGTTGGTTAAGCTACACTTGTATAAAAATAAAATTTTAACAAAGTTTTATACAGAAATAAAATTTTGAGCTGTCAATTGCCAAATTGCAGTTGTCCAATTCAGCCAAATAAAGGGCAACCCTCGTACCATTTGTGTCGATCGATGACTTATGACCTGACTGATCAGCCTTTTCGTAAGGAATAAAATTTTCAGAAAATTGTCTATAGAAATAAATTTTTGAGAAAATTTTGTATAGAATGAAAATTTTGAGAAAATTGTCTATAGAAATAAAATTTTAACAAAATTTTATACAGAAATAAAATTTTAACAAAATTGTATACAGATGTAAAATTTTGAGAAAATTTTCCATAGAAATAAAATTTTAAGAAAATTTTCTACAGAAATAAAATTTGTGAAAATTTTCTATAGAAATAAAATTTTGAGAAAACTTTCTATAGAATTGTCATATTGACAAAATCTTCTATAGATATCAGGTTTTGACCAAATTTTCGATAGAAATAAAATTTTGAGAAAATTCTCTATAAAAATAAAATTTTAACTAAATTTTATACAGAAATAAAATTTTGAGCTGTCGATTGCCAAATTGCAACACTAGTGTTGGCAAATCCAGGCAACTAAAGGACAACCTTCGTACCATTAGTGTCGATCGATGACTTATGACCTGACTGATCAGCTTTTTTGTAAGAAATAAAATTTTCAGAAAATTGTCTATAGAAATAAATTTTTGAGAAATTTTTCTATAGAACGAAAATTTTGAGAAAATTGTCTATAGAAATAAAATTTTAACAAAATTTTATACAGAAATAAAATTTTAACAAAATTTTATACAGAAAAAAGTCTAAAGTCGGGCGGGGCCGACTATATTATACCCTGCACCACTTTGTAGATCTAAATTTTCGATACCATATCACATCCGTCAAATGTGTTGGGGGCTATATATAAAGGTTTGTCCCAAATACATACATTTAAATATCACTCGATCTGGAAGAATTTGATAGACTTCTACAAAATCTATAGACTCAAAATTTAAGCCGGCTAATGCACTAGGGTGGAACACAATGTTAGTAAAAAAAAATATGGGAAACGTTTAAGTCTGAAGCAATTTTAAGGAAACTTCAAAAAAGTTTATTTATGATTTATCGCTCGATATATATGTATTAGAAGTTTAGTAAAATTAGAGTCATTTTTACAACCTTTCGATTAAGCAGTGGCGATTTTACAAGGAAAATGTTGGTATTTTGACCATTTTTGTCGAAATCAGAAAAACATATATATGGGAGCTATATCTAAATCTGAACCGATTTTAACCAAATTTGGCACGCATAGCTACAATGCTAGTTCTACTCCCTGTGCAAAATTTCAACTAAATCGGAGTTAAAAATTGGCCTCTGTGGTCATATGAGTGTAAATCGGGCGAAAGCTATATATGGGAGATATATCCAAATCTGAACCGATTTCAACCAAATTTGGCACGCATAGTAACAATGCTAATTCTACTCCCTGTGCAAAATTTCAACTAAATCGGAGTTAAAAATTGGCCTCTGTGCTCATATGAGTGTAAATCGGGCGAAAGGTATATATGGGAGATATATCTAAATCTGAACCGATTTCAACCAAATTTGGCACGCATGGCTACAATGCTATTTCTACTCCCTGTGCAAAATTTCAACTAAATCGGAGTTAAACATTGGCCTCTGTGGTCATATGAGTGTAAATCGGGCGAAAGCTATATATGGGAGCTATATCTAAATCTGAACCGATTTTGCTGATATTTTGCAAGTTTTTCGAGACTCATAAAATATTCGGATGTACGGAATTTGAGGAAGATCGGTTGATATACACGCCAATTATGACCAGATCGGTGAAAAATATATATGGCAGCTATATCTAAATCTGAACCGATTTTTTCCAAAATCAATAGGGATCGTCTTTGAACCGAAACAGGACCCTATACCAAATTTTAGGACAATCGGACTAAAACTGCGAGCTGTACTTTGCACACAAAAATACATCAACAGACAGACAGACAGACAGACAGACGGACAGACAGACGGACAGACAGACAGACGGACATCGCTAAATCGACTCAGAATTTAATTCTAAGCCGATCCGTATACTAAAAGGTTGGTCTATGATTAGTCCTTCTTGGCGTTACATACAAATGCACAAACTTATTATACCCTGTACCACAGTAGTGGTGAAGGGTATAAAAATGTTAACAAAATTTTATACAGAAATAAAATTTTTGAGAAAATTTTCTATAGTAATAAAATTTTAAGAAAATTTTCTACAGAAATAAAATTTTTAGAAAATTTTCCATAGAAATAAAATTTTGAGAAAATTTTAGATTTTAGAATTTTGAGAAAATTGTCTATAGAAAAACTTTTTAGAAAATTTTCCATAGAAATAAAAATTGGACAACATTTTCTGTAGAAATAAAAATTTGACTAAATTTTCTATAGAATTAAAATTTAAATTCCCAAATCGATTCAGAAATTTCTCACGATCTATACACATATGCTTTATGGGTTATGAGACCAACATATCGAAGCATTGTAAACGGAATGACAAAATACAAGACATTTAGTAGGTTCGTCAGTGGCAATTTGTACCAATTTCTCGTAGAAAAAGTACAGGATACCATTGCCAGATAATTTTTAAATTTCCACAGGACCACTTCCTCCAGCTTGGGGAGACTTAGAGTATATAAAATGGGTTTTAATAAATTTGGCAAATTTCTTTTTGTTTAAATTTAATCAATCCATTGCACTCACACCCTATTCACAAGATAATTTATTACGAATTGAATAAGACATAAAACTAAGCTTATAGATATAATTTTTTCTGGCTTTTATAAACAAGGAAGCAGTTAGTTGACAAACAAAGCAACCAAGGACATGTGTGTTTATGGCATTTTGTGACATAAAGGAAACCCTCTATGGAAAAGGATGTTCTACTACAGCCCATATACGTATTATAAATTATGATCCTTATGGTGTATGTGCTCTTTTTTGTTGTCCCCATTCTTTCCCAACTGGCAATGCTCCTTATTAACTTTGGAGCCATGAGAAAATTATTTACGTCGTAGATGTTTTGCCTAACGGTAGATATTTTATTTTGTTGTTTTTTTTTTTTACTTCGCAAATGTAAAAGTGACGCAGCTTATGTATTTTATTTTTGTGAAATTTAAGCAAGAAAAATGTTGGCCATTTAATAAAATTACTCCTTGGGACAAAAAACACGACAACTGAAAGTAACCGCATACTTATATGGAGGGGAAAATTGCGAAATTCTTTTCCATTGATGGAAGGAGAGAGATGCGTCATACTGTTTGTTTTATTTCTAAGCTTTTAAGGGAATGTGCGTCTTTGTTTGTTGTCTTTTTTTTGGTTAAAATATTCATATATGTGATTTTATGTATGGCATATGGACACAAATTCTAAATTAAATAAAATAGGTAAAGTGAAATGTTTAAACGAGTTGATAATAAGAGAAATTCTGCTATTAACAAGAATATACGAAAAGGCAGAATCTTAAACACTCATCACCCTGGATAAAATGGAATAGTTTCCTATATGAAAACTTGGAATGATATAAACCTAGACTATAGAAATAAAATTTTCTATAGAAATAAAATTCTGACAACATTTTATACAGAAATAAAATTCTGACAAAATTTTCTATCGACATAAACTTTGGACAAAATTTTCTATAGAAAAAAAATTTTGACAGAATTTTCTATAGAAATAAAATTTTGACAAAATTTTCTATAGAAATAAAATTTTGACAAAATTTTCTATAGAAATGAAATTTTGACAAAATTTTCTATTGATATAAAACTTTGACAAAATTTTCTATAGAAATAAAACTCTCACAAAATTTTCCATAGAAATAAAATTTTGACAAAATTTTCTATAGAAATAATATTTTGACCAGAATTTTCTATAGAAATAAAATTTTGACAAAATTTTCTATTGATATAAAACTTTGACAAAATTTTCTATAGAAATAAGATTCTGACAAAATTTTCTATAGAAATAAAATTTTGACAAAATTTTCTATAGAAATAAAATTTTGATAAATTTTCTACAGAAATAAAATTTTGACAAAATTTTCTATAGAACTAAAATTTTGACAAAATTTTCTATAGAACTAAAATTTTGACAAAATTTTCTATTGATAAAATGTTGACAAAATTTTCTATAGAAATAAAATTCTGACAAAATTTTATACAGAAATAAAATTCTGACAAAATTTTCTATCGACATAAACTTTGGACAAAATTTTCTATAGAAATAAAATTTTGACAGAATTTTCTATAGAAATAAAATTTTGACAAAATTTTCTAGAAATAAAATTTTGACAAAATTTTCTATAGAAATGAAATTTTGACAAAATTTTCTATTGATATAAAACTTTGACAAAATTTTCTATAGAAATAAAATTCTCACAAAATTTTCCATAGAAATAAAATTTTGACAAAATTTTCTATAGAAATAATATTTTGACCAGAATTTTCTATAGAAATAAAATTTTGACAAAATTTTCTATTGATATAAAACTTTGACAAAATTTTCTATAGAAATAAGATTCTGACAAAATTTTCTATAGAAATAAAATTTTGACAAAATTTTCTATAGAAATAAAATTTTGATAAATTTTCTATAGAACTAAAATTTTGACAAAATTTTCTATAGAACTAAAATTTTGACAAAATTTTCTATTGATATAAAACTTTGACAAAATTTTCTATAGAAATAAAATTCTGACAAAATTTTCTATAGAAATAAAATTTTGACAAAATTTTCTATAGAAATAAAATGTTGACAAAATTTTCTACAGAAATAAAATTCTGACAAAATTTTCTATAGAAATAATATTTTAACAAAATTTTCTATAGAAATAATATTTTGATCAAAATTTTCTATAGAAATAAAATTTTGACAACATTTTCTATTGATATAAAACTTTGACAAAATTTTCTATAGAAATAAGATTCTGACAAAATTTTCTATTGATATAAAACTTTGACAAAATGTTCTATAGAAATAAGATTCTGACAAAATTTTCTATAGAAATAAAATTTTGACAACATTTTCTATAGAAATCAAATTTTGACAAAATTTTCTATAGAAATAAAATTTTGACAAAATTTTCTATAGAAATAAAATTTTGAAAAAATTTTCTACAGAAATAAAATTCTGACAAAATTTTCTATAGAAATAATATTTTAACAAAATTTTCTATAGAAATAATATTTTGATCAAAATTTTCTATAGAAATAAAATTTTGACAACATTTTCTATTGATATAAAACTTTGACAAAATTTTCTATAGAAATAAGATTCTGACAAAATTTTCTATTGATATAAAACTTTGACAAAATGTTCTATAGAAATAAGATTCTGACAAAATTTTCTATAGAAATAAAATTTTGACAACATTTTCTATAGAAATAAAATTTTGACAAAATTTTCTACAGAAATAAAATTTTGACAAAATTTTCTATAGAAATAAAATTTTGATAAATTTTCTACAGAAATAAAATTTTGAGAAAATTTTCTATAGAACTAAAATTTTGACAAAATTTTCTATAGAAATAAAATGTTGACAAAATTGTCAATAGAAATAAAACTTTGACAAAATTTTCTATAGAAACAAAATTTTGACCAAATTTTCTATAGAAATAAAATTTTGACAAAATTTTCTATTGATATAAAACTTTGACAAACTTTTCTATAGAAATACAATTTTGACAAAATTTTCTATAGAAATAAAATTCTGACAACATTTTCTATAGAAATAAAATTTTGACAACATATTCTATAGAAATAAAATTCTGACAAAATTTTCTATAGAAATAAAATTTTGACAAAATTTTCTATAGAAATAAAATTTTGACAAAATTGTCTATAGAAATAAAATTTTGACAAAATTTTCCATAGAAATAAAATTTTGAGAAAATTTTTCTATAGAAATAAAATGTTGATAAAATTTTCTACAGAAATATAATTTTCTATTGAAAAAAAATGTTTTTTTGACTAAATTTTCTATAGAAATAAAGTTTTGAAAAAAATTTGGTATGGAAATATAATTTTGACAAAATTTTCTATAGAAATAAAATTTAGACAAAATAAAATATTGATAAAATTTTCTATAGCAATACAATTTTGACAAAATTTTCTATACAAAAAACAAGTAAGGAAAGTCTAAAGTCGGGCGGGGCCGACTATATTATACCCTGCACCACTTCGTAGATCTAAATTTTCGATACCATATCACATCCGTCAAATGTGTTGGGTGCTATATATAAAGGATTGTCCCAAATACATACATTTAAATATCACTCGATTTGGACAGAATTTGACAGAGTTTTACAAAATCTATAGACTCAAAATTTAAGTCGGCTAATGCACTAGGGTGGAACACAATGTTAGTAAAAATGTATGGGAAACATTGAAATCTGAAGCATTTTTAAGGAAACTTCGCAAAATTTTATTTATGGTATATCGCTCGATATATATGTATTAGAAGTTTAGGAAAATTGGAGTCATTTTTACAACTTTTCGACTAAGCAGTGGGGATTTTACAAGGAAAATGTTGGTAGTTTGACCATTTGTGTCGAAATCAGAAAAACATATATATGGGAGCTATATCTAAATCTGAACCGATTTCAACCAAATTTGGCACGCATAGCTACAATGCTAATACTACTCCCTGTGCAAAATTTCAACCAAATTGGGCCAAAACGCTGCTTTCTGGGGCCATATAAGTCCATATCGGGCGAAAAATATATATGGAAGCTATATCTAAATCTGAACCGATTTCAATCAAATTTGGCACACATGACTATACTATCAATTGTACTCCTTTTGCAAAATTTCAAGTTAATCGGGATAAAACTCTGGCTTCTGGGTCCATATAAGTGTATATCGGGCGAAAGATATATATGGGAGCTATATCTAAATCTGAATCGATTTCAACCAAATTTGTCACGCATAGCTACAATGCTAAATCTACTCACTGTGCAAAATTTCAACCAAATTGGGCCAAAAATCTGGCTATTGAACCATATTTGTCCATATCGGGCGAAAGATATATATGGGAGCTATAAATCTGAACCGATCTAAATCTGAACCGATTTCAATCAAATTTTGCACACTTAACTTCACTACTAATTGTAGTCCTAGTGCAAAATTTCAAACAAATTGGGCCAAAACTCTGGCTTCTGGGGCCATATAAGTCCATATCGGGCGAAAGATATATTGGAGCTATATCTAAATCTGAACCGATTTCAATCAAATTTTGCACACTTGACTATACGACTAAGTGTTATGTTTGTACAAAATTTCAAGCAAATCGGTGTAAAACTCTGGCTGCTGGGTCCATATTAGTGCATATCGGGCGAAAGATATATATGGGAGCTATATCTAAATCTGAACCGATTTCTTCCAAAATCAATAGGGTTCTATTCTGACCCAAATTAGGAACATGTGCCAAATTTGAAGGCGATTGCACTTAAATTGCGACCTAGACTTTGATCACAAAAATGTGTTCACAGACAGACGGACGGACGGACAGACGGACATGGTTATATCGACTCAGGGACCCACCCTGAGCATTATTGTCAAAGACACTATGTAAATCGGGCGAAACCTATATATGGGAGCTATATATAAATCTGAACCGATTTCAATCAAATTTGGCACGCATAGCTACAATGCTAAATCTACTCCCTGTGCAAAATTTCAACCAAATTTGGCCAAAACTCTGGCTATTAGAACCATATTAGTCCATATCGGACGAAAGATATATATGGGAGCTATATCTAAATCTGAACCGATTTCTTCCAAAATCAATAGGGTTCTATTCTGACCTAAATTAGGAATATGTGCCAAATTTGAAGGCGATTGGACTTAAATTGCGACCTAGACTTTGATCACAAAAATGTGTTCACAGACAGACGGACGGATGGACAGACGGACATGGTTATATCGACTCAGGGACCCACCCTGAGCATTATTGCCAAAGACACCATGTGTCTATCTCGTCTCCTTCTGGTTGTTACAAACATATGCACTAACTTATAATACCCTGTTCCACAGTGTGGCGCAGGGTATAATAAAATTTTGACAAAATTTTCAATAGATATAAAATTTTGACAAAATTGTCTATAGAAATAAAATTTGGACAAAATTTTCTATAGAAAAAAAATTGACAAAATTCTCTATAGAAATAAAATTTTGACAAAATTTTCTATAGAAATAAAATTTTGACAAAATTTGCTATAGACTTAAAATTTGGACAAAATTTCCTTTAGAAATAAAATTTTGACAAAATTTTCTATAGAAATAAAATTTTGACAAAATTTTCAATAGAAATAAAATTTTGACAAAATGATCTATAGAAATGGCATTTTGAGAAAATTTTCTCTAGACATGACATTTTGACAGATTTTTTTATATTATTTAAATTATTTAAATTTAAATTATAATCTTTATTTTTATTTCGTTTTGTTACATAGTAATGCAACAACAAATGTCTTCTCCATAAGGAGTTAGCATAAAGGGCCCAAAATTGAGTTATCTCTCCCCGCCAGATCTATACTAAAGGCTGTGGAAAGGTTCATTCGCCCGAACCGAAACATGTACAGTCTAGGCGTGTATAGATTTGTATCTTGCGTTTTCTTTTAAATGGCTCTATTAACCATGTCCCTTAATCTATATCTGTCCATAAAGCTCGATAAATAATTGTATAATTAGAAAGAAAATTTTGACAAAATTTTCTATAGAAATAAAATTTTGACAAAATTTTTTTATAGAAATAAAATATTGACAAAATTTTCTATAGAAATAAAATATTGACAAAATTTTCTATAGAAATAAAATTTTGACAAAATTTTCTATAGAAATAAAATTTTCGATAGAAATAAAATTTTGTCAAAATTCTCAATAAAATGTTCTATAGAAATAAAATCAACATGAGTCTTTGAGCGATTGACAGATTGTGTGGGATCCAACGCGAACAAATGTCAAGCTTTACGATAGAGCTATCAGTTGGCAGATTGCAACACTAGGGTTGCCCAATCCCGCCAAATAAAGAGCAACTCTTGTATAGTAGTAAATTATTAAATATATTTTATTAATTAATTATTGTATTTTATTTTTTATTTTTTCATGAAGTAATTGAGATCTGAATATATACAAATATAATGCCACTTAAGTCATTTTCGTAAATCACAAGTTTTGATTATGAAATGTGAACGAAATTATTTGGAAATAAATATTAAACAATTCATTATGCTATTGTTGTATGGTGTCTTCTTAAGTAAAGTTTCACAAAAAAAATAAATAAATAAAGAAAAACACATTGCACATATTTAGCTCACACACACACACACAAAGTGGATTTTATGCAATCTGTTGTGTGATGTGTTTTTTCCCACCATAATGTTTGTGGGGCAAATGCGATAGCGATGCATGTGGCAATAATCCCAGCATTATTTGCACTTACTGATGATGCATTAATGGAATGCATTTTAAGTTTGGGGAAAACAATTTTGAATGCATGGCTGTGCATTGCTTGAATTGATGCTCTGTCTTTTTGGGCTGTGCTGTGTAGTAGGCTCGTGGATTTTATGCAACGACATTGTGAACGTGGTGTTGCAAATTTTTGCAGAATGCTGTGCAATTATGTGTGGCAGCATTTTGTGGGACACTTAATCACAGGCACATTGGCTTTATGCATCACCAGAGTGTAATACAAAAGAGGTAAAAGGCAAATGTGGTAGTTTCCCAAGGCATATGTACATTAGGGTGGATTTTGAAGTTAGAATAAATTGAATTTTAATTTTTAAGAGAGAGAGAGAGAGAGAGAGAGAGAGAGAGAGAGAGGCTGGCTTCGCTATATGCCTTGTTAGTTAAATCAAAAAAATAAGTTTTTGTTATTTTAATACATCACAATGGAAATCTAAAAAAGTTGAATACAGGGTGGCTGTTATTGAATGCCACAAACTAGGGATCTATTATTGAAACCAATAATCGATTTTTCGACTTTTCCATTATTGGCTTTTAATCAAAAATCGATTTTGACTTTTTTTACCAATCAAAATTCGAATATTCGAATATTCGTTTTTTCGTAATCGAATTTCATTGAAATAATGACTATACAAAATATTCGATTTTTATGAAATCTATTTGTTATAAGCACCAGTTCGTAAGAAACACCAAAAAAAGTGTTGTAGTCAAATATGTTAATTTTTGTAATTTGTTTAATATTTATATTTGTTTATACATTTTATTGTTCAAAAACTAAAGCTAAGAATTAAAATCAAGTTTTAGAATAAATTTAGATTTGTTTAAGTTGGCTACCTTTGACATGAAATATGGCCTTCGGACGGCCGGAAAAGCCATCAGATACAGTTTGGATCTATCGATTTTGACTTTCCTTGATGATTTTGGATTAAAAAAAAGACATATTTTAGGGACCCATGTAGATTTAAATTTAAGATCAATAATATCTAAAAAATTATGTTTCAGATCTCATTAATTTTACAAAATTTTAACTAAACGCAGTTGTCACGAAGAATATCACAAAAATAAAGAAAAAAAAGTTTTTTGTTCAAGAAAATTTTTAAAGCTTGTTTTTTTTTCACTTTTTAATGAAAATTTCAAAGTTTAAGTTTTAGTTAAAAATTGCAGTTTAAAAATTGCAAATATTTCTTTAGTACCATACGAAGTTCATGATCAGTGAATTATTGGTAAAATTTTTAAAATTTAAAGAAATTCTGATCTTCTGTGGGAGACACGAATTTTGCAAATATTTATGCTTCAAATTTTGCCAAAACTTTATTTCTACACTGAAAAAACAGCGAACCCACCACGAAAGAAAATTGTAGTTAGTTTTAGAAAAAAATATATTAATTTTAGAAAATTTTAACTAAACTGTATTAGAAACGCAGATGTCACGACGATTTCACAAAACTAAGTAAATAATTTTCGACAAATTCAAGAAAATTTATTAGACATAATTAATTTTTTTCACTTGTTAAAGAAAATTTCGAAGTTTGAAGGAAAAAATTTTTTATTTCTATAGAAAATTTTGTCAAAATTTTATTTCGGTGGAGAATTTTGTAAAAATTTTATTTCTGTAGAAAATATTGTCAACATTTTATTTCTATAGCAAATTTTGTCAAACTTTTATTTCGGTGGAAAATTTTGTCAAAATTCTATTTCTATAGAAAATTTTGTCAACATTTTATTTCTATAGAAAATTTTGTCAAAATTTTGTTTCTGTAGAAAATTTTGTCAAAATTTTATTTCTATAGCAAATATTGTCAAAATTCTATTTCTATAGAAAAGTTTGCCGAAATTTTATTTTTATAGAAAATTTTGTTAAAATTTTATTTCTATAGAAAATTTTGTTAAAATTTTATTTCTATAGAAAATTTTGTCAAAATTTTATTTCTACAGAATAAAAGAAAATTTTTTCAAAATTTTATTTCTATATAAAATTTTGACAAAATTTCTACTTCTATAAAATATATTGTCCAAATTTTACTTCTATATATAATTTTCTTAAATTTTTATTTCTATAGATTTTTTTTGTTGCAAATTTTTTTTTTCAAAATTTTATTTCTATATAAAATTTTGACAAAATTTCTACTTCTATAAAATATATTGTCCAAATTTTACTTCTATATATAATTTTCTTAAATTTTTATTTCTATAGATTTTTTTGTTGCAAATTTTTATTTCTATAGAAAATTGAAGTAGCTCTGAGGTTAGGTGGCAGCCCGATGTATCAGGCTCACTTAGACTATTCAGTCCATTGTAATACCACATTGGTGAACTTCTCACTTATCACTGAGTGCTGCCCGATTCGATGGTAAGCTCAATGACAAGGGACCTCCTTTTTATAGCCAAGTCCGGACGGCGTTCCACATTGCAGTGAAACCACTTAGAGAAGCTTTGAAACCCTCAGAAATGTCACCAGCATTACTGAGGTGGGATAATCCACCGCTGAAAAACTTTGTTGGTGTTCGGTCGAAGCAGGAGTCGAACCCACGACTTTGTGTATGCAAGTCGGGCATGCTAACTAACCATTGCACCACGGTGGCCCCCTATCTCTATACAAAATTTTCTCAAAATTTTATTGTATAAAAAATTTTACCAAATTTTAACACCTTTAGAAAATGTTGTCAAAATGTTTTCTTTTATAAAAAATTTTGTAAAATGTTCTACTTCCATAAACGATTTTCTCCAAATTTTACTTCTATAGAAAATTTTGCCAGAGTTTTATTTGTATAAAAAACTTTCTCAAAATTTTTTTTCTATAGGAAACTTTCTCAAAATTTAATTTTTATAGAAAATTTATTCAAAATTTTATTTTTATACAAAATTGTTTTTTTTTTTATAGAAAATTTTACCAAATTTCAACTTCATTAGAGCATTTTATCGATATATTATTTCTGTAAAAAATTTTGTCAAAAATTTATTTCTATAGAAAATTTTGTCAAATTTTTATGTTTATACAAAATTTCATTTTATAGAAAATTTTACCAAATTTTAGCTTCTTTAGAAAATTTTGTCAAAATTTTATTGCTATAAAAAATTTTGTCAAAATTTTATTTCTATAGAAAATTTATTCAAAATGTTATCTCTATACAAAATGTTCTCCAAATTTTATTGTATAAAAAATTTTACCAAATTTTAACTCTTTTGGAAAATATTGTCAAAATGTTTACTTTTATAAAAAATTTTGTAAAAAGTTCTACTTCCATAAACGATTTTCTCCAAATTTTACTACTATAAAAAATTTTGCCAGAGTTTTATTTGTATAAAAAATTGTTTTTTTATAGAAAATTTTACCAAATTTCAACTTCTTTGGAGCATTCTATTGATATTTTATTTCTTTAAAAAATTTTGTCAAAATTTTATTATATAGAAAATTTTGTCAAATTTTTATGTTTATACAAAGTTTCATTTTATAGAAAATTTTACCAAATTTTAGCTTCTTTAGAAAATTTTTTCAAAATTTTATTGCTATAAAAAATTTTGTCAAAATTTTATTTCTATAGAAAATTTATTCAAAATGTTATCTCTATACAAAATGTTCTCCAAATTTTATTGTATAAAAAATTTTACCAAATTTTAACTCTTTTGGAAAATATTGTCAAAATGTTTACTTTTATAAAAAAATTGTAAAAAGTTCTATTTCCATAAACGATTTTCTCGAAATTTTACTTCTATAGAAAATTTTGCCAGAGTTTTATTTGTATAAAAAACTTACTCAAAATTTTATTTCTATAGAAAAATTTCTCAAAATTTAATTTTTATAGAAAATTTATTTAAAATTTTATTTGTATACAAAATTGTTTTTTTTTATAGAAAATTTTAACTTCTTTAGAGCTATCTATTGATATTTTATTTCTGTAAAATTTTTTTTTCAAAATTTTATTTCTATAGAAAATTTTGTCAAATTTTTATGTTTATACAAAGTTTCATTTTATAGAAAATTTTACCAAATTTTAGCTTCTTTAGAAAATTTTTTCAAAATTTTATTGCTATAAAAAATTTTGTCAAAATTTTATTTCTATAGAAAATTTATTCAAAATGTTATCTCTATACAAAATGTTCTCCAAATTTTATTGTATAAAAAATTTTACCAAATTTTAACTCTTTTGGAAAATATTGTCAAAATGTTTACTTTTATAAAAAATTTGTAAAAAGTTCTACTTCCATAAACGATTTTCTCCAAATTTTACTACTATAAAAAATTTTGCCAGAGTTTTATTTGTATAAAAAATTGTTTTTTTATAGAAAATTTTACCAAATTTCAACTTCTTTAGAGCATTCTATTGATATTTTATTTCTTTAAAAAATTTTGTCAAAATTTTATTATATAGAAAATTTTGTCAAATTTTTATGTTTATACAAAATTTCATTTTATAGAAAATTTTACCAAATTTTAGCTCCTTTAGAAAATTTTGTCAAAATTTTATTGCTATAAAAAATGTCAAAATTTTATTTCTATAGAAAATTTATTCAAAATATTATCTCAATACAAAATTTTCTCCAAATTTTATTGTATAAAAAATTTTACCAAATTTTAACTCCTTTGGAAAATTTTGTCAAAATGTTTACTTTTATAAAAAATTTTGTAAAAAGTTCTACTTCCATAAACGATTTTCTCCAAATTTTACTACTATAGAAAATTTTGCCAGAGTTTTATTTGTATAAAAAACTTTCTCAAAATTTTATTTCCATAGAAAAATTTCTCAAAATTTAATTTTTATAGAAAATTCATTTAAAATTTTATTTGTATACAAAATTGTATTTTTATAGAAAAATTTACCAAATTTTAACTTCTTTAGAGCATTTTATTGATATTTTATTTCTGTAGAAAATTTTGTCAACATTTTATTTCTATAGAAAATTTTGTCAAAATTTTATTTCTATAGAAAATTTTGTCAAAATTCTACTTCTATAGGAAATTTTGTTAAATTTTATTTCTTTGGAAAAATTTGTCAAAAGTCTATTTCTTTAGAAAAATTTGTCAACATTTTATTTCTATAGAAAATTTTGTCAAAATTTTATTTCTGTAGAAAATTTTGTAAAAATTTTATTTCTATAGCAAATATTGTCAAAATTTTACTTCGGTGGAAAATTTTGTCAACATTTTATTTCTATAGAAAATTTTGTCAAAATTTTATTTCATTGGAAAATTTTGTCAAATTTCTATTTCTATAGAAAATTTTGTCAAAATTTTATTTTTATGGGAAATTTTCTCAAAATTTTATTTCTATAAAAAAGTTAGTCAAAATTTCTCCTTCTATAAAATATTTTGTCCAAATTTTACTTCTATATACAATTTTCTTAAATTTTTATTTCTATAGAATTTTTTCTTCAACTTTTGATTTCTATAGAAAATTGAAGTAGCTCTTAGGTTAGGTTAGGTGAGGTGGCAGCCCGATATATCAGGCTCACTTAGACTATTCAGTCCATTGTTATACCACATTGGTGAACTTCTCTCTTATCACTGAGTGCTGCCCGATTCGATGGTAAGCTCAATGACAAGGGACCTCCTTTTTATAGCCGAGTCCGAACGGCGTTCCACATTGCAGTGAAACCACTTAGAGAAGCTTTGAAACCCTCAGAAATGTCACCAGCATTACTGAGGTGGAATAATCCACCGCTGAAAAACTTTTTGGTGTTCGGTCGAAGCAGGAATCGAACCCACGACCTTGTGTATGAAAGGCGGGCGTGCTAACCATTGCACCACGGTGGCTCCCAAGTGTAGCTCTTATTAGGAGAACAGCATTATGCAAAATCTACCAAAAGTTAAAGAATTCTACCAATTTACCAAACAGTAAAACATCTAGCATTTTTGGTAGAATTTTACAAACTGTTGCAACCGTGACAGTTACATCGACTCCCCGCGATCACTATCGCGGGGAGTCGATGTAACCAGGCATTGTCCTGGTGGACACAATATATCTTTGTGAAAAGTGTTCTTTCAGTTGTGCATACTCGTATATGAGTCCTTATATTTACAGAAACTTTCACTTTTTTTATAACAGAAAAAAATTCCTTATACCTTTATATAATCCTTCTATCTACCATTATTATTTTTTGTGGAGTGGTTCTACAAACTTATCAATTTCATGCAGCAAAAAAAAAAAAACTTTTATGGTTCAAAGAAAATTGCCAATCTCAGTGATGTCTGCCTATCTGTCTGCTGTGTTAAGCAAGATTCTGCTTAAATTTGATATTCTTGTCAAGAACACATTTCCAAGTTAAAAAAAGTTTTTCTCTTGTTGTTGTTTGTTTTTGCTATCTGCAGTCACACAGTCTAGAATCGTAGAAAACTTCTAACTCTGATAAGATTGTTTTATTTTCAAATTTCTTTAAAACAATTGAAATTTGTTGAAAACATTAGAAAATAAAATATATTGCAAATTTTGTTAAACAAAAGTTCCAATTTCTTAGTAAAATACACTCAAACTAAAAGTTTTCTTAGATGCAAAAGATTTTGACCTTTGCTTATGCATTTTGATATTATTTCGGAGCCAAGGTGTGGCTTCTTTAAAATAAAGATATAATTTAGGAAACCATTTATTTATTTAAAACAAGTAAGGAAAGTCTAAAGTCGGGCGGGGCCGACTATATTATACCCTGCACCACTTTGTAAATAGATCTGAATTTTCGATACCATATCACATCCGTCAAATGTGTTGGGGGCTATAAAGGGCGATACGGTCAAAATTTGGTCAAGGGAAAACGCGTGTAAATCGGTGAAATCGTTTATTTAAAAAATGAAATTAAATTTCATTTTCAAGTTCAATTAGTATAAAATTCATAAAAATATTCAGTTAGGCTTTCGCTTTTCCAAATCCGAATTGCCGGGCCTCACGCTTGACACCTGCCATCAGATTTTGTACAGCCACCTTGTCCACCTTCTTCGCCGCAGAAAGCCAGTTTGCCTTGAACTGCTGCTCGTCCTTAGCAGTTTTTTTGGTCTTCTTTAGGTTCCGCTTGACAATAGCCCAGTATTTCTCAATTGGGCGGAGCTTTGGCGTGTTGGAAGGGTTCTTGTCCTTGGGAACCACCTGCACGTTGTTGGCGGCGTACCACTCCATGGCCTTTTTACCGTAATGGCAAGATGCCAAATCCGGCCAAAACAGTACGGAACAACATTGTTTCTTCAGGAAAGGTATCAGACGTTTATTCAAACACTCTTTCTCGTAAATTTCTTGGTTGACAGTCCCGGAAGCTATGAAAATGCTGCTTTTCAAGCCACAGGTACAGATGGCTTGCCAAACCAGATATTTCTTTGCGAACTTTGACAGTTTTATGTGCTTGAAAATATCTGCTACCTTTCCCCTTCCTTTTGCCGTATAAAACTCCTGTCCCGGAAGCTGCTTGTAGTCGGCTTTGACGTAGGTTTCGTCGTCCATTACCACGCAGTCAAACTTCGTCAGCATCGTCGTGTACAGCCTCCGGGATCGCGCTTTGGCCGTCGTATTTTGTTTATCATTGCGATTTGGAGTCACTACTTTCTTGTAAGTCGATAGTCCGGCTCGTTTTTCGGCTCGATGCACGGTTGTAGACGATACACCCAGCTTATTTGCGGCATCTTGGAGAGAAAGGTTAGGGTTTCGCTTGAAACTACCGGCAACTCTCTTTGTCGTCTCAGCGGCTTCCGGTTTTCGATTTCCCACCGATCCAGACTTCCTGGCTGTCGACAAACGTTTCCCAAACACTTTAATTACATTTGTAACGGTTGATTTGGCAACTTTTAGCGATTTTGCCAGCTTTGCGTGCGAGTAGCTCGGATTTTTGCGATGCGCGAGCAAAATTTTGATACGCTGCTCTTCTTGCTTGGACGGCATTTTGACAATTGAAGAGTGAATTCCAAAATCAAAATAAGAGCAACATTCTACACACACACACCTTCAAAATGAGGGGTTTTCAGGTTTTTTGAATGCAAAATTGAAAGAAATACGTCAAGTTTATATTGACCAAATTTTGACCGTATCACCCTTTATATAAAGGTTTCTCCCAAATACATACATTTAAATATCACTCGATCTGGACAGAATTTGATAGACTTCTACAAAATCTATAGACTCAAAATTTAAGTCGGCTAATGCACTAGGGTGGAACACAATGTTAGTAAAAAAACCGATTTCAACCAAATTGGGCACGCATAGCTACAATGCTAATTCTACTCCCTGTGCAAAATTTCAACTAAATCGGAGTTAAAAATTGGCCTCTGTGGTCATATGAGTGTAAATCGGGCGAAAGCTATATATGGGAGATATATCCAAATCTGAACCGATTTCAACCAAATTTGGCACGCATAGTTACAATGCTAATTCTACTCCCTGTGTAAAATTTCAATTAAATCGGAGTTAAAAATTGGCTATGTGGTCATATGAGTGTAAATCGGGCGAAAGCTATATATGGGAGATATATCTAAATCTGAACCGATTTAAACCAAATTTGGCACGCATGGCTACAATGGTAATTCTACTCCCTGTGCAAAATTTCAACTAAATCTGAACCGATTTGGCTGATATTTTGCAAGATTTTCGAGACCCATAAAATATTCGGATGTACGGAATTTAAGGAAGATCGGTTGATATACATGCCAGTTATGACCAGATCGGTGAAAAATATATATAGCAGCTATATCTAAATCTGAACCGATTTTTTCCAAAATCAATAGGGATCGTCTTTGAGCCGAAACAGGACCCTATACCAAATTTTAGGACAATCGGACTAAAACTGCGAGCTGTACTTTGCACACAAGAATACATCAACAGACAGACAGACGGACGGACAGACAGACGGACATCGCTAAATCGACTCAGAATTTAATTCTAAGCCGATCCGTATACTAAAAGGTTGGTCTATGATTACTCCTTCTTGGCGTTACATACAAATGCATAAACTTATTATACCCTGTACCACAGTAGTGGTGAAGGGTATAAATATGGGAAACATTTAAATCTGAAGCAATTTTAAGGAAACTTCGCAAAAGTTTATTTATGATTTATCACTCGATATATATATATATATATATATATATATATATATATATATATATATATATATATATATATATATATATATATATATATATATATATATATATATATATATATATATATATATATATATATATATATATATATATATATATATATATATATATATATATATATATATATATATGGGAGCTATATCTAAATCTGAACCGATTTCAATCAAATTTTGCACACTTGACTATACTACTAATTGTACTCCCTGTGCAAAATTTCAACCAAATTCGGCCAAAACTCAGGCTTTTACGACCATATTAGTCCAAATCGGGCGAAAGATATATATGGGAGCTATATCTAAATCTGAACCGATTTCAATCAAATTTTGCACACTTGACTATACGACTAAATCGGTATAAAACTCTGGCTGCTGGGTCCGTATTAGTGCATATCGGGCGAAAGATATATATGGGAGCTATATCTAAATCTGAACCGATTTCTTCCAAAATCAATAGGGTTCTACTCTGACCCAAATTGGGAACATGTGCCAAATTTGAAGGCCATTGGACTTAAATTGCGACCTAGACTTTGATCGCAAAAATGTGTTCACAGACAGACGGACATGGTTATATCGACTCAGGGACCCACCCTGAGCATTATTGCCAAAGACAGCATGTGTCTATCTCGTCTCCTTCTGGGTGTTACAAACATATGCACTAACTTATAATACCCTGTTCCACAGTGTGGCGCAGGGTATAAAAATAAAATTAGAATGCGAAACTTATTAATTCAATTGGCATTCTCTTTTTTCGATATAATTACGCAGCAATAAAACATCAGTTTAATAATTCCAAATAAAACAAGTATATACGGCCGTAAGTTCGGCCGAATCGTATGTACCCTCCACCGTGGATTGCGTAGAAACTTCTACGAAGGCTGTCATTCACAAATTTTAACTCACATGGTTGTTAGAGACCATACACTAACACAATGTACCAAATTTCAGCCGGATCGGATGAAATTTGCTTCTCTTAGAGCAACCGCAAGCCAAATTTGGGGGTCCGTTTATATGGGGGCTATACGTAAAAGTGGACCGATATGGCCCATGTGCAATACCATCCGACCTACATCAATAACAACTACTTGTGCCAAGTTTCAAGTCGATAGCTTGTTTCGTTCGGAAGTTAGCGTGATTTCAACAGACGGACGGACGGACGGACATGCTCAGATCGACTCAGAATTTCACCACGACCCAGAATATATATACTTTATGGGGTCTTAGATCAATATTTCGATGTGTTACAAACGGAATGACAAAGTTAATATACCCCCCATCCTATGGTGGAGGGTATAAAAAAATCTTAAAAGTAACAAATGTTAAATTCTTATTTCAACCAAGAATTTCGTTTTTTCGTATGAAATCTTTATTGTAATATCGCTGCCATTCTTCCATACGATTATATTTTGGCATTATCACTATTACCACTGAAGCATCTTCTCAAATTGCTGTGCTCTCTCACTCTTTGGCTATGTGGGATATACATAAACAGCGTATGTGATTGTGTGCATTCATGCATACATACCCCATTCAAATAAATGTGCAATTCTCCCGGTCCTCTCTTGTGCTGTGCTATGACATTAATTGGAATATTGACATTAATTTTTGCTTTTACTAAATATGTATGAGTTTGTGTGTGTGTGCATTTTAGTTCGTCACTTAATGTCCTATTTTACATTTTCACACATCATTTGAGCGCAGCACTCTCAGAATTAAATCGACAAGAGAGAAATAAACACACACAAAAAATTTCGTCATGCAAATGAAGAACAACGAAATATGTGTCGTTTTTGTTGTTTTTTTTTTACATTCGAACAAATATGATTGCAGGCATCATTCATTTTGGGTGGGTGTGTGTGTGTGTAAGAGAAATATGCATTGGGGAAATCAAAAATTTGATGAGAAATTGTTAACAAAATTAAGTTTAGAAATTTCATTAGAATTTTATAAAAAGAATATATTTTGGTTGGTACTAGACAACAAGTCCGTATTCAGGGGGGGGGGGGGATGAGGGGGATCAAACCCCCCCCAAAATGAATGAATATTTTTATATAAATAAATATATATTTTTAGCTGCATAGAAAAATCTTATCGAAGATGTTGAAGAAAAGCTGGAGGTTTTATTTTGAAAAACGCTTACCTATAAAACTTGCACAAATCATAGAATACTGGTTGAAAAGCCCGTCAAACGACGGTCGAAAAAAAAAAACAAATTGTTATTTTTTCTTGCACCACAAATTTCATTTTTGGAAAATGTCTTTCTGCTTTTTATGTGTGTTTGTTGTTCTTTTTGTGAACATGACTCGCTTTGTTTGGCCATAGCAACAACAACGAAACAGCCAAACACACATGTGTAAATGAAATGGCGCAAAACCTGCGAAAAGAACCTGCCTAATTCAGCGATGGAAGCACTTGGAGAGTGCAATAAAGTGATATTTCCAAACGTGCATATTCTTTTAAAAATTTTGGCCACTTTGCCAGTTACTCAGGGATGGAAAATACAATTTTTAAGAAAGTACAAAAAGGTATTTTTTGAGCGGAAAGGTACTTTTTACTAAATTTCAACAAAAATTTCACTGGAAGATTATTGTCAAGAGACTGAATTTTAAAGAAAATAAAATTTTGACAAAATTTTCTATATAAATAAGATTTTGCAAAAGTTTTCTATAGAAATAAAATTTTGCAAAAAAAATCTATAGAAAAAAAATTTGCAAAATTTTTTCTATAGAAATAAAATTTTGCAAAAATTTCCTATAGAAATAAAATTTTTACAAAATTTTCAATTGAAATAAAATTTTGACAAAATTTTCTATAAAAATAAAATTTTGCAAAAATTCTATATAGAAATAAAATTTTGACAACATTTTCTACCGAAATAAAAAATCTATAATATAGAATCGCATTCTTTTTTCGACTAAAACATTCTTGAAGTTCAATAAAATCCTGTTTTTGACTATGTCTTTTACAAAATCGAGATTTTCTTCCCACATGAACATGTCTGTTTTGCCATATTTGTAAAAGACTATTAGCAAATAAGGTGGATAAAGACTTTCTCAAAATATTAACATATTTTGTCAAAGCTATTATACCATAAATCTGATATCGACTCAAAAATGTCTACACAAAAGGTACTAAATCATTCGCGGGGGTACTACGGTACTGACCGGGGTGAAAAAGTATTGAAAAAAGTACTATAGTACTGCATTTTCCATCCCTGCAGTTACTACGTACTCATCCGAACTTTCATTTTCAACAATGAAGAGATTAAAGACGTATCTTAGAAATTCGACTAGCGAGAGTAGACCCACAGGATTGGTATTAATGTCGGTTCATCGCCGAATAAATGTGCCGACTGAAGAAGTAATTGATTTATTTGCTGCCCAAAAAGCCCGTCGGCTCAATTTAATATTATAACCAGTAAGGAAAGTCTAAAGTCGGGCGGGGCCGACTATATTATACCCTGCACCACTTTGTAGATCTAAATTTTCGATACCATATCACATCCGTAAAATGTGTTGGGGGCTATATATAAAGGTTTGTCCCAAATACATACATTTAAATATCACTCGATCTGGAAGAATTTGATAGACTTCTACAAAATCTATAGACTCAAAATTTAAGTCGGATAATGCACTAGGGTGGAACACAATGTTAGTAAAAAACAAGTAAGGAAAGTCTAAAGTCGGTCGGGGCCCTGCACCACTTTGTAGATCTAAATTTTCGATACCATATCACATCCGTAAAATGTGTTGGGGGCTATATATAAAGGTTTGTCCCAAATACATACATTTAAATATCACTCGATCTGGAAGAATTTGATAGACTTCTACAAAATCTATAGACTCAAAATTTAAGTCGGCTAATGCACTAGGGTGGAACACAATGTTAGTAAAAAAATATGGGAAACATTTAAATCTGAAGCAATTTTAAGGAAACTTTGCAAAAGTTTATTTATGATTTATCGCTCGATATATATGTATTAGAAGTTTAGGAAAATTAGAGTCATTTTTACAATTTTGCGACTAAGCAATGGCGATTTTACAAGGAAATTGTTGGTATTTTGACCATTTTTGTCGAAATCAGAAAAACATATATATGGGAGCTATATCTAAATCTGAACCGATTTCAACCAAATTTGGCACGCATAGCAACAATGCTAATTATACTCTCTGTGCAAAATTTCAACTAAATCGGAGTTAAAAATTGGCCTCTGTGGTCATATGAGTGTAAATCGGGCGAAAGCTATATATGGGAGATATATCCAAATCTGAACCGATTTCAACCAAATTTGGCACGCATAGTTTCAATGCTAATTCTACTCCCTGTGCAAAATTTCAACTAAATCGGAGTTAAAAATTGGCCTCTGTGGTCATATGAGTGTAAATCGGGCGAAAGCTATATATGGGAGATATATCCAAATCTGAACCGATGTCAACCAAATTTGGCACGCATAGTTACAATGCTAATTCTACTCCCTGTGCAAAATTTCAACCCAATCGGAGTGAAAAATTGGCCTCTTTGGGCAAATGAGTGTAAATCGGGCGAAAGCTATATATGAGAGCTATATCTAAATCTGAACCGATTTGGCTGGTATTTTGCAAGTTTTTCGAGACCCATAAAATATTCGGATGTACGGAATTTGAGGAAGATCGGTTGATAAAACGCCAATTATGACCAGATCGGCGAAAAATATATATGGCAGCTATATCTAAATCTGAACCGATTTTTTCCAAAATCAATAGGGATCGTCTTTGAGCCGAAACAGGACCCTATACCAAATTTTAGGACAATCGGACTAAAACTGCGAGCTGTACTTTGCACACAAAAATACATCAACAGACAGACAGACAGACGGACAGACAGACGGACAGACAGACGGACATCGCTAAATCGACTCAGAATTTAATTCTAAGCCGATCCGTATACTAAAAGGTTGGTCTATGATTACTCCTTCTTGGCGTTACATACAAATGCACAAACTTATTATACCCTGTACCACAGTAGTGGTGAAGGGTATAAAAATATTGTATACATACCTGTGCATAAATAAAATTTTCTACACATGAGATTATATGAATATTTTTTTTTTTTAAAGTTGAACCCCCCCGAATTAAAATCCTGGCAGCGGCCTTGCTAGACAATATGTTATGCCATAGAACGAACTGAAATTGAAGAACGAAGAAAGATTTAAAATTTGTGGGAGTCCGCCACAAGAGAGTCTGATAAAGGTTGGTTAAAATTTCAAGGGCCGATGTTGATTTTGAATAAAACACAAACTATTTAGGAAATTATTGTAATTTTATTTTATTATGATATATTGGTATTACTCAATTATGTATGGAACAAAATAACGGCCAAATGGGCGCCGCGAACTCGGTGGCACACCTTCATCCGATGGTCCAAATTTTCGATGACGCTGAAGCATAATGGAGGTTCTATGCCGTTAATGTGCCGAATTATCTCATCCTTTAGCTCTTGAATTGTTGCTGACTTATCGATGTACACCTTTTCTTTCAAATAACCCCAAAGAAAAAAGTCCAACGGTGTCAAATCACATGATCTTGGCGGCCAATTGACATCGCCATTACGTGAGATAACACGGGCATTGAATTTGTTGCGCAAAAGAGCCATTGTTTCGTTAGCTGTGTGGCATGTGGAACCGTCCTGCTGAAACCACATATCGTCCACATCCATATCATCCAATACGGGCCATAAAAAGTTCATTATCATCTCACGATAGCGAACACCATTCACAGTAACTGCCTGACCGGCCTCATTTTGGAAAAAATACGGCCCTATGATGCCGCCAGCCCATAAACCGCATCAAACAGTCACTCTTTGTGGGTGCATTGGTTTTTCGACAATCACTCTTGGATACTCATTCGCCCAAATGCAGCAAATCTGTTTCTTGACGAATCCACTGAGGTGAAAATGTGCCTCGTCACTGAAGATGATTTTCTTCGAAAATTGATTATCCACAGTTGCCATTTCTTGGAACCATTTAACACGTTGTTGGATTGTGTATCTCTCCATGGTTCAAATTGAAAAAGTCTGAAATAGAGAAATGTCAAATAAAATTCGGAAAAAAAACTTGGTGTTTAGGTGTGGTTCAACATCGGCCTTTACAATTTACAGTCAATTTTATATATTGGTTGGTTGGTTGGTAGAACCAACTGGTTGGTAGAATTCCTAATGTTTTGTTAGATTTTCCAAAATTTTGCTCTCCAATTAAGAGGTAAAAAATTCTATAGTAATAAAATTTTGCAAACAATTCTATAGAAATAAAATTTTGACAAAATTATCTATGAAATAAAACAATAACAAAATTTTCTATAGACATAAATTTTGACAAAATGTTCCATAGAAATAAAATTTTGACAAAATACTCTATAGAAATAAAATTTTGCAAAAAATTCTATAGAAATAAAATTTTGACAAACTTTCATATAGATATAAAATTTTCACAAAATTTCTATAGAACATAGAAGTAACAAGTATATACGGTCGTAAGTTCGGCTAGGCCGAATCTTATGTACCCTCCACCATGGATTGTGTAGAAACTTCTACGAAAGACTGTCATCCACAATCGAATTAATTGGGTACCACAACCCAATTAATTCGATTGTGGATTAATTAAAACTTCTTAACATCATTTTCTAAATTGTTAGTTAGTCCATACGTGGTATATATCAATCTGGGGATCGGTATATATGGGGGCTATATATATTTATGGACTGATATGAACCAATTCCTGCATGGTTAATGGATACCATATACTAACATCACGTACCACATTTCAACTGAATCAGATGAATTTTGTCTTCCAAGAGGCTCCGGAGGTCAAATCTGGTGATCGGTTTATATGGGGGCTACATATAATTATGGATCGATTTGACCAATTTTTGCATTGGTGTTTGAGGCCATGTATTAACACCACGTACACAAATTTCAACTGAATCAGATGAATTTTGGTCTTCCAAGAGGCTCCGGAGGTCAAATCTGGTGATCGGTTTATATGGGGGCTATATATAGTTATTGACCGATGTGGACCAAGTTTTGCATAGTTATTAGATACCATATACCAACACCATGTACCAAATTTCAGCCGGATGGGATGAAATTTGCTTCTATTAGAGGCTCCGCAAGTCAAATCTGGGGATGGGTTTAGGTTAGGTTAGGTGGCAGCCCGATGTATCAGGCTCACTTAGACTATTCAGTCCATTGTGATACCACATTGGTGAACTTCTCTCTTATCACTGAGTGCTGCCCGATTCCGTGTTAAGCTCAATGACAAGGGACTTCCTTTTTATAGCCGAGTCCGAACGGCGTTCCACATTGCAGTGAAACCACTTAGAGAAGCTTTGAAACCCTCAGAAATGTCATCAGCATTACTGAGGTGGGATAATCCACCGCTGAAAAACTTTTTGGTGTTCGCTCGAAGCAGGAATAGAACCCACGACCTTGTGTATGCAAGGCGGGCATGCTAACCATTGCACCACGGGGGATGAGTTTAAATGGGGGTTATATATAATTATGGACCAATATGGACCAATTTTTGCATAGTTATTGGAGACCATATACCAACACCATGTACCAAATTTCAGCCGGATCGGATGAAATTTGCTTCTCTTAGAAACTCCGTAAGCCAAATCGGGGGATCGGTTTATATGGGGGCTATATATAATTATGGACCGATATGGACCAATTTTTGCATAGTTGTTAGAGACCATATGCTGACACCATGTACCAAATTTCAACCGGATCGGATGAAATATGCTTCTATTAGAAGCTCCGCAAGCCAAATCTGAGGGTCCGTCCATATGGGGCCTATACGTAAAAGTGGACCGATATGGCCCATTTGCAATACCATCCGACCACCATCAATAACAACTACTTGTGCCAAGTTTCAAGTCGATAGCTTGTTTCGTTCGGAAGTTAACGTGATGTCAACAGACGGACGGACATGACATCAGATCGACTCAGAATTTCACCACGACCCAGAATATATATACTTTATGGGGTCTTAGAGCAATATTTCGATGTGTTGCAAACGGAATGACAAAGTTAATATACCCCCATCCTATGCTGGAGGGTATAAAAATTTCGACATAAATTTCTATGGAAACAAAATTTTCTGTAGAAGTAATTTTTTTTTTGACAACATTTTCTATTGAAATAAAATTTTGACAAAATTTTCTATAGAAATAAAATTCTGACAAAATTTTCTATAGAAATAAAATTTTGACAACATTGTCTATAGATATAAAATTTTGACAAAATTTTCTATAGAAATAAAATTTTAATAAAATTTTCTATAGCAATAAAATTTTAACAAAATTTTCTATAGCAATAAAATTTTGACAAAATTTTCTATAGATATAAAATTTTCTATAGAAATAAAATTTTAAAAAAAATATCTATGAAATAAAATTTTGACAAAACTTTCCATAGATATACAATTTTGACAAAATTTGTCTATTGAAATAAATTTTGAAAAAATTAACAATTTCGACAAAATTTTCTATAGAAATAAAATTTTGCAAAAAAAATCTATAGAAATAAAATTTTGTATAGAAAGAAAATATTGACTAAGTTTTCTATAGAAAAAAAATTAACAAAATTTTTTTGTAGATATAAAATTTTGAAAAAAAAATTCTATAGAAATAACATATTGATTACTTTTTTTATATAGAAATAAAATTTTGACAAAATTTCTATGGTTTCCATAGAAAATGTTTAACAAAATTTTCTATGGAAACAATAGATAATTTTGTCAAAATTTTATTTCAATAAACAACTTTTGTCAAAATTGTATATCTATGGAAAATTTTGTCAAAATTTTATTTCATAGATAATTTTGCTAAAATTTTATATCTATAGAAAATTTTGTCAAAATTTTATATCTATAGAAAATTTTGTTAAAATTTTATATCTATAGAAAATTTTGACAAAATTTTATTTATATAGAAAATTTTGTCAAAATTTTATATCTATAGACAATGTTGTCAACATTTTATTTCTATAGAAAACTTTGTCAATATTTTATTTCTATACAAAATTTTATCAAATTTAATTTCTATAGAATTTTTTTGCAAAATTTTATTTCATGTCATGTTAGCCTGATACCGAAACAGGCAATTGACGTCCAAATGCATTATACCTAATTATACAATTATTTTTCGAGCTTTATGGACAGATATAGATTAAGGAACATGGTTAATAGAGCCATTGAAAAGAAAAATAAAATAAATTTCGTGTTGTTGCATTACTATGTAACAAAACGAAATAAAAATAAGATTAAGATTCTTATTATACCCCCGTCACCATTCTTTGGTGGTGGGTATAATAAGATTAAGGGACTTGTAAGTTATATGAAAAGATGATGTACAGTGGGGGAAAAGATGATTCAATTTGTAAGAGGAAATTTCCCAAATGTTTTCTCCATAAGGAGTTAGTATAAAGGGCCCAAAATTGAGTTATCTCTCCCAGCCAGATCTATACTAAAGGCTGTGGAAAGGTTCATTCGCCCGAACCGAAACGTGTCCAGTCCAGGCGTGTATAGATTTGTATCTGGCGTTTTCTTTTCAATGGCTCTATTAACCATGTTCCTTAATCTATATCTGTCCACAAAGCTCGAAAAATAATTCTATAATTAAATTTTATTTCTATATAAAATTTTGTCAAAATTGTATTTCAATAGAATATGGTGTAAAAATGTTTACAATTTTTTATACACGAAAAGGAATACTTAACAAGTATATACAGCAGTAAGTTCGACCGGGCCGAATCTTAAATACCCATCACCATGAACCAAATATTAGGGTTTCCTTTGAAATTTCAGGAGGGCTTGAGGACACTTCCCGAAGATAAATTTATAGATTTCACCTATGAGGACTATATCAGGTTCTGGATTTATAAGAACAATTTTTGTTTGAGTTTTAGAGGAATTATTAACATCTCTTGTAAGTGTGCAATAAAATTATAAAATAACGTCTTAAATCTGTAGATTTTCACCCGGGAAGTAAAATTTGGAAATTTTACATTGAGTTTCAAGCAATTTTCATGATCAGTTGGCCTTCTACACCCTCAAGAAGTGAAGTCGGTCTTTATGGAGGCATTACCAAATGGACCGATAAAAACTTAATCCGATACACGTTTTTCAGAGCCTCAAATACCAGAATATTTAGAATTTCAGGCAAATCAGATAAAAACTACGGTTTCTAGAAATCCAAGGAGTTAAATCTGGAAATCTTTCTTATGGGGGCTATACTAAAATATGGACCGATACTCACCGTTTTCGGCACACCCCTTTATGGCCCGAAAATACCTCTAGATTTCCAATTTGAGGCAAAATGGATAAAAACTTTGGATTCTAGAAGCCCAAGAAGTAAAATCGGGAAATCGGTCTATATGGGGGCTATACCAAAATATGGACCGATACTCATCATTTTCGGCACACCTATTTATGGTCCTAAAATACATCTAGATTTCCAATTTCAGGCAAATTGGATAAAAACTACGGTTTCTATAAGCCCAAGACCCCAAATCGGGAGGTCGGTTTATATGGGCACCATACCAAAACATGGACCGATGCTCACCATTTTTGGCACATCTCTTTACGGTTCTAAAGTACCTTTTGATTTCCAAATTCAGATAAATTGGATAAAAACTACGATTTCTATAAGCCCAAGAAATAAAATCGGGAGATCGGTCTATATGGGGGCTATACCAAAATATGGACCGATACTCATCATTTTCGGCACACCTATTTATGGTCCTAAAATACATCTAGATTTCCAATTTCAGGCAAATTGGATAAAAACTACGGTTTCTATAAGCCCAAGACCCCAAATCGGGAGGTCGGTTTATATGGGCACCATACCAAAACATGGACCGATGCTCACCATTTTTGGCACGTCTCTTTACGCTTCTAAAGTACCTTTTGATTTCCAAATTCAGATAAATTGGATAAAAACTACGATTTCTATAAGCCCAAGATATAAAATCGGGAGATCGGTCTATATGGGGGCTATACCAAAATATGGATCGATACTCACAATTTTTGGCACACGTATTTGTGGTCCTACAATACCTCTAGATTTCCAATTTCAGGCAAATTGGATAAAAACTACGATTTCTATAAGCCCAAGACCCCAAATCGGGAGGTCGGTTTATATGGGGACTATATCAAAACCTGGACCGATATAGCCCATCTTCGAACTTGACCTGCCTGCAGACAAAAGACGAGTTTGTGCAAAATTTCAGCACGATTGCTTCATTATTGAAGGCTGTAGCGTGATTACAACAGACAGACAGACAGACGGACAGACGGACATCGTTATATCGTCTTAGATTTTCTCCCTGATCAAGAATATATATACTTTCGGAAATCGATATTTCGATGTGTTACAAACGGAATGACAAACTTATTATACCCCCGTCACCATTCTATGGTGGTGGGTATAAAAAGGACGGAAAATTTTTCATCGCTTAATTTTATTCTCACACTATTTTTTGGGTTAATGATTTGGTCTGTGTTTCAGTTTAGCAACGATTCTTGGTTGATTTATTTCATACAGAAAAGAGTAAACTGTATGATGAGAAAATGAACTAACCCGTGTGAAAATTGAAATTATGTGTACGGTCATTGTTCAAGTTTAGTTCATAAAATGTCACAACAAAAGAAAATTTCATTGGACTATAGAAAATTTCGAAAAAACATAATAAATTTTAACTACAAACAAAAATGTTTGTTTGCAATAAAAATAATTTAAATTTAGTGTTATTTTAACTAAGACATATTTTTTGCTGTGTATATTCAGTTTTATTCACATCACCATACTCTGTAGCTGAAGTCTTGCTTACCAATATTTTGTTTGTTGTTGTTTATTTCGTAAGTGTTCTATGGCTTACCTAAAATGAAGTAGAAAATGAGGTATGTAAGTATCTTTTATTTTTGTATTTTTTGTAAATTAGTTGTTGATATATATTATTTTTGAGCAATTCCATTTTATTCGATTTTCCATGATATGATTTCTATTGATTTAGAGATTTATGCTCTATAGCCTTCTTGGAAAAAGATCCAATATATTTTATTTAAATGTAAATTTAAACTTATGAAGACAATGAATGTTAGCAAGAATTTATGGTCTCAATAAAGCAACACTTGCAATAGAGTTATTTCGATATTGCCCTAAGGAAACTTCATGTCCCCCCCCACACAAAAGGCATAGCCTTACAAAGGTAGCTAAAGAACTGCCCTATTTTCAACAAAGTTGCTATTTTTCATTTTGCCAACAATTCCATATAAACAATATATGAAAAATGTTTTCTAAGGGCATCGACAAGAATGGGTGTGAAAATGTGCTCTCTCACTTTTGCAATTTTTCGATTTTTTTTTGTATTCATGATCCTTTTAGAGTTTTGCCTTCATGCCGTTGTATGTTAGTGTACAACACCCACAACACCCACGTTTAATTGTATGCGAGAAGGGCATTTGTGTCCAATTTGTTTTCACCATAGAAATTGAGCAAAGAGACTAGTGGTGCCAGTATTGCAAAGAGATGCAACAGACCCAAAGAAAGAGTTGAGCTTAGTCTATTCATACACACACCCAAACACTCACATGCATACATTCCTGTAAAGACTTTCCCACTTTGTTGCTTTGTAGTCCAGGCTTATCTAACATCGTTTACATGAATTCAAGATGTAAGCAGTTTAGTACAATTCAACACTTGTACGTGAGTGTAGAGAATAACAGAATGTCGATTTCACAGTTCTACTCTATTCACCAAATGCAATTGGATAACACACTTGTCTGGAATAGGCATGTAAGGGAGATTATTTTGTGTGATGTGAATGATTTTACAGAAATTCAATGGCTTTCAAATGACTAAATTACTCTGGGTATTAAACAACATACATACATAGGATTTTTATGAAAGTCTATTGCCTTTTTATACCCACCACCATAGAATGGTGACGGGGGTATAATAAGTTTGTCATTCCGTTTGTAACGCATCGAAATATCGATTTCCGACTATATAAAGTATATATATTCTTGATCAGGGAGAAATTCTAAGACGATATAACGATGTCCGTCTGTCCGTCTGTCTGTCTGTCTGTCTGTCTGTCTGTCTGTTGTAATCACGCTACAGACTTCAATAATGAAGCAATCGTGCTGAAATTTTGCACAAGCTCGTCTTTTGTCTGCAGGCAGGTCAAGTTCGAAGATGGGCTATATCGGTCCAGGTTTTGATATAGTCCCCATATAAACCGACCTCCCGATTTGGGGTCTTGGGCTTATAGAAATCGTATTTTTTATCCAATTTGCCTGAAATTTGAAATCTGGAGGTATTTTATGACCATAAAGAGATGTGCCAAAAATGGTGAGTATCGGTCCACGTTTTGGTATAGCCCCCATATAGACCGATCTCCCGATTTTACTTCTTGGGCTTATAGAAACCGCAGTTTTTATTCAATTTACCTGAAATTGGAAATCTAGAGGTATTGTAGGACCACAAATATGTGTGCCAAAAATTGTGAGTATCGGTCCATATTTTGGTATAGCCCCCATATAGACCGATCTCCCGATTTTACTTCTTGGGCTTATAGAAACCGCAGTTTTTATTCAATTTATCTGAAATTGGAAATCTAGAGGTATTGTAGGACCACAAATATGTGTGCCAAAAATTGTGAGTATCGGTCCATATTTTGGTATAGCCCCCATATAGACCGATCTCCCGATTTTACTTCTTGGGCTTATAGAAACCGCAGTTTTTATTCAATTTACCTGAAATTGGAAATCTAGAGGTATTGTAGGACCACAAATACGTGTGCCAAAAATTGTGAGTATCGGTCCATATTTTGGTATAGCCCCCATATAGACCGATCTCCCGATTTGGGGTCTTGGGCTTATAGAAACTGTAGTTTTTATCCAATTTGTCTGAAATTGGAAATCTAGAGGTATTTTAGGACCATAAAGAGGTGTGCCGAAAATGGTGAGTATCGATCCATATTTTGGTATAGCCCCCATATAGACCGATTCCCCAATTTTACTTCTTGGGCTTCTAGAATCCGAAGTTTTTATCCTATTTGCCTGAAATTGGAAATCTAGAGGTATTTTCGG
This sequence comes from Haematobia irritans, assembly GCF_050003625.1. NCBI lineage: Eukaryota > Metazoa > Arthropoda > Insecta > Diptera > Muscidae > Haematobia > Haematobia irritans. Next base: position 192,639,045 of record NC_134400.1, on the reverse strand, counting down.
GGCACAAAGAGGTGTGCCGAAAATGGTGAGTATCGGTCCATATTTTAGTATAGCCCCCATAAGAACGATCTCCCGATTTAACTCCTTGGGTTTCTAGAAACCGTAGTTTTTATCTGATATGCCTGAAATTGTAAATATTCTGGTATTTTAGGCTCACAAAAACGTGTATCGGATTAAGTTTATATCGGTCCATTTGGTAACGCCTCCATATAGACCGACTTCACTTCTTGAGGGTGTAGAAGGCGCACTGATCATGAAAATTGCTTGAAACTCAATGTAAAATTTCCAGATTTTACTTCTACAGATTTAAGATTTCAAATCAAGACGTTATTTTATAATTTTCTTGCACACTTACAAGAGATGTTAATGACTCCTCTAAACCTCAAACAAAAATGGTTCTTATAAATCCAGAATGTGATATAGTCCTCATAGGTGAAATCTTTAAATTTATCTTCGGGTTGTGTCCTCAAGTCCTCAAGCCCTCCTGAAATTTCAAAGGAAACCCTAATATTTGGTTCATGGTGGTGGGTATTTAAGATTCGGCCCGGCCGAACTTACTGCTGTATATACTTGTTTCTAATATAGAGTAGAGTAAATCAGAAGGGACATGACAAATGTGTTTGGGCCTTGATAACTAGGAAACACTAAAAGTCAATTTTTGGAACTAGGGTGGTTAAATTGTAAGGGCCGATGTTGAATGTGAACCACACCTAAACGCCAAGTTTTTTTTCCGAATTTTATTTGACATTTCTCTATTTCAGACTTACTCAATTTGAACCATGGAGAGATACACAATCCAACAACGTGTTAAATGGTTCCAAGAAATGGCAACAATGGATGATCAATTTTCGAAGAAAATCATCTTCAGTGACGAGGCACATTTTCACCTCAGTGGATTCGTCAAGAAACAGATTTGCTGCATTTGGGCGAATGAGTATCCAAGAGTGATTGTCGAAAAACCAATGCACCCACAAAGAGTGACTGTTTGGTGCGGTTTATGGGCTGGTGGCATCATCGGGCCGTATTTTTTCCAAAATGAGGCCGGTCAGGCAGTTACTGTGAATGGTGTTCGCTATCGTGAGATGATAATGAACTTTTTATGGCCCGTATTGGAAGATATGGATGTGTGTTTCAGCAGGACGGTGCCACTTGCCACACAGCTAACGAAATAATGGCTCTTTTGCGCAACAAATTCAATTCAAATTCAGTCAATTGGCCGCCAAGATCATGTGATTTGACACAGTTGGACTTTTTTCTTTGGGGTTATTTGAAAGAAAAGGTATACATCGATAAGTCAGCAACAATTCAAGAGCTAAAGGATGAGATAATTCGGCACATTAACGGCATATAATGCCTCAGCGTCATCGAAAATTTGGACCATCGGATGAAGGTGTGCCATCGAGGTCGCGGCGCCCAGTTGGCCGATATTTTGTTCCATACATAATTGAGTAATACCAATATATCATAATAAAATAAAATTACAATAATTTCCTAAATAGTTTGTGTTTTATTCAAAATCAACATCGGCCCTTGAAATTTTAACCACCCTTTAAATTATATTCCGCTTCTAGAGATTTCCAAAATGTATTGTTAAAGCCAGGGCTGTGGAGTCGAGTCAACTTTGCTCGACTCCGGCTTCGACTCCCGCATTTCTTGTTAGCCTCGACTCCGACTCCGGAGTCGACTCCAGATGGTGTAACAGGTTGGCTGATAAGTTCCCGGTCTAACAAAGAAAAACACATTTTTTTTTTGTCAAAATTCGTTTTTATTATTCAACATAGTTCCCTTCAAGAGCAATACAACGATTATAACGACCTTCAAATTTTTTGATACTATTTTGGTAGTTCTCCTTTGGTTTTGCCTCAAAATAGGCCTCAGTTTCGGCGATCACCTCTTCATTGTAGCCAAATTTTTTCCCTGCGAGCATCCTTTTTTGGTCTGAGAACAAGAAAAAAACAAGTAAGGAAAGTCTAAAGTCGGGCGGGGCCGACTATATTATACCCTGCACCACTTTGTAGATCTAAATTTTCGATACCATATCACATCCGTCAAATGTGTTGGGTGCTATATACAAGGATTTGTCCCAAATACATACATTTAAATATCATTCGATTTGGACAGAATTTGATAGACTTTTACAAAATCTATAGACTCAAAATTTAAGTTGGCTAATGCACTAGGGTGGAACACAATTTTAGTAAAAAAAATATGGGAAACATTTAAATCTGAAGCAATTTTAAGGAAACTTCGCAAAAGTTTATTTATGATTTATCGCTCGATATATATGTATTACAAGTTTAGGAAAATTAGAGTCATTTTTACTTTTCGACTAAGCAGTGGCGATTTTACAAAGAAAATGGTGGTATTTTGACCATTTTTGTCGAAATCAGAAAAACATATATATGGAGCTATATCTAAATCTGAACCGATTTCAACCAAATTTGGCACGCATAGCAACAATGCTAATTCTACCCCCTGTGCAAAATTTCAACTAAATCGGAGTTAAAAATTGGCCTCTGTGGTCATATGAGTGTAAATCGGGCGAAAGCTATATATGGGAGATATATCTAAATCTGAACCGATTTCAATAAAATTTGGCACACTTGACTATAGTACTAATTGTTCTTCTTGTGCAAAATTTTAAGTAAATTAGGATAAAACTCTGGCTTCTGGGGCCATATAAGTCCATATCGGGCGAAATATATATATGAGAGCTATATCTAAATCTGAACACATAGCTACAATGCTAACTCTACTCCTTGTGCAAAATTTCAACTAAATCGGAGCAAAAAAGTTGGCCTCTGTGGTCATATGAGTGTAAATCGGGCGAAAGCTATATATGGGAGCTATATATAAATCTGAACCGATTTCAATCAAATTTGGCACGCATAGCTAGAATGCCAAATCTACTCCCTGTGCAAAATTTCAACCAAATTGGGTCAAAAATCTAGCTTTTAGGACCATATTAGTCCATATCGGGCGAAAGATATATATAGGAGCTATATCTAAATCTGAACCGATTTCAATCAAATTTTGCACACTTGACTATACTACTAATTGTACTCCTAGTGCAAAATTTCAACCAAATTCGGCCAAAAATCTGGCTTCTGGGGCCATGTAAGTACATATCGGGCGAAAGATATATATGGGAGCTATATCTAAATCTGAACCGATTTAAATTAAATTTTGCACACTTGACTATACGACTACGTGTTATGTTAATACAAAATTTCAAGCAAATCGGTATAAAACTCTGGCTGCTGGGTCCATATTAGTGCATATCGGGCGAAAGATATATATGGGAGCTATATCTAAATCTGAACCGATTTCAATAAAATTTGGCACACTTGACTATGGTATTAATTGTTCTTCTTGTGCAAAATTTTAAGCAAATTAGGGTAAAACTCTGGCTTCTGGGGCCATATAAGTCCATATCGGGCGAAATATATATATGGGAGCTATATCTAAATCTGAACCGATTTCTTCCAAAATCAATAGGGATCTGTTCTGAGCCAAAACACATACTTGTGCCAAATTTGAAGTCGATTGGACTAAAACTGCGACCTAGACTTTGATTACAAAAATGTGTTCACGGACAGACGGACAGACGGACATCGCTATATCGACTCAGGAACCCACCCTGAGCATTTTTGCCAAAGACACCATGTGTCTATCTCGTCTCCTTCTGGGTGTTGCAAACATATGCACTAACTTATAATACCCTGTTCCACAGTGTGGAGCAGGGTATAAAAATTGCTGGGGGCCAGATCTGGAGAATACGGTGTGTGGGGAAGCAATTCGAAGTCCAATTCATGAATTTTTGCCTTCGTTCTCAATGACTAGTGGCACGGTACGATGTCTTGGTGGAACAACACTTTTTATACCCTCCACCATAGGATGTGGGGTATATTAACTTTGTCATTCCGTTTGTAACACATCGAAATATTGCTCTAAGACCCCATAAAGTATATATATTCTGGGTTGTGGTGAAATTCTGAGTCGATCTGAGCATGTCCGTCCGTCCGTCCGTCCGTCTGTTGAAATCACGCTAACTTCCGAACGAAACAAGCTATCGACTTGAAACTTGGCACAAGTAGTTGTTATTGATGTAGATCGGATGGTATTGCAAATGGGCCATATCGGTCCACTTTTACGTATAGCCCCCATAGAAACGGACCCCCAAATTTGTCTTGCGAGGCCTCTAAGAGAAGCAAATTTCATCCGATCCGGCTGAAATTTTGTACATGGTATTAGTATATGGTCTCTAACCACCATGCAGAAATTGGGCCACATCGGTCCATAATTATATATAGCCCCCATATAAACCGATCCCCCGATTTGGCTTGTGAGGCCTCTAAGAGAAGCAAATTTCATCCGATCCGGCTGAAATTTTGTACATGGTATTAGTATATGGTCTCTAACCACCATGCAGAAATTGGGCCACATCGGTCCATAATTATATATAGCCCCCATATAAACCGATCCCCCGATTTGGCTTGTGAGGCCTCTAAGAGAAGCAAATTTCTTCCGATCCGGCTGAAATTTGGTACATGATGTTAGTATATGGTATCTAACAACTATGCACAAATTGGTCCACATCGGTCCATAATTATATATTGTCCCCATATAAACCGATCACCAGATGTGACCTCTGGAGCCTCTTGGAAGACCAAAATTCATCTGATACAGTTGAAATGTGGTACGTGGTGTAAATATATATCCTCAAATTCCCATGCAAAAATTGGTATAAATCGGTCCATAATTATATATAGGCCCCATATAAACCGATACCCAGATTTGACCTCCAGAGCCCCTTGGAAGAGCAAAATTCTTGCCATTCGGTTGAAATTTGGTACGTGATGTTAGTATATGGTATCCAACAACCGCAGGAATTGGTTCCTATCAACCCATAATTATATATTTGACCTCCGATGCCTTTTGGAGAAGCAAAATTCATCCGATCAGCTTGAAATTTGGTACGTGGTGATCGTATATGATATTTAACAACCATGCCAAAAGTGGTCCATACAGGTCATAATCATATACAGCCCCATATAAACCGATTCCGAGATTTGGTTTTGGAGCCTCTTGGAGGAGCAAATTTCATCCGAGTGAGTTGAAATTTGGTACATTGTGCTAGTATATGGTCGTTAACAACTATGCCTAACTAGGTACATATCGGTCTATAGTTATATATATCCCTCAGATAAATCGATTTCCAATCACACAAAAATCGGTCCATATCAAGTACATAATTGTATATAGCCCCCATATAAGCGACCCACATATTTCAATTCTGGCTCTCTACGTACCGTGCAAAAAGTCCATATCGATTCGTAATTATTTGTAGACTTAACTATACATAACTTTTTTGTCTACTATATACCAAGCATGGACTAACTCACAATTTAGAAAACGATGTTAAGAAGTTTTAAGATACCACAACCCAAGTATTTCGATTGTGGATGACAGTCTTTCGTAGAAGTTTCTACGCAATCCATGTTGGAGGGTACATAAGATTCGGCCTGGCCGAACTTACGGCCGTATATACTTGTTTCTTCTTCATATGGGCGATTTCGACCTTCAAACGCTCCAATAATGCCACATAATTGTCACTGTTGATGGTTTTTCCCTTCTCAAGATAATCGATAAAAATTATTCCATGCGCATCCCAAAAACAGAGGCCATTACTTTGCCAGCGGACTTTTGAGTCTTTCCACGCTTCGGAGACGGTTCACCGGTCGCTGTCCACTCAGCCGACTGTCGATTGGACTCAGGAGTGTAGTGATGGAGCCATGTTTCATCCATTGTCACATATCGACGGAAAAACTCGGGTTTATTACGAGTTAACAGCTGTAAACACCGCTCAGAATCATCAACACGTTGTTGTTTTTGGTCAAATGTGAGCTCACGCGGCACCCATTTGGCACAGAGCTTCCGCATATCCAAATATTGATGAATGATATGACCAACACGTTCCTCTGATATCTTTAAGGCCTCTGCTATCTCGATCAACTTCATTTTACGGTCATTCAAAATCATTTTGTGGATTTTTTTTATGTTTTCGTCGGTAACCACCTCTTTCGGGCGTCCACTGCGTTCACCGTCCTCCGTGCTCATTTCACCACGCTTGAATTTTGCATACCAATCAAAATAATATGCATTTAATACTAGCGACGCCATCTATGTGTCAGACCGGGGACTTATTAGCCAACCTGTTAAGTTAGTGCATATCTTTGCAACACCCAGAAGGAGACGAGATAGACGCATGGTGTCTTTGGCAATAAAGGGTGATACGGTCAAAATTTGGTCAAGGGAAAACGCGTGTAAATCAGTGAAATCGTTTATTTAAACAAATCAAATTAAATTTCTTTTTCAAGTTCAATTAGTATAAAATTCAGGAAAAATATTCAGTTAGGCTTTCGCTTTTCCAAATCCGAATTGCCGGGCCTTACGCTTGACACCTGCCATCAGATTTTGTACAGCCACCTTGTCCACCTTCTTCGCCGCAGAAAGCCAGTTTGCCTTGAACTGCTGCTCGTCCTTAGCAGTTTTTTGGTCTTCTTTAGGTTCCGCTTGACAATAGCCCAGTATTTCTCAATTGGGCGTAGCTCTGGCGTGTTGGGAGGGTTCTTGTCGATGGGAACCACCTGCACTTTGTTGGCGGCGTACCACTCCATGGCCTTTTTACCGTAATGGCAAGATGCCAAATCCGGCCAAAACAGTACGGAACAACCGTGTTTCTTCAGGAAAGGCAGCAGACGTTTATTCAAACACTCTTTCACGTAAATTTCTTGGTTGACAGTCCCGGAAGCTATGAAAATGCTGCTTTTCAAGCCACAGGTACAGATGGCTTGCCAAACCAGATATTTCTTTGCGAACTTTGACAGTTTTATGTGCTTGAAACTATCTGCTACCTTTCCCCTTCCTTTTGCCGTATAAAACTCCTGTCCCGGAAGCTGCTTGTAGTCGGCTTTGACGTAGGTTTCGTCGTCCATTACCACGGAGTCAAACTTCGTCAGCATCGTCGTGTACAGCCTCCGGGATCGGGCTTTGGCCGTCGTATTTTGTTTATCATCACGATTTGGAGTCACTACCTTCTTGTAAGTCGATAGTCCGGCTCGTTTTTTGGCTCGATGCACGGTTGTAGACGATACACCCAGCTTATTTGCGGCATCTCGGAGAGAGAGGTTAGGATTTCGCTTGAAACTACCGGCAACTCTCTTTGTCGTCTCAGCGGCTTGCGGTTTTCGATTTCCCCCCGATCCAGACTTCCTGGCTGTCGACAAACGTTCCCCAAACACTTTTATTACATTTTTAACGGTTGATTTGGCAACTTTTAGCGATTTTGCCGGATTTGCGTGCGAGTAGCTCGGATTTTCGCAATGCGCGAGCAAAATTTTGATACGCTGCTCTTCTTGCTTGGACGGCATTTTGACAACTGAAGAGTGAATTCTAAAATCAAAATAGGAGCAACTTTCTACACACACACACAGCTTCAAAATGAGGGGTGTTCAGGTTTTTTAAATGCAAAATTGAAAGAAATACGTCAAGTTTATATTGGCCAAATTTTGACCGTATCACCCTTTATCGACCGATAAATCATAAATACACTTTTGCGAAGTTGCCTCAACATTGGTTCAGATTAAAATGTTTCCCATAATTTTTACTAACATAGTGTACCATCCCAGGGCGTTAGCCGACTGAAATTTTAATGCCCATATTCATAATAATTTACTGACAGTTTATCGAATGAATTTGTATGGTAATAGTAGGTATAAAGTTTACGTTAACTTGTATGAATATGGGGTTAAGTCTATAGATTGTAAATTTTGTTCAGATGGAGTCAGATATGTATTTGGGACAAAAAGCCCTTTTATATAGCACCCAACACATTTGACGGATTTGATATAGTATCCAAAATGTGGATTTACAAAGTGGTGCAGGTTATAATATAGTCGGCCTCGCCCGACTTTATACTTTCCTTAGTTGTTCAACTTATAGCAGTGGCGATTTAACAAGGAAATCGTGGGCATTTTGGATATAATTGCCCAAATCGGAAGAACCTATATATGGGGGCGATTTTGAAATAAAATTGTTACACATTATAAAAATATTAATTGTACACCCTATGGAAAATTTCAAAATTATCGGAGGACCACTTTGTTCTCTCAATGGTGACCAAATTAGGCATGCCTAGCTGGAACAGCAATTCTACCCACTTATATATATATATATATATATATATATATATATATATATATATATATATATATATATATATATATATATATATATATATATATATATATATATATATATATATATATATATATATATATATATATATATATATATATATATATATATATATATATATATATATATATATATATATATATATATATATAAGAGCTATATCTAAATCTGATCGGAACCAAATTTGGCGCACGACACTTTCAAATGTACTCTGTGTACAAACCCGGAGAGAACTCTTTCATCTGGGGCCATATAAGTTCATATCGTTTCTTTTGAATTTTCTCTCAGTAGAATATACATGCATAGTAGTAACACATCAAATAACACATCACCAGGAACAGACAAGAGGTTTTGGACGTAACGTTGACCTCTCCGGAACTGAATGATAAGATATCTGAGTGGCAAGTTTTGAGGGAACATAGCTTCTCAGATCATCGCTACATCAGTTTCAGATTGGCTGTTCGTACTTCAAAGACCATATTTCCGCCAAATGTTAGGACAGCTGATTGGAATAGGTATAGGGAATCGTTCAATTTGATGATACCGGAAGTGCCGGAGACAAATATGAGCACTGTGCAAGATATCGAACACGCAGTGGAGCGGATTACTAAGGCCTTCAACATTTCACTGAAAGCTGCATGCCCTAGAGGAAAGCCAAGGGGAAAAAATCGGCCGCCATGGTGGACTACGGAGTTAAGTAATATGAGGAAATCCTGCAGGAAGCTCTTTAACAAAGCAAAGTCCACAAGAGCTCCGGAGGATTGGGACACTTACAAGATGAATCTGAGAGAATATAAACGAGAACTGAGAAGGTCTCAACAAAACTCTTGGGATGATTACTGTAGCAGTATTGAGAATACGTCAGAGGCTTCCAGACTACGGAAGGTACTAGCATCCACTAACACCGCTCCAGGTTTCATTAAAACATCTGAGGGAAATTGGACAACGTCCAGTGAGGAGACGTTGGAGGTACTTTTGGACACACACTTCCCTGGAAATCAGACGGTTGAACCATGTTCCGGCGGTGTAACAGAGGCTCAGCGATCATTTCCTATCGAGGAAATTGTGTCGGAATCTAGAATAAAATGGGCTTTAAATAGCTTTGGACCATTCAAATCCCCCGGACCTGATGGAATTACTTCGGCGGAGTTACAGGCAGTGGCTGAAAGAATTATCCCCTGGTTGACGGTGATATATAAACAATGTGTAAACTTAGCATATATTCCAGAAAAGTGGAGGGAAACAAAAGTCGTCTTCATACCTAAAGCAGGAAAAGCCTCTCACTCGAGTGCGAAGGATTTCCGACCAATCAGCTTATCCTCATTCCTACTTAAGACCCTGGAAAGGATGATAGACATGTATCTTAGAACTAGCGTGGATTAAGGTTTGCTCTCGAAACGACAGCATGCATACTCGAAGGGCAGGTCTACTGAGACCGCATTGCATGAACTGGTCAGCTTTATTGAAAGCTCACTATCTGTCAAAGAATACACAATCGTGGCGTTTCTAGACATCGAAGGGGCGTTCAATAATGTCCATCCGAGCTCGATATTAAATGGACTGACAACTCTGAATGTTGATCCAGGTATACTTAGGCTGTTAGACGAACTTCTAATGAAGAGACGTATTTCAGCCACACTAGGGCAAGCAAACATATAAAGGTATGTGAACAGAGGCACTCCCCAAGGAGGAGTTCTATCACCTCTTCTTTGGAATGTTGCTATAAACAACCTTCTGGTTTCTCTAGAAAAAGAAAGGATAAAAGTGGTGGCATACGCAGATGATGTGGTGCTAGCAGTCAGGGGAAAATTCCCATCCACAATTAGAGATATTATACAGAGAGCTCTCCGGATGACTGAGAAATGGGCGGAAGATAATGGTCTTGGTGTAAATCCAGCAAAGACAGAAATAGTCATGTACTGCAAAGATCGCAAAACTCCCACGGTTAGGCCCATTTCCTTAGGGGGTACTGAAATTCCCTTTGGTGAGTGTGCAAAATACCTTGGCGTTATTTTGGACAGGAAGCTGAATTTTAGGCTTAATATTGAAGAGAGGGCGAGAAAAGCCACGGTAGCTTTGTACTCGTGCAAAAAGGCAATAGGGAAAAAGTGGGGACTAAGACCAAAAATTGTGCGTTGGCTATACACGGCAGTGGTTAGACCTATAATGCTATATGGTGTTGTAGTCTGGTGGCCGGCACTTCAGAAACCGACTTGTTTAGATAAAGTTCAGCATATGGCGAGCTTATGTATCTCAGGCGCATTTAGTAAGACAGGAACAGACTCCCTTAATGTCATGCTACATCTATTGCCTTTAGACATTTTGGCCAAACAGTCAGCTGCAACAACGGCTGTGCGGTTGCGCGAGCTATCGCTGTGGTCGGAAAAAATGTACGGTCATAGTTCGGTCCTCAAAGCAATGCCAGATGTGCCTAACGTAGTGGATTACACCCTGGCAAAACCACTTTTCGACAAAAAGTTTGAAACTATAATTCCCAACAGTGAGGCGTGGTGTACACAGACCCCTGGGAATAAAAGATATATAGATTTCTATACTGATGGCTCCAAATTGAATGGACAAGTGGGGTTCGGAGTATATTCTAAAGATCTGGAAATTCGAATAGCGAAAAGATTACCTAATCACTGTAGTGTTTTTCAGGCTGAAATATTGGCAATAAGAGAGGTGGTGAATTGGCTGAGAAGTAATGTTCCAACAAATATTGGCATTAATATATACTCAGACAGTCAACCTGCAATAAAATCCTTGGACTCTGTGTTCCTTAACTCAAAAACGGCCATAGACTGCCGCAAATCTCTCAACGAGATGGCTGAGCAGTACAATATTCACCTAATATGGGTGCCTGGTCATAGGAACATACCGGGGAACTGTGAAGCAGATGTGTTAGCAAGGCTAGGAACTACCTTACATATTCCAGGGGAACTAGAATCTGTTGGTATGCCTCTGGCCACCTGCAAGCTCTTACTGCGTGAGAAGGCTGTTATGATGGCCAATATTTGATGGGAAAATTGCAAGGGTTGTAACGACACCAAGCAAATATGGCCCCATTTAAACTTAAACCGCACACTAGATATGCTAGTGTTCTCAAGGCGTCAGATAGCACTCCTAATATCTGCTATAAGGGGTCGCTGCCTGATAGGCGAATTTGCAAAAACTATAGGTGCGAAGTATAATGACTATTGTATAAGCTGTCATGACGTGGAGGAAAAGGAATCAATTAAACACCTCTTGTGTGAGTGTCCTGCTTTTTGTGTAAGGCGTAAGCGAATTTTAGGAGCATATAGCTTTAGATTACTGGCTGACCTGGAAAACGTTAACTTAAGCAGTTTGTTAATGTTTTTGGAGCAATCTGGTTTGTTCCACAAAAGTAAATAATAGAGAAGGTTCAGTGGTTAAGACTAGAAGTGCCCATATGTAATAGGTACTTTTAGTTAAATGTGGTATCACAATGGACTGAATAGTCTGAATAGTCTAAATGAGCCTGAAATTTAATCGGGCTGCCACTTTAACCTAACCTAACCTAACACATCAAATAGATTTGGCTATAAAAATTTCATATGAAATGTATCCTTTGGGTATCTTGGGCTTGGAGGTAATGCCAAACTTATTGAGGAAAAGACAAAATCTTTGGAAATGGAGATGCTTTGTTTAGTTTATATGAAAATATTTTCAAAAAAATATCATGCTCTTTTGAAGGACATATATATTTCCTAAAAAAAAGAACTTTTAATTGTCCAATGACCTAATGGTGTCTTAGGAAATCCTTTAAAAGATACTTGCAATCTTATTTCGTTTTAGTTTTGCAAAAGTTATAAATCAAACAAAAAGTCACTCATATACAGTGGATTTTTTTTTTTTTACTTGAAATTTAATTTTCTCAGAGTTTTTTTTATGAAAACTTAACAAGTTGTAGCATTTATTATGATATTGTTAAAACTTTTATTTTCAAACATTATATCATTATCATCATCATTGTTGTTGATGACAGAATAACGTTTTCAGAACTCCAACACACTCGTTGTATTATTTGTTTTCTTTCATATAGGAAAGTTACTCCTATATGGAATTTGTTAAGGATTTTGTTTTTCTTGTTTTGTTTTTTTAGTTTGTATATTTTTATTCTCAGCACCACTGTATGGAACAGGGTATTATAAGTTAAGTCATATGTTTGCAACACTCACAAGCAAATGAATTAGACACATGGTGTCAGAACCAGCCCCTGAATCTATCTAACCATGCCAGTCTGTATGTGAACTCCGAATAAAAGTTTGACAATATTTTCTATTGGAATAAAATTTTGTAAAACTTTTCTTTAGAAATAAAATTAAAAAAAATTACAAAATTTTCTATAGAAATAAAATAGAAAAAAAATTTCATTGGAAATAAAATTGTGGCAACAATTTTGACTACATTTTCCATAGAAATAAAATTTTGACAAAGCTTTCTATAAAAATAAAATTTTGACAAAATTTTCTATAGAAATAAAATTGTGACAAAATTTTCTATAGAAATAAAATTGTGACAAAATTTTCTATAAAAATAAAATTTTGACAAAATTTTCTATGGAAATAAAATTTTGACAAAATTTTCTATGGAAATAAAATTTTGAAAAAAATTTCTATAGAAATAAAATTTTGAAAAAATTTTCTATAGAAATAAAATTTTGAAAAAATTTTCTATAGAAATAAAATGTCGAAAAAATTTTCTATAGAAATAAAATGTCGAAAAAATTTTCTATAGAAATAACATTTTGACAAAATTTTCTATAGAAATAAAATTTTGAAAAAATTTTCTATAGAAATAAAATTTTGAAAAAATTTTCTATAAAAATAAAATTTTGACAAAATGTTCTATAGAAAAAATATTTTGAAAAAATTTTCTAAAATTAAAAATAAAATAAAAAAAAAATACAAGTATATACAGCAGTAAGTTCGGCCGGGCCGAATCCACCATGAACCAAATATTAGGGTTTCCTTTGAAATTTCAGGAGGGCTTGAGGACTTGAGGACACTTCCCGAAGATAAATTTAAAGATATATCAGATTTATTTATATCAGATTCTAGATTTATAAGAACCATTTTTGTCTGAGATTTAGAGGAATCAGTAACATCTCTTGTAAGTATGCAAGAAAATTATAAAATAACGTCTTGATTTGAAATCTTAAATTTGTAGATTTTCACCCAAGAAGTAAAATCTGGAAATTGTACATTGAGTTTCAAGCAATTTTCATGATCAGTGCGCCTTCTATACCCTCAAGAGGTGAAGTCGGTCTATATGGAGGCATTACCAAATGGACCGATGAAAACTTAATCCGATACACGTTTTTGTGAGCCTAAAATACCAGAATATTTACAATTTCAGGCAAATCGGATAAAAACTATGGTTTCTAGAAACCCAAGGAGTTAAATCGGGAGATCGTTCTTATGGGGGCTATACTAAAACATGGACCGATACTCACCATTTATGGCACACCTCTTTATGGTCCTTAAATACATCTAGATTTCCAATTTCAGGCAAATTGAATAAAACCTTCGGATTCTAGAAGCCCAAGAAGTAAAATCGGGATATCGGTCTATATTGGGACTATACCAAAACATGGACCGATGCTCACCAGTTTTGGCACGCCTCTTTACGGTTCTAAATTATCTCTCGATTTCCAATTTCAGGTAAATTGGATAGAAACTGCGGTTTCTATAAGCCCAAGAACTAAAATCGGGAGATCGGTCTATATGGGGGCTATACCAAAACATGGACCGATACTCACCATTTTTGGCACACCTCTTTATGGTCATAAAATACCTCTAGATTTCAAATTTCAGGCAAATTGGATAAAAACTACGATTTTTATAAGACCAAGACCCCTAATCGGGAGGTCGGTTTATATGGGGACTATATCAAAACCTGGACCGATATAGCCCATCTTCGAACTTGACCTGCCTGCAGACAAAAGACGAGTTTGTGCAAAATTTCAGCACGATTGCTTCATTATTGAAGACTATTATTACAACAGACAGACAGACAGCCAGTCCGACAGACAGACGGACATCGTTATATCTTAGAATTATCTTAGAACGTCTTAGAATTTCTCCCTGATCAAAAATATATATACTTTATATAGTCGGAAATCGATATTTCGATGTGTTACAAACGGAATGACAAACTTATTGTACCCCCGTCACCATTCTATGGTGGTGGGTATAAAAATTCTATTGATATAAAATTTTGACAAAATTTTCTATAGTAATGTAATTTTAACAACATTTTCTATAGAAATAAAATGTTGACAAAATTTTCTATGGAAATAAAATTTTTGACAAAATTTTCTATAAAAATAAAATGTTCACAAAATTTTCTAAAGAAACAAAATCTCAACATAATTTTCTACAGAAATAAAATTTTGACAAAATTTGGTATAGAAAAAATTTTTAACAAAATTTTCTATAGAAATAGAATTTTAACAAAATGTTCTATAGAAATAAAATTTTGACAAAATGTTCTATAGAATAAAATTTTGAAAACATTTCTATAGAAATAAAATTTTGCAAAATTTTCTATAGAAATAAAATTTTGACAAAATTTTCTAAAGGAATAAAATTAAGAAAAAAATCTATAGAAATAAAATTGTGACAAAATTTTCTATGGCAATAAAATTTTGACAAAATTATCTATAGAGATAAGATTTCGACAAAATTTTCTATAGAGATAAAATTTTGACAAAATTTTCTATAGAGATAAAATTTTGATAAAATTTTCTACGGAAATAAAATTTTGGCAAAATTTTCTATTGAAATAAAATTTTGACAAAATTTTCCATAGAAATAAAATTTGGTTAAAATTTTCTATAGAAATATAAGTGAAAAAAATCCATTCAAAAAATTGTGACAAAAATAAATAAATAATAAAATTTTGACGAAATTTTCTATGGAAATACAATTTTGACAAAATTTTCTATAAAAATAAAATTTTGACAAAATTTTCTATAGAAATGAAATTTTGACAAAATTTTCCATAGAAATAATATTTTCTATAGAAATAAAATTGTGACAAACATTTCTATAGAGATAAAGTTTTGACAAAATTTTCCATAAAGTAAAATTTTTATAAAAATTGAAAAAAAAATCAATTGGAAAAAAAATTGTGACAAACATTTTTATAGAATAAAGTTTTTACAACATTTTCCTATAAAATAAAATTTTGACGGAATGTTCTATGAAAATAAATTTTTGACAAAATTTTCTATATAAATAAAAAATTGACAAAATTTTCTATTGAAATAAAATTTTTACAAACTTTGCTATGGAAACAAAATTTTGATTAAATTTTCTAAAGAAGGAAAATTAGGAAAAAAATTTATAGAAATTAAATTTTAACAAAATTTTCGAGAGAATTTAAAATTTTAACAAAATTTTCTATGGAAATAAAATTTTGGCAAAATTTTCTATAGTAATACAATTTTAACAAAATTTTCTATAGAAATAAAATTTTGACAAAATTTTCTATTGAAATAAAATTGTGACAAAATTTTCTATGACAATAAAATTGTGACAAAATTTTCTATGGCAATAAAATTTTGACAAAATTTTTTATGGAAACAAAACTTCAACAAAATTTTCTATAGAGATAAAATTTTGACAAAATTTTCCATAGAAATAAAATATGGTTAAAATTTTGCTATAGAAATATAAATGAAAAAATCCATTCAAAAAATTGTGACAAAAATAAATAAATAATAAAATTTTGACGAAATTTTCAATGGAAATAAAATTTTGACAAAATTTTCTATAGAAATAATTTTTTTACAAAATTTGCAATAGAAACAAAATTTTGACAAAATTTTCTATTGAAATAAAATTTTGACAAAATTTTCTATAGAAATAAAATTGTGAAACAATTTTCTATGGCAGTTATGGAAATAAAATTTTGACAAAATTTTCTATAGTAATACAATTTTAACAAAATTTTCTATAGAAATAAAATTTTGACAAAATTTTTTATTGAAATAAAATTTTGAAAAAATTTTCTATAGAAATAAAATTGTGACAAAATTTCGATGGCAGTTATGGCAATAAAATTTTGACAAAATTGTCTATGGAAATAATATTTCAACAAAATTTTCTATAGAGATAAAATTTTGACAAAATTTTCTATAGAAATAAAATTTGGTTAACATTTTCTATAGAAATATAAGTGAAAAAAATCCATTCAAAAAATTGTGACAAAACTAAATAAATAATACAATTTTGACGAAATTTTCTATGGAAATAAAATTTTGACGAAATTTTCTATGGAAATAAAATTTTGACAAAATTTTCTATAGAAACAAAACTTTGACAAAATTTTCTATTGAAGTAACATTTTGACAAAATTTTCTATAGAAATAGAATTTTGACAAAATTTTCTATGGCAGTTATGGCAATAAATTTTTGACAAAATTTTCTATGGAAATAAAATTTTGCAAAATTTTCTATAGTAATACAATTTTAACAAAATTTTCTATAGAAATAAAATTTTGACAAAATTTTCTATAGAAATAAAATGGTGACAAAATTTTCTATGACAATAAAATTGTGACAAAATTTTCTATGGCAATAAAATTTTGACAAAATTTTTTATGGAAACAATACTTCAACAAAATTTTCCATAGAGATAAAATTTTGACAAAATTTTCCATAGAAATAAAATTTGGTTAAAATTTTGCTATAGAAATATAAGTGAAAAAAATCCATTCAAAAAATTGTGACAAAAATAAATAAATAATAAAATTTTGACGAAATTTTCTATGGAAATAAAATTTTGACAAAATTTTCTATAGAAATAAATTTTTTACAAAATTTGCAATAGAAACAAAATTTTGACAAAATTTTCTATTGAAATAAAATTTTGACAAAATTTTCTATAGAAATAAAATTGTGACACAATTTTCTGTGGCAGTTATGGAAATAAAATTTTGACAAAATTTTCTATAGTAATACAATTTTAACAAAATTTTCTATAGAAATACAATTTTGAAAAAATTTTCTATAGAAATAAAATTGTGACAAAATTCTCGATGGCAGTTATGGCAATAAAATTTTCTATGGAAATAATATTTCAACAAAATTTTCTATAGAGATAAAATGTTGACAAAATTTTATTTTTATAGAAAATTTCTTTGGAAATAAAATTTGAACAACATCTTCTATAGAGATAAAATTTTGACAAAATTTTCCATAGAAATACAATTTTGATAAAATTTTCTATAGAAATATAAGTGAAAAAACATCCGTTGGAAAAAAAATTGTGACATTTTTATAGAATAAAATTTTGATAACATTTTCCTATAAAATAAAATTTTTACGAAATTTTCTATGGAAATAAAATTTTGATAAAATTTTCTATAGAAATAAAAATTTGACAAAGTTTTCTATAGAAATAAAAATTTGACAAAATTTTCTATAGAAATAAAAATTTGACAAAATTTTCTATTGAAATAAAATTTTTACAAAATTTGCTATAGAAACAAAATTTTGACAAAATTTTCTAAAGAAGGAAAATTAGGAAAACATTTTTTTTATAGAAATAAAATTTTAACAAAATTTTCGATAGAATTTAAATTTTTAACACAATTTTCTATGGAAATAAAATTTTGTCAAAATTGTTTATAGTAATACAATTTTAATAAAATTTTCTATAGAAATAAAATTTTGACAAAATTTTCTATTGAAATAAAATTTTGATAAAATTTTCTATAGAGATAAAATGTTGACAAAATTTTCCATAGAAATAAAATTTGGATAGAATTTTCCATAGAAATATAAGTGAAAAAAAAAATCCATTCGAAAAAATTGTGACAAAAATTTTTATAGAATAAAATTTTGACAAAATTTTCTATAAAATAAAAATAAAAATTTGACAAAATTGTATATAGAAATAAAAATTTGACAAAATTTTTTATAGAGTTAAATATTTTACAAAATTTTCTATAGAAACAAAATTTTGACAAAATTTTCTCTAAAAATAAAATTTTGACAAAATTTTCTATAAAAATAAAATTTTGACAAAATATTATATAAAAATAAAATTTTGACAAAAATTTAGTTTTATTTATATTCTCTTGACAATCTTATACAGGGTATATGATTGTCGTCTCTATCCAACATACGACTATCCATACTTGTTTTACATACAAAAAACAACACATTGCATGAGCTTCAATGTCTATTCTGGTCGAATGGGAAAGTTTTTCCATGCTTTCAGTATCTAGGCTACGACGATGCATCAACCAATTCTCCATGTGAAACAGGCTTTCTGCACGAATTTCATCCCCACAAACTTTTTTCTATGGCATTCGTACAACGATGCCATTTAATATTTTATGCATCTTTGGTTGGCTATAGTATTGCATTTCCGTTTTCTTATATATCTTTTTGCTTTCGTTTTTGTGTTTACATACATATGTTTAGGTGCAGGGGGGAAGCTCACAAAATCGAGAGAGCATTTGTGTGAATGAGTATAACCATGTGATATTTTATTTGCATGTGTTCTTACAGAGTTATGGTGATGCCTGCATTTACATGGATGTATAGTGTACGTGTGTGTGTGTGTGCTCATGCATTTGTTTGTGTGTACTTAGAGGGTACTTTCTTAATAAATCACTACAAAGCGACAGTTTGTTGACTGTTATTGCCTCGAAATGAAAATATTATGGTGTCTGAATATTGCAACACCACACTAAGTAGTCGTTGCTAGAGCATCAACAGCATCGTCAGTCATAGAAAAGCATTTTTCTTCTAGTGGTCTGAGTAGATATACCAGCTTCAATAGTACAGGGCAGAAGGGTGCCTGCAAGTGTTGCATATACTTGAACAACTTCTAGTATTTATTCATCTAGGACGAACAGTGGTGGAATATAATTTGAATGGATTTTACTTTATAAAAAAGCTTAATACAAAATCTGAAGAAGTGAAATTGGAGAATAAGTTTTATTTAATTTTGACAAAATTTTCTATAGAAATAATATTTTGAGAAAATTTTCTAGAAAGAAATGGAAAGAAATGTGTGACAAAATTTTCTATAGAAATAAAATGTTAACAAAATTTTCTATAGAAACAAAATTATGCGAATATTTTCTATAGAAATAAAACGACCCTATGCCAAATTTGAGGACGAGCGGACTTAAACTGCGTACAAAAATACATGAACAGATAGACACACGGACGGACAGACTGACATCGCTAAATCGACTCAGAATTTAATTCTAAGACGATCGGTATACTAAACGATGGGTCTTGGACTTTTCCTTCTTGGCGTTAGGTTAGGTGGCAGCCCGATATATCAGGCTCACATAGACTATTCAGTCCATTGTGATACCATATTGGTGAACTTCTCTCTTATCACTGAGTGCTGACCGATTCCATGTTAAGCTCAATGACAAGGGACCTCCATTTTATAGCCGAGTCCGAATGGCGTTCCACATTGCAGTGAAACCACTTAGAGAAGCTTTGAAACCCTCAGAAATGTCCCCAGCATTACTGAGGTGGGATAATCCACCGTTGAAAAACTTTTTGGTGTTCGGTCAAAACAGGAATCGAACCCACGACCTTGTGTACGCAAGGCGGGCATGCTAACCATTGCACCACGGTGGCTCCCTTAGCGTTACATACAAATGCACAAACTTATTATACCCTGTACCACAGTGTTGGTGAAGGGTATAAATATTTATAGAAAGAAATGTTTGCAACAATACTCTATAGAAATTAAATTTTGAGAACATTTTCTATAAAATTACACTTTAGCCAACATTTTCTATAAAAAGAAATTTTCTATAGAAATAAAGTTTTGACAAAATTTTCAATACAAATAAAATTTTGACAAAATTTTCTATAGAAATAAAATTTTCTTTAGAAATAAATTTTTGGCAAAATTTTCTATGGAAATTAACCCTTTCACTACCGATGTCCACTTAGAAGGACATTCGAAAGAGGCACCAAATTCTATTTTTCCACTTAGTTTCGATTTATTTCTTGATATTATTTTAAAGTAGAGGCTTTAATCTAAATAAGCTATAAATATTGTCCATATTAGTGAGGTCTAAAATAAATTTTTATAAACTTCTTTAACAATAAACGAAAAATACGAAAATTTAAGACAATTTTTCTACTGTATGTTTCTAGTAAATGGAAATTTATACAAAAACTATAGCTGATACTTTTTCAGGATCTTTTTTGTATTTCTCACACTTTGAAAGATATTGTAGGCTAAATAGAGCTTATTTTCGTAAGGCCATTAGGTCACAATTCAAGAATCAAGTTTTTAGAACAAGCTCATATAGCTCTTGAAGTAATTGAGGTAGGTTCTCAAAATGAAAACTTGTGTTCTGCACAGGGATCCGGAGCGGAGCGGAGCGGAGCGTGGAGCGGAGCGGAGCAAGCCCTTTTTTTGCCGGAGCGGGAGCGGAGCGGGAGCGGCATTTCTAAAATCCGGAGCGGAGCGGGAGCGGAGCGGTTTCCAAATGAAAAACCGCTCCGCTCCGAATAAAATATTACTTGAATGAAATGTGTAACTTTGAAATTACTTAGTACTTAGCGTAGTGTGAGTAAACGTTTAAAATGTACGATATGTATTTTTGTACGTACGTACATTGGGGAAAACACAAAGTGTTTTTTAGTAATTGTTTTCAAAAACGGCAAATGTCAAAATATATCTCTAGTATGCGTTGTAAAAGTAACAACAGTACTTTCGATCAATTTCATCCCGTATTACTACAAAGATGTTTGTAAGGAACGCCAAATAAATGCAATTAAACAATCTTATTTATATTTAATTTTTTAGTTTTCTACACTGAAAAAAATATTGTCGTGAAGTCAAAGATTTCATGTCCTTAGAATAAGAATACAAATTTTGCTTAACATGGAAGACGCATTTCTCTAAAATAAAGTTTTTTTCCTTGTCCAAAAGTCAATAAACTTTTGAATGAAGTTGTAATGTCCTTATAATAAAGTGATTTTACTTAAAAATGTGTATCATAACATGAAAGATAAAATTTTTGAGGTAAGGTCAACGTGACTTTAATAATTAAGAAAAATTCTTTAAAATTAATAAAATTGTATTTAAATTTGTTTCCTTTTTGCATCTTGCCTACAAAGCAAAAAATCGTTAAAAAATAAGACAAGTTTTTCAACACTTTATATTAAAGACGCTTGTTACTTGAAACATAGCATAATTTCTACTGGAAGTCGAGTCTTAATATGGAAAATAAAATTGTCGTTAACTCGTTTTTAAAGGATTTTGATAACAACTGACGAAAAAAATCTAAAAAAATTAAAAATTAGCATTTGCTTCCTAGAAGCAAGTACATAACCCCCAAATTTAAAAGAGAATTGCGTCTTTAAAGTATCCTTACTTGTATTCTCCGCTTCTTTGGCTCGGAATTAATACCCAAACTGTTAAAGTAAAGACAAAATCTTTGGAACCGGGCATGCGTTTTTTCAGTGTAAGGACATTCATATTTGCTTTACTATTGTACTATACCCTAGCATTCTCTTATTTCTGATATTAGTTCTCGAAAATTTAATTAAAATTATGGATAGTTTCAATTTTGGTTGAAAAATATGCGCATATACATTTATTTTAATTTTTTCTCACATTGAAAACTAATGACTTGATTTTATTATTGTATGGTATCTACGTTTTTGAGAACGAACATTTCTTAAAAACGCTGTTCGAAAATGTATTTTTACAATAAAGGGAAAAAAAGCGAAATTAGGTAACACTAGATCTGAGTAAGAATATTCGTAGGTATACCACGGACTGATTTCGATGGAGGTTGTTGCAAACATACACTGAAAAAAAGCATACTCGGTTCCAAAGATTTTGTCTTTACTTTAAAAAATTTGGTATTGATTCCGAGCCAAAGAAGCGGAGAATACAAGCAAGGACACTTTTAAAACACAATTCTCTTTTAAATTTAGGTTTTGTGTACTTGCTTCTAGGAAGCAAATTTTAATTTTTCGCTTTCTCAGCTTTTTTTCTTCATATGCTATCAAAGTCCTTTAAAAACGAGTTAACGGCAACTTTATTTTCCAAATTAGGACTCGACTTCCAGTAGAAATTATGCTATGTTTGAAGTAAAAAACTTCTTTAAAATAAAGTTTTGAAAAACATGTCCTATATTTGAAAGATTTTTTGCTTTGTAGTCAATATGCAAAAAGACAACAAATTTAAAGACAATTTCATTAAATTTAAAGAATTTTTCTGAATTATTAAAGTCAAATTGACCTTAGTCTATAAATTTTTTGTTTCATGTTAAGATACCCATTTTTAAGTCAAATCATCAAATATTACAAAACCTTTTCTCTACGTCTGTTGCAAAACAACAAAAAAAAAAACTTTCGGAGAGTAGTTACTTCTACTCTGTGTATAGACTTTCAATTCCAATCAGCGTTGCCGTTTTGGTCCGATCGGACCAAAATTGGTCCAAAAGATTTCTAATTTTTAAATTTGGTCCATTTTGGTCCATTTTCATAAATTTGGTTTCTATCACATATTAAATAGTAGATGGTGCACCGCAAAGAATATTGTCGGGAGGCCAAATATTTCTCATGCTTAAAATACGAATACGAATTTTGCTTAGAATAGAAGACGTATTTCTCTGATATAAAGTTTTTTCCTTGTCTAAAAGTCTCTAAACTTTTCAATGAAGTCAGTTTGTCCTTATAGCTAAGTGATTCGACATAAAAATGTGTATCCTAACATGAATGAAAATTTCGTTTTAATGAAATCAAAATGGATTTAATATTTCTGAAAAAATCTTCAAAATTAATAAAATGTTTCAACACATTGTTTTAAAGTCATTATACCCTAAACCACATAGTGGTTAGGGTATAATAAATTTGATCTGCCAAAAAATGTGCCTACCAGAAATATTGATTTTAGACCCCATAAAATATATACCGATCGACTCAGAATCACCTCCTGAGTCGATCTAGCGCTTGGTGTCCGTCCGTCCGTCTGTCCATGTATTTGTTGTTCACAGGATTTCGGTGGCAATTATTAACCGATTTTGATGAAATTTGGTACAGGGAGTTTTTGGGCACAACGACGAACGCTATTGAATTTGGAAGAAATCGGATCAAATTTAGATATAGCTCCCATATATATGTATCGCCCGATTTCGACAAATGGGGTCACCCTGTGCTTTTTTTCAAACGGATCGTCGCCAAATTTGGCAAAAGGTAATCTTTTTCATCGCCCTTCAAGTCTGCAAAATTTCATCCAAATCGGTTCAGATTTAGATATAGCTCTCATATATATGTATCGCCCGATTTTCCCAGATTTAGCTATAGCTCCCATATATATGTACCGCCCGATTTTTCTCGAAGAGGAGCGGAGCGGAGCGTGGAGCGGAGCGGAGCGATTTTTTTTTTCTCGGAGCGGAGCGAGGAGCGGAGCGATTTTTTTTTCTCCGGAGCGGGAGCGGAGCGGAGCGAAAAAAATGGACCGCTCCGGATCCCTGGTTCTGCATGCTGTTAGTACTAGTAAAAACAGATGAAAAATTAAAGTTTCTAACATCAGGTTTATTTCGGTAGTGAAAGGGTTAAATTTTGACACTATTTTCTACAGAAATAAAATTTTGACAAAATTTTCTATAGAAATAAATTTTTTATAAAATTGTCTATAGAAATATAATTTTGACAACATTTTCATAGCTTGCGTCACACTGTGGAACAGGGTATTTTAAGTTAGTGCATATGTTTGCAACACCCAGAAGGAGACGAGATAGACACATGGTGTCTTTGGCAAAAATGCTCAAGGTAGGGTCCAGAGTCGATATAGCCATGTCCGTCTGTCTGTGAACACATTTTTGTGATCAAAGTCTAGGTCGCAATTTTAGTCCAATCTACTTCAAATTTGGCACAAGTATGTGTTTTGGCTCAGAATAGAACCCTATTGATTTTGGAAGAAATCGGTTCAGATTTAGATATAGCTCCCATAAATATATTTAGCCCGATATAGACTTATTTGGCCCCCGAAAGCCAGAGTTTTACCCGAATTTGCTTAAAATTTTGCCCAAGAAGAACAATTAGTACTATAGTATATAGTGTGCCAAATTTTATTGAAATCGGTTCAGATTTAGCTATAGCTCCCATATATATCTTTTGCCCGATATGGACTAATACGGTCCCAGAAGCCAGAGTTATAACCCAATTGAGTTGAAATTTTGCACTAGGAGTAGAATTGGTAGTGTAGTCAAGTGTGCCAAATTTTATTGAAATCGGTTCAGATTTAGATATAGCTTCCATATATATTTTTCGTCCGATATGGACTTATATGGCCCCAGAAGCCAGAGTTTTGGCCCAATTTGGTTGAAATTTTGCACTAGGAGTACAATTAGTAATATAATTATGCGTGCCAAATTTGATTGAAATCGGTTCAGATTTAGATATAGCTCCCATATATATATTTCGCCCGATATGCACTTATATGGACTCAGAATACAGAGTTTTATACCGATTAGCTTGAAATTTTGCACAAGGAGTACAATTGGTAGTATAGTCATGTGTGCCAAATTTGATTGAAATCGGTTCAGATTTAGATATAGCCCCCATATATATGTTTTTCTGATTCCGACAAAAATAGTCAAAATACCAATATTTTCCTTGTTAAATCGCCACTGCTTAGTCGAAAAGTTGTAAAGATGACCCCGGCCGACTTTCCTTACTTGTTTATAGAAACAAATTTGTTGAGAAATTAGCTATAAAACTAAAATCTTGAATAATTTCTGTAGAAATAACATTTTGAAAAGATTTTTTAAGAACTAAAATTTTGAGAACATTTTATAAAGATCTAAAATTTTCTATAGAAATCAAATTTTGACAAAATTTTCTATATCAATCACATTTTGCAAAAATTGTCGATGGAAATAAAGTTTGGACAAAATCGTCTATAAAATAAAATTTTGAAAAAAATTTCTATAGAACTAAATTTTTAAGAGAATTTTCTATAGAAATGAAATTTTGACAAAATTTTCTATAGAAGTAAAATTTTGACACAATTTACTGTGGAAATAAAATTTTGAATAGAAAAACGATTTTGACAAAATTTTCTATAGAAATGAAATTGTGACAAAATTTTCTATAGAAATAAAATTTTGACAAAATTTTCTATAGAAATAAAATTTTGACAAAATTTTCTATAGAAATAAAATTTTGACAAAATTTTCTATAGAAATAAAATTTTGACAAAATTTTCTATAGAAATAAAATTTTGAGAAAATTTTCTATAGAAATAAAATTTTGACAATGTTTTCTATAGAAATAAAATTGTGACAAAATTTTCTATAGAAATAAAATTTTGACAAAATTTTCTATAGAAATGAAATTGTGACAAAATTTTCTATAGAAATGAAATTGTGACAAAATTTTCTATAGAAATAAAATTTTGACAAAATTTTCTATAGAAATAAAATTTTGACAAAATTTTCTACAGAAATAAAACTTTGACAACATTTTCTATAGAAATAAAATTTTGATAATATTTTCAATAGAAATAAAAATTTTGACAAAATTTTCTATAGAAATAAAATTTTGGCAAAATTTTCTATAGAAATAAAAATTTTGACAAAATTTTCTATAGCAATAAAATTTTGACAAAATTTTTATGGAAATAAAATTTTGACAAAATTTTCTATGGAAAAAAAATTTTGACAAAATTTTCTATAGCAATAAAATTTTGACAAAATTTTGTATGGAAATAAAATTTTGACAACATTTTCTACAGAAATAAAATGTCGACCAAGTTTTCTATACAAATAAAATTTCGACAAAATTTTCTATAGAAATTAAATGTTGACAAACTATTCTATAGATACATAATTCTGGAGAGACTTTTCTATAGAAAATTGTTGAGAAATTTGTTATGAAAATAAAAGCTTGAATATTTGTTGTAGAAATAAATTTTATAAAGATCTAAGATTTTCGAGAGAAATAATTTTGACAAGATTTTCTATAGAAATAAAATAATGACAAAATTGTCTATTGAAATAAAATTTTGACAAGATTTTCTATAGAAATGAAATTGTGACAAAATTTTTTATAGAAATAAATTTTTGATAAAATATTCTATAGGAATAACATTTTGACAAAATTTTCTATAGAAATAAAATTTTGACAAAATTTTCTATAGAAATAAAATTTTGACAAAATTTTCTATGAAAATAAAATTTTGACAAAATTTTGTATGGAAATAAAATTTTGACAAAATTTTCTACAGAAATAAAATTTTGACAAAATTTTCTATAGAAATGAAATTGTGACAAAATTTTCTATAGAAATAAAATTTTGACAAGATTTTCTATAGAAATAAAATAATTACAAGATTTTCTATAGCAATAAAATTTTGACAAAATTTTCTATAGAAATAAAATTTTGACAAGATTTTCTATAGAAATAAAATAATTACAAAATGTTCTATTGAAATAAAATTTTGACAAGATTTTCTACAGAAATGAAATTGTGACAAAATTTTCTATAGAAATAAATTTTTGATAAAATATTCTATAGGAATAAAATTTTGACAAAATTTTCTATAGAAATAAAATTTTGACAAAATTTTCTATAGAAATAAAATTTTGACAAAATTTTCTATGGAAATAAAATTTTGACAAAATTTTGTATGGAAATAAAATTTTGACAAAATTTTCTACAGAAATAAAATTTTGACAAAATGTTCTATAGAAATGAAATTGTGACAAACATTTTTATAGAAATAAAATTTTGACAAGATTTTCTATAGAAATAAAATAATTACAAAATTTTCTATAGCAATAAAATTTTGACAAAATTTTCTATAGAAATAAAATTTTGACATGATTTTCTATAGGAATAAAATAATTACAAAATTTTCTATTGAAATAAAATTTTGACAAGATTTTCTACAGAAATGAAATTGTGACAAAATTTTCTATAGAAATAAATTTTTGATAAAATATTCTATAGGAATAAAATTTTGACAAAATTTTCTATAGAAATAAAATTTTGACAAAATTTTCTATAGAAATAGCATTTTGACAAAATTTTCTATGGAAACAAAATTTTGACAAAATTTTCTATAGAAAGAAAATTTTTACAAAATTTTCTACAGAAATAAAATTTTGACAAAATGTTCTATAGAAATGAAATTGTGACAAAATTTTCTATAGAAATAAAATTTTGACAAAATATCTATAGAAATAAAATTTTGACAAAATTTTCTATAGCAATAAAATTTTGACAAAATTTTGTATGGAAATAAAATTTTGACAACATTTTCTATAGAAATAGAATTTTGACAAAATTTTCTATGGAAATAAAATTTTGACAAAATTTTTTTATAAAAAGAAAATTTTTACAAAATTTTCTACAGAAATAAAATTTTGACAAAATGTTCTATAGAAATGAAATTGTGACAAAATTTTCTATAGAAATAAAATTTTGACAAGATTTTCTATAGAAATAAAATAATTACAAAATTGTCTATTGAAATAAATTTTTGACAAGATTTTCTATAGAAATGAAATTTTGACAAAATTTTCTATAGAAATAAAATTTTGACAAAATTTTCTATAGAAAAGAAATTTTGACAAAATTTTCTACAGAAATAAAATTTTGACAAAATTTTCTATAGAAATAAAATTTTGACAAGATTTTCTATAGAAATAAGAATTTTGACAAAATTTTCTATAGCAATAAAATTTTGACAAAATTTTGTATGGAAATAAAATTTTGACAAAGTTTTCTATAGAAATTAAATGTTGACAAACTATTCTATAGATACATAATTCTGGAGAAACTTTTCTATAGAAAACTGTTGAGAAATTTGCTTTGAAAATAAAATCTTGAATATTTGATGTAGAAATAAATTTTATAAAGATCTAAGATTTTCGATAGAAATAATTTTGACAAGATTTTCTATAGAAATAAAATAATGACAAAATTGTCTATTGAAATGAAATTTTGACAAGATTTTCTATAGAAATGAAATTTTGACAAAATTTTCTATAGAAATGAAATTTTGACAAAACTTTTTATATATAATAAAATATAAAATTTTTATGTAGATATTTTTTTTTTTAAGTTTTCTAACGTTTTCGATAAAATGAAGTTACCCCTGTTCAATATGACATCTAAATATGGAACGCATTTGATGTCAATGCCTGTCCCTCGTTATATATTTTTATCCCATAGCTTTCCCCCATTTTTCGTATTTCACGATGGCCTCCTCCTTTGGCATGTGCAAAACATTTTTCCATTTCTTTGGAATTTTTATTTTACATATTTATCGTGGAGCTTCAATTGAAATGTTTCGTTCTTTCATAGCAGTAGTTTTTTTTTGTTTGTTTTTTTTTTTTTTTTGCTGTTTGTTGTCCTCTTCACCGGTACAGCAACGCAGGTTCGGCAATGGCGTGGATGAACAGCTATCTACGATCTTATAATGTACACTTCCATTATTTATAAGATAATTTATTAGTTATAAAAGTTTTATCATTTGACATGTCCTATTATGCCATATTGGTAAGTGGGGGGGTGGTTGGGACGCCTGAACGGCGAGCGGTGAAATCGCAGGATATATGGAAAACTAGATGGATGATTCTTGTGTTGGATGGAAGGATAAATGCATTTTGCATCTGTGGCAATGTTGTCTCTTGTCATCACATTGACTATTTATCTTAAAGCGAGTTGCAAAAGGGAGTGGGCTACATCCGCTTTGCAGCTGTGAGGAAACTTGGTATCCTTGTATTCTCTAACACTACTACCATATTCACATTTTGTCATCGTTGTGAAGAGTGTCAGAGATAAGTGAATATAAAAACAAAACTGTATATTGATATTTTTAAATTGACAATTCATTTATTATCGACATAAAAGAATGATACTTCTTTTGTTTTTATTTTTTTTTTTTATATTTTGTTTAATTAAAATTTTCACTAAACTTCTTTTGTTTATTGCTCCTCAAGAGTAGAATATTAAGTAGATGCCTTATCGCAATAAACAAAGAATGTCTATTGTTTGAAATATATTCTATTGTTGCACTTGTAAATCGTATCATATTGACTATCAGACTATGAGTAGTAGCAAAATATCGAAATGTTTGTTTATAAAATGAAAAAAGTAAAAATTTTATGAAAATAATAAATTGGAAACAAAGAAAACAAGATAGTGTAGTAAATATCAAAGGACACACTTAGATTAAATAAAATAAAAAAAATAAAAGAGAAAAATAAAATAAACTTAAATAAAATAAAATACAATGTATAGAGAAATAAAATTTTGACAAAACTTTCTATGGAAATAATATTTTAACAAAATTTTCCATAAAAATAAAATTTTGCCAAAAATTTTTATGGAAATAATATTTTAACAAAATTTTCTATGAAAATAAAATTTTAACAAAATTTTCTAGAGAAATAAAATTTTGACATAATTTTCGCTAGATATAAAATTTTGACATAATTTTCGCTAGATATAAAATTGTGACAAATTTGTCTATAGAAATAAAATTTTGAGAAAATTTTCTATAGAAATAAAATTTTGATAAAATTTTCTATAGAAATAAAATTTTGAGAAAATTTTCTATGGAAATAATATCTTAACAAAATTTTCTATGTAAATAAAATTTAAAAAAAAAATTTCTATAAAAATAAAATTTTGTCAAAATTTTGTATAGAAATAACATTTTGACAAAATTTTCTATGGAAATAAAATTTTGACAAAATTTTCCGTGGAAATAAAATTTGACAAAATTTTCTATCGAAATAAAATTTTGACAAAATTTTCCGTGGAAATAAAATTTTAACAAAATTTTTAATGGAAATAAAATGTTGACAAAATTTTCTAGAGAAATAAAATTTTTAGAAAATTTTATAGAGAAATAAAATTTTGTCAAAATTTTCTATCGTAATAAAATTTTGTCAAAATTTTGTATAGAAATAAAATTTTGTCAAAATTTTGTATAGAAATAAATTTTGACAAAATTTTCTATGGAAATAAAATTGTGACAAAATTTTCTATGAAAATAATATTTGAACAACATTTGCTATGTAAATAAAATTTTTACAAAATTTTCTATACAAATAAAATTTTTACAACATTTTCTATAGAAATACAATTTTTACAAAATTGTCTACATAAATAAAATATTTAGAAAATTTTCTAGATAACAAAAATTTTCTAGAGAAATAAAATTTTGACAAAATTTTCTATAGAAATAAAATTTTGACAAAATTCTCCATGGAAATAAAATTTGAACAAAATATTCAAGGAAAAAAAATTACGTAATTTTCAATAGAAATAAAATTTTGACAAAATTTTCAATGGAAATAGTATTTGAACAAAATTTTCTATGGAAATAAAATTGTGACAAAATTTTTAATGGAAATAAAATTTTAACAAAATTTTCAAAGGATTTTTACGTAATTTTCAATAGAAATAAAATTTTGACAAAATTTTCTATGCAAATAATATTTTAACAAAATTTTCTATGTAAATAAAATTTTTAAAAAATTTTCTATAAAAATAAAATTTTGTATAGAAATAAAATTTTGACAAAATTTTCTATGGAAATAAAATTTTGACAAAATTTTCTACAGTAATAAAATTTTGACAAAATTTTCTATAGAAATATAATTTTGATAAAACTGTCTGCAGAAATAAAATTTTGACAAAATTTTCTATCGAAATAAAAATTTTGTCAAAATTTTGTATAGAAATAAAACTTTGACAAAATTTTCTAGGAAATAAAATTTTGACAAAATTTTCTATGGAAATAATATTTTGACAAAATTTTCTATAGAAATATAATTTTGATAAAACTGTCTTCAGAAATAAAATTTTGACAAAATTTTCTATGGAAATAATTTTTTGACGAAATTTTCTATAGAAGTAAAATTTTGACGAAATTTTCTAAAGAAATGAAATTTTAATAACATTTGCTATAGAAATAAAAGTTTAATAAAATTTTCTATGGAAATAAAAGTTTAATAAAATTATCTGTGGGAATAAAATTTGAACAAAATTTTCTATAGAAATAATTTTTGACAAAATTTTGTATAGAAATTATATTTTGACAAAATTTTCTACAGAAATAAAATTCTGACAAAATTTTCTATAGAAATAAAATTCTGACAAAATTTTCTATAGAAATTAAATTTTGACAAAATTTTCTATGGCAATAAAATTTTGGTAGATTATTTTTGGCTCGAGTGGCAATCGTGATTTTTCTGTTATTGAGGATCGGTTTATTTGGGGGCTATATATAATATAGATCGATACGGACCAATTTTGGCATGGTTGTTCTCTGCCATACCCTAGCGAAATGTACCGAATTTCAACCGGATCGGATGAATTTTGCTCCTCCATGAGGCTCCGGAGTTCATATCTGCGCATCGGTTTATATGGGAGCTATATATAATTATGGACCGATGTGGACCAATTTTTGCATGGTTGTTAGAGACCATATACTTACACCATGTACCAAATTTCAACCGGATCGGATGAATTTTGCTCCTCCAAGAGGCTCCGCAAACCAAATCTGAGCGTCGGTTTATATGGGGGCTATACGTAAAAGTGGACCGATATGGCCCATTTGCAATACCATCCGACCTACATCAATAACAACTACTTGTGCCCAGTTTCAAGTCGATAGCTTGTTTCGTTGGGAAGTTAGCGCGATATCGACATAGGGACGGACGGACGGACATGCTTAGATCGACTCAGAATTTCACCACGACCCAGAATATATATACTTTATGGGGTCTTAGAGCAATATTTCGATGTGTTACAAACGGAATGACATAGTTAATATACCCGCCATCCTATGGTGGAGGTTATAATGAAATAAAATCAAATAAATAAATAAAATAAACTGAAATAAAATAATCCGCTACGTCAAGTTGATTTTCAATGAAAACTATTGTACTTGATTCTAGGCAACGGGGATTTAAGATTCGGCCTGGCAGAACTTATGGCCTTATATTTTTTGTTTTTTTTTTAGAATTTTTCCACTTCAACCATACAAACCCACATCATCACAATTCAAATATGTAACAATCAATCTCGACAATGCATTCCTCTAATACAAGTGGATGTTTCTGGATTGACTGATGATATGAACTGATTGAGGCAGGCTGCTCTGAAAAAAACCCAAATCCCAATATATTTTTAATGCAAATTTAATCGAAACGCATTCACAGCACAATGCATAAATAAATCCAATGTGCAATATTTATTTTGATAACAGACAACAGGCATCACAGCAGGAAGAATAGCAACGGGCTATAGAAAAAAAAATACGATAGAAAATTTCTAATCTAATTCCATATGGTTGAGCAATATATGCAGATGGCTCAACCGTTAAAACTGGGGAGGATTGTGAAATTTGTTGTTGGGTAAAATAAATCATATGGCTTGTAAATATTTAAAATGTTCAAATACCTCGGAATGTTATTTCCATTAAGTTTATGAAATAAAATCTTTTCTTTTTCCAGATCTATTGTAGACCACCTGAGGTAGCGATACAATATTGTAATCTTGAAATTTGGAAAAATTAACGAAAAATCCTATTTTTAAGACTTTGAGCTTGGGAAAATTTATGTTAACATAATTTTATCCTAAACCACATAGTGGTCAGGATATAATAACTTTGGTCTCTTACCCGGTCTATCTGTTCATCAATTTCCATACTTTTGGGCATTTACTTTCAGTCAACCCTAAGATTCCATATCTATGACTATTTTGATTATATTAAATTTGATTTCGTCTCTTACACTGCTTGGATTAGTGTTAAACTAACATTTAGCTCATTGTTGGGAAAATTGAACGAATCAGTCATTCGTAGTTGTAATGAAATGAAATGAAATTAATTAAATTCCACCCATTGCAATTATATTTTTCTACTTTGTTTAAAAAATATATAAAACAAGTAAGGAAAGTCTAAAGTCGGGCGGTGCCGACTATATTATACCCTACACCACTTTGTAGATCTAAATTTTCGATACCATATCACATCCGTCAAATGTGTTGGGTGCTATATATAAAGGTTTGTCCCAAATACATACATTTAAATATCACTCGATCTGGACAGAATTTGATAGACTTCTACAAAATCTATAGACTCAAAATTTACTTAAAATGCACTAGGGTGGAACACAATGTTAGTAAAAAAATATGGGAAACGTTTAAATCTGAAGCAATTTTAAGGAAACTTCGAAAAAGTTTATTTATGATTTATCGCTCGATATATATGTATTAGAAGTTTATGAAAATTAGAGTCGTTTTTTACAACTTTTCGACTAAGCAGTGGCGATTTTACAAGGCAAATGTTGGTATTTTGACCATTTTTGTCGAAATCAGAAAAATATATATATGGGAGCTATATCTAAATCTGAACGGAATTCTACTCCCTGTGCAAAATTTCAACTAAATCGGAGTTAAAAATTGGCCTCTGTGGTCATATGAGTGTAAATCGGGCGAAAGCTATATATGGGAGATATATCTAAATCTGAACCGATTTCAACCAAATATGGCACGCATAGCTACAATGCTAATTCTACTCCCTGTGCAAAATTTCAACTAAATCGGAGCAAAAAATTGGCCTCTGTGGTCATATAAGTGTAAATCGGCCGAAAGCTATATATTGTAGCTATATCTAAATCTGAACCGATTTCAACCAAATATGGCACGCATAGCTCCAATGCTAATTCTACTCCCTGTGCAAAATTTCAACTAAATCGGAGCAAAAAATTGGCCTCTGTGGTCATATGAGTGTAAATCGGGCGAAAGCTATATATGGGAGATATATCCAAATCTGAACCGATTTCAACCAAATTTGGCACGCATAGTTACAATGGTAATTGTACTCCCTGTGCAAAATTTCAACCAAATCGGAGTTAAAAATGGGCCTCTTTGGGCAAATGAGTGTAAATCGGGCGAAAGCTATATATGAGAGCTATATCTAAATCTGGACCGATTTGGCTGGTATTTTGCAAGTTTTTCGAGACCCATAAAATATTCGGATGTACGGAATTTTAGGGAGATCGGTTGATATACACGCCAATTATGACCAGATCGGCGAAAAATATATATGGCAGCTATATCTAAATCTGAACCGATTTTTTCCAAAATCAATAGGGATCGTCTTTGAGCCGAAACAGGACCCTATACCAAATTTGAGGACAATCGGACTAAAACTGCGAGCTGTACTTTGCACACAAAAATACATCAACAGACAGACAGACAGACAGACGGACAGACAGACGGACAGACAGACGGACAGACAGACGGACGGACATCGCTAAATCGACTCAGAATTTAATTCTAAGCCGATCCGTATACTAAAAGGTTGGTCTATGATTACTCCTTCTTGGCGTTACATACAAATGCACAAACTTATTATACCCTGTACCACAGTAGTGGTGAAGGGTATAAATATGGGAAACATTTAAATCTGAAGCAATTTTAAGGAAACTTCGCAAAAGTTTATTTATGATTTATCGCTCGATATATATGTATTAGAAGTTTGGAAAATTAGAGTCATTTTTACAACTTTTCGACTAAGCAGTGGCGATTTTACAAGGAAAATGTTGGTATTTTGACCATTTTTGTCGAAATCAGAAAAACATATATATGGGAGCTATATCTAAATCTGAACCGATTTCAACCAAATTTGGCACGCATAGCTACAATGCTAATTCTACTCCCTGTGCAAAATTTCAACTAAATCGGAGCAAAAAATTGGCCTCTGTGGTCATATGAGTGTAAATCGGGCGAAAGCTATATATGGGAGCTATATCTAAATCTGAACCGATTTCAAACAAATTTGGCACGCATAGTTACAACGCTAATTCTACTCCCTATGCAAAATTTCAACTAAATCGGAGCAAAAAATTGGCCTCTGTGGGCAAATGAGTGTAAATCGGGCGAAAGCTATATATGGGAGCTATATCTAAATCTGAACCGATTTTGCTAATATTTTGCAAGTTTTTCGAGACTCATAAAATATTCGGATGTACGGAATTTGAGGAAGATCGGTTGATATACACGCCAATTATGACCAGATCGGTGAAAAATATATATGGCAGCTATATCTAAATCTGAACCGATTTTTTCCAAAATCAATAGGGATCGTCTTTGAGCCGAAACAGGACCGTATACCAAATTTTAGGACAATCGGACTAAAACTGCGAGCTGTACTTTGCACACAAAAATACATCAACAGACAGACAGACAGACGGACAGACAGACGGACAGACAGACGGACGGACATCGCTAAATCGACTCAGAATTTAATTCTAACCCGATTCGTATACTAAAAGGTTGGTCTATGATTACTCCTTCTTGGCGTTACATACAAATGCACAAACTTATAATACCCTGTTCCACAGTGTGGAGCAGGGTATAAATATGGGAAACGTTTAAATCTGAAGCACTTTTAAGGAAACTTCGAAAAAGTTTATTTATGATTTATCGCTCGATATATATGTATTAGAAGTTTGGAAAATTAGAGTCATTTTTACAACTTTTCGACTAAGCAGTGGCGATTTTACCAGGAAAATGTTGGTATTTTGACAATTTTTGTCGAAATCAGAAAAACATATATATGGGAGCTATATCTAAATCTCAACCGATTTCAACCAAATTTGGCACGCATAGCAACAATGCTAATTCTACTCCCTGTGCACAATTTCAACTAAATCGGAGTTAAAAATTGGCCTCTGTGGCCATATGAGTGTAAATCGGGCGAAAGCTATATATGGGAGCTATATCTAAATCTGAACCGATTTCAACCAAATTTGGCACGCGTAGCTACAATGCTAATTATACTCCCTGTGCAAAATTTCAACTAAATCGGAGTTAAAAATTGGCCTCTGTGGCCATATGAGTGTAAATCGGGCGAAAGCTATATATGGGAGATATATCTAAATCTGAACCGATGTCAACCAAATTTGGCACGCATAGCTACAATGTTAATTCTACTCCCTGTGCAAAATTTCAACTAAATCGGAGCAAAAAATTGGCCTCAGTGGTCATATGAGCGTAAATCGGTCGAAAACTATATATGGGAGCTATATCTAAATCTGAACCGATTTCAATCAAATTTTGCACACTTAACTGCACTACTAGTTGTACTCCTAATGCAAAATTTCAAACAAATTGGTCCAAAACTCTGGCTTCTAGGACCATATTAGTCCATATCGGGCGAAAGATATATATTGCAGCTATATCTAAATCTGAATCGATTACAAATTTGGCACGCATAGCTACAATGCCAAATCTACTCCCTGTGCAAAATTTCAACCAAATTGGATCAAAACTCTGGATTTTAGGACCATATTAGTCCATATCGGGCGAAAGATATATATGGGAGCTATATCTAAATCTAAACCGATTTCAATCAAATTTTGCACACTTGACTATACTACTAATTGTACTCCTAGTGCAAATTTTCAACCAAATTCGGCCAAAAATCTGGCTTCTGGGGCCATATAAGTCCATATCGGGCGAAAGATATATATGGGAGCTATATCTGAATCTGAACCGATTTCAATCAAATTTTGCCCACTTAACTATACGACTAGGTGTTATGTTTGTACAAAATTTAGAGCAAATCGGTATAGAACTCTGGCTGCTGGGTCTATATTAGTGCATACCGGGTGAAAGATATATATGGGAGCTATATCTAAATCTGAACCAATTTCTTCCAAAATCAATAGGGTTCTATTCTGACCCAAATTAGCAACATGTGCAAAATTTGAAGGCGATTGGACTTAAATTGCGACCTAGACTTTGATCACAAAAATGTGTTCACAGACAGACGGACGGACAGACGGACATGGTTATATCGACTCAAGGACCCACCCTGAGCATTATTGCCAAAGATACCATGTATCTATCTCGTCTCCTTCTGGGTGTTACAAACATATGCACTAACTTATAATACCCTGTTCCACAGTGTGGCGCAGGGTATAAAAACAAAAACCTAGTAAGAAGAGTCTAAATTCGGGCAAGACCGACTATATTCTAACCACGGTTGCCACTCGAAACAAAAATAATTTACCAACATTTTGAGAAAATTCTACAAAAAATAAAACTACCAAACAAAAAATCGTACTATAGAAAACTATATCAAAATGTTATTTCTACAGAAAATTTTCTCTAAAATTTATTTCTATAGAAAATTTGTCAAAATTTTATTTCTATAGGAAATTTTGTCCAAATTTTATTTCTATAGAAAATTTTGTCCAAATTTTATATCTTTAGAAAGTTTTGTCCAAATTTTATATCTTTAGAAAATTTTGTCAAAATTTCATATCTTTAAAAAATTTTCTAAAATTTTATTTCTACAGAATTTTTTTTTTGTATAGAAAATTTTATTTCTATAGAAAATTTTGTCAAAATTTTATTTCTATAGGAAATTTTGTCAAAATTTTATATCTTTAGAAAATTTTCTAAAATTTTCGTTCTATAGAAAATTTTTTCAAATTTTTTTTCTATGGAAAATTTCATTGTTTCTATAGAAAATTTGCTCAAAAATTTATTTTTATAGAAAATTTGCTCAAAATTTTATTTCTATAGAAAATTTTGTCAAAATTTTATATTAGAAAATTTTGTCAACATTGTATATCCTTAAAAAATTTTGTCGAAATTAAAAATAAATTTGACAAGCATACTTTTCCTCTGTTGGTTAAGCTACACTTGTAGTTTAGTCAATGCATGGCTTTAAGCTGAGATCAAAAAAACAAAAAAACAACAATAACGATTGAAGAGAAGCCAACAATAACAAACAAAACGAATGAAATTTCATATATTTAAAAAATTCTCTAAAATTTTATTTCTTTAGAAAATTTTGTCGAAAATTTATTTCTATAGAAAATTTTCTCAAAAATTTATTTCTATAGAAAATTTTGTCCAAATTTTTTTTCTATTGAAAATTTCAAGTTTTTTTGTATGGAAAATTTCATTTCTATAGAAAATTTTTTCAAAATTTTATTTCTATAGAAAATTTTGTCAAAATTTTATTTCTATAGATAATTATCTCAAAATTTTATTTCTATAGAAAATTTTCTCATAACTTTATTTCGATAAAAATTTTTGTCCAAATTTTATTTCTATAGAGAATTTTCTCAAAATTTTATTTCTACGAAAATTTTTTCCAAAATTTCCATTTCCATAAAAATTTTGTCAAAATTTTATTTCTACGGAAATTTTTTCCAAAATTTCCATTTCCATAAAAATTTTGTCAAAATTTTATTTCTATAGAAAATTTTGTCAAAATTTTATTTCTATAGAAAATTTTGTCAAAATTTTATTTGTGTTGAAAATTTTCTAAAAATTTTATTTATCTAGAAAATTTTCTAAAAATTTTATTTATATAGAAAATTTGGTCAAAATTTTATTTCGATAGAAGATTTTATAAAAATTTTATTTATATAGAAATTTTTGTGCACATTTTAAAGAGTAACCTATAAACATTCTCAAATGATGGACAATTTTGTATTTGTGCTATTCATCCCCTTTTATGAAATCAGATATTTATACCCCTTTTGTGAAAGGATCCGATCGGAATTAAATTGCACATTTGTCTTAGTTTTTCCCATCAACAAGGCACTTCAAAGTTTCGCTTTCCTACGATGCTTCCTTCAATCTTTGTCCATTCGTTGTATGGGATCGAAGCACTCTGGGTTATGGCGAGATCCACTCAAGGGCCGGCCCTGAGCAATATTGCCCAAGACGCCATGTGCCTAATTCATTTCCTCCTGGGTGTAGAAAACCTATGTGCAGTTCCATGAATTCTGGGTTTTAGGAAAATTTATTGATTTTTGTAAGTCCTTCATGTCTCCATAATTCCTATCTATGCTGGAAGCATTAAGAAGATTTTTCCAATCCCCCCCCTTGTTGGCCTATTTAGTGGCCTAAATTCAATAAACACATACTCCTTGACAAGTGATATGATGTCACTTTTATGACTTTAAATTCCATTATCGATGTTTACTTTGAGCCAATTCAGTTCCACAATTTCGACACAGACACAAACACATGGCCACTCGAAGCCACATAAAGATTTTGTTTGTGTACTGTAGAAAATTCGAAACGTATATTTGTATTTGGCCAAAGGCAAAAGAGTGCAAATACAATTGACCATATTTACTCAAAAGGAGGCTTAAGTAGCAGAAGAAGAAGAAGATATCAAAGAGCCCAATGGCTAAAATTAAACTAAATCTAATCGTTTGTATACTGTATAGAAGAAAAAAATAAAAATAAAACGCCTAAAAATATAGATTTAATATTCATAATAGTTCTCCCAACGCTAAGCCTTAAAGTATACTTCAGAAGTCTTTATTAAATTAGATTACATTTCACTGGTGTTTCAATTTCAATTTCGTTTTGAAAAATTATTCTTTGTGTGCTATTATATTTTTTATTGCATACTTTGGGGGCATTTTGCTGAATATTTCATTTAGATTTGTGTTGTTTTTGTTTTCTTTTGGCCAAATATGCACACAGTAGAGAAAGTGAGTTGAAATAAAGAAAGCATTTGTTGAGGGGCTAAAAAAACGAGCACATGAACTGAAGTGTACAGTAAACAAAAGGCAGCAATACAAAACACAAAATGGCATTAGCATCATGAAAAAGTCACTTTTAATTTAATTTCGTAAAAGTTTTCCAGAGCATACCTTTAGGCTAATTACAATATAATGTCGGCAGTTTGGTTACGGTTGTTATTTTTTGTTTTTGTTTGTTTTTTTTTTTGTCGAGGATTGGTTTGATAATATTGAGGATTGCTTTTCTAAGAAGATAGATAGTTATTCATATTTTAATTCTAAGTAAATCTTATTTAAAATGTTGGAAAAAAAAATCAGAACAATTTAGTTTTAAGGAAATTTTCGTATGAAGCAAAAATTAGAGTATTTCCTAGAAATTTTGATGTTGATTTTTTTTTAACGGACTCATTATTTGTACAGACTCATGTCGATCTGTCTGAATGTTTTGTCTTTAGTATGTCTTTCGTGGTCAATCTACAGATAATGGAAATTTCTAGCTAAAACTTGGTTGATTTTTAGTTTTTGAAAATTTTTTTCTATAGAAATAAACATTTGACAAATTTTCTATACGAATCAAATTTGAAAAAATTTTCTTCAGAAATAAAATTTCGACAAAATCTTCTATACAAATAACATTTTGATAAAAAATTCTATGGAAATAAAATTTTGAAAAATTTTTCTATAGAAATAAAATTTTGACAACATTTTCTATAGAAATACAATTATGGAAAAATTGTTTTTCTATAGAAATAAAATTTTGGAAATTTTTTTATATAAATAAAATTTTGGAAGAATTTTCTATAGAAATAACAGTTTGACAAAATTTTCTAACAAAATTAAATTTTGGAAAAATCTTCGATAGATATACAAATTTGGAAAATTTTCTATAGAAATAAAATTTTAACACAATTTTCTATAGAAATAAAAATTTTTACAAAATTTTCTACAGAAATAAAATTTTGGAAAAATTTTCTATAGAAATAAAATTTTGGAATAAATTTCTATAGAAATAAAATTTTGACAAAAATTTCTATAGAAATAAAATTTTGGAAAAATTTTCTTTAGAAATAAAATTTTGGAATAATTTTCTATAGAAATAAAATTTTGACAAAAATTTCTATAGAAATACAATTTTGGAAAAATTGTCTATAGAAATAAAATTTTAGAATTTTTTTTTATATAAATAAAATTTTGGAATAATTTTCTATAGAAATAACATTTTGACAAAATTTTCTAAAAAATTAAATTTTGGAAAAATTTTCTATAGATATACATATTTGGAAAATTTTCTATAGAAATAAAATTTTTACACAATTTTCTATATAAATAAAAGTTTTTACAAAAATTTCTACAGAAATAAAATTTTGGAAAAATTTTCTATAGAAATAAAATTTTGGAATAATATTCTATAGAAATAAAATTTTGACAAAAAATTCTATAGAAAGAAAATTTTGGAAAAATTTTCTATAGAAATAAAATTGTGAACACATTTTCTATAGAAATAAAATTTTGGAATAATTTTCTATAAAAATAAAATTTTTGCGCAATTTTCTATAGAACTAAAATTTTTTACAAAATTTTCTATAGAAATAAAATTTTGGAATAATTTTCTTTAGAAATAAAATTTTGGAATAATTTTCTATAGAAATAAAATTTTGACAAAAATTTCTATAGAAAGAAAATTTTGGAAAAATTTTCTATAGAAATAAA
Organism: Haematobia irritans; assembly: GCF_050003625.1. NCBI lineage: Eukaryota > Metazoa > Arthropoda > Insecta > Diptera > Muscidae > Haematobia > Haematobia irritans. Next base: position 192,597,506 of record NC_134400.1, on the reverse strand, counting down.
ATTTTGGAATAATCTTCTATACAAATATAATTTTGACAAAAACTTCTATAGAAATAAAATTTTGGAATAATTCTCTATAGAAATAAAATTTTGACCAATTTTTCTAAAGAAATAAAATTTTGACAACATTTTCTATAGAAATACAATTTTGGAAAAATTATCTATAGAAATAAAATTTTAGATATTTTTTTTAATATAAATAAAATTTTGGAATAATTTTCTATAGAAATAACATTTTGACAAAATTTTCAAAAAAATTAACTTTTGGAAAAATTTTCTATAGAAATAAAATTTTGGAATACTTTTCTATAGAAATAAAATTTTGACAAAAATTTCTATAGAAAGAAAATTTTGGAAATATTTTCTATAGAAATAAAATTTTGGAATAATCTTCTATACAAATAAAATTTTCACAAAATTTTCTATAGAAATAAAATTTTGAAAAATTTTTCTATAGAAATAAAATTTTGACAAAGTTTTCTATAGAAATACAATTTTGGAAAAATTGTCTATAGAAATAGAATTTTGGAAATTTTTTTATATAAATAAAATTTTGGAATAATTTTCTATAGAAATAACATTTTGACAAAATTTTCTAAAAAAATTAAATTTTGGAAAATTTTCTATAGAAATAAAATTTTATACAAAATTTTCTACAGAAATGAAATTTTGGAAAAATTTTCTATAGAAATAAAATTTTGGAATAATTTTCTATAGAAATAAAATTTTGACAAAAATTTCTATAGAAAGAAAATTTTGGAAAAATTTTCTATAGAAATACAATTTTGACAAAAATTTCTATAGAAAGAAAATTTTGGAAATAGTTTCTATAGAAATAAAAATGTGGAATAATCTTCTATACAAATAAAATTTTGACAAAAATTTCTATAGAAATAAAATTTTGGAATAATTTTCTAAAGAAATGAAATGTTGACAAAAATTTTATTTCTATAGAATTTGGAAAATATAAAAATTTGGAAAATTTTCTATAGAAATAAAATTTTTACACAATTTTCTATAGAAATAAAATTTTATACAAAATTTTCAACAGAAACGAAATTTTGGAAAAATTTTTTTATAGAAATAAAATTTTGACAAAAATTTTTATAGAAAGAAAATTTTGGAAAAATTTTCTATACAAATACAATTTTGAGAAAAATTTCTATAGAAATACAATTTTGACAAAAATTTCTATAGAAAGAAAATTCTGGAATAATTTTATGTAGAAATAAAATTTTGACAAAAGTTTCTATAGAAAGAAAATTTTGGAAAAATTTTCTATAAAAATAAAATTTTTAACACATTTTCTATAAAAATAAAATTTTGACAAAATTTTTTATACAAATAAAATTTTGGCAAAATTTTCTATAGAAATACAATTTTGACGAAATTTTCTATAGAAATAAAATTTTGACAAATATTTTTATAGAAATAAAATTTTTTGTAAAAATAAAATTTTGGACATTTTTTTATAGAAATAAAATTTTGACAAATTTTTTATAGAAATACAATTTTGAGAAAATTTCTATAGGAATAAAATTTTGACAAAAATTTTCCATAGAAATAAAATTTTTACAAAATTTTCTATAGAAATAAAATTTTAACAAAATTTTCTATAGAAATAAAATTTTGGAAAATTTTTTTATAAAAAAAAAAAAAATTGGAAAAATTTTTTAGAAAATTAAAATTTTAACAAAAAGTTCTATAGAAATAAAATTTTGAAAAATTTTTATACAGAAATAACATGTTAACAAAATTTTGTATAGAAATAAAATTTTGACCAAATTATCTATAGGAATAAAATTGTTAAAAAATTTTATTCCTGGTGTCATTTCTGTGTGTTTCAAAGTTTCTCCAAGTGGTTTCACTGCAAAGTGGATCGCCGTTCGGACTTGGCTATAAAAAGGAGGTCCCTTGTCATTGAGCTTAACAGTTTCGGATATATAGATTCCCAATTTAATAAGAAACTATTAATTATTAAGTTTTCAAAAGTTTATTTATTTTGCTAGGTGATAATTTAATTATTCTGCCTAGATTATTTCTTTTTACACAAGAAAGTCTTTTTATATTTCACTCTTAGATTTTTCCACTCAATTGTACCACCATCTTTTGTCATCACAAAATCAGAATGGCCTCCAAAAATGACTTTACAGTTTCTTGTTTCTTTGTGTTATATTCTGTTATAATTATATTCATATGCATGTGTGATTTTATTTCTTATTCTAACGGAGATATGTTTACGAACTAATTTCAATTATGATGCAATAACATTGCTAATTTGCATATCATACATGTTTGATGAAATTAATAATATATAACACTTATGTACTAGCTCCATCAATGGAATGCAAAGCTATTTATTCATGTGGGTCGATAATAATAGTTGAATGTACATAACTCCCCCTCCCTTGGATAGAGGCTCCGACGATATCGCGTAGTATTCTAATTCAATTATCATTATTATTAATATATGTTTTTGATTTTTTTTTGTAAATGAATTAATAATATACATCAAATATAAAACATTTTGTAAATAGTTACATGATTCTGATCTTTGTTTTCTTTTTTTTTTCTAAATATATATTTTGTTTTAATATTTATTTTTTGTTTTGTTTTTTTTTTGTATTCTTTTGAAAATTGATAATCTTTGAGTTAATAAGTTTACAAAGAGAAAAAAATATCGCATATACATTTCCACCTTCCTGGTATTTATCTTTATATTTTGTGTAATAATTTGCAACATGACGTTGTTATAGTAAAAAGGGATTTATTTTTAAAATTGATTGATTTAAGTTTCCATTTATTTTTGCGAAATAATTTTAAGTTAGATTCCTTGAAAACGTTTGCTTCTTTTTAAATGAGATACATAATATTTGTGACCTCGTCCAGTAATAACATGATTATCGTCAAATTTTTCAACAGTGACCTTCTTAAATTTAGAATGGTTTTTCCCACCCCTCTCTTGTTTTATGAACACATTTCCAGTCCGTAACTCACAATTTTCTCGTTTCTCATTTAATCGATTTATAACTTTTTCCTTCGACTCTACCATTTTAGATTTAATGTTAGGATAATCTTCTATTTTAACCTTGCCGTTCATAAAATCAATTGGTCTGTGGCCGGTAGCACTGTGGATTGTATTATTATAAAACATTATAATCTTGTATAATTTCTCCTCAACCGTATCAGAATCTTTGTCGGGGTCATGTCTGAGTAGACGAATGTGCTCATTTATTGTATTATGTAGACGTTCTACATCTGAGTTGGACGTGTGATTGTTGTTGGATGTAAAATGAACTTCGATATTACGTTCCCTAAAAAATTCGGTTAGGGGAATTGCTTTAAAGCCTAATTCGTTATCCGTCACAATTTTCTGTATATCACCGACAGTTCCTATGTATTGAATCAAAGCCTTTCTAAATGACTGCCAAGTCCGATTTTCTATTTTTATTGCCTGTGCAAACTTTGAAAACTTATCGATAAAAGTAAGAAATAGACTTTTGCCAAGCGTGTAAAAGACATCTATATGGACAATTTGTCTAGGTGCGTCCGGGGTCTCAGTAATTTGAAGCTTTGATCGAATTGGATTTCTCTCATATTTCTCCTGATTGCAAATATCGCAATTGTTTATGAATTGGGTAATTCGTAATTTTAATTTGGGATGATAAATTGAATCTTTAAGTTGCAAAAAGTTTTCATTAATCCCCCTATGATTGTTTCTCAAATGCTCTTGCTTAATTTTCTCAGCGAGAACATTCTCGTCTATTATATCCTCGAGAAATTTCTCGCATCTAACAATTTTATACGTCGAATTGCCCTGAAATTTGTCCAGCAGTGTTCGATTGAATATCTCGTAAATATTATTGTCCTCAATAACAACGGCATTCAATAATGTTGAATCAAAATTCGATCTTATTATATCGAACATGCTATTTTCGTCGAAGTTGGTTGAATATATTATTTTCCTTTTATTTTTGAAAGTGTCTGCAATTATAACTTCATCAGGGCCCGACTCCCTCTTTCTTATTACGATCTGGTTTCTGTAAGAATTCAGTGGTAATGTAGTGTTGAAAATAGCATATTGTTTTTGTCCCGTAATCATGTTTATCTGTGGTGAAATTCTCGACAAGAAATCAGCATTTCCATTCTGTACTCCCTTTCTGTATACAATAGAATAATCAAATTCTTGGAGTTTTAATCTCCACCTCACTAACCTAGAGTTGGGTTCTTTTATAGAAAAAAGCCATTGCAAAGGCTGGTGGTCTGTAACAATATGGAACTTTCTTCCGAATAAATAGGGTCTGAAATACTTAACGGCCCAAACGATAGCTAGCAATTCTTTTTCGATTGTACTGTAGTTTATTTCGTGGTTGTTGAGTGTTCTACTTGCGTATGCTATCGGGTGATCGTCTTGCGACAACACCGCACCTAATGCGAAATTGCTCGCATCTGTTGTTAGAACAAAGATTTTATCAAAATCAGGATATGCTAATAGGGGCCCATTGACAAGAATGTTTTTTAAAGTTTCGAAGCTTTTTCTGTATTCCAAATTGTCAGGATCAATTTTGGCATCCTTTTTTAAACAGGTTGTCATAGGTTTTGCAATCTTGGAATAATCCTTTATGAACTTCCTATAGTATCCACTAAGTCCTAAAAACTGTTTTATTTGTTTTGCCGTTCGAGGTAATGGATAATTGTAGACACATTCAATTTTCCTCGGATTCGGTCTAATTCCATCTCGAGTCACAATGTGCCCTAAAAATTCAGTCTCATGCTTCATAAACTCACATTTGTCTAATTCGATTTTTAAATTAGAATCTCTAAGGCGATTCAGAACAAGTTTTATCGAATTCAAATGATCTTGAAGCGAAGTAGAAAATATTATAATATCGTCCATGTAGACGAGACAAACTTTGTTTAGAAGGTCACCCAAAATATTGTTCATAAGACGTTGGAATGTGGCGGGAGCTGTCTTAAGGCCAAATGGCATTCTTAAAAACTCAAAATGACCACCTTCAACAGAAAAGGCGGTTTTTGGGATATCCCTTTCTTCAATTTCGACCTGATAAAAGCCTTTGGCTAAATCTAGTGTCGTAAAATACATACTACGACCTAATTTGTCTAAAATTTCTTCAATATTCGGTATTGGGTACCTGTCGTCAATGGTATTTTCGTTGAGTTTTCTGTAATCCACAACGAGACGCCACTTTTTCTGTCCACTTGCGTCATCTTTTTTTGGAACTATCCAAATCGGCGACGAATATGGAGATTTAGAATGTCTAATTATGCCATTATCTAACATTTCTTTTATCTGGCTTCTGACCTCTTCCTTATGGACATAAGGATAACGATATGACTTTGAACGTATAGGAGTGTCATCTTTAGTATTTATTTGATGTTTAATTACATTTGTAAAGGATAAATTAGAACTAGTTTCAGAGAATAAGTCTTTATAACCTTTAATTAATTTTAAAAATTGTTCTTTTTCCTCAGAATTAAGGTGTTCTATACGAATTTTATCTATGAAATCACCACCAATATCAACGGCCTTAAAAATATTCTCTTCAAACAAATGATAATTATCTTTTGTTACAGGCCACGAGTTCTCTCTATTAAGGTGTAAAATATCTGGAGAATCAAAATTCGAAATAACTTCGACCTTAAAATTTTTGGTATCATAAACACCCTCGTCTAAGATTATATCACCGTTATCATTCTCTTGTCGTGTAATATGGATCAAACCAAAATGTGTATCAGAAATAAACGTAACTTTTTTTGGCTTAGCAAAGTTTAAAGGAATAGTTCTATTATTTAGTCGTAGAACGTTATATTTATAATCTATGATCGCGTTATATTTACACAAAATGTCATTACCTAGAATTCCATCATATATTTCATGGAATTTACATTCTATCAACTCAAAAAAATCATCTGAGTTCCCTAGCTCAGAAAAAAGTGGTACGCGATAAACGATATCCGAAGATATATTATTTTGCAAAGTTTTCAGTGTTCTAGTAGGTGTACTAATTTTCCATTTTGGATTACATATTCCTGGGTTTACTATAGAGTGCGTGGCACCAGTATCTACAATAAATCTCAAGCCACTTTTAACTATTATATACGGTAGTTGTCCTGAGAGGCCGGAATAAGAAAATTTTGTGGAATATAATAGTCGTCATAGACAGGTTCTATATTGTTACTCTGATCGTAGTTGTGATTTGTAGAAAAGTTGGGCTGATTATATGGCTGAGATTGTTGTTCCGATATTATGTCGGAAATTTGGACCGCATTGATATCCATGGGCTCTGGAGCTGGGTAGATGTTATCCGATCTAGAGTTTGAGTTGGGTTGATTCGAAAGTTTATTATCAATAGGCTTATTCGAATTAAACTGGTTCGCATTATATGGATTGTATGTATTGGAATACGAATGTCTCAAGTTTTGATTGTTATTGTTATTATATCCAGTATACCTATATTGATTAAAGATAGGATTTCCGATAACGTCAGAAGAATTTCTACGTTCATTTTGGACCCTATAAACTTTATTGTGAGTATCATTCCTTGATTCTTGACCCCTACCGTAAGGTTTGGCCTGACCTGATCCATTTAGGCTGGGTGGTCTTCCATGGTTTGCGTAACCTGCCTTGAAAAGAATGTCCATAGCATCTTCTAATGTATCGGGGTCCCTACACACAAGAATGGTCCTCATAGGTTCAGGTATCTTTTCTCTAAAAACGTTAAGAGCGGACCTAGCATTGCTTTGAAAGATTTGATCTATCTCCCTGGCATTGTCCATAGACATGACCGTTTTGTTATTCAATCTTCTAAGTTTTGATTTTATCTCGTTATAAAATTCTATGGTTGTTGTTCTGAAAGTTACTGCCCTCATATCATCGAATAATACTTCCTTGCTAGATTTTTCCCCAAAATTATTTAGCAAAATGTTTTTAATATCAGCCCAAGTCTGGGTATGGAAATTAATTTCGATGCATTCTCGCGCTTTTCCCTTTAATTTACTTTTAATTAAATCACAAAATAAAAGTTGTGACATTTCGTCATATTGCAGAAGTAAAGGATGTACTCTGTCAATTAGTGTTATAAACATATAAAGGTCATCCAATTTTCCCGTAAATTCGGGCAGCCCTTCGATATATTTGACCGGATTTAAAACAATAGACGATGGTTCTCGATTCATTTTGTTATAAACAGGTGTGTGCCAAATGTATTAGCGTATATTTTTGAAGAAAAAAGGAAAAACTTATGTATAATTTGGAAAATTTAATTTAAATTTAATTATATATCTTAAATAATACACAATATAATTGATAAGATGTTTCAGAAGCGTTAGAAATGTGTTATTACATAGGTATATACTAATATAATTTAATTAATAGAACTGCTGATTTTGTTATAAAATAAATATCTGCTCTTTACTTATCGCCGGTCTGGGGATTTGATTTTGATCAATTCTATTGTCTCGTCTCTTTTTGGCATCTGTTTGAGCTCTGAATTATATTACACGGCAAAGTTGTTGGTTTCAGTTGATGTGAAATTTTATATGGTTTTGTAGACGGAAACAGTTTCGGCTATTGTTATTTCTCTTTATGTTTTTTTTTAATCGTACTTTGTTATTTTTTTTTTTTATTTTACAATGTTCACTAACAAAATATTTTTAATACTTGTAGTAACACATGTTTAGTTATTGTTATTTGTGATGCTGTTTCTTATGGTTGGAAATAAAACTACACTTTGGACTATTGTTTTTTTTTTATAACAATGTTCATTCACAAATATTTTTAATATTTTGCGTGATTTTTTTTTCTATGTGGAGCACAAGTTCATGTTGGTTTTGCTCGTTAAAGGATATTAAAATATCCTGTATCACTTTCATTAATTTTAGAGGATACGCGAGTATCCTACCGACTGCGCCAGTTTCGGATATATAGATTCCCAATTTAATAAGAAACTATTAATTATTAAGTTTTCAAAAGTTTATTTATTTTGCTAGGTGATAATTTAATTATTCTGCCTAGATTATTTCTTTTTACACAAGAAAGTCTTTTTATATTTCACTCTTAGATTTTTCCACTCAATTGTACCACCATCTTTTGTCATCACAAAATCAGAATGGCCTCCAAAAATGACTTTACAGTTTCTTGTTTCTTTGTGTTATATTCTGTTATAATTATATTCATATGCATGTGTGATTTTATTTCTTATTCTAACGGAGATATGTTTACGAACTAATTTCAATTATGATGCAATAACATTGCTAATTTGCATATCATACATGTTTGATGAAATTAATAATATATAACACTTATGTACTAGCTCCATCAATGGAATGCAAAGCTATTTATTCATGTGGGTCGATAATAATAGTTGAATGTACATAACTCTTAACATGGAATCGGACAGCACTCAGTGATAAGAGAGAACTTCACCACTGTGGTATCACAATGGACTGAATATAGTCTAAGTCTTCCTACAAATTTTCAATTTCATTTTTTATCCTTCAGAAGTAAATTTTTCTGTAAATAACATAGCTGTGACTTATTTGAAGAATCATCTAATTATCGAATTAAATTTATCATATATATTTTTTACATACAAAAAGCATAACCAACATCTGATCAGCAACAGCTGCGCAACTTTGATTTTAGCACAATTTCTCAAAAATGATTAAAGGTGGGTATTAAGTTCGAGTTTAGCCGCTAAAATCGTAATTTTTTCACGATTACTTTTCCTTAATAATCCATTTTAAGGAATACAAACTTTGTGAAAATTTGCTTTGGACTATTCCCCATCAAGTTATAATAAAATTTGCAACAAATATGTGTAATTTTATGCCTTTTTTTGCTGATTTAATTTTCACTTTAGCGACTAAAATCGAACATAGTACTCACCTTAAATGTTTGGTCTACAAAATGATATGACTACCTTTGGTTTTTTAAGTGAAGTAATTCTCTTCTCAAAACAATCATACCTACCTCATAAGACTTCCTTAATAAGAACATCAAATAAAACTATTCGGTTTGATGTCCAACAGGCCTTATTTAAAATGAACACAACGACAAGATATGCAATGCACACTTGTACACACTAACGCACCCACATTCATTCACACAGCCAGAGCAACAGTGATGTTAAGTGAAGTGAGCGTCTGTCATAAAATCCAAACATAAGATGAGGATGTTTTTCCCTAGGCCTAAATTTAATTAAAATATAACCACCATAGCCACCGATACCACTAAGGGGTAGGGGGCAGAATGTGAAATGAGAGCTCTTTCCGTTTTAGAGACTCTACGAGTATAGTTGCAAGAGAATTTTTTAGGGGATTGTATCTTAGGGGAATTGTATCTTAAAAAAAAAAACAAACACCGAGTAGATGAAAGCGAAAACTGTTCTCAATTGCAAAGCACTCTGATTTTGTATTTACCAAAATCCTAAATAAGTCGGGCGTTGAAATCCTGGCATTAAACTCGTAAGCATCCTCTTTTTCATTTAACGACTGACACTACAACAATGATACTCGTCGCGTGAGTGCTGTGCTCGGAATTTAAATCATAGAAATTTTCTAACAATGCTACTATCACGGAAGCTCTCTTGCCACATACACACACACACACACACACTTACACGTAACAACACCCGTACTTACAAACAAACAAATAAACCGGTGAAGAGTAAAGTACACAACATACATAAAACATTTGTCAACACTACTCAACTCGTGCCACCTTTTGGATGAATGGGCTAAGATGGGTCCTTTTGTTGAAAGGGAAATTGATGACAATGAAGAGCAATTTCGAAATACTGAAAAAAAAACATTTTTTTTGTTAAATGCAAGTTAAATTTTTTTTTTTAAATAGGACGCAGTAGATTTCATTACTTGTAGCCCGTAGAATTTTATACCGTTTTTTTTTGTGAAGAACTGGTTAATATTTAACACGTATATAAACGTAAGCTCGACCCGGAGGAATCTTACGTAGCCACCAACATGTGTTACGTAAAAAGTTAAACAATTTCTTAAAATTGTCTTCTAAATTGTAAGTAAGTCCATATAGAGTCTATGTAAAAAAATCAAAAAAGCAGATTAATATAAGCCATCAATTCTTGATTGGTTTCGCATTGTGGTTAGACAGCCTAATTCATCCGGATTCGGATACAATTTGTTCTTCCATGAGGTCCCGCAAGTCAAATTTGAAGGTCGTTTTATATAGGGGCTACATATTATTATGAGCCGATATGGACCAATATGATGGTTAGGGGACATATACATCATCACATGTCAAATTTCAATCGGATCGGATAAAATTTGATTTTCCAAGAGGCTTTAGATGCATAATCTGGGGATCGCTCTATATGGGGGCTATATAGAATTGTACACCGATATAGACCATTTTTTTCAAGTGTGTTGGAGGTCATATGGCACAACCATGTATATAATTTCAACCGTATCGGATGAAATTTGAAGGTGATTTCAACAGACGAATGGACATCGATAAATCGACTTTAAATTTTTCCTCGACCCAGGATCACGATTGAAACAGTTGGTAGAATTCTAACAAAAATGGTACATAGATCTTTATTGTTTGGTAGATTGGTAAAATGCTTAGATATTCCTGAAAGGTACTCCAATGTTATAATGAACTAAAATTTTGACATAATTTTCTAAAGAAATTAAATTCTGACAAAATTTTCTACAGAAATAAAATTTTGACAAAATTTTGTATGGAAGTAAAATTTTGAGAAAACTTTCTATAGAAGTAAAATTTTGAGAAAATTTTCTAAAGAAATAAAATTTTGACAAAATTTTCTATAGAAATAATACATTGATAAAATTTTCTATAGAAATAAAATATTGACAATATTTGCTAAAGAAATAAAATTTTGACAAAATTTTCTATAAAAATAAAATTTTTAAAGAAATTTTTTATCGAAATAAAATGTTGACAAAATTTTTTGTGGAACTAAATTTTGTTAATATTAGCTAAAGAAATAATAAATTGACCAAATTTTCTATAGAAATAAAATTTTAACAAAATTTTCCATAGAAATAAAATTTTAACAAAATTTTCTAAAGATATAAAATTTTGACAAAATATTCTATAGAAATAAAATTTTGACAAAATTTTCTATGGAAATAAAATTATGAGAAAATTGTCAACAGAAATAAAAATAAAATTTTGAAAAAAAATTTTCCATAGAAATAAGATTTTGAAAATTTTTCTATAGATATAAAATTTTTACAAAATATTCTATAGAAATAACATTTTGACAAAATTTTCTATGGAAATAAAATTATGAGAAAATTGTCAACATAAATAAAAATAAAATTGATAAAAATTTTCTATAGAAATAAAATTTTAACAAATTTATTTATAGACATAAAATATTGACAAAATTTTTTATAGAAATAAAATTTTGAAAAAAATTTTTTGTAGAAATAAAATTTTGACAAAACTATTTATATAAATAAAATTTTGCCAAATTTTCTATAGAAGTAACATTTTGACAAAATTTTCTATAGAAATAAAATATTGACATTATTTGCTAAAGAAATTAAATTTTGACAAAATTTTCTAAAGAAATAAAATTATGGCAAAATTTTCTATAAAAATAAAATTTTTAAATAAATTTTTTATCGAAATAAAAAGTTGAAAAAATTTTTGTGGAACTTAAATGTTGACAATATTTGCTAAAGAAATAAAATATTGATAACATTTTCTATAGAAATAAAATTTTAACAAAATTTTCTATAGACATAAAATTTTGACAAAAGTTTCTATAGATATAAAATTTTGACAACATTTTCTATAGATATAAAATTTTGACAAAATTTTCTATGGAAATAAAAGTTTGACAAAATTTTCTATGGAAGTAAAATTATGAGAAAATTGTCAACAGAAATAAAACTTTCATACAATTTGATATAGAAATAAAATTTTGAAAAAAAATTTCCATAGAAATAAGATTTTGACAAAATTTTCTATAGAAATAAAAATCTCTATAGAAGTAAAATTTTGAGAAAATTTTCTAAAGAAATAACATTTTGACAATATTTGCTAAAGAAATAAAATATTGACAATATTTGCTAAAGAAATAAAATATTGACAATATTTGCTAAAGAAATAAAATTTTGACAAAATTTTCTCTAAAAATAAAATTTAAAAAAAAAACTTTTATCGCGATAAAATGTTGACAAAATTTTCTGTGGAACTAAAATGTTGACAATATTTGCTTAAGAAATAATATGTATATTGACAAAATTTTCTATAGAAATAAAATTTTGACAAAATTGTTAACAGAAATAAAATTTTGACTAAATTTTTAACAGAAATAAAATTTTGACTAAATTTTTAACAGAAATAAAATTTTGAGAACATTTTCTATAGATATAAAATTTCAACAAAATTTTCTATAGAAATACAATTTTCTATAGACATTAAATTTTCTATAGAAATAAAATTTTGACAAAATTTTCTTTAGAAGTAAATTTTTGACAAAATTTTCTATAGCATTAACATTTTGAGAAATAAAATTATGACAAAATTTTCTATGGAAGTAAAATTATGAGAAAATTGCCAACAGAAATAAAAATTTCATACAATTTGCTATAGAAATAAAATTTTGAAAAAAAATTTTCCACAGAAATAAGATGTTGACAAAATTTTCTATAGAAATAAAAATTTGGCAAAATCTCTATAGAAGTAAAATTTTGAGAAAATTTTCTAAAGAAATAAAATTTTGACAAAATTTTCTATAGAAATAATATATTGATAAAATTTTCTATAGAAATAAACCATTGACAATGTTTGCTAAAGAAATAAAATTTTGACAAAATTTTCTCTAAAAATAAAATTTTTAAAGACATTTTTTATCGAAATAAAATGTTGACAACATTTTCTGTGGAACTAAGATGTTGACAATATTTGCTAAAGAAATAATATATTGACAAAATTTTCTATAGAAATAAAATTTTAACAAAATTTTCTATAGAAATAACATTTTGACAAAATTTTCTATAGATATTAAATTTTGACAAAATTTTCTATAGAAAAAAAGTTTGACAAAATTTTCTATAGAATAAAAATATTGACAAAATTGTCTATAGAAATAAAATTTTGACAAAATTTTTTTTAGAAATAAAATTTTAACAAAATATTTTATATAAATAAAATTTAGCCAAATTTTCTATAGAAGTAGAATTTTGACAAAATTTTCTATAGAAATAAAATTTTGACAAAATTTTCTATAGAAATAAAATGTTGACAACATTTTTAACGGAAATAAAATTTTTAGAACATTTTCTATAGATATAAAATTTGAACAAAATTTTCTATAGAAATAAAATTTTCTACAGAAATAAAATTTTTACAACATTTTCTATAGAAATAAAATTTTGCCAAATTTTCTATAGGAGTAAAATTTTGACAAAATTTTCTATAGAAATAAAATATAGTTATAAAATTTCAACAAAATTTTCTATAGAAATACAATTTTCTATAGACATCAAATTTTCTATAGAAATAAAATTTTGACAAAATTTTCAATAGAAATAAGATTTTGACAAAATTTTCTACAGAAGTAAATTTTTGACAAAATTTTCTACAGAAGTAAATTTTTGACAAAATTTTCTATAGCAAAAAATTTTCTATAAAAATAAAACTTTTAAAGAAATTTTTTATCGAAATTAAATATTGACAACATTTTTTGTGGATCTAAAATGTTGACAATATTTGCTAAAGAAATAATATATTGACAAAATTTTCTATAGAAATAAAATTTTAACAAAATTTTCTATAGATATACTATATTGATAAAATTGTCTATAGAAATAAAATATTGAAATTATTTGCTAAAGAAATAAAATTATGACAAAATTTTCTAAAGAAATAAAATTATGACAAAATTTTCTATAAAAATAAAATTTTTTAAAGAAATTTTTTATCGAGATAAAATGTTGACAAAATTTTTTGTGGAACTAATATTTGACAATATTTGCTAAGGAAATAATATATTGACAAAATTTCCTATAGATATAAAATTTTGACAAAATATTTTATAGAAATAAAATTTTTACAAAATTTTCTATAGAAATAAAATTATGATAAAATTGTCAAAAGAAATACAAATTTGATACAATTTGAAATAGAAATAAAATTGTGAAAAAAATTTTCCACAGAAATAAGATTTTGACAAAATTTTCTATAGAAATAAAAATTTGGCAATATCTCTATAGAAGTAATATTGTGAGAAAATTTTCTAAAGAAATAAAATTTTGACAAAATTTTCTATAGAAATAATATATTGATAAAATTTTCTATAGAAATAAAATATTGACAATATTTGCTAAAGATATGAAATTTTGACAAAATTTTCTCTAAAAATAAAATTTTTAAAGAAATTTTTATCGAAATAAAATGTTGAGAAAATTTTCTGTGGAACTAAAATGTTGACAATATTTGCTAAAGAAATAATATATTGACAAAATTTTCTATAGAAAAAAAATTTTGACAAAATTTTCTATAGAAATAAAATATTGACAAAATTTTCTATAGAAATAAAATTTTGACAAAATTTTCTATAGAAATAAAATTTTTTTATTTAAATAAAATTTTGTCAAATTTTCTATAGAAGTAAAATTTTGACAAAATTTTCTATAGAAATAAAATTTTCACAAAATTTTTAACAGAAATAAAATTTTCACAAAATTTTTAACAGAAATAAAATTTTGAGAACATTTTCTGTAGATATAAAATTTGAACAAAATTTTCTATAGAAATGCAATTTTCTATAGAAATAAAATTTTCTATAGAAATAAAATTTTGACAAAATTTTCCATATAAATAAAATTTTGACAAAATTTTCTATAGAAGTAAATTTTTGACAAAATTTTCTATAGCAATAAAAAAGCTATACGAATAAAATTTGACTAAATTTTCAATAGAAATAAAAATTTTGAGAACATTTTCTATAGAAATAAAAGTTGAACAAATTTTTTTGTAGAAATACAATTTTCTATAGAAATACAATTTTGACAAAATTTTCTATAGAAATAAAATTGTGAGAAAACTTTTTATAGAAGTAAAATTTTAATTTTTTAATTTTTTTTTTAATTTCAAAGTCCATGGTGAGTAAGTTCTTCTTTTGAAGAAGTAGTATTTGTTCATTGCTGATGGAAGCTAAGATCGTTACAAAATTTTAAAGTCGACACATTTGCAATTCAAAAAATGTTCACTAATATAATGTTTACCCGATTTGCCAAAATTTCCAGTTTAAATGTATTTTATACCCAAAATAGGTTTATCACTATCCATGTTTTTACTGTATCATATCGGCATAAAGTAACAGATAATGCGATTGTAATTAATTGCCAGCTATATATTAATCTTATGTAGTATAAGTAATATTATTTATGTCTGCACCTGGGTGCGTATGAAAGACATACAATTAACCAAATAAAACTAATAGATTTTACTCATATTTACTGCAACAATTATTCAAAATTATCTCGCAAAAAATATATATTCTCTTACCCATGCTATTCTATGTTCACTTTAGATTCTATGGTTTATTTGTCTGTCTGTTTGTTTGGCTTAAAATTTCAAGCAAATTGTTAACATTTGTTGTAGCAAAAATGAAGCCTTGTCATCAGGTCGTGCTAATGCAAGCAAAAGGACAAATGTCATCTGTGTTTGCATTAACAAACAAAACAAAAAAATAAGTTCCATCCACATATTCAGTGGCAAAATGAACGAGAATCAGAGAGAACAACAAGAAAAGCGAATAAAATGTAAACTTCAGAGACATGTCTTTGGCATGTTCTGGCATAACCACACACACACCCATTTACCCATTTACAGGTATTTGTTTTGTATAGGAACACATTTCGGTTTCTAAATTATTTAAATGTGATGTGATTCTTGAGTGTATGAGATAGCAAACGGTTTCCAGCATACTTAATGATTTTTAATTTAAAAAATGTGTAATAACATGACAATGAGGTAATTTTTGGTGGTTAATTAAAGGTTTAATGTTTACGACAAGCGTTTTAATATTAACTTCAAATTGCATGGTGGATTTGGCCTACAAAGATTTGAGGATAATATCAGCAGACAACAGATTATGTAAGCTTTAGAAATAGGGTCATATTCTAAAGGCATATTTTTACGCGATCCCTAAAAGAGCGGGATATGATGGGGGTCTGGGTACAAAATACAAATACAGTAAAACCTCTCAAATACAAATACAGTAAAACCACATTTGGGAGGTGTCTGCTTGTTAGAGGTTAATTATACCCTTCACCACTACTGTGGTACAGGGTATAATAAGTTTGTGCATTTGTATGTAACGCCAAGAAGGAGTAATCATAGACCAACCTTTTAGTATACGGATCGGCTTAGAATTAAATTCTGAGTCGATTTAGCGATGTCCGTCTGTCTGTCTGTCCGTCTGTCTGTCTGTTGATGTATTTTTGTGTGCAAAGTACAGCTCGCAGTTTTAGTCCGATTGTCCTAAAATTTGGTATAGGGTCCTATATCGGCTCAAAGACGATCCCTATTGATTTTGGAAAAAATCGGTTCAGATTTAGATATAGCTGCCATATATATTTTTCACCGATTTGGTCATAATTGACGTGTATATCAACCGATCTTCCTCAAATTCCGTACATCCGAATATTTTATGAGTCTCGAAAAACTTGCAAAATATCAGCCAAATCGGTTCAAATTTAGATATAGCTCCCATATATAGCTTTCGCCCGATTTACACTCATTTGCCCACAGAGGCCAATTTTTTGCTCCGATTTAGTTGAAATTTTGCACAGGAAGTAGAATTAGCATTATAGCTATGCGTGCCAAATTTGGTTGAAATCGGTTCAGATTTAGATATAGCTCCCATATATAGCTTTCGCCCGATTTACACTCAAATGACCACAGAGGCCAATTTTTAACTCCGATTTAGTTGAAATTTTGCACAGGGAGTAGAATTAACATTGTAGCTATGCGTGCCAAATTTGGTTGAAATCGTTTCAGATTTAGATATAGCTCCCATATATATGTTTTACTGATTTCGACAAAAATGGTCAAAATACCAACATTTTCCTTGTAAAATCGCCACTGCTTAGTCGAAAAGTTGTAAAAATGACTCTAATTTTCCTAAACTTCTAATACATATATATCGAGCGATAAATCATAAATAAACTTTTGCGATGTTTCCCATATTTTTTATTAACATTGTGTTCCACCCTAGTGCAATAGCCGACTTAAATTTTGAGTCTATAGATTTTGTATAAATATATCAAATTCTGTCCAGATCGAGTGATATTTAAATGTATGTATTTTGGACAAACCTTTATATATAGCCCCCAACACATTTGACGGATGGGATATGGTATCGCAAATTTAGATCTACAAAGTGGTGCAGGGTATAATATAGTCGGCCCCGCCCGACTTTAGACTTACTTAACTTGTTTTAATGTTATAAATTGAAGCAGATTAAACTGATTTATTTTAAATTTAAGGAAACAACAAAAAAAAAAACCTCTTATATTATTCCCACAGTAGTATATCGACATAAAATATCTCAAAATCAATGCCCCAGGGCAATCAACAATAATTGATTGGTATGCAAAATTCAAGCGTGGTGAAATGAGCACGGAGGACGGTGAACGCAGTGAACGCCCGAAAGAGGTGGTTACCGACGAAAACATCAAAAAAAAATCCACAAAATGATTTTGAATGACCGTAAAATGAAGTTGATAGAGGTAGCAGAGGCCTTAAAGATATCAAAGGAACGTGTTGGTCATATCATTCATCAATATTTGGATATGCGGAAGCTCTGTGCAAAATGGGTGCCGCACGAGCTCACATTTGACCAAAAACAACAACGTGTTGATGATTCTGAGCGGTGTTTGCAGCTGTTAACTCGTAATACACCCGAGTTTTTCCGTCGATTTGTGACAGTGGATGAAACATGGCTCCATCACTACACTCCTGAGTCCAATCGACAGTCGTCTGAGTGGACAGCGACCGGTGAACCATCTCCGAAACGTGGAAAGATTCAAAAGACCGCTGGCAAAGTAATGGCCTCTGTTTTTTGGGATGCGCATGGAATAATATTTATCGACTATGTAGAGAAGGGAAAAACCATCAACAGTGAATATTATATGGCGTTATTGGAAGGTCGAAATCGCGGCAAAACGGTCCCATATGAAGAAGAAAAAAGTGTTGTTCCACCAAGACAACCCACCGTGCCACAAGTCATTGAGAACGATGGCAAAAATTCATGAATTGGGCTTCGAATTGCTTCCCCACCCACCGTATTCTCCAGATCTGGCCCCCAGCGACTTTTTTTGTTCTCAGACCTCAAAAGGATGCTCGCAGGGAAAAAATTTGGCTGCAATTCTCCAGATCTGGTCCCCAGCGACTTTTTCTTGTTCTCATACCTCAAAAGGATGCTCGCAGGGAAAAAATTTGGCTGCAATGAAGAGGTGATCGCCGAAACTGAGGCCTATTTTGAGGCAAAACCGAAGGAGTACTACCAAAATGGTATCAAAAATTGGAAGGTCGTTATAATCGTTGTATCGCTCTTGAAGGGAACTATGTTGAATAATAAAAACGAATATTGACAAAAAAATGTATTTTTCTTTGTTAGACCGGGGACTTATCAGCCAATCTGTTATACTACCACCACGTACCAACTTGCAACCAGATCGGATGAATTTTGCACCGGAGGTGTCGGTTTATATGGGAGCTATATATAATTATGGACTGATAGGAACCAATTCCTGCATGGTTGTTGGATACCCTATACTAACATCACGTACCAAATTTCAATCGAATGGGAAGAATTTTGCTCTTCCAATGTGCTCCGGAGGTCAAATCTGGGGATCGGTTTATATGGGGCCTCTATATAATTATGGACCGATATCGACCATATATTAACATCACGTACCAAATTTCAACCGAATCAGATGAATTTTGGTCTCCGGAGGTCAAATCTGGTGATCGGTTTATATGGGGGCTATATATATAATTATTGACCGATGTGGACAAATTTATGCATGGTCATTAGAGACCCTATACTAACACCATGTACCAAATTTCAGCCGGATCGGATGAAATTTGTTTCTCTTAGAGGCTCCGCAAACCAAATCGGGGGATCGGTTTATATGGGGGCTATTTATAATTATTAATTATGGACCGATGTGAACCAATTGTTGCATGGTTGTTAGAGACCATATACCAATTTTCAGCCGGATCGGATGCAATTTGCTCCTCTTAGAGGCCTCGCAAGCCAAATTTGGGGGTCCGTTTATATGGGGGCTATACGTAAAAGTGGACCGATATGGCCCATTTGCAATACCATCCGGCCTACATCAATAACAACTACTTGTGCCAAGTTTCAAGTCGATAGCTTGTTTCGTTTGGAAGTTAGCGTGATTTCAACAGACGGACGGACGGACGGACATGCTCAGATCGACGCAGAATTTCACCACGACCCAGAATATATATATATATATATATATATATATATATATATATATATATATATATATATATATATATATATATATATATATATATATATATATATATATATATATATATATATATATATATATATATATATATATATATATATATATATATATATATATATATATATATATATATATATATATATATATATATACTTTATGTGGTCTTAGAGAAATATATTTATATGTATTACAAACGGAATGTCAAACTTAATATACCCCCCATCCTATGGTGGAGGATATAAAAATTGTACAGAAATAAAATACGAAAAAAACATTGTGTATACATAACATTTAAAAAACAATGTGTATAAATAAAATTTTGACAAAATTTTCGATAGCAAAAAAATTTACAAAATTTTTTTGACAACATTTTCTATAAAAGTAAAATTTTGACAAAATTTTCTATAGCAAGAAAAAATGAAAAATTTTTTGTCAAAATTTTCTATAAAAGTAAAATTGTTACAGAAATAAAATTTTGACAAAATTTTCTAAGGAACTAAAATTTTGGCAAAATTTTCTACGGAAAATTTTCAAAAATTTTCTATAGAAATAAAATTTTAACAAAAATTTCAATAGAAATAAAATTTTAACAAAATTTTCTATAGAAATAAAATTTTGACAAAAATTTCTATAGTAATAAACGTTTAACAATATTTTCTAGAGAAATAAAATTTTGCCAAAATTTTGTACAAAAATAAACTTTAAAAAAAATTTTGTATATATACAAATTTTATGTAAAGGGTGGTTAAATTGTAAGAGCCGATGTTGAATGTGAACCACACCTAAACGCCAAGTTTTTTTCCGAATTTTATTTGACATTTCTCTATTTCAGACTTATTCAATTTGAACCATGGAGAGATACACAATCCAACAACGTGTTAAATGGTTCCAAGAAATGGCAACAGTGGATGATCAAATTTCGAAGAAAATCGTCTTCAGTGATGAGGCACATTTTCACCTCAGTGGATTCGTCAATAAACAGAATTGCCGCATTTGGGCGAATGAGAATCCAATAGTGATTGTCGAAAAACTAATGCACCCACAAAGGAGGACTGTTTGGTGCGGTTTATGGGCCGGCGGCATCATCGGGCCGTATTTTTTCCAAAATGAGGCCGGTCAGGCAGTTACTGTGAATGGTGTTCACTATCGTGAGATGATAACGAACTTTTTATGGCCCGTATTGGAAGATATGGATATGGACGATATGTGGTTTCAGCAGGACGGCGCCACTTGCAACACAGCTAACGAAACAATGGCTCTTTTGGGCAACAAATTCAATGGCCGTGTTATCTCACGTAATGGCGATGTCAATTGGCCGCCAAGATCATGTGATTTGACACCGTTGGACTATTTTCTTTGGGGTTATTTGAAAGAAAAGGTGTACATCGATAAGTCAGCAACAATTCAAGAGCTAAAGGATGAAATAATTCGGCACATTAACGCCATAGAACCTCCATTATGCCTCAGCGTCATCGAAAATTTGGACCATCGGATGGAGGTGTGCCACCGAATTCGCGGCGCCCATTTGGCCGATATTTTGTTCCATACATAATTGAGTAATATCAATATATCATAATAAAATAAAATTACAATAATTTCCTAAATAGTTTGTGGTTTATTCAAAATCAACATCGGCCCTTGACATTTTAACCACCCTTTATTTCGATGTATTACAAAATGAATAACAACAAGTATATACAGCAGTAAGTTCGGCCGGGCCGAATCTTAAATACCCACCACCATGAACCAAATATTAGGGTTTCCTTTGAAATTTCAGGAGGGCTTGAGGACTTGAGGACACTTCCCGAAGATAAATTTAAAAATTTCACCTATGAGGACTATATAAGATTCTGGATTTATAAGAACCATTTTGGTTTGAGTTTTAGAGGAATCATTAACATCTCTTGTAAGTGTGCAAGAAAATTATAAAATAACGTCTTGATTTGAAATCTTAAATCTGTAGAAGTAAAATCTGGAAATTTTACATTGAGTTTCAAGCAATTTTCATGATCAGTGCGCCTTCTACCCCCTCAAGAAGTGAAGTCGGTCTATATGGAGGCATTACCAAATGGACCGATAAATAATTAATGATCCTAAAATACCAGAATATTTACAATTTCAGGCAAATCAGATAAAAACTACAGTTTCTAGAAACCCAAGGAGTTAAATCGGGAGATCGTTCTTATGGGGGCTATACTAAAATATGGACCGATGCTCACCGTTTTCGGCACACCTCTTTATGACCCGAAAATACCTCTAGATTTCTAATTTCAGGCAAATAGGATAAAAACTTCGGTTTCTAGAAGCCCAAGAAGTAAAATCGGGAAATCGGTCTAAATGGGGGCTATACCAAAATATGGACCGATACTTACCATTTTCGGCACACCTCTTTATGGTCCTAAAATACCTCTAGATTTCCAATTTCAGACAAGAAGTAAAATCGGGAGATCGGTCTATATGGGGGCTATACCAAAACATGGACCGATACTCACCATTTTTGGCACACCTCTTTATGGTCATAAAATACCTCTAGATTTCCAATTTCAGGCAAATAGGATAAAAACTTCGGATTCTAGAAGCCCAAGAAATAAAATCGGGAAATCGGTCTAAATGGGGCTATACCAAAATATGGACCGATACTTATCATTTTCGGCACACCTCTTTATGGTCCTAAAATACTTCTAGATTTCAAATTTCAGACAAAATGGATAAAAACTACGGTTTCTATAAGCTCAAGACCCCAAATCGGGAGGCCGTTTCATATGGGAACCATACGAAAACATGGACCGATACTCACAATTTTTGGCACACGTATTTGTGGTCCTACAATACCTCTAGATTTCCAATTCCAGGTAAATTGAATAAAAACTGCGGTTTCTATAAGCCCAAGAAGTAAAATCGGGAGATCGGTCTATATGGGGGCTATACCAAAATATGGACCGATACTCACAATTTTTGCCACACGTATTTGTGGTCCTACAATACCTCTAGATTTCCAATTTCAGGTAAATTGAATAAAAACTGCGGTTTGTATAAACCCAAGAAGTAAAATCGGGAGATCGGTCTATATGGGGGCTATACCAAAACATGGACCGATACTCACCATTTTTGGCACACCTCTTTATGGTCATAAAATACCTATAAATTTCAAATTTCCGGCAAATTGGATAAAAACTACGATTTCTATAAGCCCAAGACCCCAAATCGGGAGATCGGTTTATATGGGGACTATATCAAAACCTGGACCGATATAGCCCATCTTCGAACTTGACCTGCCTGCAGACAAAAGACGAGTTTGTGCAAAATTTTAGCACGATTGCTTCATTATTGAAGACTGTAGCGTGATTACAACAGACAGACAGACAGACAGCCAGACAGACAGACGGACATCGTTATATCGTCTTAGAATTTCTCCCTGATCAAGAATATATATACTTTATATAGTCGGAAATCGATATTTCGATGTGTTACAAACGGAATGACAAACTTATTATACCCCCGTCACCATTCTATGGTGGTGGGTATAAAAATAGTGATTCATGGTATTGAAATTACTCATGTAATATAAGTCCTCTTCCAGACTCTTTCCCATAAAATTTCTTTAAAATTTTTAAATTTAAATTCACCTTTAACTTAGAAACAAACAAAAAACATATGTAGCAATACTTCAATATTCATTATCTTTTTGTGTTTTTCTTGTAAATTGCCTTGTTCAAAAGTTTTTTGTTTTTTTCTTTTTTGCGATTTTGTTTATCTCTCAAGTTTGTTTTGGCCCAAGTTAATGCTTTTTAAATTGAAATTCAAATCATGCTCGGCAATACACCTTTGATTCAAATGTTGTTGATAAAAATGCCAAAAAAAACCCTTACAAAAAATGTCACTTGAACGTAGAGAGAGAGAGAGAGAGAGAGAGAGAGAGAGAGATTGTAAAAGAGAAATGGTAAAAAGTAAAATGCTTCAAAACATCTTTCATTTTCCTTTTGGCCTTGCGAATGAAAGAATTTTTTTTTGTATTTCAGAGTTGTTTTTATGCCTCACTTTAAAACCAGACTATACATAACAACTGATACCTTTTATTATTGTATCACTTTACCCACCCAGGCATTGGCATAAGTACTCTCACAGTATATGCAGGAATATGTATTGGAGATGTGTGCGTGACTCTTTAAACTTAAATCTTTATTTAATTGGAAATATTAAGCCACATTATTTTCACTTCAATTTATTAT
The DNA here is from genome assembly GCF_050003625.1 of Haematobia irritans. Taxonomy (NCBI): domain Eukaryota; kingdom Metazoa; phylum Arthropoda; class Insecta; order Diptera; family Muscidae; genus Haematobia; species Haematobia irritans. The sequence goes on along the minus strand of NC_134400.1, from coordinate 192,573,726 downwards.
TTATTATTAGAATTTTTTTAGGATTGCGTTTCCACAAGGGACAGAATATTAGAGTCTGATCAGGCTGAAATGATGACTGTAGCCTTTAGTGTGAATACTTTTGCCATGCTCTCGAAATACTCTCTAAAGCCACTCTCACGCCAACATCTCTAAACTTTACGCCTACTCACCCATACAACATTCGTGGTGCATAACACCACGAATTACCTAGTCTTACATGTGGTTGGGTTCAAAGAATATGAAGCAACCCAGCGGGAAAATTGCGAAGTACCGCAAAAATCATGCCTTCTTAACCCATGATTTTGGGATCCTTAACACCTTCCCATATGCCTTCTCCTATCATGCATGCTAAAATGCCTTGCACTTCCTTTCTAATAAATGCCCGCAAACATTATTCTGTGCCTTCTTTCGGAATTGGAAAAAGAAGGACCTATATTGTTGTTATAAGAACGAAAATTCAGTTTTACAGACAGTTTTATTCAAATCCGAATATATTATACCCTGCACTACTTTGTAAATCCACATTTTCGACACTATATCAAATCCGTCAAATGTGTTGGGTGCTATATATAAAGGTTTTTGTCCCAAATATATACATTTAAATCTGACTTCATCTGAACAGATTTTATAACCTATAGACTTAAAATTTAAGTCGCCTAATGGGAAACATTTTAATCTGAACCAAATTTGAGGCAACTTCGCAAAAGTGTATTTATGATTTATCGGTCGATAGACATGTATAAGAAATAAAGTAAAATTTGAGTCACTTTTACAAGTTTTCGACTTAGCAGTGGCGATTTTATAAGGACAATGTGGGTATTTTGGCCATTTTCGCCCAAATCGTAAAAACATATATATGTAAGCTATATAGAAATCTGAACCGATTTTAACCAAATTTGACATGCATACTTAGTATTTTAATTTTACTCCCTGTGCAAAATTTAACGAAAACGGACTACAAATTTGAACTCTGTGGTCATATGACGGAAAATCTGGCGAAAGATATATATGGGAGCTATATCAAAATCTGAACCGATTTCAATTAAAATTCGCTCGCATATCCAGAACCTTAATTCTACTCCCTGTGCAAAGTTTCAAGTAAATCGGGGTAAATCTTTGGTGTCTGTGGGTATATGAGTCGAAATCGGTCGAAAGACATATTCGGGAGCTATATCTAAATCTGAACCGATTTCAACTAAATTTGGTATAATTAACGATACTATTAAACGCACTCCTTGTGCTAAATTTGAAGCAAATCAGGGTAAAACTCTGGCTTTTGAGGCCATATAAGTCCAAATCGGAAGAAAGATATATATGGGAGCTATATCTAATAATTTTGCATATTTGACGAGAGCCCCCAAATATTCGGCTCTGCGAAATTTTAAGGAAATACGTTGATAAATACGTCAATTATGGCCATATCGGTGATAAATATATATGGCAGCTATATCTAAATCTGAACCGAAATCAATCGCGATTGCCTTTGAGCCAAGGTAAAACTCTGTGCCAAATTTGAAGACGATCGGACTTAAACTCCGACCTGTACTTTGCACACAAAATTACATATACAGACAGACAGACAGACGGACATCGCTAAATCGACTCAGAATTTAATTCTAAGACGACCGGTATACTAAACGACCTTCTTGACGTTACATACAAATGCACAAACTTATTATACCCTGTACCACAGTAGTGGTGAAGGGTATAAAAACGAACTAAAAATAAAGGACAAAATCATTGGCATTTCATTCTATTTTTGGAATCGTACGAAAATTTTCTTTTGCTTTAGTTCATATGGAATTTATGTGTACGGTCATTGAACTATATACCCATGTTTAGTATATAAAATGTTTGAGACATACTTACAAAAAGCGAAAAATTCATTGGGATGTGGAAAATTTCGAAAAAAAATAAAATTAACTACAAACAAATAATTTTTGTGCAATAAAAATAAGTTAAATTTAGTGTTCCGTTAACAACGGATTTTTTCGGTGTAGTAATATCATCTTTTCATTTTTCCCTAATCAAGTATATATACACTGTATATAGTCGGAAATAGATATTTTGTTGAGCTACGCACGGAATGACAAATTTGTTATACCCCCAATACCATTCTGTGACGTCAGGTATAAAAAGGATCTCATACTCATTCTTTGTTGGCTTCCAAGCTATTAATTTTTTTATGTCTAGTTACTCCTAACTTTGGCCTTCTAGAACACATTCTCTGTAACATACAAAAGATCCGATACCCATTATACGTTCACTTCCGACAGAAGGGAACGCGGAATGGCCTCACGTGTAGCTTAAGTTTACCTCTTGGCGCCCACATCACATAAATGTGTCGTAGGCCAGTGGATGAGTGTAGGACTACCAATAACGAGGACCCCGGTTCAAATCCCGACGGAGCAGAAACATAAAAATACACATGAGGTAAATATTAAAATCACAAAAATAAGATTAACTGTATAGGAAAAGTAAGTCAAATTAAATTCTAATGTAAAAGGTATGAGGTCAAATGTTCAGTTAATAGACAACCCTGCCTTCAAAATATTTATTTTTACACGCTTTCTTTTATGCCTTCCTGTCCAGGCCTTTTTGAGGGCCTTCTTTGGAAGGCATGATTTTTGTACTTAGTATGAAGGCCTGATAACATGGCATCGACGACATCACCTCTAGAAGGCATACGAATAGAAGCGAGAGGCAAGGCCTTGGTCTCCAATCCAATCCAATGTTATTTTGAAATGAACACGTAATGCAGCGCCCAGGCCTTATAGCTACCCGGGCAGCACTTCCATCATCGATTCCACGTCCCTTCCATTTCCCGCTGGGAAATTATGTCTTTGTCAAATATTACTGTCCCTATATATGGGTGTGTATGTTTGTATTTGGGCATGTGTTATTTTTCGATGGTGACCATATCACAGGTTTGTCGCAAAAATGTTGTTTTCCGAGAAAATAACAGGGTTGCGATAAAAATGTTACAAGTTCACCATCCAAAAATAAAATTTTGCTTTTAAAACATATTTGAGGTGATCATATTCCTTCTCTGGGTGAATGCTGATAAGTAATTTTGACAAAATTTATTATACATATGAAATTTTCGCAAAATTTCCATAGATAAGAGATTTTTAAAATATTTTCTATATATATGAGAAATTTTTAACAAAATAGATGAGAAATAGAAAACATTCTATGTATAAGAAATTTTAATAAAATTTCCTATGGATAAGAAATAAAAAATATAAATAAATTTTAATAAATAAGATATATAAATAAAAAATTTTGCAAAAATTCTTATAGATAAGAACTTTTCACAAAATTTCCTGTAGATAACAAGTGTTTCGAAATGAAGAAATTTTAACAAAATTACCTAAGTTATTGTTGTTTTTGATTTCAGCTTAAAACCATGCATTTCCTAAGGATAAACAAGTAAGGAAAGTCTAAAGTCGGGCGGGGCCGACTATATTATACCCTGCACCACTTTGTAGATCTAAATTTTCGATACCATATCACATCCGTCAAATGTGTTGGGTGCTATATATAAGGGTTTGTACCAAATACATACATTTAAATATCACTCGATTTGGACAGAATTTGATAGACTTCTACAAAGTCTATAGACTCAAAATTTAAGTCGGCTAATGCACTAGGGTTGAACACAATTTTAGTAACAAAATATGGGAAACATTTAAATCTGAAGCAATTTTAAGGAAACTTCGCAAAAGTTTATTTATGATTTATCGCTCGATATATATGTATTAGAAGTTTAGGAAAATTAGAGTCATTTTTACAACTTTTCGACTAAGAAGTGGCGATTTTACAAGGAAAATATTGGTATTTTGACCATTTTTGTCGAAATCATAAAAACATATATATGGGAGCTATATCTAAATCAGAACCGATTTCAACCAAATTTGGCACGCATAGCAACAATGCTAATTCTACTCCCTGTGCAAAATTTCAACAAAATCGGAGTTAAAAATTGGCCTCTGTGGTCATGTGAGTGTAAATCGGGCGAAAGCTATATATGGGAGCTATATCTAAATCTGAACCGATTTTGCTGATATTTGCAAGTTTTTCGAGACTCATAAAATATTCGGATGTACGGAATTTGAGGAAGATCGGTTGATATACACGCCAATTATGACCAGATCGGTGAAAAATATATATGGCAGCTATATCTAAATCTGAACCGATTTTTTCCAAAATCAATAGGGATCGTCTTTGAGCCGAAACAGGACCCTATACCAAATTTTAGGACAATCGGACTAAAACTGCGAGCTCTACTTTGCACACAAAAATACATCAACAGACAGACAGACAGACGGACATCGCTAAATCGACTCAGAATTTAATTCTAAGCCGATCCGTATACTAAACGGTTGGTCTATGATTACTTCTTCTTGGCGTTACATACAAATGCACAAACTTATTATACCTTGTACCACAGTAGTGGTGAAGGGTATAAATATGGGAAACATTTAAATCTGAAGCAATTTTAAGGAAACTTTGCAAAAGTTTATTTATGGTTTATCGCTCGATATATATGTATTAGAAGTTTAGGAAAATTAGAGTCATTTTTACAACTTTGCGACTAGGCAGTGGCGATTTTACAAGGAAATTGTTGGTATTTTGACCATTTTTGTCGAAATCAGAAAAACATATATATGGGAGCTATATCTAAATCTGAACCGATTTCAACCTAATTTGGCACGCATAACAACAATGCTAATTCTACTCTTTGTGCAAAATTTCAACTAAATCGGAGTTAAAAATTGGCCTCTGTGGTCATATGAGTGTAAATCGGGCGAAAGCTATATATGGGAGATATATCTAAATCTGAACCGATTTCAACCAAATTTGGCACGCATAGCTACAATGCTAATTCTACTCCCTGTGCAAAATTTCAACTAAATCGGAGCAAAAAATTGGCCTCTGTGGTCATATGAGTGTAAATCGAGCGAAAGCTATATATGGGAGATATATCCAAATCTGAACCGATTTGGCTGATATTTTGCAAGTTTTTCGAGACTCATAAAATATTCGGATGTACGGAATTTGAGGAAGATCGGTTGATATACACGCCAATTATGACCAGATCGGTGAAAAATATATCGCAGCTATATCTAAATCTGAACCGATTTTTTCCAAAATCAATAGGGATCGTCTTTGGGCCAAAACAGGACCCTATACCAAATTTTAGGACAATCGGACTAAAACAGACAGACAGACAGACAGACAGACAGACAGACAGACAGACAGACGGACGTCGCTAAATCGACTCAGAATTTAATTCTAAGACGATCGGTATACTAAACGATGGGTCTCAGACTTTTCCTTCTTGGCGTTACATACAAATGCACAAACTTATTATACCCTGTACCACAGTAGTGACAAAATTGCCTATATATAAGAGATTTACACAAAATTTCCTATACATAAGAAATGTTGATAAAATATCGTATAGATGAAAAATTTTGACTAAACTTCCTGTGGATAAGAAATTTTGGCAAAATTTGCTATAAATACAGAAATATGGCAAATTTTCCTATATAGATAAACATTTTTTAAAAATTTTCTATAGATATGAAGTATGGCAACATTTTCTAAAAAAAAAACAAGTTAAGTAAGTCTAAAGTCGGGCGGGGCCGACTATATTATACCCTGCACCACTTTGTAGGTCTAAATTTTCGATACCATATCAAATCCTTCAAATGTGTTGGGGGCTATATATAAAGGTTTGTCCTACATACATACATTTAAATATCGCTCGATCTGGACAGAATTTGATAGTCTTCTACAAAATCTATAGACTCAAAATTTAAGTCGGCTAATGCACTAGGGTGGATGTTAATAAAAAATATGGGAAACATTTAAATCTGAAGCAATTTTAAGGAAACTTCGCAAAAGTTTATTTATGATTTATCGCTCGATATATATGTATTAGAAGTTTAGGAAAATTAGAGTCATTTTTACAACTTTTCGACTAAGCAGTGTCGATTTTACAAGGAAAATGTTGGTATTTTGACCATTTTTGTCGAAATCAGAAAAACATATATATGGGAGCTATATCTAAATCTGAAACGATTTCAACCAAATTTGGCACGTAGTTACAATGTTAATTCTACTCCCTGTGCAAAATTTCAACTAAATCGGAGTTAAAAATTGGCCTCTGTGGTCATTTGAGTGTAAATCGGGCTAAAGCTATATATGGGAGCTATATCTAAATCTGAACCGATTTCAACCACATTTGGCACGCATAACTATAATGCTAATTCTACTCCCTGTGCAAAATTTCAACTAAATCGGAGCAAAAAATTGGCCTCTGTGGGCAAATGAGTGTAAATCGGGCGAAAGCTATATATGGGAGCTATATCTAAATTTGAACCGATTTGGCTGATATTTTGCAAGTTTTTCGAGACTCATAAAATATTCGGATGTACGGAATTTGAGGAAGATCGGTTGATATACACGTCAATTATGACCAGATCGGTGAAAAATATATATGGCAGCTATATCTAAATCTGAACCGATTTTTTCCAAAATCAATAGGGATCGTCTTTGAGCCGAAATAGGACCCTATACCAAATTTTAGGACAATCGGACTAAAACTGCGAGCTGTACTTTGCACACAAAAATACATCAACAGACAGACGGACAGACAGACAGACAGACAGACAGACAGACAGACAGACAGACAGACAGACAGACAGACAGACGGACAGACAGACAGACAGACAGACGGACATCGCTAAATCGACTCAGAATTTAATTCTAAGCCGATCCGTATACTAAAAGGTTGGTCTATGATTACTCCTTCTTGGCGTTACATACAAATGCACAAACTTATTATACCCTGTACCACAGTAGTGGTGAAGGGTATAAAAAATCCTATAGATAGGAAATTAAAAAAAAATGTATAAACAATTTTGTCAGAACTTCCTGTAGTTACGAAAATTCGACAAAATCTCCTAGAGATAAAGAGTTTTGTTAAAATTTTTAAAAAATATTGCCTTAAAAAAAATGTGACAAAATTTCCTACAGCTAAAAATTTATAGAAAATATCCTTGTGTCGCATATTGCAAGACACACAATGTAGATTTTGTTTAATGTAGCTGAAAATATTGAGTGAGCAACATTGTCGTTGTTATTTCATTTTACACCAGAAATGTCAATGCTACAACCAGTTTTTTTTTGCAATATTCTTTTTCGCTTTTCCTGCTGTCTTTCTTTTGATTTGTATGTCGTTGTTTTTTTTTTTTTTGGATTCAGGATACATCAGACATTAGATTGCCCAAGTCTCAAAACGAATGCTGGAAGAATTTATTTTGTTTGCATGAATGACGGTGAGATTGAGCGAGTGTAGGTGAGGCCTTCGTACAATACAACAATGCCGATATTCATCCTTCTCAATGAATTTTCTCTCGCGTTGTTTGATACGCATTCAAATGAAATATTTTGTGTGTGTGTGCCTTTGTGTGAGCATAGATTGTTCAACATTTCTTTCTAAACACTTGTTTCCAGAGGCAATAATTGTAGAGAATATCTTGGAGTCAGGCATGGTTATGGCCATAAGGAAACCTATTTATATGACATTGCCCCTGTTATGTGACATTGTCAGAAGTTTCTTTTCGCTACTTAATATTAGGTATGTTCGCGAACTTTTTGTTTATATATTAAAAAAAATTAAATTTAAAAATAATAAAAATAAAAAATACAGAGCATGGAAAATCTGATAGTGAATATCTATAGTTATACTCGTAGTTAATATATGTATATTAAATGTATAAGAGAAGTTCACCAATATGGTATCACAATGGACTGAATAGTCTAAGTGGGCCTGATATATCGGGCTGCCACCTAACCTATATCAAATGTTTATTTGAATACGGGTTGTTTTCTTTAAATAATTTTATTTTAAGCAATTCGGGGCTTTGCTTTGTTTGAGTATGGTTAAGAAGGCCTAAAGACAGGCCTTTGCCATCATGAATGTATATGCTTGGTTGATATCTTGCAGTTTATATTCGTGTATGTTGGCATACGCTTGCTTTCACGCTTTTTGTAAATACAGAAATGTCGGTAATAATATTGTTATCAGCTCCCTGTTTTACATGGATTTACACTTTATTGGTCACAATCGAAATTTTCAGCAAACATAAGCTACTTCACTTTGTGAAAATAATAGATAAAAATAAAATTTTGACAAAATCTTCTATAGAAATAAAATTTTGACAAAATCTTCTGTAAAAATAAAATTTTGACAAAATTTTCTATGGAAATAAAATTTAGACCAAATTTTTTATAGAAATAAAATTTTGAAAATTTTTTCTATAGAAATAAAATTTTTACACAATTTTCTATATAAATGACATTTTGACAAAATTTTCTATAGAAATAAAATTTTGACAAAATTTTTTATAGAAATAAAATTTTGACAAAATTGTCTATAAAAACCAAATTTTAACAATATTTTCTAAAGAAATAAAATTAAGACTAAATGTTTTATAGAAAAAAAATTTTACAAAACTTTCTATAGATATAAAATTTTGACTAAATTGTCTATAAAAACAAAATTTTAACAATATTTTCTAAAGAAATAAAATTAAGACTAAATGTTTTATAGAAGTAAAATTGTGACAAAATTGTCTATAGATATAAAAGCCACCGAGGTGTCATGGTTAGCATGCCAGCCTTGCATACACAAGGTCGTGGGTTCGATTCCTGCTTCGACCGAACACCAAAAAGTTTTTCAGCGGTGGATTATCCCACCTCAGTAATGCTGGTGACATTTTTGAGGGTTTCAAAGCTTCTCTAAGTGGTTTCACTGCAATGTGAAACGCCGTTCGGACTCGAACGCAATCAGTGATAAGAGAGAAGTTCACCAATATGGTACCACAATGGACTGAATAGCCTAAGTGAGCCTGATACGTCGGGCTTCCACCTAACCTAACTTAACCTAAAATTTAAAAAAAAAAATCTATAGTAATAATATTGTGACAAAATTGTCTATAGAAATACAATTTTGAAAAAAAAAAAACATACCATAGAAATAAAATATTTCGACAAAATTTTCTATAGAAATAAAATTTTGACAAACTATTCTATAGAAACAACATTTTGGACAAAATATTCTATAGAAATGGAATTTTGATAAAATTTTCTATATAAATAAAATTTTAACAAAAATTTCTATAGAAATAAAATCTAGACAAAATTCTCTATAGAAATAGAACTTTAACAAAATTCTCTATAGAAATAGAATTTTAACAAAAATTTCTATATAACTAAAATTTTGACAAAAATTTCTATAGAAATAAAATCTAGACAAAATTCTCTATAGAAATAGAATTTTAACAAAATTCTCTATAGAAATATAATTTTAACAAAATTTTCTATATAAATAAAATTTTGACAAAAATTTCTATAGAAATAAAATCTAGACAAAATTCTCTATAGAAATAGAATTTTGAAAAAATTTTCTATAGATATAAATTTTGAAAAAATTTTCTATAGATATAAATTTTGATAAAATTTTCTATATAAATAAAATTTTGACAAAAATTTCTATAGAAATAAAATCTAGACCAAATTCTCTATAGAAATAGAATTTTAACAAAATTTTCTATTGATATAAATTTTGACAAAATTTTCTATAGATATAAATTTTGACAAAATTTTCTATAAAAATAAAATCTAGACCAAATTCTCTATAGAAATAGAATTTTGACAAAATTTTCTCTGGAAATAAATTTTGATAAAATTTTCTATATAAATAAAATTTTGACAAAAATTTCTATAGGAATAAAATCTAGACCAAATTCTCTATAGAAATAGAAATTTAACAAAATTCTCTATAGAAATAGAATTTTAACAAAAATTTCTATATAAATAAAATAATGACAAAAATGTATATAGAAATAAAATCTAGACAAAATTCTCTATAGAAATAGAATTTTAACAAAATTCTCTATAGAAATAAAACCTAGACCAAATTCTCTATAGAAATAGAATTTTGACAAAATTTTCTCTGGAAATAAATTTTGATAAAATTTTCTATATAAATAAAATTTTGATAAAAATTTCTGTAGAAATAAAATCTAGACCAAATTCTCTATAGAAATAGAATTTTGACAAAATTTTCTATATAAATAAATTTTGATAAAATTTTATATACAAATAAAATTTTGACAAAAATTTCTATAGAAATAAAATCTAGACCAAATTCTCTATAGAAATAGATTTTAAACAATTCTCTATAGAAATAGAATTTTAACAAAATTTTCTATATAAATAAAATTTTGACAAAAATTTCTATAGAAATAAAATCTAGACAAAATTCTCTATAGAAATAGAATTTTAACAAAATTTTCTATAGATATAAATTTTGACAAAATTTTCTATAGAAATCAAAATCTAGACCAAATTCTCTATAGAAATAAAATTTTGACAAAATTTTCTCTGGAAATAAATTTTGATAAAATTTTCTATATAAATAAAATTTTGACAAAAATTTCTATAGAAATAAAATCTAGACCAAATTCTCTATAGAAATAGAAATTTAACAAAATTCTCTATAGAAATAGAATTTTAACAAAAATTTCTATATAAATAAAATAATGACAAAAATTTATATAGAAATAAAATCTAGACAAAATTCTCTATAGAAATAGAATTTTAACAAAATTCTCTATAGAAATAGAATTTTAACAAAATTTTCTATATAAATAAAATTTTGACAAAAATTTCTATAAAAATAAAATCTAGACAAAATTTTCTATATAAATAAAATTTTGACAAAAATTTCTATAGAAATAAAATTTAGACAAAATACTCTATAGAAATAGAATTTTGACAAAATTTTCTATATAAATAAATTTTGATAAAAATTTCTATTTAAATAAAATTTTGACAAAAATTTCTACAGAAATAAAATCTAGACCAAATTCTCTATAGAAATAGATTTTTAACAATTCTCTATAGAAATAGAATTTTAACAAAATTTTCTATATAAATAAAATTTTGACAAAAATTTCTATAGAAATAAAATCTAGCCAAAATTCTCTATAGAAATAGAATTTTAACAACATTTTTAATAGATATAAATTTTGACAAAATTTTCTATAGAAATAAATTTTAACAAAATTTTCTATAGAAATAAAATTTAGACTAAATTTTTAATAGAAATAAAATCTAGAAAAACTTTTCTACAAAAATAAAATTTAGATTAAATTTTTAATAGAAATAAAATCTGGAACTTAAAATTTTATTTCTATAGAAAATTTGATCAAAATTGTATTTCTATAGAAAATTTTGTCGAAAATTTTATTTCTATAGAAAATTTTGTTAAAATTTTTTTATACGAGAAAAAATATGTGTCAAATGTTTATTTCTATAGAAAATTCTGTCAAAATTTTATTTCTATAAAGTTTTTCGTTGTTGTATTACATGCAGAAAATATATTAAAAACAAGTAAGGAAAGTCTTAAGTCGGACGGGGCCGACTATATTATACCCTGCACCACTTTGTGGATCTGAATTTTCGATACCATATCATATCCGTCAAATGTGTTGGGTGCTATATATAAAGGTTTGTCCCAAATACATACATTTAAATATCACTCGATTTGGACAGAATTTGATAGATTTCTACAAAATCTATAGACTCAAAATTTAAGTCGGCTAATGCACTAGGGTGGAACAAAATGTTAGTAAAAAAATATGGGAAACATTTAAATCTGAAGCAATTTTAAGGAAACTTCGCAAAAGTTTATTTATGATTTATCGCTCGACATATATGTATTAAAAGTTTAGGAAAATTAGAGTCATTTTTACAATTTTTCGACTAAGCAGTGGCGATTTTACAAGGAAAATGTTGGTATTTTGACCATTTGTGTCGAAATCAGAAAAACATATATATGGGAGCTATATCTAAATCTAAACCGATTTCAATCAAATTTGGCACACATGACTATATTAATAATTGTACTCCTAGTGCAAAATTTCAACCAAATTGGGCCAAAACTCTGGCTTCTGGAGCCATATAACTCCTTATCGGGCGAAAAATATATATGGAAGCTATATCTAAATCTTAACCGATTTCAATCAAATTTGGCACACTTGACTATACTACCAATTGTACTTCTTGTGCAAAATTTCAAGCTAATCGGTATAAAACTCTGGCTTCTGGGTCCATATAAGTCCATATCGGGCGAAAGATATATATGGGAGCTATATCTAAATCTGAATCGATTTCAACCAAATTTGGCACGCATAGCTACAATGCTAAATTTACTCCCCGTGCAAAATTTCAACCAAATTGGGCCAAACCTCTGGCTTTTAGGGCCATATTAGTCCATATCTGGCGAAAGATATATATGGGAGCTATATATAAATCTGAACCGATTTCAATCAAATTTTGCAAACTTGACTATACGACTAAGTGTTATGTTTGTACAAAATTTCAAGCAAATCCGTATAAAACTCTGGCTGCTGGGTCCATGTTAGTGCATATCGGGCGAAAGATATATATGGGAGCTATATCTAAATCTGAACCGATTTCTTCCAAAATCAATAGGGTTCTATTCTGACCCAATTTAGGAACATGTGCCAAATTTGAAGGCGATTGGACTTAAATTGCGACCTAGACTTTGATCACAAAAATGTGTTCACAGACAGACGGACGGACGGACGGACAGACGGACATGGTTATATCGACTCAGGGACCCACCCTGAGCATTATTTCCAAAGACACCATGTGTCTATCTCGTCTCCTTCTGGGTGTTACAAACATATGCACTAACTTATAATACCCTGTTCCACAGTGTGGCGCAGGGTATAACAAGTAAGGAAAGTCTAAAGTCGGGCGGGGCCGACTATATTATATCCTGCACCACTTTGTAGTCGTATGAGTGTAAATCGGGCGAATGCTATATATGGGAGCTATATCTAAATCTGAACCGATTTCAACCAAATTTGGCACGCATAGCAACAATGCAAATTCTACTCCCTGTGCAAAATTTCAACTAAATCGGAGTTAGAAATTGGCCTCTGTGGTCATATGAGTGTAAATCGGGCGAATGCTATATATGGGAGCTATATCTAAATCTGAGCCGATTTCAATAAAATTTGGCACACTTGACTACACTACTAATTGTACTCCCTGTGCAAAATTTCAACCAAATTGGGGTAAATCTCTGGCTTCTGGGACCGTATTAGTCCATATCGGGCGATAGATATATATGGGAGCTATATCTAAATCTGAACCGATTTCAATAAAATTTGGCACACTTGACTATAGTACTAATTGTTCTTCTTGTGCAAAATTTTAAGCAAATTAGGGTAAAACTCTGGCTTCTGGAGCCATATAAGTCCATATCGGGCGAAATATATATATGGGAGCTATATCTAAATCTGAACCGATTTCTTCCAAAATCAATAGGGTTCTCCCATATATATGTTTCGACACAAATTGTCAAAATACCAACATTTTCCTTGTAAAATCGCCACGGCTTAGTCGAAAAGTTGTAAAAATGACTCTAATTTTCCTAAACTTCTAATACATACATATCGAGCGATAAATCATAAATAAACGTTTGCGAAGTTTCCTTAAGATTGCTTCAGATTTAAATGTGTCCCATATTTGTTTACTAACATTATGTTCCGCCCTAGTGCATTAGCCAACTTAAATTTTGAGTCTATAGATTTTGTAAAAGTCTATCAAATTCTGTCCAGATTGAGTGATATTTAAATCTATGTATTTGGGACAAACCTTTATATAACATAGCGCCCAACACATTTGACGGATGTGGTATGGTATCGAAAATTTAGATCTACAAAGTGGTGCAGGGTATAATATAGTCGGCCCCGCCCGACTTTAGACTTGCCTTACTTGTTTGTTACTAACATTGTGTTCCACACCGGGGGATTAGCCGAATTTTGAAGTCTACAGTTTTTTTTAGAAGTCTAACAAATTTTGTCCAGATCGAGTCAGAATTAAATGTAGGGATGGGAGCCACCGTGGTGCAATGGTTAGCATGCCCGCCTTGCATACACAAGGTCGTGGGTTCGATTCCTGCTACGACCGAACACCAAAAAGTTTTTCAGCGGTGGATTATCCCACCTCAGTAATGCTGGTGACATTTCTGAGGGTTTCAAAGCTTCTCTAAGTGGTTTCACTGGAATGTGGAACGCCGTTCGGACTCGGCTATAAAAAGGAGGTCCCTTGTCATTGAGCTTAACATGGAATCGGGCAGCACTCAGTGATAAGAGAGAAGTTCACCACTGTGGTATCACAATGGACTGAATAGTCTAAGTGAGCCTGATACATCGGGCTGCCACATAACCTAACCTAACCTAAATGTAGGGATAGGAGAACAAAAACGTTTATATATAGCACCCAGCACATTTGACCGATTTTATATGGTATCAAAAATGTGGTCCTACAAAGTGGTGCAAGGTATAATATAGTCGGCCCGCCCAATTTTCCTTACTTGTTTTAGTTCTATTTCTATGGCTTCTATCTCTGATGCAACCGAGCTGAGACTTTGATTGTCAGCTTAATGCCACACCCAGAGAAGGAATATGATCACCTCAAACATGTTTTAAGAGCAAAATGTTATTTTTGGGTGAAGACCATGTAACATGGTTTTCGCAACCATGTTATTTTCTCGGAAATCATGTATCTGATTGCGGCAAGCAGGTTATATTTGACGAGAAAATAACATTTTAGTGACAAACATGTTACATGGTCACCAGACAAAAGTAACATTTTGCTCTTGAAACATGTTTGAGGTGATCATATTCCTTCTCTGCGTGGCATCAGCCAACGTGGAATAATCTCTGGGACTTTGATTGACAATCCATTTACTGAGAGTTCAATATGAGTACAATCTGTAGTTCTATCACGGAGACATTGGTCTTAAATTTAAATACTGAAACTTCCTTCTCCACTGCAGTCATTGAGACTCCAGCCTGTAGTTAGTATCACTTTCAAAGAATGATTAAAATTCACGTACACTGTTCCCGTTCGCCTCTCATAAACAGTTGACCACCTGTATTATGCAGGTAATGCCTTGGTAATTGGTTGATAATAATTCGCATGGAAATTTCGTGAATGAGGCAAACATAGGCCAATTTAGAATTTCTTTGTCAGTGTATCACCAGCATCTATTGATGAATAAGAACATAATGCTTCTCTTCTTTATAATGCTTCTCTTGAGATAACATCACGCACTCGAGTTAATTGGATGCTTGTGTGTGTATATTGTTACGTTAGGAGTAAAGTGTTGCCTCTCCTCACCTAAATTGGATTCCTTTAGTCAACTCGAGAAACAAGCGAGATTGGTTTAACTTTTGTCATAAAAACAACCAAAACAAGTGAGAATTGTTCGACAAGAACAATTCATTCACCATCAAAGCAAACCCGAACAGCAATACAATAAAAATAATTTCCCTCAAACATATCAACTGACATGGATGCCAGTGCGTGTACACTACACACGCACTGGCATCCATTTTCGTCAACAAGAATATTGTCAAAGCAAATTGTAACTGCCATTGTCAAGGAGGCATGCAACAAAATCAATAAAATCCTCACGTAATTGGCTTTGGCCTTTGTTAATTGAAATAGGATTTTCCAGTTTTTTTTCTGTGCATTTAAAAGCGCAACGAATTTTTATTGTATGTAAGGTTTTGGCACCTTTTGCATTAAGAAATTATTAGACTGTCTTCCCATAAGACTCTCTTAATAAATTAATTTGGAATATTTTGAATTAGTACTCTTAAATCTTAAACCGGATCCCAATACGCCTTAAAAAAGGCAGAGTGAGTGCTGTGGATGATGTACATATAAGATAGCATCATCTACGAATAAGGTTTTAAGAGTAACATTGGACAGAGAGGTGAAATTAAAGTGTTACATTAAATAGAGGACAGAGAAGACTGAGAAAAGGAAGACAGATATTATGCACTCTTCCCATATGACACTCTTAACATAATAAATGAATTGCGACTACTTTCAAATATTCCTACTAAACCTTAGGGATTCTAACAGTTTTCGATACAGACAGACCGCACCAAGGCCGTATTCAGGGGGGGGGATGAGGGGGATCAAACCCCCCCGAAATGAATGAATATTTTTATATAAATAAATATATATTTTTAGCTGCATAGAAAAATCTTATCGAAGATGTTGAAGAAAAGCTGGAGGTTTTATTTTGAAAAACGCTTACCTATAAAACTTGCACAAATCATAGAATACTAGTTGAAAAGCCCGTCAAACGACGGTCGAAAAAAAAACAAATTGTTTTTCTTCTCGCACCACAAATTTCATTTTTGGAGAATGTATTTCTGCTTTTTATGTGTGTTTGTTGTTCTTTTTGTGAACATGACTCGCTTTGTTTGGCCATAGCAACAACAACGAAACAGCCAAACACACATGTGTAAATGAAATGGCGCAAAACCTGCGAAAAGAACCTGCCTAATTCAGCGATGGAAGCACTTGGAGAGTGCAATAAAGAGATATTTCCAAACGTGCATATTCTTTTAACAATTTTGGTCACTTTGCCAGTTACTCAGGGATGGAAAATACAATTTTAAGAAAGTACAAAAAAGGTATTTTTTGAGCGGAAAGGTACTTTTTGCTAAATTTCAACAAAAATTTCACTGGAAGATTATTGTCAAGAGACTAAATTTTAAAGAAAATAAAATTTTGAAAAAATTTTCTATAGAAATAAAATTTTGCAAAAAAAATCTGTAGAAAAAAAATGTTGCAAAATTTTTTCTATAGAAATAAAATTTTGCAAAAATATCCTATATAAATTAAATTTTTACAAAATTTTCAATTGAAATAAAATTTTGACAAAATTTTCTATAAAAATAAAATTTTGCAAAAATTCTATATAGAAATAAAATTTTGACAACATTTTCTACCAAAATAAAAAATCGACAGTATAGAATGGCATTCTTTTTTCGACTAAAACATTCTTGAAGTTCAATAAAATCCTGTTTTTGACTATGTCTTTTACAAAATCAAGATTTTCTTCCCACATGAACATGTCTGGTTTGCCATATTTGTAAAAGACTATTAGCAAATAAGGTTGATAAAGACTTTCTCAAAATATTAAAATATTTTGTCAAAGCTATTGTAGCATAAATCTGATATCGACTCAAAAATGTCTACACAAAAGGTACTAAATCATTGGCGACTGAAGAAGTCATTGATTTATTTGCTGCCCAAAAAGCCCGCCGGCTCAATTTAATATTATAAAACAAGTAAGGAAAGTCTAAAGTCGGGTGGGGTCGACTATATTATACCCTGCACCACTTTTTAGATCTAAATTTTCGATACCATATCACATCCGTCAAATGTGTTGGGGGCTATATATAAAGGTTTGTCCCAAATACATAAATTTAAATATCACTCGATCTGGACAGAATTTGATAGACTTCAACAAAATCTATAGACTCAAAATGTAGGTCGGCTAATGCACTAGGGTGGAACACAATGTTAGTAAAAAAAATATGGGAAACGTTTAAATTTGAAGCAATTTTAAGGAAACTTCGAAAAAGTTTATTTATGATTTATCGCTCGATATATATGTATTAGAAGTTTAGGAAAATTAGAGTCATTTTTACAATTTTTCGACTAAGCTGTGGCGATTTTACAAGGAAAATGTCAATTTTTGTCGAAATCAGAAAAACATATATATGGGAGCTATATCTAAATCTGAACCGATTTCAACCAAATTTGGCACGCATAGCTACAATGCTAATTCTACTCCCTGTGCAAAATTTCAACTAAATCGGAGCAAAAAGTTGGCCTCTGTGGTCATATGAGTGTAAATCGGGCGAACGATATATATGGGAGATATATCTAAATCTGAACCGATTTCAATAAAATTTGGCACACTAGACTACACTGCTAGTTGAACTCGTAGTGCAAAATTTCAACCAAATTGGAGTAAAACTCAGGCTTCTGGGACTGTATTAGTCCATATCGAGCGAAAGATATATATGGGAGCTATATCTAAATCTAAACCGATTTCTTCCAAAATCAATAGGTATCTATTCTGAGCCAAAACACATACTTGTGCCAAATTTGAAGTCGATTGGACTAAAACTGCGACCTAGACTTTGATTACAAAAATGTGTTCACGGACAGACGGACATGGCTATATCGACTCAGGAGCCCACCCTGAGCATTTTTGCCAAAGACACCATGTGTCTATCTCGTCTCCTTCTGGGTGTTGCAAACATATGCACTAACTTATAATACCCTGTTCCACAGTGTGGCGCAGGGTATAAATATTGTATACATACCTATGCATAAATAAAATTTTCTACACATGAGATTATATGAATATTTTTTTTTTTTAGTTGAACCCCCTGCGAATTAAAATCCTGGCTACGGCCTTGGACCGCACCTAATTGATGAGGTATAAGTGGGCAGGACGTAGGGAACTGAATGTGAACCCAAAATAAACAGATATATGCCTGTTTCTCTATAGATAAGACATTTTTACAAAATTTGGTAAATATAGAAATTGTGACAAAATTTACTACAAATATAAAATTTTCTATAGAAGAGAATTTTGACAAAATTTCCTATAGGTGGGAAATTTTGACAAAATTTGAAACAAAAATTGAGAAATTTTAATAAAAATTACTTAAGATAAAAACATTTTGACAAATTTTCACCATATATAAGAAACTATGACCAAATGTCTCCAAAAAAGAAATTTTCACAAAATATCCAATAGATAAGAAATTTTTACAAAATTTCCTTTATATGAAAAATTTTAACAAAAAATTCACAAAATTTCCTCAAAAAAAGAATATAATAAATAAGAAATGTAGACAATTTTTTTTGTTAAAAAAAAAAACATTTGAGCAAAATTTTATATAATTATGGACCGATTTCGACCAATTTATGCATGGGCGTTTGAGGCCATATATTAACACCACGTACCGAATTTCAACTAAATCAGATGAATTTTGGTCTTCGAAGAGGCTCCGGAGGTCAAATCTGGTGATCGGTTTATATGGGGGCTATATATAATTATGGACCGATGTGGACCAATTTTTGCATGGTTGTTAGAGACCATATACTAACACCATGTACCAAATTTCAGCCGGATCGCATGAAATTTGCTTCTCTTAGAGGCCTCGCAAGCCAAATCGGGGGATCGGTTTATATGGGGGCTATATATAATTATGGACCGATGTGGACCAATTTTTGCATGGTTGTTAGAGACCATATACTTACACCATGTACCAAATTTCAGCCGGATCGGATAAAATTTGCTTCTCTTAGAGGCCTCGCAAGCCAAATCGGGGGATCGGTTTATATGGGGGCTATACGTAAAAGTGGACCGATATGGCCCATTTGCAATACCATCCGACCTACATCAATAACAACTACTTGTGCCAAGTTTCAAGTCGATAGCTTGTTTCATTCGGAAGTTAGCGTGATTTCAACAGACGGACGGACGGACGGACGGACGGACGGACGGACGGACATGCTCAGATCGACTCAGAATTTCACCACGACCCAGAATATACACAGTCTCACATAAATTTACGTACCCTTGAGGTTTTTACCTTATAACTAAACATGTTTCTTGTTGTTGTTTATAATCCAGACTAAAAAAATCTTCTTGACAATTGACAAATACTTTGTTTTTCAAATTAATTTACAAAATCTGAAGCATATATATGCATATTTTATTATATTTTATTAATTAAAGAAAATACAATTTCTTAAACCGTATGTAAACTTGTGTAAGACTGTGTATATACTTTATGGGGTCTTAGAGCAATATTTCGATGTGTTACAAACGGAACGACAAAGGTTATATACCCCCCATCCTATGGTGGACGTTATAAAAATTATACATGAGCAAGTAATAAGGATTTAAATTCGCTTGGAGAATAGTAAATTTTTCTGTCAAGAAAATTTGTTAAACAATGTAGTACATGTGGTCACAATCAGATATATTAATTTAAATTAATTAAAAATTTATTTCAATTTATCGTCGTTTAAAAAACTGGAAACTATATGACTTACTTAGAGATTTAAACGGTATTATTCATGTTGTGTATACAATATATGGATGCCTCAGATGTTTGAATAAAACTTTTATTTTGTTCCTAAATCTTTTTTTCAACTGTTGTATGAGTGACGATTTTTTGACGAATTCTTTGGGATGAATTGACGATTTTGACGAAAAATATTTTTAAAATTGATGATTTTCAGCCCAAAACAGTTGGCACCACTGATTTGTGTATTTATGACAAAGAGAGTGAGAGAGATTGGGAACCATCGTTGTTATTATTGTTACTGTTTTGTTATTGTTTTGATATCCAAAAAGTGTTTCTATGTCACAATGGAATTTTTCCCTAGAATTGAAGGACCCAAAAAAAACCAAAAAAAAAAAGTCATCGTAACCGAAATAAATTGTCGCTGACACTTTTTGTTTGTTATTGTTGTTATTTTTATTAAAAACAACAACGCCCACATAAAATTCTTCGGAGGGGGTGGGAGAAGGAAATAAAGGGAAATCTTCCTTACGTTCATTGCTTTATTGTTATTGCAAGGTATTCGATTATTGAACGTTGGTAGTTGTGACATTTTTGTTTTCTTCTGTATAGGGAGAGTAGCGGAGGGAGGGGGAGGGAGATTGTTGTTTTCCTTGGCAATAGCTGATTTCATATTACGTGGCTAGGTGTTAGCGAAAAAAGGAAGGCATTGAGGACGAAGGTATAAATTCTAACACTGGCAAAGATGGTGATGATGATTGCAACCAGGGATTACCTTTCTTTCATTGACATTTGATTACCCATAGAATGTGCTTCAGCATTTTTGCGTTATTTCTTCGAAAATTGATAAATATTTTTACAGCGAATAGGTGTCACTTTAGTTAGCTACATTGTTATGGCACTTTTGTATTTTTCCAAAAGTGGGGACGCAATTCCTTTTGAAGTTTGTCGTTTTTAGGGGAAGGCTTTGGGCTGACGCTGACACAAAGGGGGAAACATTTGAAGTGTATTTGCTTAAGATAAGTGAATTTGAGGGTTAAGATAAGCTTGTGGTGTTGTTGCTATTCTTTCAACTCAGCCTACTCAATGTCGTATCATCGAATATTGGTATGTTGGAATGTTTTTCAAATATCTTTCAAATGAAATTAATGTTCAATGACATGCCGATTTAGACAATGGTACTTAGTGACAGTTTAAATAAGTGAGCGCGGAATACAAAAAATAAAATAAAATAAAATAAAATTGAAATAATATTACAAGTTTTAACAATAGAAACAAAGCCGTCTAAAAAACGCATGTATTTATTTCAGTGTAATACTTACCAAATTATTAAAGTTAGTTTATCGCTGCAATGAAAGTGATAAGAAATTTGTTTAATTAAAATTATTTATTTACTTAATTGGATATAATCCTAGGGTAGTGGACATGAGTCATTTTTTGATGCAATTTCAAATATTGGAAAAATACCAAGTATATACGGCCGTTAGTTCGGCCAGACGGAATCTTATATACCCTCCACCACGGATTGCGTAGAAACTTCTACTAAAGACGGTCATCCACAATTAAATTACTTGGGTTGCGGCCGATGGCAAGGTATCTAAAAACTTCTTAACATCATTTTCTAAATTGTACATACAATTATGAACACGAGTCTACTAAAAATGGCAGATTTTTTTACTGTTTGGTAGATTGGTAGAATTCTTGATGTTTTGGAAAATTTTGCAATATATTCCTCTCCAACTGTGAAATGCTTCATAAATTTTACATCAATAGCAACTACTTATGCCAAGTTTCAAGTCGATAGCTTGTTTCGTTCGGAAGTAAGCGTGATTTCAACAGACGGACGGACGTGCTTAGATCGGCTCAGAATTTCACCACGACCCAGAGTATATATATATGTACTTTATGGGGTCTTAGAGCAATATTTCGATGTGTTGCAAACGGAATAACAAAGTTAATATACCCACCATCCTATGGTGGAGGGTATAAAAATAGTGGGGAAAGGTGACAACAGCCGGTAACCATAGAGTATACGTAATATTCTCTCAATTTCCCAAGTTTTTGTAAGGAGGACTTGGTACTAACTATTGGACAAATTTTCATAGATATTTTAATTAAAATATCTAAAACTGGTCAGGACCGACTATGTTATATTACACCCAGCACCATTTTGTGGGCCCAATTGCGTCCTACAAATTTCGCTTGTTTTGACAGTCACTTTTGCCTATTACTAAAATTCTTTTGCATCTAATTCCTTAAATATCATAAGCTTTTACGCTTTCCCAGTATAATAAAGGCACATTCAAAAGGAAATTTTAAACCAATAATGGCATGTCATCAGACACATGGAGAACATTAAAGTAATCGATTGGCAATATCGAGTTGGGTTCATTATTTATGAACATGTCATACCTTAAACACCTAATAAATTTATAATCAAAAATGTTCTTGATAAGCCTTTAGAAACTCATAAATTCTAGCATTGCCAGCCATAAGGAAGCAAGCGTTTGCTATTCACCAGAGTACCTTGAGGTGGAATGAAAATTGTATGGGAAATTTTACACCAAAAAATCACATTTGGAATTCTAGGTCTAAGATTGTTTCTGGAGCACTAAAATTGTTAGCTAATTTATGTGGGAACTGCGATATTTTCAGTGCAGGCCCGAAGCTCTCATTAAGAGAATATTATCAGGTTGCAGTACGGAATATTTGCAGCGAAAATCTCAATAATGGAGCTGTTGGGCTGGAGATCTCCGTGAGGGAAATATTGGTCCGAAGGTCTCAATTAAGGAAATTTTGGTTCGAAGGTCTCAGTATAAGAGCTGTAGGTCCGAAGGTTCCATTATCCCTAAAGATTTCAGTAAGGGAACTGAAGAACCGAAGTCTCAATAAGAGATAAAGGCCGAAGGTCTAATTGAGGGAATAATAGAACCGAAGGTTTCAGTACGGCACATTAGCACAAGGATATTAATAAGGGAACTACAGATCCAAAGGTCTCCATTAAGGTACGCTTGGTACGAAAGTCTGAGTGTAAGAACTGTAAGCCCGAAAGATTCATCGGTACTAAAGGTTTCAGTAAGGGAACATTAGTACCGAAATCTTAGTAAAAGATAATTGCCGAAGGTCTCATTGAGAGAATATTAGAACCGAAGGTTTCTGTACGGAACATAAGCACATAAGATCTCAATAAGGGAGCTATAGATCCAAAGGTCTCCATTAGGGAACGCTTGGTACGAAGGTCTCAGTGTAAGAACTGTAGGCCCGAAAGTTTCATTGGCGCTTAAGGTTTCAGTAAGGGAACATTACTACCAAAATCTTTGTAAAGGATAATTACCGAAGGTCTCATTGAGAGAATAAAAGAACCGAAGGTTTCTATACGGAACATAAGCACATAAGATCTCAATAAGGGAGCTATAGATCCAAAGGTCTCCATTAGGGAACGCTTGGTACGAAGGTCTCAGTGTAAGAACTGTAGGCCCGAAGTTGTCATTGGCGCTTAAGGTTTCAGTAAGGGATAATTAGTACCGAAATCTTAGTAAAGGATAATTGCCGAAGATCTCATTGAGAGAATATTAAAATCGAAGTTTTCAATACGGAACATTAGCACCACAGATTTCAATAAGGTAACTGTAGGTTTGAAGGTGTCAGTGAGGGAACTATAGATTCGACGGTCTCAATTAAGGAACAGTTGCTACGAAAATGTCAGTGTAGGAATTGTAGTTCCGAAGGTTTCAGTGCTGAGGGAATAGTAGCACCGAAGTCTCAATAAGGTATAAGAGCCGGAGGTCTCATTTAGAGAATATTAGAACTGAACGTTTCAGTATGGAACATTAGCACCGAATGTCTTTGCGTTAGACCTATCTCTCATTGAGAGAATAGGTTAGGTTAGGTTAGGTGGCAGCCCGATGTATCAGGCTCACTTAGACTATTCAGTCCATTGTGATACCACATTGGCGAACTTCTCTCTTATCACTGAGTGCTACCCGATTCCATGCTAAGCTCAATGACAAGGGACCTCATTTTTATAGCCGAGTCCGAACGGCGTTCCACACTGCAGTGAAACCACTTAGAGAAGCTTTGAAACCCTCAGAAATGTCACCAGCATTACTGAGGTGGGATAATCTACCGCTGGAAAACTTTTTGGTCGAAGCAAGAATCGAACCCACGACCTTGTGTATGCAAGGCGGGCATGCTAACCATTGCATCACGGTGGCTCATTGAGAGAATATTAGCGCTGAAGATATCAGTACGAGAACACCGTACGGTACAAAGGTCTCCATTAAGGAATGCTTGGTACAAAAGTCTGAGTGTAAGAACTGTAGGCCCGAAAGTTTCATCGGCACTGAAGGTTTCAGTAAGGGAACATTAGTACCGGAATCTTAGTAAAGGATATTTGCCGAAGGTTTCAATACGGAACATTAGCACCAAAGATTTCAATAAGGTAACTGTAGGTTTGAAGGTGTCAGTGAGGGAACTATAGGTTCGACGGTCTCAATTAAGGAACAGTTGCTACGAAAATCTCAGTGTAGGAATTGTAGTTCTGAAGGTTTCAGTGCTGAGGGAACAGTAGTACCGAAGTCTCAATAAAGGATAAGAGCCGGAGGTCTCATTGAGAGAATATTAGAACTGAACGTTTCAGTATGGAACATTAGCACCGAATGTCTTTGCGTTAGACCTATCTTTCATTGAGAGAATATTAGCACTGAAGATCTCAGTACGAGAAGAGTAGTACCAAAGAACACCGTACGGTACAAAGGTCTCCATTAAGGAATGCTTGGTACAAAAGTCCGAGTGTAAGAAGTGTAGGCCCGAAAGTTTCATCGGCACTGAAGGTTTCAGTAAGGGAACATTAGTACCGAAATCTTAGTAAAGGATGATTGCCGAAGGTCTCATTGAGAGAATATTAGAACCGAAGGTTTCTGTACGGAACATAAGCACCAAAGATTTCAATAAGGTAACTGTAGGTTTGAAGGTGGCAGTGAGGGAACTATAGGTTCGACGGCCCCAAGTAAGGAACAGTTGCTACGAAAATCTCAGTGTAGGAAATGTAGTTCCGTAGGTTTCAGTGCAGAGGGACAGTAGTACCGAAGTCTCAATAAGGGATAAGAGCCGGAGGTCTCATTGAGAGAATATTAGAACTGAACATTTCAGTATGGAACATTAGCACCGAATGTCTCAGCGTTAGACCTATCTCTCATTGAGAGAATATTAGCACTGAAGATCTCAGTAAGAGAAGAGTAGTACCAAAGAACACCGTACGGCACAAGGATCTCCATTTGAGAACTGTAGGCCTGAACAATTCATTGACACTGAAGGCTTCAGTAAGAGAATAGTAATACCTAAGTCTCAGTAAAGGAACTGTAGGACCGAAGGTCTCATTGAGAAAATATTGGACCTTCGGTTTCAGTATGGAACATTAGGTCCGAAGGATGCTGCGTTAGACCTCTCTCTCTCGCATTGAGAGAAAATAAGCACAGAGGGTCTCAGTAAGTGAAGAGTAATACCGATGGTGTCCGAGTCTGAATTGAAGACTCGCAGTTCCCATTGGGAGAATATTAGCACTGAAGAGCTTAGTAAGATAACAGTGGTACCAAAGAGAACAGTACGGTACGAATGTCTCCGTTTGAGAACTATAGATCCGAAGGATTCATTGGCACTAAAGGCAGTAAAGGGAACAGTATGTTAGTTGTGAAGTCTCAATAAGGTCCGAAGGTCTTAAAGAGGGATATGCAGACCAGAAGGACTGCTTCAAGGAACTGTAGGTTCGAAGGTCTCTGCATGAGAATTCTTGGGCCGAAGTTCTTATTTAGAGAAAAAAATTGAAGGGGACAATAGCGCCGATTGTCCAAGGGTTAGATATCTACGTCATTACGAGAATATTGGAACTTAATGTATCAGTGTGTTAACTATGAGCTCGAAGATCTCATTTAACAGTAGTACCGATGGTCTCAGTGAGGGAATTTTAGATCCAAAGGTCTTAGTAAGGGGACTATAGGTCAGAACGTCTCAGTTAGCGACGAAGTCTCTGTAAAGCACCGAAGGTCTCTCTCATAAGTGGAGATCCGAAGGTCCGCACCGTGAGTGTGAAAACTGTAGGCTCGATAGCCTAAGTGTGGGAACTGTATGCTCAAAGATCTCAGCAAGGTAACTATAGTTCCAAACGAAGTGCTTAATACGCACACATAATTTCAATACCGAAATTAAAAAAGAATGATGGACACCAATCGAAATTGTATTTCAGTATTGGTTAGAGAGGACATAGTGGGCAGTCGCGTATTCTAAAGTAAATTACTCAGATTCTATTTGAACTAACAAACAAATTGTGTGCGTGAAAGAGATGTTTTCGTAACTATGTCCAGATGACGTTTCACTTAGAAAAACTCAGAAATGTCGCCAGCATTAGTGAGAGATCATAATCCAAAGATGACAAATTTTTAGGCATTTAAATGTAACTGTGATTGAACCCATCATACGTAAAAGGAAGGGGAAAGGTAGCAGATATTTTCAAGCACATAAAACTGTCAAAGTTCGCAAAGAAATATCTGGTTTGGCAAGCCATCTGTACCTGTGGCTTGAAAAGCAGCATTTTCATAGCTTCTGGGACTGTCAACCAAGAAATTTACGTGAAAGAGTGTTTGAATAAACGTCTGCTGCCTTTCCTGAAGAAACACGGTTGTTCCGTACTGTTTTGGCAGGATTTGGCATCTTGCCATTACGGTAAAAAGGCCATGGAGTGGTACACCGCCAACAATGTGCAGGTGGTTCCCAAGGACAAGAACCCTCCCAACACGCCAGAGCTCCGCCCAATTGAGAAATACTGGGCTATTGTCAAGCGGAACCTAAAGAAGACAAAAAAAAAAACTGCTAAGGAGGAGCAGCAGTTCAAGGCAAACTGGCTTTCTGCGGCGAAGAAGGTGGACAAGGTGGCTGTACCAAATCTGATGGCAGGTGTCAAGCGTGAGGCCCGGCAATTCGGATTTGGAAAAGCGAAAGCCTAACTGAGTATTTTTCCTGAATTTTATACTAATTGAACTTGAAAAAGAAATTTAATTTGATTTTTTAAATAAACGATTTCACCGATTTACACGCGTTTTCCCTTGACCAAATTTTGACCGTATCACCCTTTATGGCAATAAAATTTTGGTAGATTATTTTTGGCTCAAGTGGCAATCGCGATTTTTCTGTGATTGGAGATCGGTTTATTTGGGGGCTACATATAATATAGATCGATACGGACCAATTTTGGCATGGTTGTTATCGGCCATACACTAGCGAAATGTACCAAATTTCAACCGGATCTGATGAAATTTGCTTCTCTTAGAGGCCCCGCAAGTCAAATCTGGGGATCGGTTTATATGGGGGCTATATATAATTATGAACCGATGTGGACCAATTTTTGCATGGTTGGTAGAGACTATATACCAACACCATGTTCCAAATTACAGCGGAATCGAAATATGCTTCTCTTAGAGGCTCCGCAAGCCAAATCTGGGGTTCCGTTTATATGGGGGCTATACGTAAAAGTGAACCGATATGGCCCATTTGCGATACCATCCGACCTACATCAATAACAACTACTTATGCCAAGTTTCAAGTCGATAGCTTGAAATTTGCTTCTCTTAGAGGTCCGCAAGCCAAATCTGGGGATCGGTTTATATTGGGGCTACATATAATCATAAACCGATGAGGACCAATTTTTGCACGTTTGTTAAAGACCATATGCTAACCCCATGTACAAAATTTCAGCCGGATCGGATGAAATATACTTTACTTAGAGGCTCCGCAAGCCAAATCTGGGGGTCCGTTTATATGGGGGCTTTACGTAAAAGTGAACCGATATGGCCCATTTGCAATACCATCCGACCTACATCAATAACAACTACTTGTGCCAAGTTTCAAGTCGATAGCTTATTTCGTTCGGTAGTTAGCGTGATTTCAACAGACGGACTGAAATGCTCAGATCGACTCAGAATTTCACCACGACCCAGAATATATATACTTTATGGGGTCTTAGAGCAATATTTCGATGTGTTACAAACGGAATGACAAAGTTAATATACCCCCCATCCTATGGTGGAGGGTATAAAAATAGTGGGGAAAGGTGGCAACAGCCGGTAACCATAGAGTATAAGTAATATTCTGTCAATTTCCCAATTTTTTGTAAGGAGGACTTGATACTAACTATTGGACAAACGTTCATAGATATTTTAATTAAAATATCTAAAACTGGGCAGGACCGACTATATTACACCCACCGTTTTGTGGATCCTAAAAATTTCGCTTGTTTTGACAGTCACTTTTGCCTATTACTAAAATTCTTTTGCATCTAATTCCTTAAATATCATAAGCTTTTACGCTTTCCCAGTATAATAATGGCACATTCAAAAGGAAATTTTAAACCAATAATGGCATGTCATCAGACACATGGAGAACATTAAAGTAAGCGATTGGCAATATCGAGTTGGGTTCATTATTTATGAACATGTCATACCTTAAACACCTAATAAATTTATAATCAAAAATGTTCTTGATAAGCCTTTAGAAACTCATAAATTCTAGCATTGCCAGTCATAAGGAAGCAAGCGTTTGCTATTCACCAGAGTACCTTGAGGTGGAATGAAAATTGTATGGGAAATTTTACACCAAAAAATCACATTTGGAATTCTAGGTCTAAGATTGTTTCTGGAGCACTAAAATTGTTAGCTAATTTATGTGGGAACTGCGATATTTTCAGTGCAGACCCGAAGCTCTCATTAAGAGAATATTATCAGGTTGCAGTACGGAATATTTGCAGCGAAAATCTCAATAATGGAGCTGTTGGGCTGGAGATCTCCGTGAGGGAAATATTGGTCCGAAAGTCTCAATTAAGGAAATTTTGGTTCGAAGGTCTCAGTATAAGAGCTGTAGGTCCGAAGAATTCATTATCCCTAAAGATTTCAGTAAGGGAACTGAAGAACCGAAGTCTCAATAAGAGATAAAGGCCGAAGGTCTAATTGAGGGAATAATAGAACCGAAGGTTTCAGTACGGCACATTAGCACAAGGATCTTAATAAGGGAACTACAGATCCAAAGGTCTCCATTAAGGTACGCTTGGTACGAAAGTCTGAGTGTAAGAACTGTAAGCCCGAAAGATTCATCGGTACTAAAGGTTTCAGTAAGGGAACATTAGTACCGAAATCTTAGTAAAAGATAATTGCCGAAGGTCTCATTGAGAGAATATTAGAACCGAAGGTTTCTGTACGGAACATAAGCACATAAGATCTCAATAAGGGATCTATAGATCCAAAGGTATTAGAACCGAAAGTTTCTGTACGGAACATAAGCACATAAGATCCCAATAAGGGAGCTATAGATCCAAAGGTCTCCATTAGGGAACGCTTGGTACGAAGGTCTCAGTGTAAGAACTGTAGGCCCGAAGTTTTCATTGGCGCTTAAGGTTTCAGTAAGGGATCATTAGTACCGAAATCTTAGTAAAGGATAATTGCCGAAGATCTCATTGAGATTTCAATACGGAACATTAGCACCAAAGATTTCAATATGGTAACTGTAGGTTTGAAGGTGTCAGTGAGGGAACTATAGGTTCGACGGTCTCAATTAAGGAACAGTTGCTACGAAAATCTCAGCGTAGGAATTGTAGTTCCGAAAGTTTCAGTGCTGAGGGAACAGTAGTACCGAAGTCTCAATAAGGTATAAGAGCCGGAGGTCTCATTTAGAGAATATTAGAACTGAACGTTTCAGTATGGAACATTAGCACCGAATGTCTTTGCCTTAGACCTATGTCTCATTGAGAGAATAGGTTAGGTTAGGTTAGGTGGCAGCCCGATGTATCAGGCTCAGACTATTCAGTCCATTGTGATACCACATTGGCGAACTTCTCTCTTATCACTGAGTGCTACCCGATTCCATGCTAAGCTCAATGACAAGGGACCTCATTTTTATAGCCGAGTCCAAACGGCGTTCCACATTGCAGTGAAACCACTTAGAGAAGCTTTGAAACCCTCAGAAATGTCACCAGCATTACTGAGGTGGGATAATCCACCGCTGGAAAACTTTTTGGACGAAGCAAGAATCGAACCCACGACCTTGTGTATGCAAGGCGGGCATGCTAACCATTGCATCACGGTGGCTCATTGAGAGAATATTAGTGCTGAAGATATCAGTACGAGAAGAGTAGTACCAAAGAACACCGTACCGTACAAAGGTCTCCATTAAGGAATGCTTGGTACAAAAGTCTGAGTGTAAGAACTGTAGGCCCGAAAGTTTCATCGGCACTGAAGGTTTCAGTAAGGGAACATTAGTACCGGAATCTTAGTAAAGGATATTTGCCGAAGGTTTCAATACGGAACATTAGCACCAAAGATTTCAATAAGGTAACTGTTGGTTTGAAGGTGTCAGTGAGGGAACTATAGGTATGACGGTCTCAATTAAGGAACAGTTGCTACGAAAATCTCAGTGTAGGAATTGTAGTTCTGAAGGTTTCAGTGCTGAGGGAACAGTAGTACCGAAGTCTCAATAAAGGATAAGAGCCGGAGGTCTCATTGAGAGAATATTACACCTGAACGTTTCAGTATGGAACATTAGCACCGAATGTCTTTGCGTTAGACCTATCTTTCATTGAGAGAATATTAGCACTGAAGATCTCAGTACGAGAAGAGTAGTACCAAAGAACACCGTACGGTACAAAGGTCTCCATTAAGGAATGCTTGGTACAAAAGTCTGAGTGTAAGAACTGTAGGCCCGAAAGTTTCATCGGCACTGAAGGTTTCAGTAAGGGAACATTAGTACCGAAATCTTAGTAAAGGATGATTGCCGAAGGTCTCATTGAGAGAATATTAGAACCGAAGGTTTCTGTACGGAACATAAGCACCAAAGATTTCAATAAGGTAACTGTAGGTTTGAAGGTGGCAGTGAGGGAACTATAGGTTCGACGGCCTCAAGTAAGGAACAGTTGCTACGAAAATCTCAGTGTAGGAAATGTAGTTCCGTAGGTTTCAGTGCTGAGGGAACAGTAGTACCGAAGTCTCAATAAGGGATAAGAGCCGGAGGTCTCATTGAGAGAATATTAGAACTGAACATTTCAGTATGGAACATTAGCACCGAATGTCTCAGCGTTAGACCTATCTCTCATTGAGAGAATATTAGCACTGAAGATCTCAGTAAGAGAAGAGTAGTACCAAAGAACACCGTACGCCACAAGGATCTCAATTTGAGAACTGTAGGCCTGAACAATTCATTGACACTGAAGGCTTCAGTAAGGGAATAGTAATACCTAAGTCTCAGTAAAGAACTGTAGGGTCGAAGGTCTCATTGAGGAAATATTGGACCTTCGGTTTCAGTATGGAACATTAGGACCGAAGGATTCAGCGTTAGACCTCTCTCTCGCATTCAGAGAAAATAAGCACAGAGGGTCTCAGTAAGTGAAGAGTAGTACCGATGGTGTCCGAGTCTGAATTGAAGACTCGCAGTTCCCATTGAGAGAATATTAGCACTGAAGAGCTTAGTAAGATAACAGTGGTACCAAAGAGAACAGTACGGTACGATGGTCTCCGTTTGAGAACTATATATCCGAAGGATTCATTGGCACTAAATGCAGTAAAGGGAACAGTATGTTAGTTGTGAAGTCTCAATAAGGTCCGAAGGTCTTAAAGAGGGATGGCACACCAGAAGAACTGCTTCAAGGAACTGTAGGTTCGAAGGTCTCAGCATGAGAATTCTTGGGCCGAAGTTCTTATTTAGAGAAAAACACTGAAGGGGACAATAGCGCCGATTGTCCAAGGGTTAGATATCTATGTCATTACGAGAATATTAGAACTTAAGGTATCAGTGTGTAAACTATGAGCTCGAAGATCTCTTTGAACAGTAGTACCGATTGTCTCAGTGAGGGAATTTTAGGTCTAAAGGTCTTAGTAAGGGGACTATAGGTCAGAACGCCCCAGTTAGCGACGAAGTCTCTGTAAAGCACCGAAGGTCTCTCTCATAAGTGGAGATCCGAAGGTCCGCACCGTGAGTGTGAAAACTGTAGGCTCGATAGCCTAAGTGTGGGAACTGTATGCTCAAAGATCTCAGCAAGGTAACTATAGTTCCAAACGAAGTGCTTAATACGCACACATAATTTCAATACCGAAATTCAAAAAGAATGATGGACACCAATCGAAATTGTATTTCAGTATTGGTTAGAGAGGACATAGTGGGCAGTCGCGTATTCTAAAGTAAATTACTCAGATTCTATTTGAACAAACAAACTATGTCCAGATGACGTTTCACTTAGAAAAACTCAGAAATGTTGCCAGCATTAGTGAGATACCATAATCCAAAGATGACAAATTTTTAGGCATTTAAATGTAACTCTGATTGAACCCATCACACTTTGTATGCAATTTAGGCATGCTAACCATTGTGCCACCATGGGTCCCCGTAAATAATACAGGTGAATATTCATGAGCCAAGAGAATTTTAGTGTCTTAGGAGATTTTTCATAATCCGTTAGATTGGTCGTCAGAGAGGTCATTAACTTGCGTGCATGAGTGCCTGTTTCGATCATTAGTATGCGAGAGTATGAATTTCCCGCTCTTGAGTGTGTGTGTGTGGGAGTCTCTAAAACGTTTTCGAGAGAGATTGTGAATACGGATCAGTGCTAGTGAAAAATTGAGTGAAGTAGATTTTGGAAAAAAGTGGAGTAGATTGAACAAGTATATACGGCCGTAAGTTCGGCCAGGCCGAAGCTTATGTACCCTCCATCATGGATTGCGTAAAAACTTCATCTAAGCACTGCCATCCACAATCGAATTACTTAAGTTGTGGTAACGCTTGCCGATGGCAAGGTATCTTAAAACCTCCTAACACCATCTTCTAAATTGTATGTAAGTCCATACGTGGTATATATTAAATCAAAAAAGATCGATCCAATACGTATATAATTCAGTTTGACAAAGTAGACATAAAATTTTAACAAAATTTTCTACAGAAATAAAATTTTAACAAAATTTTCTCTAGAAATAAAATTTTGACAAAATATTCTATAGAAATAAAATTTTGGTAGATTATTTTTGGCTCTAGTGGCAACCATGATTATGAGCCGATATGGACCAATTTTTGTGTGATTGGACCAATTTTGGTATGGTTGTTAGCGACCATATACTAACACCACGTGCCTAATTTGAACCGGATCGGATGAATTTTGCTCCTCCAAGAGGCTCCGGAGGTCAAATTTGGAGAATGTTTTATATGGGGGCTATATATAATTATGGACCGATATGGACCAATTCTGGCACGGTTGTTAAAGATCATATACTAACACCATGTTCCAAATTACAATCGGATTGGATGAAATTTGCTTCTCTTGGAGACTTCGCATGCCAAATCTGGGGATCGGTTTATATGGGGGCTATATATAATTATGAACCGATGTGGACCAATTTTTGCATGGTTGTTAGGGTTCGATTCCTGCTTCGACCGAACACCAAACAGTTTTTCAGGGGTGGATTATCCCACCTCAGTAATGCTGGTGACATTTCTGAGGGTTTCAAAGCTTCTCTAAGTGGTTTCACTGCAATGTGGAACGCCGTTCGGACTCGGCTATAAAAAGGAGGTCCCTTGTCATTGAGCTTAACATGGAATCGGGCAGCACTCAGTGATAAGAGAGAAGTTCACCAATGTGGTATCACAATGGACTGAATAGTCTAAGTGAGCCTGATACATCGGGCTGCCACCTAACCTAACCTAACCTAACCTAGGGACCATATACCAATATCATGTACCAAATTTCAGGCGGAACGGATGAAATTTGCTTCCCTTTGAGGCTCCGCAAACCAAATCTGGGGATCGGTTTATATGGGCGCCATATATAATTATGGACCGATGTGGACCAATTTTTGCATGGTTGTTAGAGACCATATACCAACATCATGTACCAAATTTCAGCCGGATCGGATGAAATTTGCTTCTCTTTTAGGCTCCGCAAGCCAAATCTGGGGATCAGTTTATATGGGGGCTATATATAATTATGGACCGATGTGGACCAATTTTTGCATGATTGTTAGAGACCATATACCAACACCATGTACCCAATTTCAGCCGGATCGGATGAAATTTGCTTCTCTTTTAGGCTCCGCAAGACAAATCTGGGGATCGGTTTATATGGGGGCTATATATAATTATGGACCGATATGGACCAATTTTTGCGCGGTTGTTAGAGACCATATACTAACACCATATACAAAATTTCAGCCGGATCGGATGAAATATGATTCTGTTAGAGGCTCCACAAGCCAAATCTGAGGGTCCCTTTATATGGGGGCTATACGTAAAAGTGGACCGATATGGCCCATTTTCAATACCATCCGACCTACATCGATAACAACTACTTGTGCCAAGTTTCAAGTCGATAGCTTGTTTCGTTCGGAAGTTAGCGTGATTTCAACAGACGGACGGACGGACGGACGGACATGCTTAGATCGACTCAGAATTTCACCACGAACCAGAATATATATACTTTATGGAGTCTTAGAGCAATATTTCGATGTGTTACAAACGGAATGACAAAGTTAATATACCCCCATCCTATGATGGAGGGTATAATAAAATTGAAGTAGCATACATTTTTGAAAACAAAACAATAGAATTCATTTTATTAAACCCTCCGCCATAGGATGGGGGTATATTAACTTTGTCATTCCGTTTGTAACACATCGAAATATTGCTCTAAGACCCCATAAAGTATATATATTATGGGTCGTGGTGAAATTCTGAGTCGATCTGAGCATGTACGTCCGTCTGTTGAAATCACTCTAACTTCCGAACGAAACAAGCTATCGACTTGAAACTTGGCACAAGTAGTTGTTATTGATGTAGGTCAGATGGCATTGCAAATAGGCCATATCGGTCCACTTTTACGTATAGCCCCCATATAAACGGAACCCCAAATTTGGCTTGCGGGGACTCTAAGTGAAGCAAATTTCATCCGATCCAGCTGAAATTTGGTACATGGTTTCAGCATATGATCTCTAACAACCATGCAAAAATTGGTCCACATCGGTCCATAATTATATATAGCCCCCATATAAACTGATCCCCCGATTTGGTTTGCGGAGCCCCTAAGAGAACCAAATTTCATTCGATCCGTCTGAAATTTGGTACATGGTGTAAGTACGTGGTCTATGCAAAAATTGGTCCACATCGGTTAATAATTCAATGATTAAAACCGCTATGTTCATAGTAATTAAAGGAATAGGAAAAACAATTAGGTAATATGGGGAAAAATTTAAAAATTTGAAGCAGAACAAAAAGTGAAGCAGATTTTTGGAAGAAGGAGTGACGAAGTAAATTTTGTGAAAATGAAGCAAAATACTTCGATTAAAGTAGTAGCGGCAGCACTAATACGGATTTTTAATTCGTGAGTGTGAGTGAGCTTGATTCATACAAAAAATATTGAACATCTTTGACATTTTGGAGAGGAGAGCTTTATTTCAAAATGTTTGGTGGTCTGGTATTGCTCACTCGTCTTGGCATAATTCCCTAAAATATTTATAACTTTCAATATATATTTTTTGATATAGTTCTTTTTGGGGAATAACCATTTTCTAAAATATTTATAGACCCTCTATATATTTTTGTGTTGGTCCTCCTTAATGTCCATTATCATCATGGTTTCACGCAAAGGATTACTCTTTGTGATGTTTCAGTGGGAAGGCTAATATTATAGCTTTCTTTTGTATGCATGCACACAAGCATCATTTCTGTACGTGGGAGCTTCATTTTCAAAGATGTTTCGCTGTTGTCTCCTTTATTTCTCTCTCTCTCTCTCTCTCTCTCTTGGCGTAGAAGTTTTATTCTTATTTACCATAAATTATGTTACCTTATTTGGTTCTTTTTTTATTCCCATTATTATTTATGCATACCCATGTATGCTGCCTTTATGTTTGTACTACATATGTGACACCCTAATGCATCCACCACCACCACCAATCACGGTAATATTTATGAACTCCTCGGTGTCCTCATATTCATTCACATGCCTTCAATTTCTTATGATTCTTTTTATGTTTGAAAAGACTGAGGGTGAGAGGGAGAGAAAAGAGGAGAGCCATCTTACGAAGGTCATATTAGGTGCTACACTAGTTTACATTAATGTTGATAATGTATCAATATATATATATATCTATCATCACAACATAGGGAGAGAGTAAAGAGAACAACATTGAGAGGATATTTCTAGAGAGTCATGTTATTAGCTGATAAAGAACAAAAATCTCAATAATTAGTTGATATTTGGATTTTTAGACTTATGGTAGAAACCATTAAAACAATTTCAACAAATTTATAACAAAAAAAACAAAACATTTAATTTGATCAAAAAAATAATATATTTGAAATACAAAATGCCTTTCTTTGTAGTAAGTAACATGCAGTCTTTTCCCTTAAATATTTGTTATATGCTCATATATGCTCTCTTTGAGCAGACCAGTGTAAATATCATTATGTCTAATGTCAGTCCATGTTAAGACCATAGAGTAAAACATATCACGCTACAGTTGATAAGAGCTTTTATTTTCTATGTCAAAATGGTTTCCTCTGGATATTCTTCATATATTCAGACATGTAAAATTTTTGTATGGACACGTAAAAACCATTTAGTTTTATGACTCCATTCCTCCTAAGCTTCAATACTTAAGGAACTAGAAGGAAATTTCATATCTCGAAATATCAAAAAAACAAAGAGATATTGAGAGCCAATTGAAGGGCACTCATGTAATAAAGCTTTGAGAATTAATTAACACAAATTGCCTATACTAATATTAGGCCACATAAAGTATGTGTAGATATTTTCTTTTCGTTTTGTCTGAATTAATTTTCCGACACAGAAAATAAAAATGAGCACTGATGATGATAAATATATACGAGTAATATCATATAAGAAGCTTAAAATTTTGTCAAAATTTTATTTCTATAGAAAATTTTGTCTAAATTTTATTTCTATAGAAAATTTTGTCGCAATTTTATATCTATAGAAAATTTTGTCAAAAATTTATTTCTATAGAAAATTTTGTCAAAATTTTATTTCTATAGAAAAATTTGTCAAAATTTTATTCCTATAGAAAATTTTGTCAAAATTTTATTTCTATAGAAAATTGTCTCATAATTTTATTTTTATAGAACATTGTGTCAAAATTTTATTTCTATAGAAAATTTTGTCAAAATTTTATTTTTATAGAAAATTTTGTCAAAATTTTATTTTTATAGAAATTTTTGTCAAAATTTTATTTCTATAGAAAAATTTGTCAAAATTTTATTCCTATAGAAAATTTTGTCAAAATTTTATTTCTATAGAAAATGTTGGCAAAATATTATTTCTATAGAAAAATTTTATTTCTATAGAAAATTTTATTTCTGTAGAAAATTTTGTCAAAATTTATTTCTATAGAAAATTTTGTCAAAATTTTATTTCGATAGAAAATCTTGTCAAAATTTTATTTCTATAGAAAATTTTGTAAACATTTTATTCCTATAAAAAATTTTCACAAAATTTTATTCCTATAAAAAATTTTCACAAAATGTTATTCCTATAGAAAATTTTCTCAAAATTTTATTCCTATAGACAATTTTGTCAAAATTTTATTTCTATAGAAATTTTGTCAAAATTTTACTTCTATAGACATTTTGTCAAAATTTTATTTCTCTAGAAAATTTTGTCAAAATTTTATTTCTATAGAAAATTTTGTCAAAATTTTATTTGTATAGAAAATTTTGTCAAAATTTTATTTCTATAGAAAATTTTGTCAAAATTTTATTTTTATAGAAAATTTTGTCAAAATTTTATTTTTATAGAAATTTTTGTCAAAATTTTATTTCTATAGAAAAATTTGTCAAAATTTTATTCCTATAGAAAATTTTGTCAAAATTTTATTTCTATAGAAAATGTTGGCAAAATATTATTTCTATAGAAAATTTTGTCAAAATTTTATTTCGTAGAAAATTTTGTCAAAATTTTATTTCTATAGAAAATTTTGTTAAAATTTTATTTCTATAGAAAATTTTATTTCTGTAGAAAATTTTGTCAAAATTTTATTTCTATAGAAAATTTTGTCAAAATTTTATTTCGATAGAAAATCTTGTCAAAATTTTATTTCTATAGAAAATTTTGTAAACATTTTATTCCTATAAAAAATTTTCACAAAATTTTATTCCTATAGAAAATTTTCTCAAAATTTTATTCCTATAGACAATTTTGTCAAAATGTTATTTCTATAGAAAATTTTGTCAAAACTTTATTTCTATAGAAAATTTTGTCAAAATTTCATTTCTATAGAAACTTTTGTCAAAATTTCATTTCTACAGAAATTTTTGTCAAAATTTCATTTCTACAGAAAATTTTGTCAAAATTTCATTTCTATAGAAAATTTTGTCAAAATTATATTTCTACTAGCGTAACCCGGCCCGCTTCGCTGCGCCTTCCGAGGCGTATTTGGAGGAACATTTTGCGTTAACTTAGTCAACTATATCCTTCGTGCTGAAAACAAATTCGAAAAGATTTGAATTCTTTTAAACAAATCGGACTACTTGATTTTTCGTTTATAGGTACAAATACGGCGGGAGTGGGTGTACCCTTTGCTCCAAATTTGTTTAATAATGTTCTGTATTCAAGTAGTTGGACAATTTTCTAGATTTCTTGTGAATTTTAAGTGTGGTTTGTCAAGGAAAGGTATCATTCTCCTCAACATATCTGAAAATTAAGCACTATATTATAACATACAAAGAATTACTGTTTCCCATCCAATAAATCGGAAAAAGCAAAAGTAGTAAAAAATTTTACCACATTAACATTTGCTAAAATGTTGGAAAATGATGTACCCTCTACGTTGGCTGCCAATTTCATGTAAATTTAAGTTCTTTACTAAAAAGAAGTCTGGCAGAAGCCTGTGCCAAAATCATCAAATTATGTACCGAGTTCCCATTTAGGGATAACCCTCTACTTTCAATTTAAGAAAAAAAAAACGAACAAAAGGGAACCCTCTCCCCACCTTCGCTCCACTCCGACCTGATATCGGACTATCACGTGCCCTATATTAATTTCGCAACGACTCAATGGTCCCTATAAATTCTATCGAAGTAAATCGACAAAGTTTATTTCAATCCCCAACCAGATATCCCAACCAGATATCGAAAAATTATATACTAATTTAAAAATCATGTATAAATTTAATCACCTCCTCCCACGTTCCCTGTAAATTTCAAGTAGATCGGCGATGTTTAAATTTTGCTCTATTGTTTTAAAGGGACGTCACTTTCCCCGATATAGGGGTGCTATTCACTACGGTGTTTGTCGATCACCGTAGTGAATAGCACCCCTAACCTTCCCTGAAAATTCTTGAAACTGTCCTTCAAGTGTGGGGCAATGAAGGTTGCCTCTTCGGTCATAAACTTCAACCACTGCCTATGTAAATTTCAAGAAAACTTAAGAATTGTTGTTTTTTTTTGCAGTTTTAGAGGAGGACCTCCTCCCCGACTAAATATCGAAAAGTGATGTAGCGTATCTTTTGTAAACGTCCCAGAAAATGTCAAGCAAATTATAAGCCTAAAAGGGCGGCCTCTCCTCCGTCCAAATATCACAAAATCAGGTATCAACTATTAATATCGTAACCTCTCCCCAGTCCTCTGTAAACTTCAAGTAACTCGGTAAAAGTTTAATTGTTTCTCTGTATGTACTTAAGAGAAGCGGATGTCTCCCTATGCACTTTAATTTTTATTAAAAAATCAAGAACCTGATATAAATTTCATAACCCATTTTTTCCGTAAAATTTCAGTCGGGGGAGTTTAGTTTTGTTTGTACTTTGAAACAAAAAAATTCGGGCAAAGGGGTGGTCCCCCTCCCCGACCAAATATCGAAAAATAATGTAGCGGATTTTTGTCTAGATGCCAACCCCAACATTCAATGAAAATTTCAAGCAAATCGCATAATTTTGTTCCAAGTTTCAAAAAGTAGGGCAAGGGGGAGGTCCCCCTCCCCATCCACATATGAAATCATCGGGTACCCCATATTAATTCCATAACCTCACCACATGTTCTCTGTAAATCTCAGATAATTTAGAGAATTTTAGTTTTTTCACTGTACATTAAAAAAAAGTCGAACAAAGGGGAGGCCCCCCTCCGCCACCAAATATCGAAATAAAAAGTAGCGGATCTTTGTCTAGATGCCAACCCCAATCTTCAATGAAAATTTCAAGCAAATCGGTCAACTTTGGTCCAATTTTCAAAAAGTCCGACGAAGGGGAGGTCCCCCTGCGCGACCAGGTGTCAAAAAATGAGGTACCCTATTTTCACCACATGAACGCCCCCTACGATCTCTGAAAGTTTCAAGTAAATAGGTTCAGCCGTTTCAGAGCCAACTCGGAACATACAAACAAACAAACAAACATAGATTGAATTTTATATATATATATAGATAGAAAATTTTGTCAAAATTTTATTTCTATAGAAAATTTTGTCAAAACTTTATTTATATAGAAAATTTTGTCAAAACTTTATTTATATAGAAAATTTTCTCAAAATTTTATTCCTATACACAAGTTTGTCAAAATTTTATTTCTATAGAAATTTTTTTTCAAAATTTTATTCTTATAGAACCTTTTTTCAAAATTTTATTCCCATAGACAATTTTCTCAAAATTTTATTCCTATAGATAATTTTGTCAAAATTTTATTTCTAAAGAAAATTTTGTCAAAATTTTACTCCTATAGACAATTTTGTTGAAATTATATTTCTATAGAAAATTTTGTCGAAATTTTATTTCTATAGAAAATGTTGTCAAAATTTTATTTCTACAGAAAAATTTGATGAGGAATGTGGTAATTCCAACACGTCCGTCCATTCAACCATCTTGCAGTCTATAGGGCTTGTAGTTTAGTCAACGCAATGGTTTTTAAGCTGAGATCAAAACAACAAATAAAATTATATTTCTATAGAAAGTTTTGTCAAAATTTTATTTCGATAGAAAATTTTGACAAAACTTTATAGAAAATTTTTTCAAAATTTAATTTCTATAAAAAAATTTGTCAAAATTTTATATCTATAGAAAATTTTGTCAAAATTGTATTTTTATAGAAAATGTTTTCACAAAATTTTATTACTATAGATAAGTTTGTCAAAATTTTATTTCAATATTTTTTTTTCAAAATTTTATATCTATTGAAAATTTGTCAAAATTTAATATCTATAGAAAATTTGGTCAAAATTGTATTTCTATAGAAAATTTGGTCAAAATTTTATTTCTATAGAAAATTTTGTCAAAATTTTATTTGTATAGAAAATTTTGTCAAAATTTTATTTTATTTATTTAGTTTCTATAAAAAATTTTGTTAAAATTTTATATCTATAGAAAATTTTGTCAAAATTGTATTCTTATCCACAATCGAATTACTTGGGTTACGGGAACACTTGCCGATGACAAGATATCTTAACACTTCTTAACATCGTTTTCTAAATTGAGAGTTAGTACGTACGTGGTATATATTAGACAAAAAAGGTATGTATAGGTAAGTCTACAAATAATTACCAATCGATATGGACTTTTGCACGGTACATAGAGAGCCAGAATTGAAATATGGGGGTTGCTTATATGGGGGCTATATACAATTATGAACTTGATATGGACCAATTTTTTGTGATTGGGGGTCGATTTATTTGAGGGCTATATATAACTACAGACCGATATGGACTTAGTTAGGCATAGTTGTTAATGGCCATATACTAGCACGGTATGGTTGTTAAATATCATATACTAACACCACGTACCAAATTTCAACCAGATCGGATGAATTTTGCTTGTTTAGAAAACACCGGAGGTCAAATCGGTTTATATGGGGGCTATATATAAATATGGACTGATATGAACCAATTCCTGCATGGTTGTTGGATACCATATACTAACATCACGTACCAAATTTCAACTGAATCGGATGAATTTTGCTCTTCCAAGGGGCTCCGGAGGTCAAATCTGGGGATCGGTTTATATGGAGGCTATATATAATTATTGACCGATGAAATTTACTTCTCTTAGAGGCTCCGCAAGCGAAATCGGGGGATCGGTTTATATGGGGGCTATATGGGTGTTTCCAAAGTAACGGTCGTTACCGATATTCTGTGATTTTTTAAATAAAATTCCACCCTAAGAATATATGTGACGAGGATTGCTTAATTTTGGACCTGCGAAAGTTCAAGCTTCGGTAGCAGCCGAAAGCATTCATAAAAAATCTAATTTCAGTACTATTTTTGACCATCAAAAAAGTAACGGTCGTTACTTTATAAATGTGCTGTTTTCATATTTCGGAAACAAATATCATGTATTGTAAAATTTTGCACAGAATGTGTCAAGTA
Organism: Haematobia irritans; assembly: GCF_050003625.1. Taxonomy (NCBI): domain Eukaryota; kingdom Metazoa; phylum Arthropoda; class Insecta; order Diptera; family Muscidae; genus Haematobia; species Haematobia irritans. Next base: position 192,531,319 of record NC_134400.1, on the reverse strand, counting down.
AAAAATCTGATTAAATTCTTTGTAATGTTTTCTTTCAGTAATAGATTTGTTTTCAAATCAAAGAAAATTATTTATCTAAATAAAATTCTTTTAAAAAGTAACGGTCGTTACAATATAAAAACTTAAACGATTTTTGTGTTAGAATTCATTTATTGTGGGTAAAAAAACATAAACGAAAAGCTATATTCTATTTCATAATTCTTACATACTTTTATTCGATATGAGAACAGTAAACATCATTGCAATCTAAGCGTTTTAGGGTGTTGATTTTTAAAGTTGATATGCCAGTTAAGGGGTCATATACTTTGGAATTACCCATATATAATTATGGACCGATGTGGACCAATTTTGGAGCCTATATATAATTATTGACCGATGTGGACCAATTTTTGCATGGTTGTTAGAGACCGTATACTTACACCATGCACCAAATTTCAGCCGGATCGGATGACATTTGCTTCTCTTAGAGGCCTCGCAAGCCAAATTTTGGGGGTCCGTTTATATGGGGGCTATACGTAAAAGTGGACCGATATGGCCCATTTGCAATACCATCCGACATACATCAATAACTACTTGTACCAAGTTTCAAGTCGATAGCTTGTTTCGTTCGGAAGTTAGCGTGATTTCAACAGACGGACGGACGGACATGCTCAGATCGACTCAGAATTTCACCACGATCCAGAATATATATACTTTATGGGGTCTTAGAGCAATATTACGATGTGTTACAAACGGAATGACAAAGTTAATATACCCCCATCCTATGGTGGAGGGTATAAAAGTGTTGTTCCACCAAGACAAAGCACCGTGCCACAAGTCATTGAGAACGATGGCAAAAATTCATGAATTGGGCTTCGAATTGCTTCCCCTCCCACCGTATTCTCCAGATCTGGCCCCCAGCAACTTTTTCTTGTTCTCAGACCTCAAAAGGATGCTCGCAGGGAAAAAAATTGGCTGCAATGAAGAGGTGATCGCCGAAACTGAGGCCTATTTTGAGGCAAAACCGAAGGAGTACTACCAAAATGGTATCAAAAAATTGGAAGGTCGTTATAATCGTTGTATCGCTCTTGAAGGGAACTATGTTGAATAATAAAAACGAATTTTGACAAAAAAATGTGTTTTTCTTTGTTAGACCGGGGACTTATCCGCCAACCTATTATATTTCTATAGAAAATATTTTCGAAATTTTATTTGTATAGAAAATTTTGTAAAAATGTTATTTCTTTTTGTCAAATTTTGTCAAAACTTTATTTCTATAGAAAATTTAGTCAAAATTTTATTTTTGTTGTTTTGATCTCAGCTTAAAAACCATTGCGTTGACTAAACCAAAAGAATAGCTTATCCAACAGAGGAAAACAATATTTGTCAAATTTATTTTGGCAAAGCCCTGTAGACTGCTAGATGGTTGGATGGACGCACGTTTCGCAATTACCACATTCCTCATTTCTGAGTACGCATAAGCTCAAAACTGCAAGCTTGCAACACTAGAGTTACCAAATCTCGAAATATAAATGGGATTGAGCTGTCTAATTTTCACCCGATTTTTCTGAGATTCTGACCATAAGCTAATGACCTTTTTATATTGCTTTTCGCTTTTTTATATTATTGCTCGTTGCATCTGCTTGCCCCTCACTCAATTACATTGGCAAATAAGCCATTACGAAATTTAGTTTGAAATCTATCCACAATATTCAATAAACGTTAGCTACAGCTACTCCAACCAATCTACTCGTAGACGCACAACAACCGTGAAATCCGTTTAACAAGAACTTGACATTTTCCAAAGGTAAACAAAAAGCATCCAACATCGAAAACCAGAGCAAATACTTTAAGACGACCATTGTCCATATTTGGTTGAAAACTCTTGACACGTGAGCTTGCTTGCTTGCATGTATGGCCAAGTGCTCAAACAGCATCAACAGACCGTCCAGAATTGCTATTGCAATTTCACTCGTTAGGTGCATGACCAAACAAAACAGGTTTTTTTGCAATGGTCTGTGAAAAGTGGAAATGCAAGGGTAAAGGAGGAAAATAGTTACGTTTGAATGTCCCTAACAATATCCACTAGTTTTTTTTTTTCAAAAGGAGATTAGTCGTCTAACATATGCCTGGAATGTTGAATAATTCCAAGAGTATTCTTCTTGGATATTGCCATAGTGTACGGAGGAGGGTAGCTACTTATATATTGGATTATGTCATACAACCAAGAACACACATACAATTTTCTGTTATGTTATTAATATAAACTTTTTCTTGAAATAAAAACCAAGATAAATCAAGAGTTATATGGTGATGTGGTAGAATAATAGTCAGACCAAATATAAAAATACACAAAGATTAGAAATATAATAAAGAGTGCCCTCCGACTGATTGGAAATCAATGTTGCCAGAAATAGGGAAAATTCCCTACAATTAGGGACTTTTTCACTCAACACAATTATTAGTCATTTTTACATTTTGGTAGCTCTAGAGGAGGTAATTAGAAGCCGACAAGAGTTGATTTTTAACAATGTATGGTAACCACGGTTACCTTACCAAATTTTGAAGAAAATTTTACCAGAAATCTACCAAACAAATATTTCTATAGAAAATTTTGTCAAAATTTTATATCTGTAGAAAATTTTCTCAAAATTTTCTTTTTATAGAAAATTTTGTCAAAATTTTATATCTGTAGAATATTTGGTCAAATTTTATTTATATAGAAAATTTTGTCAAAATTTTATATCTATAGAAAAATTTGTCAAAATTTCATTTCCATAGAAAATTTTGTCAAAATTTCATTTCTATAGAAAATTTTGTCAAAATTTTATTTCTTAGAAAATTTTGTCAAAATTTTATTTCGATGGAAAATTTTGGCAAAATTTTATTTCTATAGAAAATTGTCTCATAATTTTATTTCTATAGAACATTGTGTCAAAATTTTATTTCTATAGAAAATTTTGTCAAAATTTCATTTCTACAGAAAATTTTGTCAAAATTTTATTTCTATAGAAAAATGTCTCATAATTTTATATCTATAGAACATTGTGTCAAAATTTTATTTCTATAGAAAATTTCATCAAAATTTTATTTCTGTAGAAAATTTAGTCAATACTTTATTTCTATAGAAAATTTTGTCAAAATATTAGTTCTATAGAAAATTTTGTCAAAATATTAGTTCTATAGAAAATGTTGTCAAAATTTTATTTCTATATAAAATTTTGTCAAAATTTTACTTCTATAGAAAATTTTGTCAAAATTTTATATATGTAGAAAATTTGGCCAAAAATTTTCTTTTTATAGAAAATTTTCTCAAAATTTTATTTCTATAGAAAATTTTGTCAAAATATTAGTTCTATAGGCAATTTTGTCAAAATTTTATTTCTATAGAAAATTTGGTCAATTAGAAATTTTGGAGGTAATAAGAAGCCGACAAGAGTTGATTTTTAACAATGTATGGTAACCACGGTTACCTTACCAAATTTTGAAGAAAATTTTACCAGAAATCTACCAAACAAATATTTCTATAGAAAATTTTGTCAAAATTGTATATCTGTAGAAAATTTTCTCAAAATTTTCTTTTTATAGAAAATTTTGTCAAAATTTTATATCTGTAGAATATTTGGTCAAATTTTATTTATATAGAAAATTTTGTCAAAATTTTATATCTATAGAAAATTTTGTCAAAATTTCATTTTTATAGAAAATTTTGTCAAAATTTCATTTCTATAGAAAATTTTTTCAAAATTTCATTTCCATAGAAAATTTTGTCAAAATTTCATTTCCATAGAAAATTTTGTCAAAATTTCATTTCTATAGAAAATTTTGTCAAAATTTTATTTCTTAGAAAATTTTGTCAAAATTTTATTTCGATGGAAAATTTTGGCAAAATTTTATTTCTATAGAAAATTGTCTTATAATTTTATTTCTATAGAACATTGTGTCAAAATTTTATTTCTATAGAAAATTTTGTCAAAATTTCATTTTTACAGAAAATTTTGTCAAAATTTTATTTCTATAGAAAAATGTCTCATAATTTTATATCTATAGAACATTGTGTCAAAATTTTATTTCTATAGAAAATTTCATCAAAATTTTATTTCTGTAGAAAATTTAGTCAAAACTTTATTTCTATAGAAAATTTTGTCAAAATATTAGTTCTATAGAAAATTTTGTCAAAATTTTATTTCTATATAAAATTTTGTCGAAATTGTACTTCTATAGAAAATTTTGTCAAAATTTTATAACTGTAGAAAATTTGGCCAAAATTTTCTTTTTATAGAAAATTTTCTCAAAATTTTATTTCTATAGAAAATTTTGTCAAAATATTAGTTCTATAGAAAATTTTGTCAAAATTTTATTTCTATAGAAAATTTTGTCAAAATTTTATTTCTATAGAAAATTTGGTCAAAATTTTTTTTTACAATTTTGGGATTATTTGTTTGGCTTGAGACCTCAGCCAAAGGTCAACTAACAAAACTAAATTTATTTCTATAAAAAAAAATGTTGTCAAAATTTTATTTCTATAGAAAATTTTATTAAAATTTTATTTCTACCGAAAATTTTCTCAAAATTTTATTTCTATAGATAATTTTGTCAAAATTTCATTTCCATAGAAAATTTTGTCAAAATTTCATTTCTATACAAAATCTAATGAAAATTTTATTTCTATACAAAATCTAATGAAAATTTTATTTCGAAAGAAAATCTAATGAAAATTTTATTTCTATAGAAAATTTTGTCAAAATTTTATATCTGTAGAAAATTTGGTCTACATTTTATTTATATAGAAAATTTAGTGAAAATGTTATTTCTATAGAAAATTTTTTAAAAATTTTTCTTCTATAGAAAATTTTATCAAAAATTTTATTTCTATAGAAAATTTTGTCAAAATTTTACTTCTATAGAAAGTTTTGTCAAAATTTTACTTCTATAGAAAATTTTCTCAAAATTTTATTTCGATAGAAAATTTTGTCAAAATTTAATTTCTATAGAAAAATCTAATGAAAATGTTATTTCTATAGAACATTTTGTCAAAATTTTATTTCTATAGAAAATTTTGTCAAAATTTTAATTCTATAGAAAATATAATGAAAATTTTATTTCTATAGAAAATTTTGTCAAAATTTTATTTCTATAGAAAATTTTGTCAAAATTTTATTTCTATAGAAAATTTTGTATAAATTTTATTTCTATAGAAAATTTTGTCAAAATTTTATTACTTAGAAAATTTTGTCAAAATTTTATTTGGATGGAAAATTTTGTCAAAATTTTATTTGGATGGAAAATTTTGGCAAAATTTTATTTTTTATAGAAAATTGTCTCATAATTTTATTTCTATAGAAAATTTTATTTCCATAGAAAATTTTCTCAAAATTTTATTTTTATAGAAAATTTTGTTTTTTGGAGATCGTTTTATATGGGGACAATACCAAAACTTGGACCGATACACAGAGACTTATTGGGAGAGTCTAGATCCCTAAGAATTCAATCAAAATATGGACCGATTCTAGATTTTTCACTTCGTAAAATCGTATAAATATTGCGGAGTTAGCCCACGTAGTCAAATCGGGAAATCGCTTTATAGGAGGACTATACCACAAAATGGACGGATAGGGTGTGTGTGTGTTATCTGAACACTAATTTATGGACATAAAATTCCTCTAGATTTTCAATTCAAGGCTAATCGGGTAGAAGTTACGGTTTATATGAGGGCTCTATCAAAATCTGGACCGATATAGACCATCGTCGAAGTGGATGGGCTTGCAGAAAAAAAAACGAATATGTTCCAAATTTCCGAACGATAGCTTCATTATTCAAGGATGTAATTTCCACAGAAAACAGACATATGGACATTATTAGATCGTCTTAGAATTTCTCACCGATTAATAGTTAATATATTTCATATAGTCTAAGACCAATAATTCGTTAAGTTACAAACGGAATGACAAAGTTGTTATACCCCCAATTACATTCAATTCATTCTTGTATAGAGAACATGGCAAAAAAAAAAATTTGGTTTGTTTTCCAAAATTTAAGTGAGTTTTTTTCAAAAACTTAACATCAACTTTAGGTCCCATGGTGGTGGGGGTACTACTGCTACAGTCATTATGATCATCATCTTCATCTGGCATATGGTACAAGCATTTACGCAACATTTTGCCATGAGTTTCTGAGTTGCTTGTATAGCAATCACAACTTTGCCCCTTGGATTGTCGGTATGATGGCATCAGTTGCAAAACTTTAATGAATGCGTATTTCAATTTCAATTTTCACACAATCATTTCGTTTTTTTTTTCTTATTGTTTTTGTAGGCAAATGAGTTTCTTGCTTATGCATCTCAACTTCGTTGATTTAAAAAAAAAAAAAAAAACAATTCTCATTTTAAAGGAATTGAAAAGAATTTAATTTAAGTCGACAATAAATGAATTCGAGAATATGTACACCGAACAATATTGACCACTACTTGGCATAGGTAGTTATTCAGGTGGTTTCTGTTGACAACATTTAGTTCATGCGAGAGAAACTCATTCTCAACCAGTCCATTGCATGTATGGCTTATTTTATTGGCCTTTTTCCGTTAAAGAGAGTCTAGGATAGGCGAGTTATTGTGACATTGAACAGTACGGCATCTTACTGTATACAGATAGATTATAATCGTTCTACCGGTGGTTCATTGCAAATCGTTCTGCTCGTAGTTGGGTTAAAATTCTTGGCGGCGTTAAAGGAATTTATTCCCAGCCGCACCGAAAAAAACGTGAACTGTTTTATAGGAAGAATGAACTACCTCGCACGAAAATCGAACTAAATTTTACTCCACATTTTGAGATTTCCACAAAGCGTTATTAAAACCAGGAAAATTTAATGCCCTGTTGCACTTTTTAACTGCAGTTCACGAAATTACATCCTCTCATAGAAGAAAAATGAACTAAAAGTAAAGAAGAAAATTATTGACGCCAAATCATCACCATTTTAACCATACAATAGTTCATTCTTACTATTTTTGGGAATCGTACGAAAATCTTCGTTTGCTTTAGTTCATATTGAACTTATATGTACGGTCATTGAACTTTATACCTACGTTTAGTTCATAACATTTTTGAGACATACTTAAAAAAAGTAAGATTTCATTAAGCTGTAGAAAATTTCGAAAAAAAATAATAATATTTAACTACTAGCAAATAATTTTTTCCAATAAAAATAAGTTAAATTTAGTGTTAGTTAAACTACGGATTTTTATACCCTGCGCCACACTGTGGAACAGGGTATTATAAGTTAGTGCATATGTTTGTAACACCCAGAAGGAGACGAGATAGACACATGGTGTGTGTGTCAGGGTGGGTCCCTGAGTCGATATAACCATGTCCGTCCGTCCGTCTGTATGTGAACACATTTTTGTGATCAAAGTCTAGGTCGCAATTTAAGTCCAATCGCCTTCAAATTTGGCACATGTTCCTAATTTGGGTCAGAATAGAACCCTATTGATTTTGAAAATTGAAATCGGTTCAGATTTAGATATAGCTCCCATATATATCTTTCGCCCGATATGCATTCATATGGACCCATCAGCCAGAGTTTTATACCGATTTGCTTGAAATTTTGTACAAACATAACACTTAGTCGTATAGTCAAGTGTGCAAAATTTGATTGAAATCGGTTCAGATTTAGATATATCTCCCATATATATCTTTCGCCCGATATGGACTAATATGGTCCTAGAAGCCAGAGTTCTGGCCCAATTTGTTTGAAATTTTGCACTAGGAGTACAATTAGTAGTGCAGTTAAGTGTGCAAAATTTGATTGATATCGGTTCAGATTTAGATATAGCTCCCATATATATCTTTCGCCCGATATGGACTAATATGGTTCTAATAGCCAGAGTTTTGGCCGAATTTGATTGAAATTTTGCGAAGGGAGTAGATTTAGCATTGTAGCTATGCGTGCCACATTTGATTGAAATCGGTTCAGATTTATATATAGCTTTCGCCCGATTTACACTCATATGACCACAGAGGCCAATTTTTTACTCCGATTTAGTTGAAATTTTGCACAGGGAGTAGAATTAGCATTGTAGCTATGCGTGCCCAATTTGGTTGAATTCGGTCCAGATTTCAACCAACTCATATGACCACAGTGGCCAATCTTTTACTCCGATTTAATTGAAATATTGCACAGGGTGTAGAATTAGCATTGTAGCTATGCGTGCCAAAATTTGGTTGAAATCGGTTTAGATTTAGATATATCTCCCATATATAGCTTTCGCCCGATTTACACTCATATGACCACAGAGGCAAATTTTTAACTCCGATTTAGTTGAAATTTTGCACAGGCAGTAGAATTAGCATTGTAGCTATGCGTGCCAAATTTGGTTGAAATCGGTTCAGATTTAGATATAGCTCCCATATATATGTTTTTCTGATTTCGACAAAAATGGTCAGAATACCAACATTTTCCTTGTAAAATCGCCACTGCTTAGTCGAAAAGTTGTAAAAATGACTCTAATTTTCCTAAACTTCTAATACATATATATTGAGCGATAAATCATAAAGAAGTTTCATTAAAATTGCTTCAGATTTAAATGTTTCCCATATTTTTTTTTACTAACATTGTGTTCCACCCTAGTGCATTAGCCGACTTAAATATTGAGTCTATAGATTTTGTAGAATCTATCAAATTCTGTCCAGATCGAGTGATATTTAAATGTATGTATTTGGGACAAACCTTTATATATAGCACCCAACACATTTGAAGGATGTGATATGGTATCGAAAATTTAGATCTACAAAGTGGTGCAAGGTATAATATAGTCGGCCCCGCCCGACTTTAGACTTTCCTTACTTGTTTTTTCTGCGCTTGAGTAAATAGAACCGCTAAGACCTTCGGGCCTATAGTTTCCTAATTTAGACCTTCGGCCCTACAGTTCCACCACTGAGTCCTTCGGGCTTAAAGTTCCCCCAATAATACCTCGCGCCTATAGTTGTTTTACTGAGACCTTCGGGCCTACAGTTCCCCTAAATATACCTTCGGCTTATAGTTCCCCCACTAATACCTTCGGGCATACATTTCCTTCACTGAGACCGTAGGACCTACAGTTCCACCACTGAGACATTCGGGCTTGCAATTCCTTTACTGAGACCTTCGGTCCTTTACTTGAGTTTTTCGGATATACAGCTCCACCACAGAGGCCTTTGGATCTACAGTTCCACTATTGAGACCTTCAGGCCTACAGTTGTATCACTGAAATATTTGGATATACAATTTCACCAATTCAGGCTTACAGTTCCCCCACTGATACCTTCTGGCATACATTTTCCTCACTGAGACCTTCGGATTACAATTCCCCCGCTGAGACATTCGAGCTTACTGTTCTCTTACTGAGACATTCAGTTCCTACAGTTCACCCGCTGATATATTCGGGCTAACAGTTCCCTCACTGAGACTTTCGGGCTTACAGTTGTACCACTGAGATCTTCGTATATGCTGCTCCACCACTGATGCCTTCGGGTTTACAGTTTCCCCACTGATACCTTCGGAACTACAGTTCTAGCACTGAAAACTTCGGGCCTAGAGTTCCCCATGGATACCTTGGGAACTGCATTTTCACTACTGATACCTTTGGGCCTATAGTTCCCCCACTGGGACCTGCGGGTCTGCAGTTCCAAAACTGGAACATTTGGTTCTACAGTTCCACCATTGAGACCTTCGAGCTAGTGGAGTAGTTTGCATGATAGTTGTCAGTAATACTAAAACCGACCGTAACCGATTATCGACCCAAAGCTGTTACCGTCCGCTTCAACAGTCTGAAACTCAAAGGTTGCAGCAGCAGATGTTGATTACCGTCATATCGATGAACAAACAAGTACCCGATCCTCTCCTTTCGAGGAATATGTAGCTTCATAATAGTTAACGAACCGAGTTACGGAGAAACGATCAATCCTCTACTATTCAACAAATGCAACAGACTCGGATCCACAGCACCAACTACCGATCATTTGAAGCGTTCTGATAGGTCTGTATGTTATTCCACTGCGTGCTGCTTAGTTTGAGGTGTCCACAATGGCGCTGCATAGTTTACCACTAACCGGCCAATTGCCTGACATATATAGTTAACACAGTTTCTTTGTGCGCATCGCAGTGCTGTCGGCAAGCGACTTGAGCATCTTGTTTCTACCACAGTGGCATGGACAGAAGTCTCAAAAAGGGGTAATTTGTGGTCGGAATTATTGCGTCGTCGATTCTGACATTCAACTACCTGTGTACTTGCGCCGTCTATGTAGTGAATAGTGTGGCTGAAGATTTGGTGAGAATTTCTTGCAGTGAAATAACTGGTGAGATCAGCGGAAAGACGTTCGAACGATCGCATATGTCATCAACAATGGGCCCGGATACCATGATTGTACCATCGTCCACATATGATACAATCTCTACGCCGTGAAGAGGGGGGTGGAATAGAGGACACGTAGAGATTAAACATTATCGGAGGAATCATCCCACCTTGGAGAACTCCCTGTTTCACTCTTCGAGGTCTTGACTTCTTGTCTCGGAATTCCACAAACGACTGGCACTGGCACAGATAATTTTGAACCCAACATTTGGTTCCTGCCGATAGGGACGGAATAGAGGACAAGTAGAGATTAAACATTATCGGAGGAATCACCCCAGCTTGGAAAACTCCCTGTTTCACTCTTCGAGGTCTTGACTTCTTGTCCCGGAATTCCACAAACGACTGGCACTGGCACAGATAATTTAGAACCCACCATTTGGTTCCTGCCGGTAGAGACGTATTCTCGATGTCCTCGAAGAGTCTGGCATGGGTGACCGTATCGAATGCCTTCGATAGGTCAAGCGCCATGAGGACAATCCTATGACTCGGCTTCGACTGGTTGATTCACCTTTACTCGAGCCTTTGTCTGGCTTCAGTAGTGGAATCACCCTACCCATTTTCCAGACATCGGGTAGAATGAGTGAGAGGACAAATTGAGGAGTCTGGTCAAATACTCAACTCCCAGTGGTCACAGATGCCTTATTATTAGAATAAAGATTCCGTCGGTACCCAGCGCCTTAGAACACTTAGAACTGCGACAGGATGTCTCCGCAGTACACCTCTGGATCACCTTTTGTGCGGAGACAAAGATCATCCCAGTGCGTTGACACAATTACATGTTGTCAAAGCAATACCTTTTGGGTAGCTATCGAAGTTGTTATCCAAATCACTATCTTGTAGATAGGCAACCTCCAACCTAAGGATTAATCTTCACGTTCTAGAGCTCCAGATCCAGGATTATAAAAGATAGCCTCTAGATCAGGCAGCATACCAGACAGGTCTGGACAGGATTCATGAGGATACTGTAGCTGAAGCGGTGAGAAGCTAAAAGGTTAATCCTGTACCCGGGTCTCGGTGCCCATAGAATGGGATGAGTGAGACTTTTCACGGCGGACCCAACTATGATCAGCCAAGTGCAGACGCCCCTATTCCTACTTATCATGATTGATAGCAGCGTAGCTGACGTGTGTCCCACCTGTAATCAAGGGCCACATGACACTCGTCACCTTTTCGTTTGCCCAGCTATCCCGTCTCACCACTAGATACTAATTGAACTAAAGGGTGATACGGTCAAAATTTGGTCAATATAAACTTGACGTATTTCCGTCCAAGCAAGAAGAGCAGCGTATCAAAATTTTTCTCGCGCATCGCGAAAATCCGAGCTACTCGCACGCAAAGCTGTCAAAATCGCTAAAAAGTTGCCAAATCAACCGTTACAAATGTAATTAAAGTGTTTGGGGAACGTTTGTCGACAGCCAGGAAGTCTAGATCGGGGGGAAATCGAAAACCGGAAGCCGCTGAGACGACAAAGAGAGTTGCCGGTAGTTTCAAGCGAAACCCTAACCTCTCTAATGGACGACGAAACCTACGTCAAAGCCGACTACAAGCAGCTTCCGGGACAGGAGTTTTATACGGCAAAAGGAAGGGGAAAGGTAGCAGATATTTTCAAGCACATAAAACTGTGAAAGTTCGCAAAGAAATATCTGGTTTGGCAAGCCATCTGTACCTGTGGCTTGAAAAGCAGCATTTTCATAGCTTCCGGGACTGTCAACCAAGAAATTTACGTGAAAGAGTGTTTGAATAAACGTCTGCTGCCTTTCCTGAAGAAACACGGTTGTTCCGTACTGTTTTGGCCGGATTTGGCATCTTGCCATTACGGTAAAAAGGCCATGGAGTGGTACGCCGCCAACAACGTGCAGGTGGTTCCCAAGAACAAGAACACTCCCAAAACGCCAGAGCTCCGCCCAATTGAGAAATACTGGGCTATTGTCAAGCGGAACCTAAAGAAGACCAAAAAAACTGCTAAGGACGAGCAGCAATTCAAGGCAAACTGGCTTTCTGCGGCGAAGAAGGTGGACAAGGTGGCTGTACAAAATCTGATGGCAGGTGTCAAGCGTGAGGCCCGGCAATTCGGATTTGGAAAAGCGAAAGCCTAACTGAATATTTTTCCCGGATTTTATACTAATTGAACTTGAAAAAGAAATTTAATTTGATTTTTTAAATAAACGATTTCACCAATTTACACACGTTTTCCCTTGACCAAATTTTGACCGTATCACCCTTTACCAAAGCATAGCACAAAATGGATGAAATTACATTAAAAACAGCTACAACAACAAGAACAACTGATCATTGGCGAACTGAATTTTTATAAACAGAATTTTTCTTCAACTATGGATCATCAACGAACCGAATTCTACACCAACTATCGAACATCGGCGAACTGAATCTCTTATCAGCTGGCGATCAAGCAACCGTTGAATCGAAGTTCTCATAATCTACCGATTAGGTACGAACTAAATACTTCCTGCATCACAGGGGAAGATACCAATTTTCGATTATCTGTAAATCGTTGACATACCTGGTCTTAGTAGAGAAATTGTCATATACTATCGACGAACCGACGTTCTCATCCACCATCGATTTTAAACGAAGTTAATTTTACATCAACAAATCTTTCATCAAATACCGATAATCTAGCAACCGAAAACACCAATTCCCGATTATATATATAAATCAACGACATCCCGAATGCCTACTCCCATCAGATCCTGATCTTATTATAGAGATTGTAATATATCGTACATGTAGCACGATCACCTAAAAATCGGAGAATAAACGAGCCATAAACTGCCGACTATCAACGAACCGAATTCCTCTTCAACTATCAAACATCGATGACCCAACGTTCTCTTCACTACTGAATATCAAAGAACTGAATTTCTCATTGACTACTGATGATCAATAAATCGAATTTCTCATAACTTACCGAATATCTACGAACCGACGCACATAGGTAGATATTGAGTAATTAGGCGCCAAAAGTCAAAATTTGAAATTCGTAGTAGGCATAAAATTTTGACGTCTACCTGTAGTAAACACTTCCCCGAATTACCCCCCATCCTTTTTTAACAACCATACGTTACCCCTTACGTGCAATTAGACGCAATTTGATCGTTGACGTGATACGTATTTCGATTTGGGTGCCCGGATTATATCAAATTTCGCAATACGCATGTATTCTTATTTTAAGTTGTGTAATGAAGTGAAAGGTAAAGTGATTCCAATAGCTCAAGTAAGCTTCTATTAGATAAATAATAGTTTTAACTTTTATTTTTAACTTTCGTTATATTTTTCGGTAGTTGAACATATCCTCTTTTTCACATAAAAAAATATTTTTTTTAATTTCAAAAGCAATTTTGTTATGGATCAGGATTCGTCCGGATCATATTTTTTATACCCTCCACCATAGGATGGGGGTATATTAACTTTGTCATTCCGTTTGTAACACATCGAAATATTGCTCTAAGACCCCATAAAGTATATATATTCTGGGCCGTGGTGAAATTCTGAGTCGATCTGAGCATGTCCGTCCGTCCGTCTGTTGAAATCACACTAACTTCCGAACGAAACAAGCTATCGACTTGAAACTTGGCACAAGTAGTTGTTATTGATGTAGGTCGGATGGTATTGCAAATGGGCCATATCGGTCCACTTTTACGTATAGCTCCCATATAAACGGACCCCCAAATTTAGCTTGCGATTGCTCTAAGAGAAGCAAATTTCATCCGATCCGGCTGAAATTTGGTATATGGTGTTAGTATATGGTCTCTAACAACCATGCAAAAATTGGTCCATATCGGTCCATAATTACATATAGCCCCCATATAAACCGATCCCCCGATTTGGCTTGCGGAGCCACTAAGAAAACCAAATTTCATCCAATCCGGCTGAAATTTGGCACATGGTGTTAGTATATGGTCTCTAACAACCATGCAGAAATTGGTCCATATCGGTCCATAGTTACATATAGCCCCCATATAAACCGATCCCCCGATTTGGCTTGCGGAGCCACTAAGAAAACCAAATTTCATCCGATCCGGCTGAAATTTGGTACATGGTGTTGGTATATGTTCTCTAATGACCATGCAAAAATTGGTCTACATCGGCCCATAATTATATATAGCCCCCATATAAACCGATCCCCAGATTTGGCTTGCGGAGCCACTAAGAAAACCAAATTCCATCCAATCCGGCTGAAATTTGGTACATGGTGTTAGTATATTGTCTCTAACAACCATGCCAAAATTGGTCCATATCTCTAATGACCATGCAAAAATTGGTCTACATCGGCCCATAATTATATATAGCCCCCATATAAACCGATCCCCCCGTAGCCTCTTAGAGGAGCAAAAGTTATGCGATCCGATTGAAATTTGGTACGTGGTGTTAGTATATTGTCTCTAACAACCATGCCAAAAATTGGTCCATATCGATCCATAATTATATATAGTCCCCATATACGCCGATCCCCAGATTTGACCTCCGGAGCCTCTTAGAGGAGCAAAATTCATCCGATCCGGTTGAAATTTGGTACGTGTTGTTAGTATATGGTATCCAACAACCATGCAGGAATTGGTCCATATCGGTCCATAATTATATATAGCCCCCATATAAATCGATCCCCAGATTTGGCTTGCGGAGCCTCTAAGAGAAGCAAATTTCATCCGATCCCGTTGAAATTTGGTACGTGGTGTCAGCACATGATAACGGTTCATAATCATGGTTGCCACTCTAGCCAAAAATAATCTACCAAAATTTTATTTCTATAGAAAATTTTGTTAAAATTTTATTTCTACAGAAAATTTTATTTCTATAGAAAATTTTGTCAAAATTTTATTTCTATAGAAAAATTAGTCAAAATTTTATTTCTATAGAAAATTTTTTCCATATTTTATTTCTATAAATTTTTTTTTTTCAAATTTTACTTCTATAGAAAATGTTGTCAAAATTTTATTTCTATAGAAAATTTAGTCAAAATTTTATTTCTATAGAAAATTTTGTTAAAATTTTATTTCTATAGAAAAGTTTGTTAAAATTTTATTTCTGTAGAAAATGTTGTCAAAATTTTCTTTCTATAGAAAATTTTGTGAAAATTTTATTTCTATAGAAAATTTTGTTAAATTTTTGTTATGTCTATAGAAAATTTTGTCAAACTGAATTATATACGTATTTGATCGATCTTTTTTGATTTAATATAACCACGTATGGGCTTACATACAATTTAGAAGACGGTGTTAGCAGGTTTTAAGATACCTTGCCATCGGCAAGCGTTACCGCAACTTAAGTAATTCGATTGTGGATGGCAGTGTTTAGAAGAAGTTTCTACGCAATCCATGGTGGAGGGTACATAAGCTTCGGCCTGGCCGAACTTACGGCCGTACATACTTGTTTTTTATTGAATACGTTACACATTTAGCTTTTCTTTAAAAAAAAAACAAGAGCCGCAGAATCCCGCAGAATCTCGCAGAATCCAGCAGACAGCAGTTCAAAGTAGTTTGTTAAAAAAAATTAAAAAAAAAATTGCTATGGAGATGCCTAGTTCATCGGGGGTGAAAATAGTAACTCGTAAATGTCTGTTTGAGCAAATGCAAATTCAAAATTTACCAAATATGGATGAAAAATTGGAATTTTTAGAAAACCACTTGCTATTGTCTTGCGGAGACACTGTGGAAAGAAAAAAGGACCTTAAACATAAATTTTCCTACATCAAACACGAGTTTAAACAGAGATGGCTAAAAGCTCATAAAGTTGAAGAAGTTTTTATGAAAAACAACCAGAATTGGCTGGAAGGCACTTTTGAAATACCAGTGCATTCGCTTAATCAACCAGGTCGTCCGAGCACATCATTTTCGGAATCGAGTGAACGAAGCAAGAGAAGGAAAACTGAGGAACTTCGATCAAATGTTGATGATGGAATGATTATACATGCCGCACAAGTCATATTGCAAACGAAGGGACAGAGAAATGCCTCAAAAGTGCTCAAAGAAATAGGAAATTCGCCAACAAAGGCTAGTCAATATAGAAAAGCCTATTCCAAGACCAATGAAACCATTGCTCCTTTGACCCCGTTCCAAGCACTCAAAATGTTCGTAGAAGCTGATCTAACAAGACGACAATATGAAATAATAAGGGCAACTAACCCAAAGCATTACCCTTGTTACGACCTTTTGTTGAACGCAAAACAAGAACGCTACCCACCAAAGACGGCATTGCGTGTAACGGCTACCTGCGCAGAAATTAATTTACAATACCTAATGGATCATACTATTCAACGGTTATCAATCTACCTGGAAGAAGTGTTATTAACCCTTAACGAAATTGAAAGAAAGTCATTAACGATCATTTATAAATGGGGTTGTGACGGGTCACAACAAGCGCGATACAAACAAAAATTCTCAGAAGACGCCGAAACTGATGCTAGTATATTTTTGAGTTCTTTTGTCCCGCTTCATATTATTTGTGGTAAAGAAAACAATAAAGTGTTATGGCAAAACCCAACACCATCATCACCACGATTTTGCCGCCCCATCAGATTTCGGTATGTGAAAGAAACTACAGATGTAACAAAAGAGGAAATATGTTATGTGTAAAATGAAATTAAGAACCTCACTCCTACAAAAGTACATATTGATGAAAAAGAATTTGATTATAATCACATTTTGAAAATGACCATGGTTGATGGCAAAGTTTGCAATGCTGTAACCAACACGACCTCAACTAGCTGATGCTATATATGTGGCGCCACTTCCAAAGATTTCAATAATTTAAGCAAACAGAACGAAATAAGTCCCGATACTCTTAAGTTTGGAATTTCGGTATTACACGCAAAAATACGTATTTTTGAGAGCATTCTGCATTTGGCATATAAATTGCCCATGAAGAAATATGGAAAGAAAAGGACCCAGGAAGAGAAAGCATTAGAAGAAGAAAGGAAAAAAGAAATCCAAGAAAGATTCCGCTTAGAATCTGGCCTGTTGGTTGACATGCCTAAAGCCAATTTTGGTAATACCAATGATGGAAATACGAGTAGGAGATTTTTTGAAAACACAGAATTAGCGGCGGACATAACAGGCATTAACCACGAATTAATATATAGATTTAAAATCTTATTAGAGGCGATTTCAAGTGGACACAAAATAAATACAACCAAATTCAAAGAATATGCCTTCAACACCGCGCAAATGTATGTGGAATTATACGACTGGCATCCCATGACTCCAACAATGCATAAATTACTATTACATGGGGCGACCATCATAGATAATGCACTGTTGCCCATCGGCCAATTGTCGGAGGAGGCTGCAGAAGCACGAAATAAACATTTTCGGTCATACAGACTAGAGGTGTGCACGTGACACGAAATTTTCGTGACTCACGCGTGAGTCGTGAGTCACGCTAAGGGAAACTGCGTGAGTGTGCGTGAGCGTGATTAACCAACCAAATGTCGTGCGTGAGCGTGATTCACGAAAATAATATCTTCTTGAGCGTGCGTGAGTAACGAATTTCGGAAAAACACGCTCACGTAAATAATCCCGCTTACGAACATAAAATGCTTACACGGATGAAAAAGGCTGTTTTTCATATGTTTGGCTATAAACATTATATGTTTGGAACACAAATTTTTAAACACAATATTTTTGAGTGCAAGCATATAATGTTCATAAACTAGCATAATATGTTTGGGACATATATGTTAATATGTTAGAACATATTATGTTTGGGACATAAAATGTTTGTAAATATAATATGCTTGGATGCAAACATATATTAATTTAGAAATAGCCTATAAACATATATGTGTTTAGTAGCTTGGAGCGCTATTTAACAGGGAGCGATATTGAATTAAGTTGGTGGTTGTTGCTTGTTATTACAAAATTAACATTTTATTTTTCCTTGGGCAATTGATCAGCTACTTCTTTGATCCTTACAAACTGTGTGGTCCGCTGTTCGAATCCCCGTCCGGCAAAAGGTAAAATTAAAATAAAAAAAATCATACAATTGAATAATTTCTTCTACAATGTTTGTATTACAGAAAAAGGTGCTAAGAACTAAAAAATCTCGTGGAAGTGAGAAAGATGTGGGGGAATATACAATTGGGCAGAAATAAAATTTTGAGCATTCAGGTCGAAAACCTATGTTGTTAGCACCTATATTACCTGTTTATTTTCATAATTCGTTATGATTGTAAATATATAAATAAATAAATAAAATTTTAAGCACAATATTGTTTGGGAGAATTTTTTTTAAGCATATAATATTTTTGGGTGCAAAATGCTTCCAAACATATTATATGTTCACATAATAACATACTGTTTTTTGGAAGACAACATTATTGAATTTGGATGCAAAAATACAAAATGTTTGAAACTTAGACTACCCAAACATATATTGTTTAGACTAATATGCTTTCAAACATATTATATATTGGAAGAGATCAAACATATAAATGTTTGGGCAATACCCAAAAATGTATATGCTTGAATCAAAATATGTTTGGGAGTATATGTTACAGAAGCGATTTTTTGTGAGCGTGTAGGAGTGGAATTCATTTATAATTTTTGTGATATCTTAGGTGTTAAGAGTTTTATAACGCTCTCGATTTTAATCATACTCATGTTTTCAGTCATGTTCTGTAGGTAAATTACTAATAAAATTATTCGTGAGTCACGAGGTTTTTCGTGAGTCACGACATTTTTCGTGAGTCACGATATTTTTCGTGAGTCACGACATTTAAAAGATTTTCGTGTGTGAGTGTGCGTGAGTACAAATTTTCATTTCGTGAGCGTGAGTCCTACCAAAAAATATCGTGCGTGAGTGTGCGTGAATAAGATTTCTCCGTCGTGAGTGTGCGTGAGCGTGAGCAAAATATTACTCACGTGCACACCTCTAATACAGACAGAATTTTTCAAGAAAATTTTCAAGGGAAGAATGCAACCGTGATATTTATCAAAGATTGCTCCTTACTTCAGATCCACTCGTAAGTAGTGAAAGATCGTTAAAGAAAACTTCACACAAGATTTTTTCTAGTGAAGTTATAGAACTATTAGAACCTGCCGAGCCCCACACAATATAGTATTGAGCACAAAGAAGTCGAGATAGAAACATCTTTCAATAAGAAAATTTAATTCATTTTTATTTATTTATGATTTATGAGAATAAAATGTGTTTTTTATTATAAAATATATGTTTTTCTTATTTATTTTTTAAAATAAATAGGTAGTTTTTTTAAAATACAGTCTTTCGAAGCCATTAACGTCCAAAAATATTTTTGGCCGCCTAAATATTTCAAATCGACCACTGTGCGACGTTCTAATCCACCACCGATTATCGACGAACCGACTCGAATCGAATTTCTCATCATTTACATAACCCACGTTCTCAACATCTACCGATCATCACCGAAGCAAATTCTCATGAACTATCGACCACGAAGGAACCGAATCTTTCTTCAAATACCGATCATCCAGCTTCCTACGAATTGATGTTCTCATAACCTACGGATTATTTACAAACCTAGTGCCTACTTCATCTCAGGGAAGATACCAGTTCCACATTATCTTAAATCGATGAGAACTTTAATGCCTGCTCCCATCATCCTGATTTTGATCTTGTGTCTTCATCTCAACGGACTAGTGGGTCTTTATGGAGACCCGGGAGTCAACTGAGCTTATCTTAGCCGGCAAGAGAACCATGTTGCATGGCATTGTTCATTTGATTTTAAATTGTACACTACCTCGAAATGTGATTATTTCTCCGACTTAAGCCCTTTATCTCTGGTCTTTGAAATTGTTCTCTCCAATTTCGCCTTGATTGTCTCA
This sequence comes from Haematobia irritans, assembly GCF_050003625.1. Classification (NCBI taxonomy): domain Eukaryota; kingdom Metazoa; phylum Arthropoda; class Insecta; order Diptera; family Muscidae; genus Haematobia; species Haematobia irritans. The sequence continues at coordinate 192,511,135 of NC_134400.1, read as the reverse complement.
TATATGACTGTACATGTGTGTTTTTTCGTATATTCATGGAGCATCTTAATTAGTATTCGACTGCGACATCCGATTATTGGGGTCATTTATTATTATCAATTTTCTGTGTTTTGTGTGTTTCATTGTTTTTTTTTATGTTTTTTCCATGCAAATTCATGTTGTTGAGGTTTTTTCTTTATGGCATTTGCATCGTAGCTTTGCCATTTAAATGTTGACATATTTTTCGCACTCTCATTTATTGAAGTTTTTCTTAAGAAGATTTAAAATATTTTTTTCCATTTGCCTTTTGTGCACAATGAATTGGATTTCAATTTTTAAATTTCTTCTTCTTTAAATGACACTTTATTGTAAATTGTAATAAATTACACTGACACTAGTGTAAATAACACAAAGTTTTTGAAATTTTATTCTTTTTTGATAGGAGATACAATATAAGTAAATATGTTTTAATATTAAGACCTCATTTGGAGAATATCGGAAGGTCGACCGAACAAGCCGTATAGCTCAGACATTGGGCTATACGAATGATTGCCATCGATGACACATGGGCCGGCTGATCAGCATTTTCGTTCTTATGAGGTAGCCAACAATTCGAAGCTTGAGTCAAATTTTATTTCTATCGAAAATTTTGTAAGCATTTTCTGTCTATAAATCTTTATACCCTCCACTATAGGATGGGGGGTATATTAACTTTGTCATTCCGTTTTTAACACAACGAAATATTACCCTAAGACCCCATAAAGTATATATATTCTGGGTCGTGGTGAAATTCTGAGTCGATCTGAGCATGTCCGTCCGTCCGTCTGTTGAAATCACGCTAACTTCCGAACGAAACAAGCTATCGACTTGAACCTAGGCACAAGTAATTGTTATTGATGTAGGTCGGATGGTACTGCAAATGGGCCATATCGGTCCACTTTTACGTATAGCCCCATATAAACGGCCCCCAAATTTGGTTTGCAGACCCTCTAAGAGAAGCCAATTGCATCCGATCCGGCTGAAATTTGATATATGGTGTTAGTATATGGTCTCTAACAACCATGCAAAAATTGGTCCACATCGGTCCATAATTATATATAGCCCCCATATAAACCGATACCCCGATTTGTCTTGCGATGCCTCTAAGAGAAGCAAATTTCATCCTACCCGGCCGAAAATTGGTACATGGTGTTAGCATATGGCCGTTAACAACCATGCCTAACTAGGTCCATATCGGTCTGTAGTTATATATAACCCTCAGATAAATCGATCCCCAATCACACAAAAATTGGTCCATATCAAGTTCATAATTGTATATAGCCCCCATATAAGCGACCCCCATATTTCAATTCTGGCTCCCTACGTAACGTGCAAAAGTCCATATCGATTCGTAATTATTTGTAGACTTACATACCTTTTTGTTTAATATATACCACGTGTGGACTAACTCACAATTTATAAAACGATTTAAGATACCACAACCCAAGTAATTCGATTGTGTATAACCGTCTTTCGTAGAAGTTTCCAATCCATAGTGGAGGGTACATAAGATTCGCCTGGCTGAACTTACGGCCGTTTATACTTGTATTAATTTTGTTTTTATAGAACATTTTGTCAAAATTTTATTTCTATAGAAAATTTTTGCAAAATTTTATTTCTGTAGAAAATTTTGTCAACATTTTATTTCTAATGAAAATTTTCTCAACAATTTATTTCTAACGAAAATTTTGTCAACATTTTATTTCTAACGAAAATTTTGTCAACAATTTATTTCCAACGAAAATTTTGTTAATAATTTATTTCTAACGAAAACTTCTCAAAAATTTATTTCTATAGAAAATTTTGTCAAAATTATTTTTATAGAAAATTTTGTCAAAATTATTTTTATAGAAAATTTTGTCAAAATTTTATTTCTATAGAAAATTTTGTCAACATTTTATTTCTATAGAAAATTTTGTCAAAATTTTATTTCTACAGAAAATTTAAGTAGCTCTTAAGATTTTTTTTATAGAAAATTTTGTTTAAATATAATTTCTAGAGAAAATTTTGTCAAAATTTTATTGTTATAGAAAGTTTTGTCAAAATTTTATTGCTGTAGAAAATTTTGTCAAAATTATTTCTATAGAAAATTTTGTCAAAATTTTATTTCTACAGAAAATTTTGTCAAGATTTTTTTATAGAAAATTTTGTTAAAATATAATTTCTATAAAAAAATTTTCCAAAATTTTATTTCTGTAGAAAATTTTTGCAAAATTTTATTTCTATACAAAATTTTGTCAACATTTTATATCTAACGAAAATCTTGTCAACAATTTATTTCTAACGAAAATTTTATTACCGACTTATTTCTAACGAAAACTTGCCAAAAATTTATTTCTATAGAAACTTTTGTAAACATTTAGTATATATAAAAAATCTTGTCAAAATTTAATTTCTATAGAAAATTTTTGTCAAAATTTTATTTCTATAGAAAATTTTGTCAAAATTTTATTTCTATAGAAAATTTTTTCAAAAGTTTATTTCAATAGAAAATTTTTACAAAATTTTATTTCTATAGAAAATGTTATCAATATTTTATCCAAATTTTATTTCAAAAAAAAATTTTAGCAAAATTTTATTTCTATAGAAAATGTTGGCAAAATTTTATTTCTATAAAAAAATTTATCCAAATTTTATTTCTATAGAAAATTTTGTCAACATTTTATTTCTAATGAAAATTTTCTCAACAATTTATTTCTAACGAAAATTTTGTCAACATTTTATTTCTAACGAAAATTTTGTCAACAATTTATTTCCAACGAAAATTTTGTCAATAATTTATTTCTAACGAAAACTTCTCAAAAATTTATTTCTATAGAAAATTTTGTCAAAATTATTTTTATAGAAAATTTTGTCAAAATTATTTTTATAGAAAATTTTGTCAAAATTTTATTTCTATAGAAAATTTTGTCAAAATTTTGTTTCTATAGAAAATTTTGTCAACATTTTATTTCTATAGAAAATTTTGTCAACATTTTATTTCTATAGAAAATTTTATCAAAATTTTATTTCTACAGAAAATTTAAGTAGCTCTTAAGATTTTTTTTATAGAAAATTTTGTTTAAATATAATTTCTAGAGAAAATTTTGTCAAAATTTTATTGTTATAGAAAGTTTTGTCAAAATTTTATTGCTATAGAAAATTTTGTCAAAATTATTTCTATAGAAAATTTTGTCAAAATTTTATTTCTACAGAAAATTTTGTCAAGATTTTTTTATAGAAAATTTTGTTAAAATATAATTTCTATAAAAAAATTTTGCAAAATTTTATTTCTGTAGAAAATTTTTGCAAAATTTTATTTCTATACAAAATTTTGTCAACATTTTATATCTAACGAAAATCTTGTCAACAATTTATTTCTAACGAAAATTTTATTACCGACTTATTTCTAACGAAAACTTGCCAAAAATTTATTTCTATAGAAACTTTTGTAAACATTTAATATATATAAAAATCTTGTCAAAATTTAATTTCTATAGAAAATTTTGTCAAAATTTTATTTCTATAGAAAATTTTGTCTAAATTTTATTTCTATAGAAAATTTTGTCAAAATTTTATATCTACAGAAAATTTAAGTAGCTCTTAAGATTTTTTTATAGAAAATTTTGTTAAAATATAATTTCTAGAGAAAATTTTGTCAAAATTTTATTGTTATAGAAAGTTTTGTCAAAATTTTATTGCTATAGAAAATTTTGTCAAAATTATTTCTATAGAAAATTTTGTCAAAATTTTATTTCTACAGAAAATTTTGTCAAGAATTTTTTATAGAAAATTTTGTTAAAATATAATTTCTATAAAAAAAATTTTGCAAAATTTTATTTCTGTAGAAAATTTTTGCAAAATTTTATTTCTACACAAAATTTTGTCAACATTTTATATCTAACGAAAATTTTGTCAACAATTTATTTCTAACGAAAATATTATTTCTATAGAAAATTTTTTCAACAGTTTATTTCTATAGAAAATTTTTACAAAATTTTATTTCTATAGAAAATGTTATCAATATTTTATCAAAATTTTATTTCTAAAAAAAATTTTAGCAAAATTTTATTTCTATAGAAAATGTTGGCAAAATGTTATTTCTATAGAAAATTTTGCCAAAATGTTAGTTCTTTAGAAGATTTTGTCAACATTTTATTTCTATAGAAAATTTTGTCAATTTTTTTTTTCTATAGGAAGTTTTGTCAAATTTTATTTCTATAAAAAATTTTATCCAAATTTTATTCCTATAGAAGATTTTGTCAATTTTTTTTTCTATAGAAAATTTTTTCAAAATTTTATTTCTATAGAAAATTTTGTCAAAATTTTATTTCTATAGAAAATTTTGTCAAAATTTTATTTCTATAGAAAATTTTGTCAAAATTTTATTTCTATAGAAAATTTTGTCAAAATTTTATTTCTACAGAAAATTTTGTCAAGATTTTTTATAGAAAATTTTGTTAAAATATAATTTCTATAGAAAAATTTTGCAAAATTTTATTTCTGTAGAAAATTTTTGCAAAATTTTATTTCAATAGAAAATTTTGTCAACATTTTATTTCTAACGAAAATTTTGTAAACAATTTATTTCTAGCGAAAACTTGCCAAAAATTTATTTCTATAGAAATTTTTGTAAACATTTTGTTGAACTCTGTTCAACAACATTTGCTTTTTCTGCGTTTTACTTGCTTTTTCATTAGAATTAAGAATTTACTTCATCTGTTCTGAATTGAATTAAATTCCATTGAATTAACATGAATTGTCAATATAACGCTTAACTTAATATTTGAAATCAATTCTCATTAAGCGGCAACTCTGATCATTTTCACTCAATAATTTTATTAATATTTGTCCCTTTCACTTTGAATTAAAATATTTGTTGTATGTACTAAATAGAAATGTCTGACTGATGCTTTGTCTTGTAACTTCACTTGTGCATCAACAACCAAAAGGGTAAGCTGCTGCTATCTGCCAATAAGCTGTCTATTGTCAACTGAATACTGAAATACTGCCTTTTTTCCATTTCTTTCTTTACTTTTCCGGGAGCATTAAATGATATATACAGTCCATTGCAGTTACTGATCTCGGAATTGTACACATTTAATATATATAAAAAATCTTGTCAACATTAAATTTCTATAGAAAATTTTGTCAAAATTTTATTTCTATAGAAAATTTTGTCAAGATTTTTTATAGAAAATTTTGTTAAAATATAATTTCTATAGAAAATTTTGTCAAAATTTTATTGTTATAGAAAGTTTTGTCAAAATTTTATTGCTATAGAAAATTTTGTCAAAATTTTATTACTATCGAACATTTTGTCAAAATTTTATTTCTATAAAAATTTTTCCAATTTTTTTTTTCTATAAAAAATTTTGTTCACATTTTATTTCTATAAAAAATTTTGTCAAAATTTTATTTCTATAGAAAATGTTGTCAAAATTTTATTTCTATAGAAAATTTTGTTAACATTTTATTTCTATAGAAAATTTTTTCAAAATTTTATTCCTATTGATAATTTTGCTTAATTTTATTTCTATAGAAAATTTTGTCAAAATTTTATTTCTATAGAAATTTTTATCAAAATTTTATTTCTATAGAAAATTTTGTCATTTTTATTTCTATAGAAAATTTTGTCAAAATTTTATTTCTATAGAAAATTTTTAAAAATTTTATTTCTATAGAAAATTTTGTCAAAATTTTATTTCTGTAGAAAATTTTGTCAAAATTTTATTTCTATAGAAAATTTTGTCAAAATTTTATTTCTTTAAAAAATTTTGCCAATTTTTTTTTCTATAAAAAATTTTGTTCACATTTTATTTCTATAGAAAATTTTGTCAAAATTTTATTTCTATAGAAAATTTTGTCAAAGTTTTATTTCTATAGAAAATGTTGTCAAAATGTAATTTCTATAGAAAATTTTGTTAACATTTTATTTCTATACAATTTTTTTTCAAAATTTTATTCCTATAGAAAATTTTGCCAAATTTTATTTCTATAGAAAATTTTGTCAAGATTTTATTTCTATAGAATTTTTTTTTTAATTTTATTTCTATAGAAAATTTTTTCTAAATTGTATTTCTATAGAAAATTTTGTCAAAATTTTATTTCTATAGAAAATTTTGTCAAAATTTTATTTTTATAGAAAACTTTGTCAAAATTTTATTTCTATAGAAAATTTTTTCAAAATTTGATGTCTGCAGTAAATGATGTTAAAATTTTATTTCTACAGACAATTTAAGTAGCTCTTAGTTGGTGGGGGAATATTTTGCAAAATCTACCAAAACATCAAGAATTCTACTAATCTACCAAACAGTAAAAAATCTAAAATTTTTGATAGAATTCTACCAATTGTGGTAACCGTGGTAGCGGTAACCATAGGTTTCCAAAAAAATGGGAACAAGTAGTGGCTAGCGAAAGACAACATTTCATTTGATCAGACTATAGCAATTTTTTTGAGATAAACTCTCAAATTTTCCAAAAAAATACGCAATTGCTCTCCCCTTATAAGAAATTTATTTACATTGTGCAAAATTTAATTTATTTTAGACTTTCAAAACTCGATTTAAGTTACCATTCTAATAGCCAGAAAAATATATGTATGTGGGTTTTAGTAAGATACACAGTAATTACCATTTGCAGACTTTATCCGACTATTTACAAAACACGTTAACTTACGAAGTTTTCAAACATGTTAATGTGGATACTCATATGGATTTGTCTACCTAAACCCCAGGAAAAAATTACCATACCTGATTTGCAATTAACAGTTAAACATGGGATATCGATTTCAATAAATCAATAATTTGCATATGACCATTAGCTTTGGTAGATTAAGAAGAATATGTAAGCACATGGCCAATGGGTAAACTGGAAAAGAGAGAATCTATTTCCAAAGATTTTGTCTTTACTTCAATAGCTTTGGTAGTGATTTCGAAGCGAGGAATTATTCTAAGTATATAAAAGGTGATTTTGTAGGACAATTTGTCTTTAAATGAATCTATTCTATTCAATCCATGGTGATCGGTATTTAAAAGTAGGCCTATCTGAACTTGTTATACCTTCCAATAGTCTCTCGTAGATTTGAGTTTGGTGGTCAATTTGTAGTTTTAAAAATAAAAATCTACCTTTTCCATGATATACTTTTTGTTTTATGGTAAGAGCATGAGTAACATTTCGATTTGTTGGTTATGCAAAAAACAAACTAAAACCACAACTACCTATCAACAGAAATTTTTCGAAAATTTAATAAGAAGACCACACATTATAATGGCATCGGAGGCATCAGCAAAGAGGAAAGACCAAACTTAAGGAAGAATACCAAAACAATCAGTTCTTAGGAGTCTTTATTTGAATAAATTTCAAAGCAAAAATGACATTGGATTCACCAGGAATGGATATAATGGATATAATATAATTTCAGTATTCGAGTATTTCCAAAGATACCCTTCATGGTATAGAAATTGCAAACCAACTCAATTGTATGCAATTTAAGCCAAATTAAGTTAAAAAAAAAACAAAAAACTACAAACGAAATCATTGCATTCAATATCATCATCGTCATCATCATTATCTTTTGGAATTATCCTTGATTGCTATTGGCAAACACGGTTGCCACAGTTGGTAAAATTTTACCAAAAATGGTACATTTTTATTGTTTGGTGTATATAGAAATACAATTTTGACAACATTTTCTAGAGAAATACATTTTTCACAAAATTTTCTAGAGAAATAAAATTTAGCAAAATTTTCTCTAGAAATAAAATTTTGACACAATTTTCTATAGAAATAAAATTTTGACAAAATTTTCTATAGAAATAAAATTTTGATTAAATTTTCTATAGAAAAAAATTTGTGATAAAATTTTCTATTGAAATAAAATTTTGAAAAAATTTTCTATAGAAATAAAATTTTGACAAAATTTTATATAAAATAAAATGTTGACGAAATTTTCTATAGAAATAAAATTTTGGTAAAATTTTCTATAGAAATAAAATTTTGGTAAAATTTTCTATAGAAATAAAATTTTGACAAAATTTTCTATAGAAATAAAATGTTGACAAAATTTTCTATAGAAATAAATTTTTGACAAAATTTTCTATAGAAATAAAATTTTGAAAAAATTTTCTATAGAAATAAAATTTTGGTAAAATTTTCTATAGAAATAAAATTTTGAAAAAATTTTCTATAGAAATAAAATTTTGGTAAAATTTTCTACAGAAATAAAATTTTGACAAAATTTTCTATGAAAATAAAATTTTGACAAAAATTTCTATAGAAATACAATTTTGGCACAATTTTCGATAGAAATAAAATTTGGATACATTTTTTTTATAAAATAAAATGTTGACAAAATTTTCTATAGAAATAAAATTTTGGTAAAATTTTCTATAGAAATAAAATTTTGACAAAATTTTTTATAGAAATAAAATTTTGATTAAATTTTCGGTAGTAATAAAATTTTGGCAAAATTTTCTATAGAAATAAAATGTTGACAAAATTTTCTATAGAAATAAAATTTTGCCAAACTTTTCTATAGAAATAAAATTTTGGCAAAATTTTCTAAAGAAATAAAATTTTGATAAAATTTTCTATAGAAATAAATTTTTGATAAAATTTTCTATAGAAATAAATTGTTGATAAAATTTTCTATAGAAATAAAATTTTGACAAAATTTTCTATAGAAATAAAATTTTGACAAATTTTTCTATAGAAATATAATTTTGCCAACATTTGCTATAGAAATAAAATTTTGCTAAAATTTTGTTTAGAAATAAAATTTGGATAATATATTGATAACATTTTCTATATAAATAAATTTTTGACAAAATTTTCGATAGAAATAAAATTTTGACAAAATTTTCTATAGAAATACAATTTTGTCAAAATTTTCTATAGAAATAAAATTTTGATAAAATTTTCTATAGAAATAAAATTTGGATAACATTTTCTATAGGAATAAAATTTTGACAAATTTTTCTATAGAAATAAAATTTTGCCAACATTTGCTATAGAAATAAAATTTTGCTAAAATTTTGTTTAGAAATAAAATTTGGATAATATATTGATAACATTTTCTATATAAATAAATTTTTGACAAAATTTTCGATAGAAATAAAATTTTGACAAAATTTTCTATAGAAATACAATTTTGTCAAAATTTTCTATAGAAATAAAATTTTGATAAAATTTTCTATAGAAATAACATTTTGACAAAATTTTCTATAGAAATAAAATTTGGATAACATTTTCTATAGGAATAAAATTTTGACAAAATTTTCTATAGAAATAAAATTTTGCCAAACTTTTCTATAGGAATAAAATTTTGGCAAAATTTTCTAAAGAAATAAAATTTTGATAAAATTTTCTATAGAAATAAATTGTTGATAAAATGTTCTATAGAAATAAATTTTTGATAAAATTTTCTATAGAAATAAAAGTTTGACAAAAATTTCTATCAAAATAAAATTTTGATAAAATTTTCTATAGAAATAAATTTTTGATAAAATTTTCTATAGAAATAAAATTTTGATAAATTTTTCTATAGAAATAAAATTTTGACAAAATTTTCTATGGAAATAAAATTTTGACAAATTTTTCAATAGAAATAAAATTTTGCCAACATTTGTTATAGAAATAAAATTTTGCTAAAATTTTGTTTAGAAATAAAATTTGGATAATATATTGATAACATTTTCTATAGAAATAAATTTTTGACAAAATTTTCTATAGAAATAAAATTTTGCCAAACTTTTCTATAGAAATAAAATTTTGACAAAATTTTCTATAGAAATAAAATTTTGACGAAGTTTTCTATAGAAATAAAATTTTTGATAAAATTTTCTATAGAAATAAAATTTTGGCACAATTTTCTATAGAAATAAAATTTTGACAAAATTTTCTATAAAAATAAAATTTTGGCACAATTTTCTATAGAAATAAAATTTTGACAAAATTTTCTATAAAAATAAAATTTTGACAAAATTTTCTATAGAAATAAAATGTTGACAAAATTTTCTATAGAAATAAAATTTTGACAAAATTTTCTATAGAAATAAATTTTTGATAAAATTTTCTATAGAAATAAAATTTTTACAAATTTTTCAATAGAAATAAAATTTTGCCAACATTTGCTATAGAAATAAAATTTTGCTAAAATTTTGTTTAGAAATAAAATTTGGATAATATATTGATAACATTTTCTATAGAAATAAATTTTTGACAAAATTTTCGATAGAAATAAAATTTGGACAAAATTTTCTATAGAAATACAATTTTGCAAAATTTTCTATAGAAATAAAATTTTGATCAAATTTTCTATAGAAATAAAATTTTGACAAAATTTTCTATAGAAATAAAATTTGGATAAAATTTACTATAGAAATAAATTTTTGACAAATTTTTCTATAGAAATAAAATTTTGACAAAATTTTCTATAGAAATATAATTTTGGTAAAATTTTCTATAGAAATAAAATTTTGACAAAATTTCCTATAGAAATAAAATTTTGGCACAATTTTCTATAGAAATAAAATTTTGACAAAATTTTCCATAGAAATAAAATTTTGACAAAATTTTTTATAGAAATAAAATTTTGACAAAATTTTCTATAGAAATAAAATTTTGACAAAATTTTCTATAGAAATAAAATTTTAACAAAATTTTCTATAGAAATAAAATTTTGATAAAATTTTCTATAGAAATAAAATTTTGGCACAATTTTCTATAGAAATAAAATTTTGATAAAATATTTTATCGAAATAAAACTTTGGCAAAGTTTTCTATAGAAATAAAATTTTGAAAATTTTTTTTATTAAAATAAAATTTTGACAAAATTTTCTATAGAAATAAAATCTTGATAAAATTTTCTATAGAAATAAAATTTTGATAAAATTTTCTATAGAAATAAAATTTTGATAAAATATCTTATCGAAATAAAATTTTGGCAGAGTTTTCTATAGAAATAAAATTTTGACACATTTTTTTGTTAAAATACAATTTTGTCAAAATTTTCTATAGAAATTAAATTTTGGCAAATTTTCTATAGAAATAAAAGTTTGACGAAATTTTCTATAGATATAAAATTTTGACAAAATTTTCTATAGAAATAAAATTTGCCGAACTTTTCTATAGAAATAAAATTTTGACAAAATTTCCTACAGAAATCAATTTTTGGCAGAATTTTCAATAGAAATACAATTTGGCAAATTTTTCTGTCGAAATAAAATTTTGCAAAACAAGATTTTTTTGTTTGGTAAAACTTTCTCTAAAATTTGGTAGATTATTTTTGACACGAGTGGCAACCGTGTTGGCAAATCAATTTCCATGTCCAAGGATTTTAATACAATGGCAATTTTCAATGATTATGTTGTGGTTTCCATGGCTTACTTTGATTTAAAATCTCTTTCAACTATAGGACAATAAATCAGTAATAAAAAATGGATTTCATAAAAATGAAAATAAGATTTATATGTAAAGAGTAAGTTTTTTTAATTTCTTTTTTTTGTTGTCCGAATAAAATAATTAAGGATATCTGAAGGTAGTCTGTCTGTCTGGAAGTTTAAAAATTTACGCGATAAATTAAATGTTTAAACTGTTTACTATAGTAGGCCCATAATTGGATATTGGCTCAGGTTTTAATTTTTAAGATTTGAATTTTTAGAATTTTCTCATGATATTTCTTAGTCATGTGAGGGAAAATAAATCCGTATTTCAATATTGTTTTCAGTGCCACCTATATGTTAGAAAATTAGTTACATACGAATACAAACAATTTTTAGGTTAGAATATTCCAAAGAAATTGACTAGATTTATACGTGAAAGAAATATATTTTAGTCCTCTATCAAATTGTTTGGTCACGTGAATATTGAGACAAATTGGAGAGGATGGCGCTAGCTTTCTAGGCCTTCAAACCCTTCAATATTTGACTCAAGACCGTCGCAATATCGGATATGGGGAAACTAGGCAAGGTTGTTTCGTCTCTGAAACGAGGAAAAGACTCGTATTATTCCTTTGCTCTTCAAGTGACTCTCAAACTATTTTCCTCCATGTCAGCATAACAAAAGCCAAACACTACACACACAAAACCATCCAAACAGCAGCTATTCCAACTGGTATCTGGTGCATATATGGATTTTTGTTTCGGTTAAATGTTGTAGTTAATGAATATTTTTAAATATTGTGGCATAACAGTCGCTCTACTTTAGCTAGATATCAAAATTTTCGGAAAACTTAATCTAAACTTATATGGGAGACATATATCATCGTATCTTCAATATTATCCTGGTTAAGAGTACACCAGTACTACGATTTATTAAAAAAAAATCCATAACAAACTTTGTATACCTTCCATCCCATGGTGGATGATTTAAACACTGAACATGATGGACATATTCTCTTATCTTTATGGTCATGGTACTTATCTTACCGACCACAAATATAAATCTCTCCAAAAAAAAAATGGAGAACATATTTATTTATGATTATTTTTCATATCTTTAAATCTTACTCATCCCTTTTAGTAGTCGTCCCACTATTTACCTTTGCCCTAAAAACGAGTGAAAGATAAGGGTTACAAATTCTTTTGATACATTATTTTTGCTATCCCTAAGTAAACATAGTGTATAAAATGTAACAGAGAAGCTTAGCAGTGCAATATTTTTCAGACTCTCGATTTGCTATTTCCTCTGACCATGATGATATGAAAAAGGGGATTTTTCAGTTTTGTTAATTTTCCCCATTTCATTAGGGATGTCGCGACGAGTCAGAATTAAAGAGTTGACTTTTTAACAATTGGAAGAATCGACTTTTTAATATTTTTGAGATGCGGTTACACCAGATAATTTTTTACACGCAACTGAATGAGTTTAAGTATTAACATAAATTTGAAAAAATACCGAGCGTCGTAAATGTGTATAGATCTTTATGGGAAATGTGTCGAAAAAAAATAAATAAAGCTATATTCGATAATTAATATTTGTTTTTGTTCTCTAATCCCGAAATATAAAAGGCAAGCCTCGTAAAGCATACAAACCTCCAGTCAAACTCTCCCAAGCACACTAACTGAAACATCGTTTACTATACAGTCCTGTTATTCTCATTTCTTTAGGTCACTCTCTTGCTTTGAATGATTTCCGTATGATTCTCAAACTATGCAAGTTTATGAGAAGCAGTTGTAGTGTTTGGGGTTTAATAAACTGGCACATACACACACACACACTCACACACAACAAACCAAACGCCTGTGGTTCAAAGTTGATAAATGCGACTCTCAAACTTTTTGGCTCCATGAGAAAAGCCAAACAAAACACACACCGAATAAGTTTTTTGCACGCAACAAAAACATTATCTATCAGATACTTTCAGAGTTACACAGCTGGTAGAATTCTACCAAAACTGGTAGATTTTTTACTGTTTGGTAGATTCGTAAAATTCTTGATATTTTGGCAGATGCAAAATATTGCAATTCAATTAGGAAGCATTTTAATTTTTCAAATTTTAACCAAATTTTATATAGAAAAATATTTTGGCAAAATCTTTCATAGAAACAAAATTTTGACAAAATTTTCCAAAGAAATAAAATATTGACAAAATTTTCTATAGAAATAAATTTTTGACAAAATTTTCTATAGAAATATATTTGTGACAAAATTTTCTATAGAAATAAAATTTCAACAAAATTTTCTATAGAAATAAAATTTAAACAAACTTTTCTATAGAAATAAAATTTTGAACAAAATTTTCTATACAAATAAAATTTTCAACGAAATTTTCTATAAAAATACAATTATGATAAAATTTTCTGTATAAATAAAATGTTGCAAAAATTTTCTATTGAAATAAAATTTTGATAATTTTTTTAATTATATAGAAAAATATTTTAGCAAAATCTTCCATAGAAACAAAATTTTGGGCAAATTTCCCAAAGAAATAAAATATTGACAAAAAAATTTCTATAGAACTCAAATTTTTGACAAAATTTTCTATAGAAATAAAATTTTGACAAAACAAACAAAATTTAGGCAAAATTATGCATAGAAATAAAATTTTGGCAAAATTTTGGCATATTTTTCCATAAAAATAAAATTTTCTACCAAAATCAAATTACGACAAAATTTTCTATAAAAAAAATATAATTTGGACTAGCTAGAAATACAATTTTCTATAGAAATCAAATAGTTTTTTTATGTATTTGGTTTTTTAAACTTAAAAACATTGTTTACGTTACTATACTATATCTAGTCTATCATACTGAGACTAACTAGTAGTTATTTTATGATAAAGATTGCTGGTTGAAATCAAATTTCGACAAAATTTAAAATTTTCCATAGTAATAAAATATTGACAAAATATTCTATCGAAATAAAATATTGACAAAATTTTCCATAAAAATAAAATTTTGACAAAATTTTCTATAGAAATAAAATTTCAACAAAATTATTTATAAAAACAATATTTCTAGAAAAATTTCCCCACAAATAAAATATTGACAAAATTTTCTGCAGAAATAAAATTTCGACAGAATTTTCTATAGAAAAATAATTTGACAAAATAAAACAAAATTTCGAAAAAAATTTCCGTTTTCCATAGAAATATATTTTTGGCAACAATTTCCATAGAAATAAAATTTTGGCAACATTTTCTATAGAAATAAAATTGTGGCAAAATTTTCCATAGAAATAAATTATTATTAGTTTATTTAAGGGAGCCACCGTGGTGCAATGGTTAGCATGCCCGCCTTGCATACACAAGGTCGTGGGTTCGATTCGACAAAATTTTCCATATAAATAAAATGGTGATAAAATTTTCTATATAAATAAAATTTTGATAACATTTTCTGTAGAAATTAAATTTCGACAAAATTTTCTATGGAATTAAAATGTTGATAAAAATGTTAATAGAAATAAAACTTGGAAAAATTTTCTATTGAAATTAAAAAAATTGATAAAATTTTCAATAGAAAAAAAAAATTGAAAAAAAAACTTCAATAGAAATATAAATATTTACAAAATTTTCTGCAGAAGTAGAATTTTGACAAAGTTTCGACAGAATTTTTTATAGAAAAAAAATTCGCAACATTTTCTATGGGAATAAAAAATAAAATTTACAAATTTTCTATAAAAATAAAATTTTGACAAAACAAAATAAAATTTCGAAAAAAATTCCGTAGAAATAAAATTTCGACAAAATTTTCCATAGAAATGTATTTTTGGCAAGAATTTAAAATTTTCCATAGTAATAAAATATTGACAAAATATTCTATCGAAATAAAATATGGACAAAATTTTCCATAAAAATAAAATTTTGACAAAATTTTCTATAGAAATAAAATGTCAACAAAATTGTTTATAAAAACAATATTTCTAGAAAAATTTCCCTACAAATAAAATATTGACAAAATTTTCTGCAGAAATAAAATTTCGACAGAATTTTCTATAGAAAAATAATTTGACGAAATAAAACAAAATTTCGAAAAAAATTTCCGTTTTCCATAGAAATAAAATTTTGGCAACATTTTCTATAGAAATAAAATTTTGGCAAAATTTTACATAGAAATAAATTATTATTATCATTAGTTTATTTAAGGGAGCCACCGTGGTGCAATGGTTAGCATGCCCGCCTTGCATACACAAGGTCGTGGGTTCGATTCGACAAAATTTTCTATATAAATAAAATGGTGATAAAATTTTCTATATAAATAAAATTTTGATAACATTTTCTGTAGAAATAAAATTTCGACAAAATTTTCTATGGAAAAAAAATGTTGATAAAAATGTTAATAGAAATAAAACTTGGAAAAATTTTCTATTGACATTAAAAAAATTGATAAAATTTTCAATAGAAAAAAATTGAAAAATATTTTCAATAGAAATATAAATATTTACAAAATTTTCTGCAGAAGTAGAATTTTGACAAAGTTTCGACAGAATTTTTTATAGACAAAAAAAAAAAAATTGGCAACATTTTCTATGGGAATAAAAAAAATTTACAAAATTTTCTAAACAAAACAAAATTTCGAAAAAATTTCCGTAGAAATAAAATTTCGACAAAATTTACCATAGAAATAAAATTTCGACAAAACTTTCCATAGAAATATATTTTTGGCAAGCATTTAAAATTTTCTATAGTAATAAAATATTGACACAATATTTTCTATTGGAATAAAAAAAATTTACAAAATTCTCTATAAAAATAAAATTTTGACAAAACAAAATAAAGTTTCGAAAAAATTTCCGTAGAAATAAAATTTCGACAAAATTTTCTATAGAAATATATTTTTGGCAAGAATTTAAAATTTTCTATAGTAATAAAATATTGACACAATATTTTCTATGGGAATAAAAAAAAATTACAAAATTTTCTATAAAAATAAAATTTTGACAAAACAAAAAAAAATTTCGAAAAAAAATTTCCGTAGAAATAAAATTTCGACAAAATTTTCTGTAGAAATATATTTTTTGCAAGAATTTAAAATTTTCTATAGTAATAAAATATTGACACAATATTCTATTGAAATAAAATTTTGAAAAAATTTTCTATAGAAATAAAATTTCAACAAAATTGTTTATAAAAATAATTCTTCTAAAAAAAATTCCATACAAATAACATATTGACAAAATTTTCTGCAGAACTAAAATTTCGACAGAATTTTCTATAGAAAAATAATTTGGCAAAACAAAAGAAAATTTCGAAAAAAATTTCCGTGGAAATAAAATTTCGACAAAATTTTCCATAGAAATATATTTTTGGCAACAATTTCCATAGAAATAAAATCTTGGCAACATTTTCTATAGAAATAAAATTTTGGCAAAATTTTCCATAGAAATAAATTATTATTATTATTATTATTAGTTTATTTAAAATCATAATAGGGAGCCACCGTGGTGCAATGGTTAGCATGCCCGCCTTGCATACATAAGGTCGTGGGTTCGATTCCTGCTTCGACCGAACACCAAAAAGTTTTTCAGCGGTGGATTACCCACCTCAGTAATGCTGGTGACATTTCTGAGGGTTTCAAAGCTTCTCTAAGTGGTTTCACTGCAATGTGGAAAGCCGTTCGGACTCGGCTATAAAAAGGAGCAGTGTTGCCAACTCCCCAAGGCCAAAAAGCACCAAAAATATATTATAAATTCTAACATACCACCTTCCACCACAAAATCGAAAATTAAACGCACTACTAAAAAAAAAAAAACTTCCGAAGATGTATTAAACAACTTTTGTGAATTGAATTTTAAGAAGTTAACGTGGGTATTAAGATCGAGTTTAGCTGCTAAAATTACCATTTTTCATAATTACTTTTCTTAAGTAATTCATTTTAAGGAATACAAACTTTGTGAAAATTTGCTTTTGGCTATTCCCCATCAAGTTCTAATAAAATTTGCAGCAAATATGCATAATTTTATGCCTTGTTTACTGATATAGTTTTCACATTAGCGGCAAAACTCGAACTTAGTACTCACCATTATGAACCGCTATTCATGTATACACTTTGATAAGTTTTAATGCTTTCGTCCAATTCATTTTGATCAGTGATGTTTTTCAACTTTCAAAATATTAATATATGGAAGGAGTATATTGCTTATTTCAGTTGTGCGTGCTTTTCTGAATCTAATACAAACGTTTTTAATGACATCTTTACCAAATTCAAAAATTCGACACTCATCGCTCGACTTTCCTACAGAATACCCTAAATAACAATATTAATTAAAAAATAATCAATACCAACTTCATAACAATCAAATTCTATATTTGGCAATAAATTTGAGTTTTTTCGGCTCTTGAAAGTCTAATCAAAATTTTTGTATCAATTAAACTTAATACTGTTCAAAATAAAAAAAGCACCAAAAGCACTAAATGAAAATGCCAGAAAGCACCAAGTTGGTGCTTTTTTTGAAAAGGCACCAAAAAGGCAATTTGGTGCTTTTTAGAAATCAAAAAGCACTAAATTTGGTGCTAAAAACACCAAATTGGCAACACTGAAAAGGAGGTCCCTTGTCATTGAGCTTAAAATGGAATCGGGCAGCACTCAGTGATAAGAGAGAAGTTCACCACTGTGGTATCACAATGGACTGAATAGTCTAAGTGAGCCTGATACATCGGGCTGCCACCTAACCTAACCTAACCTAAAATCATAATAAATTATGAAGATAAATACAAAAAAATAAATGAACTAAAAACTAAGTTTTTCGACCTATCCATAGAATTAAAATTGTGTCAAAATTTTCTATAAAAATAAAATATTGGCTAAATTTTCTATAGAAATAAAATATTGACAAGATTGTCCATAAAAATAAAATTTTCTAAAAAAATTTTATTTTATTAATTACGACAACATTTTTTATAAAAATAATATTTCTAAAAAAAGCCCCCACAACTAAACTTTTGACAAAATTTTCTATAGAAATGAAATTTCGACAGGTTATTTTTATAGAAATAAAATTTTGACAAAATTTTCTAAAGAAATAAAATATTGACAAAATTTTCTATAGAAATAAAATATTGACAAAATTTTCTATATAAATAAAATTTTGACACAATTTTCTATAGAAATAAAATTCCGACAAAATAATTTTAATAAATATAATATTTAAAAAAATCGAAAGAAATAAAATTTTGACAAAAATTTGATGCTAAGCCGCAAATTAATAATTTTTAAATTTGGTAGATTTTTGCTAAAAATTTCTTAAAATTTGGCCACTGTGGTTACCATAGTTATCATATTTGCAACATATTTCCCTTTTCATCCAATTTGATATTTTTGTTAAAGTCGATGAAGATAACAAAAATTCTTCTTCGATTTTTCGACTTTGTCTTTTGACAAAAAAAAAACGATTACTCGTTAGATCGATTTTAGACTTTTATATCCCTACTACAGGAATGTAATAAATTAAATACAACAATTTATAATATTAAAATTTTATATGACTTAAAACCAAAAACCTGAGACTCACAAAGTAAGATTTATTTCAAACTCTATTAAGAGATGCTATACCTTAAGTGATAAAGTTTAAGTAGAAGGGGTGATACCCATTCTACCCCCAAATCGTCTTTAGAAATTTTCCCTTAACTACAGTGGAGTAAATAAAACTCATGCTGGTATACAAGGGAAACTTGTGTGGCAGTCCTTTTCATGGTGAATAAAAAATTGTGTTGTTGGTGACATGACTGATGGTTGGCATGGCCATCACCGCTAAAGGTGATGTCCCTGATGGTGACACTAAAGATGGAGTTACTATCACTTGTCGTTAGGATTTGTGTACATTAAACCTTTGGCAGGTTGATTGACGACCATAGCAATGGCCCAGTTGGTTTTACACTAGGATTTTGTAGGAATGACTGTGTATCCTTTGGCAATGTTAAATGTCTATGGGGGTAGTACTGTGTATATGGTCTATTCGTTGGAGTTCCTTTAGTTTGATTATGTTGTAGATTGTGATTTTGTTTTTTTGTTCGTTTTCGCCTGTCATTCCAAATTGATGCTGTTAGAGAAATACATTTTGGGACTTTCCATTTTTAATGGGGGAGTTATGATAAATAAATTTGAAAATAAACGAAACGTTAGGTTAGGTTAGGTGGCAGCCCGATATATCAGACTCACTTAGACTATTCAGTCCATTGTGATACCACATTGGTGAACTTCTCTCTTATCACTGAGTGGATTTAATTTCTACAAAAATTTTGTCCATTTTTTTCTTAAGAAAGGTTTTGTCAAAATTTTATTTCTATAGCAAATGTTAAAATTTTATTTCTATAGAAAATTTTGCCAAAAGTTTATTTTCATAGAAAATCTGACCAAAATTTTATTTCTATAGAAAATTTTGCCAAAATTTAATTTTTATAGAAATTTTGGCCAAAATTTTATTTTTAAAGAAAATTTTATTTAAGTTTTTTGAAATTTTTCTGAAATCTGTATTTCTATAGAAAATTTTGTCAAAATTTTATTTCTATAGAAAATTTTGTCAAAATTTTATTTCTAAAAAAAATTATGTCAAATTTTATTTTTAGAGAAAATTTTGTTTAAGTTTTATTTCATTGCAAAATTTTTATTAAATTTTTATTTCTATAGAAAATTTTGTCAAAATTTTATTTTCATAGAAAATTTCGTCAAAATTTTATTTTTATAGAAAATTGTGTCAAAATTTTATTTTTATAGAAATATTATTTCTATAGAAAGCTTTGTCAAAATTTTATTCTATAAAAATTTTTGGTACAACTTTTTTTTCAATGGATTTTCAGAGAAAATTTCAAAGTTTTATTTCTATAGAAATTTTTCCAAAATTTTATTTCTATAGAAAATTTTGGCAAAATTTTATTTCTATGGAAAATTTTGCCAACATTTTATTTCTATAGAAAATTTTGACGAGGTTGTATTTTCACAGAACATTTGAAAGTTTTATTTCTATAGAAAATTTTTCCAAAATTTTATTTCTATAGAAAATTTTGACACAATTTTATTTCTATAGAAAATTTTGACAAAATTTTATTTCTATGGGAAATTTTGCCAACATTTTATTTCTATAGAAAATTTTGCCAAAGTTGTATTTCAGAGAAAATTTCAAAGTTTTATTTCTATAGAAAATTTTTCCAAAATTTTATTTCTATAGAAAATTTTGTCAAAATTTTATTTCTAGAAAAAATTATGTCAACTTTTATTTTTAGAGAAAATTTTGTTTAAGTTTTATTTCATTAGAAAATTTTGTCAAAATTTTATTTCCATAGAAAATTTTGTCAAAATTTTATATCCATAGAAAATTTCGTCAAAATTTTATTTTTATAGAAAATTTCGTCAAAATATTATTTCTATAGAAAGCTTTGTCAAAATTTTATTCTATAAAAATTTTTGGCACAATTTTTTTTCCAATGGATGTTCAGAGAAAATGTCAAAGTTTTATTTCATTAGAAAATTTTTATTAAATTTTTATGTCTATAGAAAATTTTGTCAAAATTTTATTTTCATAGAAAATTGCGTCAAAATTTTATTTTTATTGAAAGCTTTGTCAAAATTTTATTCTATAAAAATTTTTGGCAATTTTTTTTTCCAATGGATTTTTTTCACTTATATTTCTATGGAAAATTTTATCAAAATTTTATTTCTATGGAAAATTTTATCAAAATTTTATTTCTATGGAAAATTTTGTCAAAATTTTATTTCTATAGAAAATTTCGGCAAAATTGTATTTTCAGAGAAAATGTAATATTTTTATTTCCATAGAAAAATTTTCCAAAATTTTATTTCTAGAAAAAAATATGTAAAAATTTTATTTTTAGAGAAAATTTTGTTTAAGTTTTGTTTCCTTAGAAAATTTTTATTATATTTTTATTTCTATAGAAAATATTGTTAAATATTTATTTCAATAGACAATTTTACCAAAATTTTATTTCTTAATAAAATTATGCAAAAATTTTACTTTTTAGAGAAAATTTTGCCAAAATGTTATTTCTATAGAAAATTTTGCCAAAATTATATTTCTAAATAAAATTATGCAAAAATTTTATTTTTAGAGATCATTTTTTTTTTACGAGAAAGAATTGTCAAATTTTTATTTCTGTAGAAAATTTTTTTAAAGTTTTATTTGTATATAAAATTTTGTCAAAATTTTATTTTCATAAAAAAAAGTTGTCAATATGTCTATAAAAAATTTTATTTCTATTGAAAATTTTGCCAAAATTTTGAAAATTTTTTATTTTTTTGTTTGCCAAAATTTTATTTTAAGTGGAAGTTTTACGAAAATTTTATTTTAAGAAAAAGTTTTGTCACATTTTTATTTCTATAGAAAATTTTGTCAAAATTTTATTTCTATAGAAAATTTTATCAGTATTTTTTTTTCTATAGAAATTTTAAAATTTCATATTACCCCCAACCATGACGCTTATAGTGAATGATGAGAATCCCTTAAACTATGCAACAGGAAGACTAATAAAATATCCACATTCGAAGGATACATCAATTAAATCAATCTACCACCACATGGAACTTTGACATAGTCAATAATGCATCATTAAGAAAAGAATGTTTCAAATTGATCCCCAAATGAAATATCAACAGAAATTTACATTGTCATTGTGACATTTTATGGATTATACCTCACCCATAAATGGAGATATTGTATCGAAAAAAAAACGATAACCCACACCTTACATCCCTTAAACCTGTGTTATTGATGTTAGTTTTTGTGATGGTGGCATTGCTACTTTGCTATATCATATATCGGATCTCTTTGTTTAAATATGATATTTTAAAAGTGTTGGTGAACTATGACGTAGATATATTATAAATGTGTAATAAACAGTGAGAAAAAAATATGATGTGATACATAGGGTGGCTGCTATGTAATCCAACAAGTTAAAAATTTTGACAAAATATCCTATAGAAATAAAATCTTGTCAACATTTTCTATAGAAATAAAATTTTGAAAAAAATTCTATAGAAATAAAATTTTAACAAAATTTCCTATAGAAATAACATTTTGAAAACAAAATCTATAGAAATATAATTTTGACAAAATTTTCTATAGAAATACAACTTTAACAAAATTTTCTATAAAACTAAAATTTTGACAACATTTTCTATAGAACCAAAATTTTGAAAAAAATTTTCTATAGAAATAAAATTTTGACAAAAATTTTCTATAGAAATAAAATGTTTACAAAATTTTCTATAAAATAAAAATTTTGACAAAGTTGTTCATAGAACTAAAATTGTGACGAAATTTCCTATAGAAATAAAATCTTAACAAAATTTTCTATGGAAATAAGATTTTACAAAGTTTTTTATAAAAATAACATTTTGACAAAATTTTCTACAGAAATAAAATTTTGACAAAATTTTCTCTAAAAATAAAATTAGATAAAATTTTCTATAGAAATATGATTTTGACGAAATTTACATTTTAACAAAATTTCCTATAGAAATACAATTTTGACAAAATTTTCTATAGAAATAAAATATTGACAAAATTTTCTATAGAAATAAAATTTTGACAAACTTTTCTATAGAAATAAAATATTGACAAAATTTTCTATAGAAATAAAATTTTGACAAAATTTTCTCTAACAATAAAATAAGATAAAATTTTCTACAGAAATATGATTTTGATGAAATTTTCTATAGAAATAAAATTTTAACAAAATTTCCTATAGAAATACAATTTTGACAAAATTTTCTATAGAAATAAAATTGTGACAACATTTTCAATAGAAATAAAATTTTGACAAAATTTTCTATAGAAATAAAATTTAAACAAAATTTTCTCTAAAAATAAAATTAGATAAAATTTTCTACAGAAATATGATTTTGACGAAATTTTCTATAGAAATAACATTTTAACAAAATTTCCTATAGAAATAAAATTTTACCAAAATTTTCTATAGAAGTAAAATTTTGAAAAAAATTTGAAGACATAAATTTTGACAAAATTTGCTATGGAAATAAAATTTTGAAAAATTTTTCTATAGAAATAAAATTTTGAGAAAATTTGGTATAGAAGTAAAACTTTGAAAAAATTTTGAGAAAATTTGGTATAGAAATACATTTTTTTCCAAAATTTGGTATAGAAATAAATGTTCGACAAAATTTGATGTTGAAATAAAATTTTGACAAAATTTTATATAGAAATAAAATTTTGACAAAATTTTCTTTAGAAATAAAATTTTGACATAATTTTCTATAAAAATAAAATTTTGACAAAATTTTCTACAGAAATAAAATGTTGATAAAATTTTCTATAGAAATAAAATTTTGACAAACTTTTCTATAGAAATAAAATATTGGCAAAATTTTCTGTAGAAATAACATTTTGACAAAGTTTTCTATAAAAATAAAATTTTGACAAAGTTGTTCATAGAAATAAAATTTTGCCAAAATTTTGTATAGAAATAAAATTTTGACAAAATTTTCTATAGAAATAAAATTTTGAAAAAGTTTGGAAGACATACATTTTGACAAAATTTGCTACGGAAATAAAATTTTGACAAAATTTTCTATAGAAATAAAAATTTGACAAAATTTTTCTATAGAAATAAAAATTTGACAAATTTTCTATTGAAAAACAAATTGACAAAATTTCCTTTGAAAATAAAATTTTTACAAAGATTTTTATAGAAATAAAATTTTTAAAAATTTTTCTATAGAAATAAAATGTTTACAAAATTTTCTATAGAAAGAAAATTTTGACAAACTTTTCTATAGAAATAAACATTTTGTAGAAATAACTGTAAAATAACATTTTGACAAAGTTTTCTATAAAAATAAAATTTTGACAAAGTTGTTCATAGAAATAACATTTTGCCAAAATTTTGTATAGAAATAAAATTTTGACAAAATTTTCTATAGAAATAAAATTTTGAAAAAGTTTGGAAGACATACAATATGACAAAATTTGCTACGGAAATAAAATTTTGACAAAATTTTGTATAGAAATAAAAATTTGACACAATTTTCTATAGAAATAAAAATTTGACAAATTTTCTATTGAAAAAAATTGACAAAATTTCCTTTGGAAAATAAAATTTTTACGAAAATTTTTATAGAGATAACATTTTTACAAATTTTTCTATAGAAATAAAATTTTGACAAAATTTTCTATAGAAATAAAATTTTGACAAAATTTTCTATAGAAATAACATTTTGACAAAATTTTCTATAGAAATAAAATTTTAACAAAATTTTCTATAGAAATAAATTTTTGACAAAATTTTCTATAGAAATAAAATTTTAACAAACTCTGGTATAGAAATAAAATTTTGAAAAAAATTTTCTATAGAAATAAAATTTTGAGAAAATTTGGTATAGAAAAATAGCATTTTGAGAAAGTTTCTATAGAAATAAAATTTTAACAAAATTTTCTATAGAAATAAAATTTTGAAAAAGTTTTGAAGACATAAATTTTGACAAAATTTGCTATGGAAACAAATTTTTGAAAAAATTTTTTATAGAAATAAATTTTGGGCAAATTTTTAAATAAAATTTTGACAAAATTTTCTATAGAAATAAAATTTTGACAAAATCTGGTATAGAAATAAAATTTTGAAAAATTTTCTATAGAAATAAAATTTTGAGAAAATTTGGTATAGAAACAAAATTTTGAAAAAAATTTTGAGAAAATTCGGTATCGAAATAAATTTTTTTCCAAAATTTGGTATAGAAATAAATTTTTGACAAAATTTGATGTAGAAATAAAATGTTGACAAATTTTTCTATAGAAATAACAATTTGAGAAAAGTTTCTATAGAAATAAAATTTTGATGAAAATTCCTAGAGAAATAAAATTTTGGTGAAAATTCCTAGAGAAATAAAAATTTGACAAAATTTCCTATAGAAATAAAGTTTTGACAAAATTTTCTATAGAAATAAAATTTTGATAGTGATACATATCAGCCAACCTGTATATGTATGCGTATATGTGTGTGTAAATTTGGGTTTGTGTTGCAAGTTTAAATAAAATTAATGTATTTTTATAGTGGCTAGTTAGTCCAGGCACTATACTCGCCCCAATCCCAAAGCTACCGATGCGCTATTCATCCTTTTCCTTAATCATTTATGCTGGTGACATCGCATGTTATGCCAACGATAATATTGAGGAGTGGATTTGAAGGGTGATTATAAGGGAGGGCAATGACAAAACATATAGTGGACCAATACCATGGGGTAGGGTTGGGGGGGGAGTGGCTATTTATTTTGTGGACATATTTTTCTTTTTGTTTGTTTGGTTGATTTTATTGTGTGTCATTTTCAAAATTGGGTGTTAAATTTCATTATTTATTCTTCACTTAATGTTAATGACACACGATGTCCATTCAGCTCTCTTTAATGATGACGACGACGATGATGATGATGACCAATCATATCCATCCATATTCTCTGATACGGCTGCTGTGTTTTTTTTTATTTTGTGCAAAATAATGGTTAAACTGTGGTCAATCATTAATGCGTTGCTGCAATGAATGTTTGCTTTATGCCATGCCAATGAACCCCATATACAATGTAGGGCTTCGTAATTTATTTGATCCCGCCACCACTGTGCAAGGAAATAATTTCGTAAAATCGTAAATATTTGCTCATTCATCATTTGGTAATTTCTTGGAAGGTAAATATATGGGGATGTGGAAAATTATGATAAATTCGCAGAATGAAATTGAATTTCGAATGTTTTGTGTCACAGTTCCAGCATCAAACCCAGCAAAAAAAAGCATCGCCAAATTTATTATTTATTATCGTTAACATGGGGTTGTCATAGGCTGGATATTATTGTAAAAATTTTATTTCAATAGAAAATTTTGTCAAAATTCCATTTCAATAAAAAATTTTGTCCAAATTTTATTTCTATAAAAAATTTTCAAATTTTTATTTCTATGGACAGTTTTGTCAACATTTTATTTATGTAAAAAATGTTGTCAAAATTTTATTTATGCAGAAAATTTTGTCAAAATTTTAATTATGTAGAAAATTTTGTCAAAATTTTATTTCTATAGAAAATTTTTTAAAATTTTATTGCAATAAAATTCTTTTCAAAATTTTAGTTTCATAGAACTTGTGTTTCAAAATTTTATTTCTTTAAAATGTTTTCAAAATTCTATATCTTTAAAAAAATATTTATTTCTAAAGAAAATTTTGTCAATTTTTTTATAGAAAATTTGTCAAAATTTTATTTCTATAAAAAAAAAATATTTTTATAGAAAAATGCATTTCTGTATAAAACTTGGTCAACATTTTAGTTCTATAGAAAATTGTGTCCAAATTTGTTTCTATCAAAAACTTTGACAACATTTTAGTGCTATAGAAAATTGCGTATTTTATTTCTACAGAAAATTTCGTCAAAATTTTATATCTATAGCAAATTTTTCTATAGAAAAAATTATTTTTGTATAAAATTTGGTCAAAATTTTAGTTCTATAGAAAATGTTGTCCAAATGTGTTTCTATAGAAAATTTTGTCAAAGTTTTATTGCTATAGAAAATTTCGTAAAAATTTTATATCTTTAGAAAATTTTATTTCTATAGCAAATTTTGTCAACATTTTATTTCTATAGAAACTATTGTCACAATTCTTTTCTATAGTAAATTTTGTCAACATTTTATTTCAATAGCAAATTTTGTCAACATTTTATTTCTATAGAAAATTTTGTCAAAAATTATTTCTATAAAAAAATGTTGTCAAAATTTTATTTCTATAGAAAATTTTATTAAAATTTTATTTCTATAGAAAATTTTATCAAAATTTTATTTCTATAGAAAATTTTCTCAAAATTTTATTCCTATAGAAATTTTTGTCAAAATTTTATTTCTACAGAAAATTTTATTATTATTTTAATTCTTTAGAAAATTTTCTCAAAATTTTATTTCTAGAGGAATTTTTGTCAAAATATTATTTCTATAGAAAATATTGTCATAATTTGTTGATATAGAAAATTTTGTCAAATTTTATTTCAATAGCAAATTCTGTCAACATTTTATTTCTATGGAAAATTTTGTTAAAATTTTATTTCTATAAAAAAATGTTGTCAAAATTTTATTTCTATAGAAAATTTTATTAAAATTTTATTTCTATAGAATATTTTCTCAAAATTTTATTTCTGCAGAAAATTTTGTCAAAATTTTATTTCTATAGAAAATTTTGTTAATATTTTATTTCTAAAAAAAATTTTGTCAACATTTTTTTCTTTAGAAAATTTTCTCAAAATTTTATTTCTAGAGTAATTTTTGTCAAAATTTTATTTCTACAGAAAATTTTATTAAAATTTTATTTCTCTAGAAAATGTTCTCAAAATTTTATTTCTAGAGAATTTTTGTCAAAATTTTATTTCTATAGAAAATGTTGTCAAAAATTATTTCTATAAAAAAATGTCAAAATTTTATTTCTATAGAAAATTTTATTAAAATTTTATTTCTATAGAAAATTTTCTCAAAATTTTATTTCTATAGAAAATTTTGTCACAATTTTATTTCTATAGAAAATTTTCTCAAAATTTTATTTCTATAGAAAATGTTGTCAAAATTTTATTTCTATAGAAAATTTTATTATTATTTTATTTCTTTAGAAAATTTTCTCAAAATTTTATTTCTAGAGGAATTTTAGTCAAAATTTTATTTCTATAGAAAATATTGTCAAAATGTTATTTCAATAGAAAATTTTGTCAAAATTTTATTTCTATAGAAAATTTTGTCAAAATTTTAGTTCTACAGAAAATTTTGTCAAAATTTTAGTTCTACAGAAAATTTTGTAAAAATTGTATTTCTATAGAAAATTTTGTCAAAATTTTACTTCTATAGAAAATGTCACAATTTTAGTTCTACAGAAAATTTTGTCAAAATTTTGTTTCTATAAACAATTTTGTCAAAATTTTATTTCTATACAAAATTTTGCCAAAATTTTATTTCTACAGAAAAGTTTGTTAAAATTTTATTTCTATAAAAAATTTTGTCAAAATTTTATTTCTATAGAAAATGTTATTAAAATTTTGTTTCTTTAGAAAATTTTCTCAAAATTTTATTTCTAGAGGAATTCTTGTCAAAATTTTATTTCTATAGAAGATATTGTCACAATTTGTTCATATAGAAAATTTTGTCAAATTTTATTTCAATAGCAAATTTTGTCAAATTTTATTTCAATAGCAAATTTTGTCAACATTTTATTTCTATAGAAAGTTTTGTCAAAATTTTATTTCTATAGAAAAATTTGTCAAAATTTTAGTTCTACAGAAAATTTTGTCAAAAATTTTGTTTCTATAGACAATTTTGTCAATATTTTATTTCTATAGAAAATTTTGCCAAAATTTTATTTCTATAGAAAATTTTTCCAAAATTTTATTTCTATAGAAAATTTTGTTAAAATTTTATTTCTATAAAAAAATTTTGTAAAAATTTTATTTAATTAAAAATATTTTATAAAAGTTTTATTTCTATAGAAAATTTTGCCAAAATTTTATTTCTATAGAAAAATTTGCCAAAATTTTATTTCTATAGAAAATTTTGTTAAAATTTTATTTCTATAAAAAAATTTTGTAAAAATTTTATTTAATTAAAAAAATTTTATAAAAGTTTTATTTCTATAGAAAATTTTGCCAAAATTTTATTTCTATAGAAAATTTTATTACAGTTTCTTTAGAAAATTTTCTCAAAATTTTATTTCTAGAGGAATTTTGTCAACATTTTATTTTTATAGAAAATATTGTCACAATTTGTTGATATAGAAAATTTTGTCAAATTTCATTTCAATAGCAAATTTTGCCAACATTTTATTTCTAAAGAAAATTTTGTCAAAATTTTATTTCTAAAGAAAATTTTGTCAAAATTTTATTTCTATAGAAAATTTTATTAAAATGTTATTTCTATAGAACATTTTCTCAAAATTTTATTTCTGTAGAAAATTTTGTCAAAATTTTATTTCTATAGAAAATTTTGTTAATATTTTATTTCTATAAAAAAATTTTGTCAAAATTTTATTTCTGTAAAAAAATTTTGTCAAAATTTTATTTCTATAGAAAATTTTGTCAAAATTTTATTTCTATAAAAAAATTTTGTCAAAATTTTATTTCTATGGAAAATTTTGTCAAAATTTAATTTCTATAAAAAAAAAGTTTTGTCAACATTTTATTTCTATAGAAAATCTTGTTAAAGAAATTTTTCTATAAGAAAATTTTTTTGTTAAATGAGTACAAGAGACGTTCTTATAAAGCCAACTATTAAATAATATATTAATGAGCTTAATACGATTTCCTTTGCATTGCTGGATTTCCATTTTGTTCTTTGCAATGACAGTAAAATCGAATTGAGTATGACCATAAACAAAAATCTAATAAAATACATTGATTAATTTCCTCACTCCCTCTTTATGGACAACCACATCAAAGCGCATTAAATGTCTTTGGTTTATTTCTAGTTTATCGCCCTTTTGGTTTAGTTGATTTTAGTTTATTTTTAGTATAGAATTTCTTCGTTTTTTTTTTCTTATAGTGGCCCCATCTTGTACTCGTATTTCAATTGTTTTATTTTTTGTTATTATTTTTTTATTTTCTTATCTTCTTTACTGTGTATGCAGTGGACTGGTTTGCTTTATTATATTCCTTCCTACCACAAAAAAACATTGTTTTTTGTATTATTATGGGATTCAGCATAAATCTGTTATCAACTGTGAGTGGCCCATAACCCAAAGAGATCATCCAAGGGCCCTTAGAATGATGCTCATTAATTCTATGTGGTGGCTTTGATGGACATTGACATGAATGACAGATGAGACATTGTTATCATAGTTTTTTTTTTGTTTTTTGTCTATTTTTTTATCATCTATTTTAATATTAATAATGTTATGTTTTTGAACATCTGTAGCTGTCAGCGAAATACTCTGCAGGTTATCAGGGGCTAATTTAGTGGCAACATTTCTTCACGCTATGACACTTGTTTTGTGTATTGCCATACTTATTGAGTTTGAGAGATGTAAACGCATAAACGCGCCATAAAGTATGCAATTATTTCAAAAGTGATTATTTTAGGCAAACATGTTTACTTTGTGGTCCATGCATTACAAAGATTAACCTTTAACGAAATTATGCGTAAAGTGCTTGTAAAGTTAACGAATAGTTAATTTAAGGTCACAAAGGAATCAGAATGAAGCCTATCTCATGTAATTGAGATGCTTTAGAAGCACGGCTGCCACAGTTAGTAGAATTCGATCAGAAAAGGTAGATTTCTTACTGTTGGGTCGATTAGTAGAATTCTTGACGTTTTGGTAGATTTTGCAAAATATTCCTCCCCAACTAAGAGGTAGTTCATAAATTTTCAATGCAAATAAAATTTTGACATAGTTTTCTATAGAAATAAAATTTTGACAAAATTTTCTATAGATATAAACTTTTGACAAAATTTTCTATAGAAATAAAATTTTGACAAAATTGTATATAGAAATAAAATTTTAACAAAATTTTCTATAGAAAGTAAAATTTTGACAAAATTTTCTATAGAAATAAAATTTTGACAAAATTTGCTAAAGATATGAAATTTTGACAAAAGTTTCTATAGAAATAAAATTTTGACAAAATTTTCTATAGATATAAACTTTTGACAAAATTTTCTATAGAAATAAAATTTTGACAAAATTTTCTATAGAAAGTAAAATTTTGACAAAATTTTCTATAGAAATAAAATTTTGACAAAATTGTATATAGAAATAAAATTTTAACAAAATATTCTATAGAAAGTAAAATTTTGACAAAATTTTCTATAGAAATAAAATTTTGACAAAATTTGCTAAAGATATGAAATTTTGACAAAAGTTTCTTTAGAAATAAAATTTTGACAAAATTTTCTATAGAAATAAAATTTTGACAAAAATTCTATAGAAATAAAATTTTGACAAAATTTTCTATAGATTTAAACTTTTGACAAAATTTTCTATAGAAATAAAATTTTGACAAAATTTTCTATAGAAATAAAATTTTGACTAAATTGTCTGTAGAAATAAAATTTTGAGAAAGTTTTTTTTTTTTTTGAAATAAAATTTTGACAAAATTTTCTATAGAAATAAAATGTTGACAAAATTTTCTATAGAAATAAAATTTTAACAAAATTTTCTATAGAAATAAAATTTTGACAAAATTGTCTGTAGAAATAAAATTTTGACAAAATTGTCTGTAGAAATAAAATTTTGAGAAAGTTTTTTTTTTTGAAATAAAATTTTGACAAAATTTGCTAAAGATATGAAATTTTGACAAAAGTTTCTATAGAAATAAAATTTTGACAAAATTTTCTATAGAAATAAAATTTTGACAAAATTTTCTATAGAAATAAAATTTTGACAAAATTTTCTATAGAAATAAAATTTTGACAAAATTTTCTATAGATATAAACTTTTGATAAAATTTTTGTATAGAAATAAAATTTTGACAAAAGTGTCTATAGAAATAAAATTTTGGCAAAATTTTCTATAGAAATAAAATTTTGGCAAAATTTTTTATAAAAATAAAATTTTATCTAATTATACAATTATTTTTCGAGCTTTATGGACAGATATAGATTAAGGAACATGGTTAATAGAGCCATTGAAAAGAAAACGCCAGATACAAATCTATAAACGCCTAGACTGTACATGTTTCGGTTCGGGCGAATGAACCTTTCCACAGCCTTTAGTATAGATCTGGCTGGGAGAGATAACTCAATTTTGGGTCCTTTATGCTAACTCCTTATGGAGAAAACATTTGGGAATTTTCCTCTTACAAAAATTGAGTTATCTCTCCCAGCCAGATCTATACTAAAGGCTGTGGAAAGATTCATTCGCCCGAACCGAAACATGTACAGTCCAGGCATGTATAGATTTGTATCTGGCGTTTTATTTTCAATGGCTCTATTAACCATGTTCCTTAATCTATATCTGTCCATAAAGCTCGACAAATAATTGTATAATTAGATATAATGCATTTGGACGTCAATTGCCTGTTTCGGTATCATGCTAACATGAAATATAAGAAATAAAATTTTGACAAAATTTTCTATAGAAATAAAATTTTGACAAAATAAAAATATTATATATAAATACAATTTTGTAGAAATTAAATTCTGTAAAAAAAAATTGACAAAATTTTCAATAGAAATTAAAATTTTGACAAAATTTTTTATAAAAATAAAATTTTGACAAAATATTCTATATAAAAACAATTTTGAAAAAATTTTCTATAGATATAAACTTTTCACAAAATTTTCTATAGAAATAAAATTTGGACAAAATTGTCTACAGAAATAAAATTTTGACAAAATTTTCTAAAGGAATTAAAATTTTGACAAAATTTTCTGTAGATATAAACTTTTGACAAATTTTTCTATAGAAATAAAATTTTGAGAAAATTTTCTATAGAAATAAAATTTTGACAAAATTTTCTATAGAAATAAAATTTTGAGAAAATTTTCTATAGAAATAAAATTTTGACAAAATTTTCTATAGAAATTAAAATTTTGACAAAATTGTCTATAGAAATTAAAATTTTGATAAAATTTTCGATAGAAATAAAATTTTGACAAAATTTTCAATAGAAATTAGAATTTTGACAAAATTTTCTATAGAAATACAATTTTGACAAAATTTTCTATAGAAATACAATTTTGACAAAATTTTCTATAGAAATAAAATTTTGACAAAATATTCAATAGAAATAAAATTTTGACAAAATTTTCTATAGAAATAAAATTTTGACAAAATTTTCAATAGAAATAAAATTTTGACAAAATTTTCTATAGAAATAAAATTTTGACAAAATTTTCAATAGAAATTAAAATTTTGACAAAATTTTCTATAGAAATAAAATTTTGACAAAATTTTCTATAGGAATTAAAATTTTGACAAAATTGTCTATAGAAATTAAAATTTGGACAAAATTTTCTATAGAAATTAAAATTTTGATAAAATTTTCGATAGGAATAAAATTTTGACAAAATTTTTAATAGAAGTTAAAATTTTGCCAAATTTTCTATAGAAATAAAATTTTGACAAAATTTTCAATAGAAATTACAATTTTGACAAAATTGGCTATAGAAATAAAATGTTGACAAAATTGTCTATAGAAATAAAATTTTGACAAAATTTTCTATAGAAATAAAATTTTGACAAAATTTTCAATAGAAATTAAAATTTTGACAAAATTTTCAAAAGAAATTAAAATTTTGACAAAATTTTTTATAAAAATAAAATTTTGACAAAATTGTCTATAGAAATAAAATTTTGAGAAAGTTTTGTTTTGGAAATGAAATGTTGACAAAATTTGCTAAAAATATAACATTTTGAAAAAATAAAATAGAAAAGCGCCCACCAATGGAAAGGGGGAAAAAATCCCAAATGTTCTAAAGACAGCATTGAAGCCCTGGACAGATTAACATTTCGGCCGCAGGTATTCCAACAGGACTTAGCACCATAGCACTCGTCAACCAAGAATGGTTTAAAAAGGAGTTTCCACGCTTTATTGGTATCGCACAGTGCCCACTAAAATCTGCGGATATCAATCCGTAGATCTTTTGAACTAGAGGAGCCACCGTGGTGCAATGGTTAGCATGGCCGCCTTGCATACACAAGGTCGTGGGTTCGATTCCTGTTTCGACCGAACACCAAAAAGTTGTTCAGCGGTGGATTATCCCACCTCAGTAATGCTAGTGACATTTCAAAGCTTCTCTAAGTGGTTTCACTGCAATGTGGAACGCCGTTCGGACTCGGCTATAAAAAGGAGGTCCCTTGTCATTGAGCTTAACATGGAATCGGGTAGCACTCAGTGATAAGAGAGAAGTGGTATCACAATGGGCTGAATAGTCTAAGGGAGCCCGATACATCGGGCTGTCACCTAACTAAATTTTGCATGGTTGTTCGATACCATATTTTAACATTACGTGCAAAATTTTAACCGAATCGTATGAAAGTTGCTCCTCCGAGAGGCTCCAGAGGTCAAATCTGAGGATCGGCTCATTTGAGGGCTATATATATTTATGGAGCATATACTAACATCACAAACGGATCGGATCAGATTTTCCTTCTCTAAGAGGGTCCGCAAGCCAATTCAAGCCAATTCAAAACCTGAATTGACATAGCCCAATATTATCATAGGATCCTTAATAAAATCGCCCTCCTTCATGCGAATACCAAATCTCGATGATGAACCCTTCATTCGACTCTCTTATAACGCCCTTGCAAATCAGTTACATATTCATTCTAAATGCATAAAGGGTCTACAGTTCAGATTGCCTTCAATTCATATGAACCGAGTAGAAAATTCTTCACAAGTGAATTTCAGATTACCAGCAACTTTCCGAAGATGTATTTTCATACTTTTAATGGTAGCCTCCCATGTGAGGAGAATGGGAAGAGCAAATGCAAGGCTTGTGCCAACAAAGTTCGTCACATTGTGGAAAAATTATAAAAATTCCAAATCACATTAAAAAATCCAATCCTTTTGATTTGTTTTTTTTTTTTTTTTTTTGCTCGACTATATGTTACCTTACATTTGGTTAAGGTATACTTCGGGCAGATGCTAAATTTCATTTATTTCATTCACAGTTTACACATCTCCACAAAATGAGAATTCTCCGCCAAAGCTTCACATTACAAAATTCTCTGATAAATACGCATACATTTCTAATATAAACTCACCTGATGGCTCCCAATGATAGTGCGCAGGATCAAAACTTTTTACTAAAAACGCAGAAGTTTTAGAAAGAAAAACTCTCAAGGATTTCGAAGAGTATATTCCGAAATGGTAAATCTCCAAAATGAGAAAATAAACACAAAACACAAAGGACAACAAATTCTCCACAAAAATAAACACTCAAAAAGGATGCTGTTTTGAGACACAACAAAAAATTACTCGAAATTAATTTTGTTTCACAATTTGTTTTTTCTTTTATTCTTCTCAATAAATTCTTCCTTTGGATCAAGTACACACAAACACATGCACACGTAAAAAAAACTTTTCAATGGACTTTAATGCGTTCAGACAAATAACGATTTTCACAAAAGCCACAATGGTCTTTTGTTGCACGACAAAATCAAACTAAATCCATTTGTGTTGCACTCTCATAACTCTACACAAAAAATCTCAAAAGAGTTTTATGTTGGTGTTGTTGTTGATGTTGTTTATTTTGATTTTTCTGCTTTGTTTTTGCTGTGCGACCGGTCTTTGTTTATTTGTTTTTCTCTTCCAGCCATAGGATTTTCACTCATTCACTGAGTTCAGTGGAAAGAGTTTGCAACAACATTCATTATTATGTGAGAGTAGGTGTATGGTTGTGTGTGCGTTTTGGGGAGAGAATAACTGTAGTGTATTCCCCCTCAATTATGGGAGCAACATTGAGTGAAAACTTTTGAGAATTGTTGGTATTTGGCATTTTGTTTTCGTTGTTTCTGTTGGTTTCAAGTTTCAAGTTCCATGTTTTTTTGTTTTCTTTTTGCGTCTACATTTGTTTTGATATCCATACTTTTGGATGTGGGAATGCTATGCATTTATAAACAACAAACGAAATGTGGCCAAGTTTTAATAGAGTGGGTCCTAGAAATCAAGCGATAATCAGCTGAATTATTGTATTCGTGGCTGGACTAGTGTTAGTGTAAAGGAGTTTTTAATACCCACCATCATAGAATGGTGATCGGGATATTATAAGTTTGTCATTCCATTTGTAACACACTGAAATAACGATAACATAATAATAACATAACTTCATTACTGGAATTTTGCATAAACTCGTGTTTTGTCTACAGGCAGATTGTAGACAAACCACGAGATTGGCTATTTCAGGTCAAGATTTTGATATAGCCCCCATACAAACCGACCCCCCGATTTGGGGTCTTGACATCCCAATTTTTATCCGACTTGCCTGAATTTTGAAAATCTAGAAGTATTTTGGGTGCATAAATAAGTGTGCCAAATATGGTGTGATTCGGTACACTATTTGATGTAGCCCCCATATAGCCCGATCTCCAGATTTGAGTTCTTGGGCTTCTAGACAGCGCATCTTTTATCCGATTTGCTGAAATTCAATAGCTTGAGCTATTTTGACTTCATTATTAGAAGTGATTGGTCCACATTTGGATATAGCCCCCATTTTCACAATTTTAGCCCGAATGGATGTATGTCTCAATGAGAGGCCTATAGCCCTGCCGGATTTGATTCCTTTGACTTCAAATTGTTTCATAATGGGTACTCTAATATTAGTTCCCTGACGAAAGGTCAACACCTGGATGAAACCTAAAATTTTCGGAATTTTAGTCAGAATGTTTTGGTACATTTTGCAAAGAGTAGAAATAAAATTTTGACAAAAGTTTTCTATAGAAATAAAATTTTGACAACATTTTCTATAAAACTAAAATTTTGGCAAAATTTTCTATAGAAATCAAATTTTGAAAAAAAAAGTCGTTAGAAATCAAATTTTGACAAAATTTTCTATAGAAATAAAATGTTGACAAAATTTTCAATCGAAATAAAATTTTGAAAAAAAATCCATAGAAATTAAATTTTGACAAAAATCAAATTTTGAAAAAAAAAATCCTTAGAAATCAAATTTTGACAAAATTTTCTATAGAAATAAAATGTTGACAAAATTTTCAATCGAAATCAAATTTTGAAAAAAAAAATCCATAGAAA
This sequence comes from Haematobia irritans, assembly GCF_050003625.1. NCBI lineage: Eukaryota > Metazoa > Arthropoda > Insecta > Diptera > Muscidae > Haematobia > Haematobia irritans. Next base: position 192,474,037 of record NC_134400.1, on the reverse strand, counting down.
TAAAATTTTGACAAAATTTTCTATAGAAATAAAATTTTGCCAAAATTTTCTATAGAAATAAAATTTTGACAAAAATTTCAAAAGAAATAAAATTTAGATACAATTTTCCATAGAAATAATGTTTTGACAAAATTTTTCATAGAAATAAAATTTTGACAAAAATTTCTATAGAAATAAAATTTTTACACAATTTCCTATAGACATAAAATTAGATAAAATTTTCTATAGAAATAAAATTTTAACAAAATTTCCTATAGAAATACAATTTTGACAAGATTGTCTATAGAAATCAAATTTTGAAAAAAAAATTCAAATAGAAATCAAATTTTGACAAAATTTTCTATTGAAATAAAATGTTGACAAAATTTTCTATTGAAAGAAAAAATCCATAGAAATAAAAAATTTTGACAAAAATTTCAAAAGAAATAAAATTTTGATACAATTTTCCATAGAAATAATGTTGTGACAAAATTTTTCATAGAAATAAAATTTTGACAAAAATTTCTATAGAAATAAAATTTTTACACAATTTCCTATAGAAATAAAATTAGATAAAATTTTCTATAGAAATAAAATTTTAACAAAATTTCCTATAGAAATACAATTTTGACAAAATTGTCTATAGAAATCAAATTTTGAAAAAAAAATTCAAATAGAAATCAAATTTTGACAAAATTTTCTATTGAAATAAAATGTTGACAAAATTTTCTATTGAAAGAAAAAATCCATAGAAATAAAATTTTGACAAAATTTTCTATAGAAATAAAATTTTGCCAAAATTTTCTATAGAAATAAAATTTTGATACAATTTTCCATAGAAATAAAATTTTGACAAAATTTTTCATAGAAATAAAATTTTTGACAAAAATTCCTATAGAAATAAAATTTTGACAAAAATTTCTATAGAACTAAAATTTTTACACAATTTTCTATAGAAATAAAATTTGATAAAATTTTCTACAGAAATATGATATTGACGAAATTTTCTATAGAAAAAAAAATTTTGAAATAAAATTTTGCCAAAATTTTCTATAGAAATAAAATTTTGACAAAAATTTCTATAGAAATAAAATTTTGATACAATTTTCCATAGAAATAAAATTTTGACAAAATTTTTCATAAAAATAAAATTTTTGACAAAAATTCCTATAGAAATAAAATTTTGACAGAAATTTCTATAGAACTAAAATTTTTACACAATTTTCTATAGAAATAAAATTTGATAAAATTTTCTACAGAAATATGATATTGACGAAATTTTCTATAGAATTAAAATTTTAACAAAATTTGCTATAGAAATACAATTTTGACAAAATTTTCTATAGAAATAAAATTTTGACAAAATTTTCTATAGAAATAAAATGTTGACAAAAAATTCTATAGAAATAAAATTTTTACACAATTTCCTATAGAAATAAAATTAGATAAAATTTTCTACAGAAATATGATTTTGACGAAATTTTCTATAGAAATAAAATTTTAACAAAATTTCCTATAGAAATACAATTTTGACAAAATTGTCTATAGAAATCAAATTTTGAAAAAAAATTCCCATAGAAATCAAATTTTGACAAAATTTTCTATTGAAATAAAATGTTGACAAAATTTTCTATTGAAAGAAAAAATCCATAGAAATAAAATTTTGACAAAATTTTCTATTGAAATAAAATGTTGACAAAATTTTCTATAGAAATAAAATTTTGACAAAAATTTCTATAGAAATAAAATTTTGATACAATTTTCTATAGAAATAAAATTTTGACAACATTTTCTATAAAAATAAAAATTTTGACAAAATTTTCTATAGAAATAAAATTTTGGCAAAAATTTCTATAGAACTAAAATTTTTACACAATTTTCTATAGAAATAAAATTTGGTAAAATTTTCTACATGATATGATATTGACGAAATTTTCTATAGAATTAAAATTTTAACAAAATTTGCTATAGAAATACAATTTTGACAAAATTTTCTATAGAAATAAAATGTTGACAAAATTTTCTGTAGAAATAAAATTTTGACAAAATTTTCTATAGAAATAAAATTTTGACAAAATTTTCTATAGAAAAAAAAATTTTAACAAAATTTTCTGTAGAAATAAAATTTTCTATAGAAATAAAATTTTGGTAGATTATTTTTGGCTCGAGTGGCAACCATGATTATGAACCTATATGGACAAATTTTTGTGTGATTGGGGTTCGCCTATATATAACTATAGACCGATATGGACCAAGTTTGGTATGGTTGTTAGCGACCATATACTAACACCACGTTCCAAATTTGAACCGGATCGGATGAATTTTGCTTCTCATAGAGGCTCCGTAAGCCAAATCTGGGGATCGGTTTATATGGGGGCTATATATAATTATGGACCAAAATGGACCAATTCTGGCACGGTTGTTAGAGACCATATACCAACATCATGTATCAAATTTCAGCGTGATAGGATGAAATTTGCTTCTCATAGACGATCCGTAAGCCAAATCTGGAGATCGGTTTATATGGGGGCTATATATACTTATGGACCGATGTGGACCAATTTTAGCATGGTTGTTAGAGACCATATACCAAGGCCGTGTACCAAATTTCAGCCGGATCGGATGAAATATGCTCCTCTAAGAGGCTCCGCAAGCCAAATCTGAGGGTCCGTTTATATGGAGGCTATACGTAAAAGTGGACCGATATGGCCCATTTGCAATACCATCCGACCTACATCAATAACAACTACTTGTGCCAAGTTTCAAGTCGATAGCTTGTTTCGTTCGGAAGTTGGCGTGATTTCAACAGACAGACGGACGGACAGACGTGCTTAGATCGATTCAGAATTTCACCACGATCCATCCAATTTAGAGGGTATAAAAAAAAATTTTGACAAAATTTTCTATAAAAATAAAATTTTGACAAAATTTTCTATAAAAATAAAATTTTGACAACATTTTCTATAGAAGTAAAATTTTGCAAAATATGATTAAATATGCTCCTCTAAGAGGCCCCGCAAGCCAAATCTGAGGGTCCGTTTATATGGGGGCTATACGTAAAAGTGGACCGATATGGCCCATTTCTATAAAAATAAATTTTCACAAAATTTTCTATAGAAGTAAAATTTTGCAAAATAAGATGAAATATGCTCCTCTAAGAGGCTCCGCAAGCCAAATCTGAGGGTCCGTTTATATGGGGGCTATGCGTAAAAGTGGACCGATATGGCCCATTTGCAATACCATCCGACCTACATCAATAACAACTACTTGTGCCAAGTTTCAAGTCGATAGCTTGTTTCGTTCGAAAGTTGGCGTGATTTCAACAGACAGACGGACGGACGTGCTTAGATCGTATACCCATCCTATGGTGGAGGGTATAAAAATAAAATTTGACAAAATTTTCTACAAAAATAAAATTTTGACAAAATTTTCTATAAAAATAAATTTTCACAAAATTTTCTATAGAAGTAAAATTTTGCAAAATAAGATTTTTTGTTTGTTTTTTTTTTTTTGTAAAATTTTCCCCCTAGGTAGATAGTAAAAAAAAACGCATAAAATTTGCAAAATCTCATCGGTTCTTTATTTGAAACGTTAGATTGGTCCATGACATTTACTTTTTGAAGATAATTTCATTTAAATGTTGACCGCGGCTGCGTCTTAGGTGGTCCATTCGGAAAGTCCAATTTTGGGCAACTTTTTCGAGCATTTCGGCCGGAATAGCCCGAATTTCTTCGGAAATGTTGTCTTCCAAAGCTGGAATAGTTGCTGGCTTATTTCTGTAGACTTTAGACTTGACGTAGCCCCACAAAAAATAGTCTAAAGGCGTCAAATCGCATGATCTCGGTGGCCAGCTTACCGGTCCATTTCTTGAGATGAATTGTTCTCCGAAGTTTTCCCTCAAAATGGCCATAGAATCGCGAGCTGTGTGGCATGTAGAGCCATCTTGTTGAAACCACATGTCAACCAAGTTCAGTTCTTCCATTTTTGGCAACAAAAAGTTTGTTAGCATCGAACGATAGCGATCGCCATTCACCGTAACGTTGCGTCCAACAGCATCTTTGAAAAAATACGGTCCAATGATTCCACCAGCGTACAAACCACACCAAACAGTGCATTTTTCGGGATGCATGGGCAGTTCTTGAACGGCTTCTGGTTGCTCTTCACTCCAAATGCGGCAATTTTGCTTATTTACGTAGCCATTCAACCAGAAATGAGCCTCATCGCTGAACAAAATTTGTCGATAAAAAAGCGGATTTTCTGCCACTGATTTTGGTAATAAAATTCAATGATTTGCAAGCGTTGCTCGTTAGTAAGTCTATTCATGATGAAATGTCAAAGCATACTGAGCATCTTTCTCTTTGACACCATGTCTGAAATCCCACGTGATCTGTCAAATACTAATGCATGAAAATCCTAACCTCAAAAGAATCACCCTTTATATTTTTGGCTCGAGTGGCAACCGTGGTCTCAATTGAAGATCCCTTAGCCCTGCCAGTAAAGACTCAGATCTGTCTCTTTTGTATCCACCTCATTACTTAAAAGGAAAAGAAATAAATATGGAAAACATTTAAATCATTTCTCAAATATTCTGCTTGTGCTGGTAGTCAGAATATTGTATCCACCAGATATAAAATTTTTCTTAATTAATTTTTACAATGAGATTACGTCGTTTTCTTGCCATCTACTCCTTAATCGGTGGACTTTAGTTTGCTTGCATCTACATCTGGGCAGGGTATAATATGGTCCGTTAAACGCGACTATTCCTGTGTCCTTTATTCAATATTTTCCCCTACCCCAGTTGATACTTGTTCCGCTGTATTCCTTATGATATCTGTATTCACAACAAATATCAATCTATGGTGACGGCACCATGAAGGAGGCCAGGAACGTTACGGTATATTGTCATACGACAAAGGATAACGATGGCAAATTCCAACAGAATGACATGTGTCTCATGGTCATGCCGATACAAAATTGATTGTTTGCATTTTCTCTTTAAGAATGCTGACAATGGTAATGATGGTTGTGTTGTATTGGTGCCTAGGTTCTCACATATTTTGTCTCTCTCACAGTACTGTTATCGATCATTCAAATATGGCTGTTGTTGTTATTCGATTCTTCATTCATCACATTTATTTGAATACCATAGATTTATCTTCTCTCGCTTTGTGAATGTGCATATCCAAGCACATAGTTACCATTGTCCATCATTTGAAATATAAATCTGTTGGTTTGGATTTGTTTTTGTTTTTTTTTTCAGATGATAAGCCACTAAGTAAATACATACATGGATATGGATTGCACTCATTTTTAGCAGACCAATACACGTGACTGGCTGAGTTTGTATTACTGTTAGAGATGCCAATTGTGAACAAAAAAATAACAATTAAATAAATATGCATAATAGGCACGTTTGCTAGAGTTGGTAGAATTCTACCAAAAATTAAATAATTTTTTATAGAAATAAAATTTTGACAAAATTTTCTATCGAAATAAAATTTTGACAAAATTTTTTATAGAAATAAAATGTTCACAAAATTTTCCAAAGAAATAAAATTTTGACAAAATTTTCTATAGAAAACAACTTTTGACAAAACTTTCTATAGAAATAAAATTTTGAAAAAAATTCCTATAGAAATAAAATTTGTACAAAATGTTTTATAGAAATAAAATATTGACAAAATTTCTATAGCAAAAAAAATTAAACAACATTTTCTATAGAAAAAAATTTTGATAAAATTTTCTATAGAAATAAAATTATGACAAAATTTTCTAAAGAAATAAAAATTTTGTCAAAATTTTCTATAGAAATAAAAATTTTAACAAAACTTTCTATAGAAATAAAACAAGTAAGGAAAATCTAAAGTCGGGCGGGGCCGACTATATTATACCCTGCACCACTTTGTAGATCTAAATTTTCGATACCATATCACATCCGTCAAATGTGTTGGGGGCTATATATAAAGGTTTGTCCCAAATACATACTTTTAAATATCACTCGATCTGGACAGAATTTAATAGATTTTTACAAAATCTATAGACTCAAAATTTAAGTTGGCTAATGCACTAGGGTGGAACACAATATTAGTAAAAAAAAATATGGGAAACATTTAAATCTGAAGCAATTTTAATGAAACTTCGCAAAAGTTTATTTATGATTTATCGCTCGATATATATGTATTAGAAGTTTAGGAAAATTAGAGTCATTTTTCAACTTTTCGACTAAGCAGTGGCGATTTTACAAAGAAAAAGTTTGGTATTTCGACCATTTTTGTCGAAATCAGAAAAACATATATATGGGAGCTATATCTAAATCTGAACCGATTTCAACCAAAAAATTGGCCTCTGTGGTCATATGAGTGTAAATCGGCCGAAAGCTATATATGGGAGCTATATCTAAATTTGAACCGATTTCAACCAAATTTGGCACGCATAGCTATAATGCTAATTCTACTCCCTGTGCAAAATTTCAACTAAATCGGAGCAAAAAATTGGCCTCTGTGGTCATATGAGTGTAAATCGGGCGAAAGCTATATATGGGAGCTATATCTAAATCTGAACCGATTTCAACCAAATTTGGCACGCATAGCAACAATGCTAATTCTATTCTCTGTGCAAAATTTCAACCAAATTGGGGTAAAACTCTGGCTTCTGGGACCGTATTAGTCTACATCGGGCGAAAGATATATTTGGGAGCTATATCTAAATCTGAACCGATTTCAATAAAATTTGGCACACTTGACTATAGTACTAATTGTTCTTCTTGTGCAAAATTTTAAGCAAATTAGGGTAAAACTCTGGCTTCTGGGTCCATCTAAGTCCATATCGGGCGAAATATATATATGGGAGCTATATCTAAATCTGAATCGATTTCAACCATAGCTACAATGCTAAATCTACTCCCTGTGCAAAATTTCAACCAAATTGGGCCAAACCTCTGGCTTTTAGGGCCATATTAGTCCATATCGGGCGAAAGGTATATATGGGAGCTATATATAAATCTGAACCGATTTCAATCAAATTTTGCACACTTGACTACACGACTAAGTGTTATGTTTGTACAAAATTTCAAGCAAATCGGTATAAAACTCTGGCTGCTGGGTCCATATTAGTGCATATCGGGCGAAAGATATATATGGGAGCTATATCTAAATCTGAACCGATTTCTTCCAAAATCAATAGGGTTCTATTCTGACCCAAATTAGGAACATGTGCCAAATTTGAAGGCGATTGGACTTAAATTGCGACCTAGACTGTGATCACAAAAATGTGTTCACAGACAGACGGACGGACAGACAGACGGACATGGTTATATCGACTCAGGGAGCCACCCTGAGCATTATTGCCAAAGACACCATGTGTCTATCTCGTCTCCTTCTGGGTATTACAAACATATGCACTAACTTATAATACCCTGTTCCACAGTGTGGCGCAGGGTATAATTATGACAAAATTTTCTAAAGAAATAAAAATTTTGACAAAATTTTTCTACAGAAATAAAATGTTGACAAAAATTTTCTATAGAAATAAAATTTTGACAAAATTTTCTATGGAAATAAAATTTTGACAAAATTTTCTATAGAAATAAAATTTTGACAAAAATTTTCTATAGAAATAAAATGTTGACAAAATTTTCTACAGAAATAAAATGTTGACAAAAATTTTCTATAGAAATAAACTTTTGACAAATAATCCTATAGAAATAAAATTTGTACAAAATGTTCTATAGAAATAAAATATTGACAAAATTTCTATAGCAAAAAAATTTTAACAAAATTTTCTATAGCAAAAAAAATTTAACAAGATTTTCTATAGAAATAAAATTTTGATAAAATTTTCTATAGAAATAAAATTATGACAAAATTTTCTAAAGAAATAAAAATTTTGACAAATGTTTCTATAGAAATAAAATTTTGACAAAATTTTCTATAGAAATAAAATTTTGACAAAATTTTTCTATAGAAATAAAATGTTGACAAAAATTTTCTATAGAAATAAAATTTTTAAAAAAAAATTCTATAGAAATAAAATTTTTAAAAAATTTTCTATAGAAATAAAATTTTTTAAAAATTTTCTATAGAAATAAAATTTTTAAAAAATTTTCTATAGAAATAAAATTTTGACAAAATTTTCTATAGAAATAAAATTTTGACAAAAATTTTCTATAGAAATAAAATTTTGATAAAATTTTCTATAGAAATAAAATTATGACAAAATTTTCTAAAGAAATAAAAATTTTGACAAAATTTTCTATAGTAATAAAATTTTTGACAAAATTTTTTCAGTCTATTGTTGCAGATTAAAAATATTCTTGTAATTGAATCCAAAATATGGCATCCCATGCGCCGTGATTTCTGCATACAATTCTTATCATTTATTTATTATTAATTTTATTGCTATTGTTTATATCCATGTAATTGTTGTTACCAGTAGTTTTCTCGTTTTGTTTGCTGTGTTTGTTCCTACGCTTGTGTTTGTACTTCTGTATCATTTGATTTCCATAGCCCACCAATGGAGACCAATGGTTTTTGTGGCAGCTACTGTGGCATCCATCATCCGTATATGTCGCATTGTGCCATAGTATGCTGATGCTGGACATTGTGTGGGATTTATTTTACCGAATAAGAGAATAGTGGTCTCCATATTTCATGGTGATTTATTGAAAAAGTGGTCTGCCGTTTTGGTTCGAATCCAATTTCAATTTTTATTCTTGTGTGACATTTATTTGTTTATTTATTTAAGTTTATCCTGTTAGTGCATATGTATTTATTCAGCCCCCATATGGACTTAGCATATATATATATATACACACAGTGCATCAAGTAACATGGAACAATTTTTGAAAGTTTAATTGTGTCTTACACTGGATATCAATAAAAACCCTAAATTTGTTTAATTGTATCAATGAGAACATGATGGATTATGGATTTTGTCAAAATTTTATTTCTATTTCATTTCTATAGAAAATTTTGTCAAAATTTTATTTTTAAAGAAAATTTTGTCAAAATTTTATTTCTATAGAAAATGTATTTCTGATCAAATATGCCAAATACTGCTATCGGTGACTGGTAGAATCTACTCCAGAGTTTTAACGACGAAGAAGAATGTGGGTGTAGACAACGGTGGTCACTTGAGCCAATAATAATCTGTCAAAGAAATCTTATTTTTCAAAATTTTATTTCTATAAAAAATTTTGTCAAAATTTTACTTCTATAAAAAATTTTGTCAAAATTTTATTTCTATAAAAAACTTTGTCAAAATTTTATTTCCATAGAAAATTTTGTCGAAATTTTATTTCTATAGAAAATTTTGTCAAAATAATATTTATATAGGAAAATTTGTCAAATTTGTGTCGCTATAGGAAAGTTTATTTCTATATAATTTTTTTTCGACATTTTTTTACTATAGAAATTTTTGTCAAAATTGTATTTCTATAAAAAATTATCTCAAAATTTTATTTCTAAATAAAATTTTGACAACATTTTATTTCTATAGAAAATTTTGTTAAAATTTTACTTCTATACAAAATTTTAATTCTATAGAAAATTTTGTCAAAATTTTAGTTCTATAGAAAATTTTGTCAAAATTGTATTTCTATAGAAAATTTTGTCAAAATTTTATTTCTACAGAAAATTTTGTCAAAATTTTATTTCTACAGAAAATTTTGTCAAAATTTAATTCTATAGAAAATTTTGTCAACATTGTATTTCTATAGAAAATTTTGTCAACATTTTAGTTCTATAGAAAACTTTGTCAAAATTTTATTTCTATAGAAAATGTGGTCCAAATTTTATTTGTAGAGAGGTTTTCGTCAAAATTTTATTTCTATAGAAAATTTTGTCAACATTTGAGTTCTATAGAAAAGTTTTTATAAAGTTTATTTCTATAGACAATTTTGTCAAAATTTTATTTCTATAGAAAATTTTGTAAAAATATTATTTCTATAGAAAATTTTGTTAAAATTTTATTTCTATATAAAGTTTTGTGAAAGTTTTATTTGTATAGAAAATTTTGTCAAAATTATATTTCTATAGAAAATTTTGTCAAAATTGTATTTCTATAGAAAATTTTGTCAAAATTTTATTTCTACACTGTTATAAAAATATGTTTTTCATATGTTTCGATATAAACAAAATGTGTTTCGGGCACAATTTTTAAACACAATATATTTGAGTGCAAACATGTAATGTTCTCAAACTAACACTAAATGTTTGGAACACATATGTGAATATGTTACAATATATTATGTTTGGGGCATGCATGTTTCATAAAAATTATATGTGTGAATATAAACATATATAAATTTACAAATTTCGAGTAAACATATATATGTTGGGATATTTTATTCAGAGAGCGACAGAGAGAGAGAGAGAGTATAGAGAAAGAAATAGAGATAAAAACCGGGAGGGTCGACGAAAGATATCAAATTAACACTGCGAGAGAATCAAAAGAGAGCAATTTCTGTGAAACCGCTTATATGTTGTTTCGGAAACTGCTTTATGATAAGGCCAAAAAATGTATATGCTTAAGTCTAAATATTATTTAATTTAAGCCTAATTATTATTTAATTTGTGTATATTATAAAATTATTTGTGTATGTTAATACTCGACCCCACGTTCTTCCTTTGTTAAAGTTTTTGAATTCCTTCCAAAATTTCAAACTTTTATACCAAAACCAGTTTTTTATTACAAAATTGTTATTTTTGCAATAAAAAAATAATATCTTAGCCAAAAGCTCAGTCCATTTCGTTTATATCAAGCACTGTTTCTGACTGTAAATCTTTAATAACCCACATTTCGAAGTTTCATTATAAAAATTTAATATAGTATAAATATAAATGTGTAAATTAAAAAAAAAATTGGTGTTTGGTCGGAGCAGGGATTGAACCCACGACCCTTTGCATGTACGGCAGACATGCTAACCACTGCTCCACGTTGCCAACACATGTATGTTTCTGTTAAATAATGTTATGTTTGCATGGGCTCGTGGGCGCTGCAAACTATGCTATATAAATGTAACTTATAACGATAATTGTCTACTGGTGACTATAACAGCTACGTAGCTCAGTGGTAGTGTGTTGGCGTACAAACTGTATGGTCCTCGGTTCGATTCTCCGTCCAGGCGAAAGGTAAAATTTAAAAAAAATATAAAATTGAATAATTTCTTCAACATTATTTGTATTACAGAAAAAGGTGCCAAGAACTAAAAAATTTCGTGGAAGTGAAAATTATGTTAGGGAATGAGCACAATCTTCTTTGGGGAAAATTCTTCCAAGCATATAATATTTTTGGGCTCAAAATGCTTCCAAACATATTATATGTTCACATAAAACAAACATATTAATGTTTCTGCAGTATCCAATAATATATGTGCTTCCTGCAAAATATGTTTGGAACATATGTTAGAGAGGCGATTTTTTTGAGGGTGCACAGAAAATTTTGTCAAAATTTTATGTCTATAGCAAATTTTGTCAAATTTTTTTTTGTAGAGAGGTTTTCGTCAAAATTTTATTTCTATAGAAAATTTTGTCAACATTTGAGTTCTATAGAAAAGTTTTTATAAAGTTTATTTCTATAGAAAAGTTTGTCAAAATTTGCATTCTATAGAAAAAATTTTCAAGATTTTATTTCTATAGAAGATTTTGTCAAAATGTTATTTCTATAGAAAAGAAATTCACTGTCGATAAAAACTAACCCAGGGGCAGAAGTTCAGCGGATCGAAGTCTGCTGGTTTTGCTCTCATCGTGCGGTAGTAGTCTTTTGGTTAACTACACAGAAAAAATTTCCGTAGTTAAACTAACGCTAAATTTAACTTATTTTTATTGGAAAAAAATATTTGCCAGTAGTTAAATTTAATCGAAATTTAATTGGAATTTTGCACAGGGAGTCGAATTAGCATTGTTGCTATGCGTGCCAAATTTGGTTGAAATCGGTTCAGATTTAGACATAGCTCCCATATATATCGTTCGCACGATTTACACTCATATGACCACAGTGGCCAGTCTTTTACTCCGATTTAATTGAAATTTTGCACAGGGAGTAGAATTAGCATTGTAGCTATGCGTGCCAAATTTGGTTGAAATCGGTTCAGATTTAGATATAGCTCCCATATATATGTTTTTCTGATTTCGACAAAAATGGTCTAAATACCAAGATTTTCCTTGTAAAATCGCCACTGCTTAGTCGAAAAGTTGTAAAAATTACTCTAATTTTCCTAAACTTCTAATACATATATATCGAGCGATAAATCATAAATAAACTTTTGCGAAGTTTCCTTAAAACTGCTTCAGATTTAAATGTTTCCCATATTTTTGTACCACCATAGAATGGTGACGGGGGTATAATAAGTTTGTCATTCCGTTTGTAACACATCAAAATATCGATTTCTGACTATATAAAGTATATATATTCTTGATCAGGGAGAAATTCTAAGACGATATAACGATGTCCGTCTGTCTGTCTGTGTGTCTGTTGTAATCACGCTACAGTCTTCAATAATGAAGCAATCGTGCTGAAATTTTGCACAACCTCGTCTTTCGTCTGCAGGCAGGTCAAGTTCGAATATGGGATATATCGGTCCAGGTTTTGATATAGTCCCCATATAAACCGACCTCCCGATTTGGGGTCTTGGGCTTATAGAAATCGTAGTTTTTATCCAATTTGCCTGAAATTTGAAATCTAGAGGTATTTTATGACCATAAAGAGGTGTGCGAGAAATGGTGAGTATCGGTCCATGTTTTGGTATAGCCCCCATATAGACCGATCTCACGATTTTACTCTTGGGCTTATAGTAACCGCAGTTTTTATTTAATTAACCTGAAATTGGAAATCTAGAGGTATTGTAGGACCACAAATACGTGGTATCGGTCCATATTTTGGTATAGCCCCCATATAGACCGATTTCCCGATTTTACTTCTTGGGCTTCTAGAATCCGAAGTTTTTATCCTATTTGCCTGAAATTGGAAATCTAGAGGTATTTTCGGTTCATAAAGAGGTGTGCTGAAAACGGTGAGTATCGGTCAATATTTTAGTATAGCCCCCATAAGAACGATCTCCCGATTTAACTTCTTGGGTTTCTAGAAACCGTAGTTTTTATCTGATTTGCCTGAAATTGTAAATGTTCTGGTATTTTAGGCTCACAGAAACGTGTATCGCATTAAGTTTTTATCGGTCCATTTGGTAATGCTTCCATATAAACCGACTTCACTTCTTGGGGGTGTAGAAGGCGTACTGATCATGAAAATTGTTTGAAACTCAATGTAAAATTTCCAGATTTTACTTCTACAGATTTAAGATTTCAAATCAAGACGATATTTTATAATTTTCTTGCACACTTACAAGAGATGTTAATGATTCCTCTCAAACTCAAACAAAAATGGTTCTTATAAATCCAGAATCTGATATAGTCCTCAAGTCCTCAAGCCCTCCTGAAATTTCAAAGGAAACCCTAATATTTGGTTCTTGGTGGTGGGTATTTAAGATTCGGCCCGGCCGAACTTAGTGCTGTATATACTTGTTATACCCTGCGTCACACTGTGGAACAGGGTATTATAAGTTAGTGCGTATGTTTGTAACACCCAGAAGGAGACGAGATAGACACATGGTGTCTTTGGCAATAATGCTCAGGGTGGGTCCTTGAGTCGATATAACCATGTCCGTCTGTCCGTCCGTCTGTCTGTGAACACATTTTTGTGAAAAAGTCTAGGTCGCAATTTAAGTCCAATCGCCTTCAAATTTGGCACATGTTCCTAATTTGGGTCAGAATAGAACCCTATTGATTTTGGAAGAAATCGGTTCAGATTTAGATATAGCTCCCATATATATATTTCGCCCGATATGTACTAATATGGACCCAGCAGCTAGAGTTTTGTACCGATTTGCTTGACATTTTGTACAAACATAACACTTAGTCGTATAGTCAAGTGTGCAAAATTTGATTGAAATCGGTTCAGATTTAGATATAGCTCCCATATATATCTTTCGCCCGATATGGACTTATATGGCCCCAGAAGCCAGATTTTTGGCCGAATTTGGTTGAAATTTTGCACTAGGAGTACAATTAGTAGCATAGTCAAGTGTGCAAAATTTGATTGAAATCGGTTCAGATTTAGATATAGCTCCCATAAATATCTTTCGTCCGATATGGACTAATAGGGCCCTAAAAGCCAGAGCTTTGGCCCAATTTGGTTGAAATTTTGCACAAGGAGTAGATTTAGCATTGTAGCTATGCGTGCCAAATTTGGTTGAAATCGATTCAGATTTAGATATAGCTCCCATATATACCTTTCGCCCGATATGCACTTATATGGACCCAGAAGCCAGAGTTTTATCCCGATTAGCTTGAAATTTTGCACAAGGAGTACAATTGGTGGAATAGTCATGTGTGTCAAATTTGATTGAAATCGGTTCAGATTTAGATATAGCTTCCATATATATTTTTCGCCCGATATGGACTTATATGGCCCCAAAGCCAGAGTTTTGGCCCAATTTGGTTGAAATTTTGCACAGGGAGTAGATTTAGCATTGTACCTATGCGTGCTAAATTTGGTTGAAATCGATTTAGATTTAGATATAGCTCCCATATATACCTTTCGCCCGATATGCACTTATATGGACCCAGAAGCCTGAGTTTTATCCCGATTAGCTTGAAATTTTGCACAAGGAGTACAATTGGTGGAATAGTCATGTGTGTCAAATTTGATTGAAATCGGTTCAGATTTAGATATAGCTCCCATATATATCTTTCGCCCGATATGGACTTATATGGCCCCAGAAGCCAGATTTTTGGCCGAATTTGGTTGAAATTTTGCACTAGGAGTACAATTAGTAGCATAGTCAAGTGTGCAAAATTTGATTGAAATCGGTTCAGATTTAGATATAGCTCCCATAAATATCTTTCGTCCGATATGGACTAATAGGGCCCTAAAAGCCAGAGCTTTGGCCCAATTTGGTTGAAATTTTGCACAAGGAGTAGATTTAGCATTGTAGCTATGCGTGCCAAATTTGGTTGAAATCGATTCAGATTTAGATATAGCTCCCATATATACCTTTCGCCCGATATGCACTTATATGGACCCAGAAGCCAGAGTTTTATCCCGATTAGCTTGAAATTTTGCACAAGGAGTACAATTGGTGGAATAGTCATGTGTGTCAAATTTGATTGAAATCGGTTCAGATTTAGATATAGCTTCCATATATATTTTTCGCCCGATATGGACTTATATGGCCCCAAAGCCAGAGTTTTGGCCCAATTTGGTTGAAATTTTGCACAGGGAGTAGATTTAGCATTGTAGCTATGCGTGCCAAATTTGGTTGAAATCGATTTAGATTTAGATATAGCTCCCATATATACCTTTCGCCCGATATGCACTTATATGGACCCAGAAGCCAGAGTTTTATCCCGATTAGCTTGAAATTTTGCAAAAGGAGTACAATTGGTAGAATAGTCATGTGTGCCAAATTTGACTGGAATCGGTTCAGATTTAGATATAGCTTCCATATATATTTTTCGCCCGATATGGACTTATATGGCCCCAAAGCCAGAGTTTTGGCCCAATTTGGTTGAAATTTTGCACTAGGAGTACAATTAGTAATATAGTCATGTGTGCCAAATTTGATTGAAATCGGTTCAGATTTAGATATAGCTTCCATATATATGTTTTTCGGATTTCGACAAAAATGGTCAAAATAACAACATTTTCCTTGTAAAATCGCCACTGCTTAGTCGAAAAGTTGTCAAAATGACTCTAATTTTCCTAAACTTCTAATACACATATATCGAGTGATAAATCATAAATAAACTTTTGCGAAGTTTCCTTAAAATTGCTTCAGATTTAAATGTTTCCCATATTTTTTTAGTAAAATTGTGTTCCACCCTAGTGCATTAGCCAACTTAAATGTTGAGTCTATAGATTTTGTAAAAGTCTATCAACTTCTGCCCAGATCGAGTCATATTTAAATGTATGTATTTGGGACAAACCTTTATATATAGCCCCCAACACATTTGACGGATGTGATATGGTATCGAAAATTTAGATCTACAAAGTGGCGCAGGGTATAATATAGTCGGCCCCGCCCGACTTTAGACTTTCCTTACTAACATAGTGTACCATCACAGGGCATTAGCCGACTTAAATTGTAAGTCTATAGATTATAAATTTTGTTCAGATGGAGTCAGATTTAAATGTATATATATATATATATATATATATATATATATATATATATATATATATATATATATATATATATATATATATATATATATATATATATATATATATATATATATATATATATATATATATATATATATATATATATATGTCCTTTATTTACATATCGTGCATACATGTACAGTAAATCACAATAATTAAAAGTTCAGTTCTCTGAACATAGGGCGATGTGAAAGGAGGAGGGAGGGGCCACAGTGATCCCTGAATGGCAATCTTTTATCTTGCGTCTCAGGAACTAAGAGACCCTTTAAAATCCAGCACTCTGAACACTCGCCCCAAATACACGGACCCTCACCGTTGAAAGTAGGTTTTGCTGGGGGCTAATAACCCACTCAAGTAAAAATATATACATATTAAATGTATGTATGCATTAATTTTTCCTGGTTTTAATAACGCTTTGTGGAAATCTCAAAATGTGGAGTAAAATTTAATTCAATTTTCATGCGAGGTAGTTCATTCTTCGTATAAAACAGTTCACTTTTTTTCGGTGTAGTGCCAACGGACCTTACGGCAGCCCATACCATTGTCGTTGGCGGCGCTTGAGTTCTGGGGTGGTTTACGGTGTGGTATAGTCGGTCCCGCCGTTTTTCCAATTCACCCACTTATTTTAGCCATATCGGCGTTTGTATTTCCTTAAGTTACAATGTATTTAAACTTAACCTACATTTTCTATCCTGGTGGGTTCACTTTTGTAGGTGCTTATATTCATGAATTTCATGTCAAATCTTAACTGGACTTTGCCATGAGATCCTTTTGAACCTGACTATATATCATCATTGCAATGTAAAAACCAAATCGCAATAAGAATTAAGGCAAAACAAACAAACAAACAACTAAAATTCTGAAATGACCGTAACAAACCTGGCTAAGAACCTAAGCATTCCATTATCAAAGAGGACTAAAAATTCCCCACTCAAATGGAAGACTCAATTATGAGGGTAATGTGCTCCAAACACACAATTGAAAACATGTTTCGAAGACCTCAAGACCATAACCTGTTTTCTTATAGACTTGCCTCCCTTCCTGGATTATCCCGGTCATTGTGTATGAGTTGAAGTGTTTTTGTTTTTTCTTCAGCAGAGATCTAATCTGGTTAGGATCCCCATTCATTCCCACTCAAGAGATTTTGCGCCATTTGAGCGTAACAAAAATAACAGAAAATCCCATTGGCACCAAATGATCGAATGACAGCGCGACGACAACCAAACATTGACCACAACGACTTAATTCAATTTCTGTGGTTTTATTTGTGGACTGTCTGCAGTTAATAATAACAAGCGTCAAACACAATGTGTGCACGTCTAATGGTGGTCATCCCAATGGCCACCAGCATACTTCTTTGACGACGACGATGACGATGACGACGACGGTGACGATGATAATACATACGATTCCAGCAATAAGGTGGGTTGCGGTGGCGTCTTGGCGATAGATGAAATTGTTTAATGTGGTTGAGGTTTATGGTAGATTGAGGGATATTAGATATAAATTGCCTGTCGTCACATCAATGACACCCATTTGTTGCTGGTGATGTATTTAAAGAGATTTCGCGCCCTATATTACAAACACAAAGAAATAAATGCAGACATTTTGAGAGGATTTCTGAAAGAGCATACAAATTGTATACCACCTTAGTATTGATTGTTTACACATTGGTGTTGGTATTGGTATATTTTTTGACCATATTTAGATCGAGTTCAATTAGCATGGTATTTGTTGAATATTTCAGTATTTTTCAAGTAAATTTTATGAATGTAAGATTTTCGCCATTTTTGTGTTAAATTCCCTTATAAAAAAACAAGTAAGTAAAGTCTAAAGTCGGGCGGAGCCGACTATATTATACCCTTCACCACTATGTAGACTCTCAACTACTTCATATATATATAAAGGTTTGCATTTCCAGATACAAATACTTTTAATGGAGACAATTTTTTGTACTTTTACAAAAACTCTAGAATTACAATTTAAATCGCCTAACGTCCTGGGATGAAACAAAATGTTAACATAGTAAAAAAATATGGGAAATATGAAGCGAGAGAAATTTTAATGCAATTCTACAAAAGAGCATTTATGATTTATCAGGTACATATGTATTCGAGATATAAGGCAATTTTAGTAATATTTACAATTTTTGATACTTAGCAGTAGCGACTTTACAGGGATATTGGTTAGATCCCGCCAAGATATATGGTCAAGTGTGGGTTGTGATATATTATTTGGTCAAGTCGGGCGACTTGCAGCCTAATTTAAAACTCAACCGTTCTGTGGAAATTCTAGCATTACAGTGTATAGGATATGACAAAGATATGGGGTAATCATCACAATTTTGTATAAAGTCAGGGAATTTTGGCCATTTTGGCTTTATCTAAATCTGAACAAAATTAGATCAAACTTGACACACCTAAATATCATATCAAATATATTCTCCGTGGAAACTATCCAGTCAATTGGAGGAAAATCCCATTGCAAAATGGGTCTAAAATACACGGATGAAAAAGACTGTTTTTCATATGTTTGGCTATAAACATTATATGTTTGGAACACAAATTTTTAAACACAATATTTTTGAGTGCAAGCATATAATGTTCATAAACTAGCATAACATGTTTGGGACATATATGTTAATATGTTAGAACATATTATGTTTGGGACATAAAATGTTTGTAAATATAATATGCTTGGATGCAAACATATATTAATTTAGAAATAGCCTATAAACATATATGTGTTTAGTAGCTTGGAGCGCTATTTAACAGGGAGCGATATTGAATTAAGTTGGTGGTTGTTGCACCCAAAAATATTATATGCTTAAAAAAATTCTCCCAAACAATATTGTGCTCAAAATTTTATTTATTTATTTATATATTTACAATCATAATGAATTATGAAAATAAACAGGTAATATAGGTGCTAACAACATAGGTTTTCGACCTGAATGCTCAAAATTTTGTTTCTGCCTAATTGTATATTCCCCCACATCTTTCTCACTTCCACGAGATTTTTTAGTTCTTAGCACCTTTTTCTGTAATACAAACATTGTAGAAGAAATTATTAAATTTTATGATTTTTTTTATTTTAATTTTACCTTTTGCCGGACGGGGATTCGAACAGCGGACCACACAGTTTGTAGGGATCAAAGAAGTAGCAGATCAATTGCCCAAGGAAAAATAAAATGTTAATTTTGTAATAACAAGCAACAACCACCAACTTAATTCAATATCGCTCCCTGTTAAATAGCGCCCCAAGCTACTAAACACATATATGTTTATAGGCTATTTCTAAATTAATATATGTTTGCATCCAAGCACATTATATTTACAAACATTTTATGTCCCAAACATAATATGTTCTAACATATTAACATATATGTCCCAAACATGTTATGCTAGTTTATGAACATTATATGCTTGCACTCAAAAATATTGTGTTTAAACATTTGTGTTCCAAACATATAATGTTTATAGCCAAACATATGAAAAACAGTCTTTTTCATCCGTGTAAATGGAGTATAACTATAGCCTCCGTGATCATATGAGTGTAAATCGGGCGAAAGATATATATGGGAGCTATATCTAAATCTGAACCGATTTCAACCAAATTTGGCACACTTACCGATACTATTAAACGTACTCCTTGTGCCAAATGTGAAGCAATTCAGGGTAAAACTCTGGCTTTTGAGGCCATATAAGTGCAAATCGGACGAAAGATATATATGGGAGCTATATCTAAATCTGAACCCATTTCAATCAAATTTGGCACACATACTGACACCGTTAAACGTACCTCTCGTGCAAAATTTGAAGCAAGACAGGGCAAAACTCTAACTTTTGAGGCCATATAAGTGCAAATCGGACGAAAGCTATATATGTGAGATATATCTAAATCTGAACCGATTTCAATCAAATTTAGCAAGCATTGGCAGAATGTAAATTCTACTCTCTGTGCAAAATTTCACGAAAATCGGTAGTTAACTTTGGCCTCTGTTGCCATATGAGTCTAAATCGGACGAAAGATATATATGGGAGCTATATCTAAATCTGAACCGATTTCAACCAAATTTGGCACGCATAGTTACAATACTAATTCTACTCCCTATGCAAAATTTATACTAAATCGGAGCAAAAAATTGGCCTCTGTGGGCAAATGAGTGTAAATCGGGCGAAAGCTATATATGGGAGCTATATCTAAATCTGAACCGATTTGGCTAATAGTTTTTCGAGACTCATTAAATATTCGGATGTACGCAATTTGAGGAAGATCGGTTGATATACACGCCAATTATGACCAGATCGGTGAAAACTATATATGGCAGCTATATCTAAATCTGAACCAATTTTTTCCAAAATCAATAGGAATCGTCTTTGAGCCGAAACAGACAGACAGACAGACGGACATCGCTAAATCGACTCAGAATTTAATTCTAAGCCGATCCGTATACTAAAAGGTTGGTCTATGATTACTCCTTCTTGGCGTTACATACAAATGCACAAACTTGTTATACCCTATACCACAGTAGTGGTGAAGGGTATAAATATGGGAAACATTTAAATCTGAAGCAATTTTAAAGAAACTTCGCAAAAGTTTATTTATGATTTATCGCTCGATATATATTTATTAGAAGTTTAGGAAAATTAGAGTAATTTTTACAACTTTTGGACTAAGCAGTGGCGATTTTACAAGGAAAATGTTGGTATTTTGACCATTTTTGTCGAAATCAGAAAAACATATATATGGGAGCTATATCTAAATCTGGACCGATGTCAACCAAATTTGGCACGCATAGCTACAATGCTAATTCTACTCCTTGTGCAAAATTTCAACTAAATCGGAGTTAAAAATTGGCCTCTGTGGTCATATGAGTGTAAATCGGGCGAAAGCTATATATGGGAGATATATCTAAATCTGAACCGATTTCAACCAAATTTGGCACGCATAGCTACAATGCTAATTATACTCCCTGTGCACAATTTCAACTAAATCGGACCAAAAAAATTACCTCTGTGGTCATATGAGTGTAAATCGGCCGAAAGCTATATATTGGAGCTATATCTAAATCTGAACTGATTCCAACCAAATTTTGCACGCATAGCTACAATGCTAATTCTACTCCCTGTGCAAAATTTCAACTAAATCGGAGCAAAAAATTAGCCTCTGTGGTCATATGAGTGTAAATCGGGCAAAAGCTATATATGGGAGCTATATCTAAATCTGAACTGATTTCAACGAAATTTTGCACGCATAGCTACAATGCTAATTCTACTCCCTGTGCAAAATTTCAACTAAATCGGAGCAAAAAATTGGCCTCTGTGGTCATTTGAGTGTAAATCGGGCGAAAGCTATATATGGGAGCTATATTTAAATCTGAACCGATTTGGCAGATATTTTGCAAGTTCTTCGAGACACATAAAATATTCGGATGTACGGAATTTGAGGAAGATCGGTTGATATACACGCCAATTATGACCAGATCGGTGAAAAATATATATGGCAGCTATATCTAAATCTGAACCGATTTTTTCCAAAATCAATAGAGATCGTCTTTGAGCCGAAACAGGACCCTATACCAAATTTTAGGACAATCGGACTAAAACTGCGAGCTGTACTTTGCACACAAAAATACATCAACAGACAGACAGACAGACGGACAGACAGACAGACAGACAGACAGACAGACGGACATCGCTAAATCGACTCAGAATTTAATTCTAAGACGATCGGTATACTAAACGATGGGTCTCAGACTTTTCCTTCTTGGCGTTACATACAAATGCACAAACTTATTATACCCTGTACCACAGTAGTGGTGAAGGGTATAATGATAAACCAGTAAGGAAAGTCTAAAGTCGGGCGGGGCCGACTATATTATACCCTGCACCACTTTGTAGATCTAAATTTTCGATACCATATCACATCCGTCAAATGTGTTGGGGGGCTATATATAAAGGTTTGTCCCAAATACATACATTTAAATATCACTCGATCTGGAAGAATTTGATAGACTTCTACAAAATCTATAGACTCAAAATTTAAGTCGGCTAATGCACTAGGGTGGAACACAATGTTAGTAAAAAACAAGTAAGGAAAGTCTAAAGTCGGGCGGGGCCGACTATATTATACCCTGCACCACTTTATAGATCTAAATTTTCACTAGGGTGGAACACAATGTTAGTAAAAAACAAGGAAAATGTTGGTATTTTGACCATTTTTGTCGAAATCAGAAAAACATATATATGGGAGCTATATCTAAATCTGAACCGATTTCAACCAAATTTGGCACACTTACCGATACTATTAAACGTACTCCTTGTGCCAAATGTGAAGCAATTCAGGGTAAAACTCTGGCTTTTGAGGGCATATAAGTGCAAATCGGACGAAAGATATATATGGGAGCTATATCTAAATCTGAACCGATTTCAACCAAATTTGGCACACATACTGACACCGTTAAACGTACAAAATTTGAAGCAAGACAGGGCAAAACTCTAACTTTTGAGGCCATATAAGTGCAAGTCGGACGAAAGCTATATATGTGAGATATATCTAAATCTGAACCGATTTCAATCAAATTTAGCAAGCATTGGCAGAATGTAAATTCTACTCTCTGTGAAAAATTTCACGAAAATCGGTAGTTAACTTTGGCCTCTGTTGCCATATGAGTCTAAATGGGACGAAAGATATATATGGGAGCTATATCTAAATCTGAACCGATTTCAACCAAATTTGGCACGCATAGTTACAATACTAATTCTACTCCCTATGCAAAATTTAAACTAAATCGGAGCAAAAAATTGGCCTCTGTGGGCAAATGAGTGTAAATTGGGCGAAAGCTATATATGGGAGCTATATCTAAATCTGAACCGATTTGGCTAATAGTTTTTCGAGACTCATTAAATATTCGGATGTACGCAATTTGAGGAAGATCGGTTGATATACACGCCAATTATGACCAGATCGGTGAAAACTATATATGGCAGCTATATCTAAATCTGAACCAATTTTTTCCAAAATCAATAGGAATCGTCTTTGAGCAGAAACAGACAGACAGACAGACGGACATCGCTAAATCGACTCAGAATTTAATTCTAAGCCGATCCGTATACTAAAAGGTTGGTCTATGATTACTCCTTCTTGGCGTTACATACAAATGCACAAACTTGTTATACCCTATACCACAGTAGTGGTGAAGGGTATAAATATGGGAAACATTTAAATCTGAAGCAATTTTAAAGAAACTTCGCAAAAGTTTATTTATGATTTATCGCTCGATATATATTTATCAGAAGTTTAGGAAAATTAGAGTAATTTTTACAACCTTTGGACTAAGCAGTGGCGATTTTACAAGGAAAATGTTGGTATTTTGACCATTTTTGTCGAAATCAGAAAAACATATATATGGGAGCTATATCTAAATCTGAACCGATGTCAACCAAATTTGGCACGCATAGCTACAATGCTAATTCTACTCCCTGTGCAAAATTTCAACTAAATCGGAGTTAAAAATTGGCCTCTGTGGTCATATGAGTGTAAATCGGGCGAAAGCTATATATGGGAGATATATCTAAATCTGAACCGATTTCAACCAAATTTGGCACGCATACCTACAATGCTAATTATACTCCCTGTGCACAATTTCAACTAAATCGGACCAAAAAAAATTACCTCTGTGGTCATATGAGTGTAAATCGGCCGAAAGCTATATATTGGAGCTATATCTAAATCTGAACTGATTCCAACCAAATTTTGCACGCATAGCTACAATGCTAATTCTACTCCCTGTGCAAAATTTCAACTAAATCGGAGCAAAAAATTAGCCTCTGTGGTCATATGAGTGTAAATCGGGCGAAAGCTATATATGGGAGCTATATCTAAATCTGAACTGATTTCAACCATAGCTACAATGCTAATTCTACTCCCTGTGCAAAATTTCAACTAAATCGGAGCAAAAAATTGGCCTCTGTGGTCATTTGAGTGTAAATCGGGCGAAAGCTATATATGGGAGCTATATTTAAATCTGAACCGATTTGGCAGATATTTTGCAAGTTCTTCGAGACACATAAAATATTCAGATGTACGGAATTTGAGGAAGATCGGTTGATATACACGCCAATTATGACCAGATCGGTGAAAAATATATATGGCAGCTATATCTAAATCTGAACCGATTTTTTCCAAAATCAATAGAGATCGTCTTTGAGCCGAAACAGGAACCTATACCAAATTTTAGGACAATCGGACTAAAACTGCGAGCTGGACTTTGCACACAAAAATACATCACAGACAGACAGACAGACAGACAGACGGACATCGCTAAATCGACTCAGAATTTAATTCTAAGACGATCGGTATACTAAACGATGGGTCTCAGACTTTTTCTTCTTGGCGTTACATACAAATGCACAAACTTATTATACCCTGTACCACAGTAGTGGTGAAGGGTATAATGATAAAATATTGAATTATATGCTCTTAATTTTATGTATATTCTTCCCATAACCAAATATAGTGCAATAAATATTGTTCTTTAGTAAATAAAGGAATAGGAGGGAGAGAGAGCTTCCAATAAACTAGAGATGAGTTCAACTAGCCTCCATATTACTTTACTATTTCTGCAATATTTTATAGTGAATTTTCTGGCTGTAATATTTATAACATTTTTATACCCTCCACCATAGGATGGGGATATATTAACGTTGTCATTCCGTTTGTAACACATCGAAATATTGCTGTAAGACCCCATAAAGTATATATATTATCGGTCATAGTGAAAATTGGTCCACATCGGTCAATAATTATATATAGCCCCCATATAAACCGATCCCCCGATTTGGCTTGCGGAGCCTCTAAGAGAAGCAAATTTCATCCGATCCGGCTGAAATTTGGTACATGGTGTTAGTATTTGGTCTCCAATGACCATGCAAAAATTGGTCCACATCGGTCCATAATTATATATAGCCCCCATATAAACCGATCACCAGATTTGACCTCCGGAGCCTCTTGGAAGACCAAAATTCATCTGATTCAGTTGAAATTTGGTACATGGTGTTAACATATGGCCTCAAACACCAATGCAAAACTTGGTCGAAATCGGTCCATAATTATATGTAGCTCCCATATAAACCGATCCCCTGATTTGACCTCCGGAGCCACTTGGAAGAGCAAAATTCATCCGATTCGGTTGAAATTTGGTACGTGTTGTTAACATATGGCCTCAAATACCAATGCAAAACTTGGTCGAAATCGGTCCATAATTATATGTAGCCCCCATATAAACCGATCCCCAGATTGATATATACCACGTATGGACTAACTAACAATTTAGAAAACGATGTTAAGAAGTTTTAAGATACCACAACCCAATTAATTCGATTGTGGATGACAGTCTTTCGTAGAAGTTTCTACGCAATCCATGGCGGAGGGTACATAAGATTCGGCCTGGCCGATCTTACGGCCGTATATACTTGTTTAGTTTTTCGCTCTCCCGAAAATGTAATTTTTTGTTACATAATAAATAAAAGTTTGGCCAAAAACGTGTTTAAATGATAAGGGTTTGTATATAGAATCGGTGTAAGTACAAAAATTTAAAACAAAAATTCAAAAATTTTGTCCAAGAGATGACAAACTATGATACGTCCCACAGACGTATGATTAGCTTATCCGTGACTTTCAGTAGGATAAGCTTTCTATGGTTAACAGTCTTGGAATAATTTTTAATAATCTTAAACCTATTATTATACCATCACCATCCTATGGTGCACCATAGGATGGTGATGGGTGCATAAAATGTTTGCCATCATCACTACAATGGAAATTTTCCTTTTATTTAGGTCTTCACTGTTTAAAGGAAAGGTTTCGTTTGCTCAAGGAATAATGGCAAATTACATTAATATAACGAAAGAATTTATCTTTTCTATCAGTGCATATCTATTTCTTACACTGAAAAAAAGGTTCCAAAAATCTGTTCTAGCATGAAAATTCTCTAGGTACATAATATTCCAATAGAAATTAGAAAATTTCTTGGAATTGATG
This sequence comes from Haematobia irritans, assembly GCF_050003625.1. Lineage (NCBI taxonomy): Eukaryota > Metazoa > Arthropoda > Insecta > Diptera > Muscidae > Haematobia > Haematobia irritans. The sequence goes on along the minus strand of NC_134400.1, from coordinate 192,447,796 downwards.
ACACAAGCCATTTGCTTCTTTTCGCTCCCCGCCCCTCTTTTCTACTCGAAAAAAAACTAATGTTTGGGTCGACATGGCGCCATTCAATTTCCATTACCCAAGGTGATTACATTTCATTGGAAGAAGATGAAAACAATCCCCACATTTAAATCAATACGGTGGCTATTCTGAGTCATATACAAGAAAAAAAGGATACCAACTTCCACCACACACACACACACCAGGGATGGAAAATGCAGTACTATAGTACTATTTTCAATACTTTTTCACCCTGGTCAGTACCGTAGTACCCCCCGAATGATTTGGTACCTTTTGTTTAAACAATTTTGAACCGATATAAAATTTATGGTACAATAGTTTTGACAACATATTTTAATATTTTGAGAAAGTCTTTAACGAACTTATTTACTTTAAAGGTATTTTACAAATATCAGATTTATGGTACAATAGTTTTGACAAAATATTTTAATATCTTCAGACAGTCTTTAACAAACTTATTTGCTAATAGTCTCTTACAAATTTGGCAAAGCAGACAAGTTCGTACGGGAAGAAAATCTCGATTTTGTAAACGCCATAGAATAATATAGAATATTTTAGTAGAAAAAAGCAAGTGATTCTATATTACGCTTCCACACGAACACTTTTAAGATAAGAAGTTATCGATCGCGTACTAAAATAATGCAAATCATTACAGTCACGGTCGAAACTTGAGACCAAAATAATCTACCAACACTTGGAGAAAGTCTTATCAAATACTACCAAAAAATTTTATTTTCAAAAAATATATTTCTTCAGAAAATTTTATCAAAATTTTATTTGTACACAAAATTTTGTCAAGATTTTATATCTATAGAAAAATTTGTCAAATTTATTTCTATGGAAAATGTTGTCAAGATTTTATATCTATAGAAAAATTTGTCAAAATTTAGTTCTATAGAAATTTTTGTTGTCAAAATTTTATTTTTATTGAAAATTTTGTAAAAACAAAATTCATAGAAAATTTTGTCAAAATTTTATTTTTATTGAAAATTTTGTCAACATTTTATATCAATAGAATTTTTGTAAAAATTTTATATCTTTAGAAATTTTCAAATTTTTCAAAATTTTATTTCGGTAGAAAATTTGTCAACATTTTATTTCGGTAGAAAATTTTGTCAAAATTTTATTTTTATAGAAAATTTTGTCAAAATTTTACTTCTTTAGAAAATTATGTCAACATTTTATTTCTATAGAAAATTATGTCAAAATTTTATTTCTATAGAAAATTTTGGCAAAATTTTACTTCTATAGAAAATTTTGTCAAAATTTTATTTCTATAGAAATAAAATTTCTACCAATCTACCAAACAGTAGAATTCTACCAACTGTAGCGACCGTGATTACAATGCTACGGTAGTCTTTGTAGGCGGATATAAAACTAAAAAAAAATATTTAAAATTGAGGTCAACTCAACAAAATTTTATTTTCTTTAAAATTCAGTCAGGAGCTCCTCAATAATCATCCAATGGAATTTTTGTTGATTTTGGTGAAAAGTACTGTTTCGCTCAAAAAAATACCTTTTTTGTACTTTCTTAAAAATTGTAATTTCCATCCCTGACACACACTCCCCACTATTTGAGACAAAATTTTTCTTGTTTGGAATGCCAAATGAGGTATGAATGACATCATCAACAACAACGCAAGCAATGAGCATCAGAATCATCATAGTGAAAGAAATGTATCCATGAACTTCATTCCACTTGAGTTCATTATTTTCAAGTTTCCATTGAAGTTAATATCTGAAAGATAGAACAATGAACAGTAATAATGTGAAGTGAATGTTGCTGTTGCTTCTTCTGCTGTTGTTGGGTCGGCTAAATTAAAGCCATATCTAATGGCCAAAGTGGGGAAAATCTGCATAGCATTTGTTTTAGTAATCCACACTGATGACTATCATTATGGTCGTTATATTCCAGGCATTATAGCAAATTTGGTAGTTGATGTGTTTTCCGAGTGGGCAGTGAAAGGTTGAATTGTGCTTGCTTTGGAGGGTGGCCATCTCTTTTGGCAAAAAAAAACCACAAACATTGTCAATGTGTGTTTAAAGATCTCAAAGAGAATAGCCTCACTAGACATTATGTTAAGATTGAATGCTTCTCACTACTCTCTCTCTATCTCTGTAAAGTTCTAGAGAAAGGCAGTTGACTTCAATTACTATAACATCAATAACCATGACCTTCGTTTGTATTTGTGGCAATCCAAACCCTGTAGGAAATCGAACTCATTTATAATAAACTTAAAATTATTTTTTTTATAACCACAACTAGTTGATTAAATGATTATTTTTCTTTATGGCGACTGTTTATTTTAACATGGGCATGTCATTGGCGGTAGTCAATTGGTCGTCCCTGCATGACTTTCTTTCTGATTACTAATTACTTATTTTTCAACCAATTTGTAATTAATTAATATTATAGTCGATTAAAACCACTTTTTTTAAAATGCATTAATAAGCAGTTTAATTATAATCCTTTTTTATTAATATTTAGTTTTGTATATGAACACATATAGAGAATTATTATATTAAAAAAATATAAAAATAAGGCATGTTAAAGCAATTACATTTCATGACTTAAAGTAAAAGTACTTAAAATTGAAAATATTATATTATGTATTGCGTTAAGCTTTTTTCTTTTCAACGCAAACATTATGAAAATTACGTTTTTTAATAACGGATAAGGCTTTGCGCAATTCCTTTTCTGGGTCATCATAGAGAGGCCGAACTGCATCCATCAATGCTTTAAAAAATTTGTCGAAATCCTTTAAACGTCTTTTGCCGTGAGTGCCATCAATATTTATGTCTAGAATCAATTCTAATGATAGAATTGTTGTCAATGTCTTTGTCAATTTCCCTTTCAGAGACAATTTCATGGCATTGGTCTGTAAGAAAAGCAAGACTATTTGTAAAATAATAAAAGAAGAGAAAAATAATAACTCGCATAAACTTGCTGATTTTCATCCATTATGACGTCATTGAGCGTTTTCAGCTCTTCGAGAGTGTTTATAGGAAAAACATTTTTAATTGCAGCATTGTTTTTTTCCTGGCGGACAAGGCTTTCAGTTACTACTTTTTGGACAGACAATGCTGTCATTATAGCTTCATTTTGGGTTTGAATAATGCTTTTGAGCTCCCTAATTTCACCTTGAAATATAAAATACATAAAAATAAAACAAATGCTAAAATAATAAATATTAATAAATCTTACATGTCATTTCTGAAAATTTCCCCTGCATTTCAAAAAATTTCGCATCAAATTGCTTCAAAACTTCATGTGAACATTGGCAAAGCGCTTTATCATTATTTTCTTTTCCGTTATCTGCAAAAATACGATATTCATATGTAATTAACCATATTTTTGTAATTGTAAAAGATACTTACCAATACTGCTCAAACAAATGCGTTTCATTATTGCTGGAAAAATAAATAGGTTTGTATTAATTTAACTTTTGTTTTTTGTTACTTTATATTTAATTCCAAATCGGCTTCTTTACATTAATTTTCCACTGTTCACTTCGAAGGTCGAACTTGTTTTGATTGGCGTACGCCAATCGCATTACATGCCATGACATGTATGTTACTTTGTTTTCTTATTTTCGTTTGCTTTACTTGCTCTGTTTTGTTTTCACATGTGCTTCTATGCAATATTTTTGGTTGATATCTGCATGAGATTCTAAACGATTTGTAGTCACTTGACAATATTTTTGGTTGATATTTGCATGATATTGTAAACAGTTTGTAGTCACTTGTTGAATAGTTAATTTGTAATGTATGATTTACATCAACCGATTATTTTATTTCCTACAGGGAAGCTGAACAGTGGGCTTATTTGAAAGTCATAAAGTGAGGATATATGAAAGCTACTATATGCAACAAACATGGTTCGATATGGCACATATTCGAATATTATCTCCACTGTTCAATGCTGTCTTCCGTGGAGTCATCCATAAAAAAACTAACTAAGAAACAAGTTTTTCTATAGCCAGCGCCAAAGTGTGCACGATAGTCAATAGGGGGCCAGAAGAGCAACTCATCTTGTATTTCCAAAACAAACAATTTGCCTCATTTTTCTTTGGTAAAAAAACATGTTCTTTGAATGATGCAACAAGGGAGAATATACAATGGATCCCAAGAAAATGGAATGGACAAAGCAAATAAAATTTCTTAATGATGATTGCTTTAGCAACAATTAGATTGAATACATTAGATGCTGCATAGCGGGATACTGAGATGGCATCCAGAGTATCCAGCTGTGTTCGGCCACAGTCATTGATGTCGCCATTTTGTAAACAAATATTCCCTATTATACTCATTATGAAGATTAGCTGTAATTTCATTATATTATTCATTTATTTATGGTTTATTATCAAACAACAATAAAATAATCAATGAGTTGGGGATGGCCTTCATTTGGTGCCCTACCAAATCATGCCCTTCCATTATGGTGGGTTGTTAAATTTTGTGATGGGCATTTTATTGAGATTATTAAGTGATTGTGGTAATTGTAATTACAGGCATCTGGAGTTAAGTGACTATACCCTGCAGATCACAAAAGAGAATATATGGCAATAAGGTGGGCCAGGCCGCATCTTAAATGCCCACTACCAATTTCAAGAAAATTCTACTAAACTATCAAAAATTCGACTCCCTCCGATTTCAGTTGCACAGTGTTCTGTTTTTAAATCAATTTCTAATTTATAGCTAATCATAGATCCATTCAAGTGATTTGTTTATTATAAAACACCTTAGATTTCAATCACCGCAAATGTGTTGTTGTTTGTTTTGTTCATGTGCATAAATATTGTTTAGTTTGTTTGGATTTGTGTTGTTTGTATTATTTTTACGTTATGAACCAGCAGACCATAGCCATGAACAATAGTCATGTTTTCTTCCACTCTGGATGTGCAATGATTGTATTAGCTCTCCACAATATTCGTCCAGATGATGAGGCTCTGTATAGAAATGAACCCATATGGACTAAATTCAATATGATTAGTTAAATTTTTTTATCAAATATTTTTTCAAAAGGTACTTCCATTTTCTATATATAGAAATAAAATTTTGACAATATTTTCTATAAAAATAAAATTTCTTCAAATTTTGGCCGATTATTTTAAGCAAGAGTGACAACCGTGGTTGGGAAGCTCTATTTTAAGGGCTTACTTCAGGGATAAATGACGTTAACGAAAACGTACTAAAAATGTACTCAAAATGTACTTTTCAAAGCCCAAAAGTGCAAAAATTGCATAATATCAAATTCAAAGACTGTTGTAAAAGTATACACATATTTAAATCTAGACTGATTTGGAAATTTTTGACAAAATTTTATTTCTATAGAAAATTTTGTCAAAATTTTATTTCTATAGAAAATTTTGTCAAAATTTAATTTCTATAGAAAATTTTGTCAAAATGTTATTCTTATAGAATATTTTGTCAACATTTTATTTCTATAGAACATTTGGTCAAAATTTTATTTCTATAGAAAATTTTGCCAAAATTTAATTTCTATAGAACATTTTGTCAAAATTTTATTTCTATAGAAAATTTTGTCAAAATTTTATTTCTATAGAAGATTTTGTCAAAATTTTATTTCTATAGAAAATTTTGTCAAAATTTTATTTCTAAAGAAAATTTTGTCAAAATTTTATTTCTATAGAAAATTTTGTCAAAATTTTATTTCTTTAGAAAATTTTGTCAAAATATTATTTCTATAGAAAATTTTGTCAAAATTTTATTTCCATAAAAGATTTTGCTAAAATTGTATTTCTATAGATAATGTTGATAAAATATTATCTCCATAAAAGATTTTGCTAAAATTTTATTTCTATAGATAATGTTGACAAAATATTATTTCCGTAGAAAATTTTCTCAACAATTTGATTCCATAGAAAATTTGGTCAACATTTTATTGCTATAGAAAATTTTATTTCTATAGAAAACTTTGTCAAAATTTTAATTCCATAGAAAAATTTACCAAATTTTATATCTATAGAAAATTTAGTCAAAATTTTATATCTATAGAAAATTTTATCAAAATTTTGTTTCCATAGACAATTTTGTCAAAATTTTATTTCTATAGAAAATTTTGTCAAAATTTTTTCTATAGAAAATTTTGTCAAAATTTTTTCTATAGAAAATTTTGTTTCCATAGAAAATTTTGTCAAAATTTTATTTCTATAGAAAATTTTGTCAAAATTTAATTTTTATAGAAAATTTTGTCAAAATTTTATTTCTATAGAAATTTTTGTCAAAATTTAATTTCTATAAAAATTTTTGTCAAAATGTTATTTCTATAGAATATTTTGTCAACATTTCATTTCCAGAGAAAATTTGATCAAAATTTTATTTCCATAGAAAATTTAGTCAACATTTTATTTCTATAGAAAACTTTGTTACAATTTTACTTCCATAGAAAATTTTGTCAACATTTTGTTTCCATAAAAATTTTGTCAACATTTTAATTCCGTTGAAAATTTTGTCAAAATTTTATTTCTATAGACAAATTTGTCAAGATTTTATTTCTATAGACAATTTTATCAACATTTTATTTCCATTGAAAATTTTGTCAACATTTTATTTCCATAGAAAATTTGATCAAAATTTTATTTCCATAAAAAATTTAGTCAACATTTTATTTCCATAGAAAATTTTGTCAAAATTTTAAATCTATAGAAAATTTTGTAAAAATTTCATTTCCGTAGAAAATTTTGTCAAAATTTTATTTCTATACAAACTTTTATCAAAATTTTATTTTTATAGGAAATTTTGTCAAAATTTTATTTCTATAGAAAATTTTGTCAAAATTTTATTTCTATAGAAAATTTTGTAAAAATTTGATTTCCTTAGAAAATTTTGCCAAAATTTTATTTCTATAGAAAATTTTGTCAAAATTTTATATCTATAGAAAATGTTGTCAAAATTGTATTTCTATAGAAAATTTTGTCAAAATGTTATTTTTATAGCAAATTTTGTCAAAATTTTATTTCTATAGAAAATTTTGTCAAAATTTTGTTTCTATAGACAATTTTGTCAAAATTTTATCTCTATAGAAAATTTTGTTAAAATTTTATTTCTATAGCAAATTTTGTCAACATTTTTTTCTATAGAAAATTTGGTCAAAATGTTATTTTTATAGAAAATATTGTCAAAATTTTATTTCTATAGAAAATTTTGTCAACATTTTTTTCTATAGAAAATTTTGTCAAAATTTTATTTCTATAGAAAATTTTGTCAAAATTTTACTTTGTATAGAAAATTTTGTCAAAATTTTATTTCTATAGAAACTTTTGTCAACTTTTTATTTCTATAGAAAATTTTGTCAAAATTTTATTTCTATAGACAATTTTGTCAAAATTTTATTTCTATAGAAAATTTTGTCAAAAATTTTTTCTATAGTAAATGTTGTCAAAATTTTATTTCTAGAGAAAATTTTGTAAAAATGTTATTTCTATAGAAAATTATGTCAACATTTTATTTATATAGAAAATTTTGTCAAAATTTTATTTCCATAGAAGATTTTGCCAAAATGTTATTTCTATAGAAAATTTTGTCAAAATTTTATTTCTATAGAAAATTTTGTCAAAATGTTATTTCTATAGAATATTTTGTCAAAATTGTATTTCTATAGAAGTTTTTGTCAAAATGTTATTTTTATAGAAAATTTTGTCAAAACTTTATTTCTATAGAAAATTTTGTCAAAATTTTATTTCTATAGAAAATGTTGTAAAAATTTTATTGCTATAGAAAATTTTTTAAAATTTTATTTCTATAGAAAATTTTGTCAACATTTGTTTCTATAGAAAATTTTGTCAAAATTTTATTTCTATAGAAAATTTTGTAAAAATTTGATTTCCTTAGAAAATTTTGTCAAAATTTTATTTCTATAGAAAATTTTGTCAAAATTTTATATCTATAGAAAATGTTGTCAAAATTTTATTTCCATAGAAAATTTGATCAAAATTTTATTTCCATAGAAAATTTAGTCAACATTTTATTTCCATAGAAAATTTTGTCAAAATTTTATTTCTATAGAACAATTTGTCAAAATGTTATTTCTATAGAATATTTTGTCAAAATTTTATTTCTATAGAAAATTTTGTCAAAATTTTAATTCCATAGAAAATTTTGTCAAAATTGTATATCTATAGAAAATTTTGTCAAAATTTTAAATCTATAGAAAATTTTGTAAAAATTTCATTTCCGTAGAAAATTTTGTCAAAATTTTATTTCTATAGAAAATGTTGTAAAAATTTTATTGCTATAGAAAATTTTTTAAAATTTTATTTCTATAGAAAATTTTGTCAACATTTTTTTCTATAGAAAATTTTGTCAAAATTTTATTTCTATAGAAAATTTTGTAAAAATTTGATTTCCTTAGAAAATTTTGTCAAAATTTTATTTCTATAGAAAATTTTGTCAAAATTTTATATCTATAGAAAATGTTGTCAAAATTTTATTTCCATAGAAAATTTGATCAAAATTTTATTTCCATAGAAAATTTAGTCAACATTTTATTTCCATAGAAAATTTTGTCAAAATTTTATTTCTATAGAACATTTTGTCAAAATGTTATTTCTATAGAATATTTTGTCAAAATTTTATTTCTATAGAAAATTTTGTCAAAATTTTAATTCCATAGAAAATTTTGTCAAAATTGTATATCTATGGAAAATTTTGTCAAAATTTTAAATCTATAGAAAATTTTGTAAAAATTTCATTTCCGTAGAAAATTTTGTCAAAATTTTATTTCTATACAAAATTTTATCAAAATTTTATTTTTATAGGAAATTTTGTCAAAATTTTATTTCTATAGAAAATTTTGTAAAAATTTGATTTCCTTAGAAAATTTTGTCAAAATTTTATTTCTATAGAAAATTTTGTCAAAATTTTATATCTATAGAAAATGTTGTCAAAATTGTATTTCTATAGAAAATTTTGTCAAAATGTTATTTTTATAGAAAATTTTGTCAAAATTTTATTTCTATAGAAAATTTTGTCAAAATTTTGTTTCTATAGAAAATTTTATCAAAATTTTATCTCTATAGAAAATTTTGTTAACATTTTATTTCTATAGCAAATTTTGTCAACATTTTTTTTTCTATAGAAAATTTTGTCAAAATTTTATTTCTATAGAAAATTTTGTAAAAATTTTATTGCTATAGAAAATTTTTTAAAATTTTTTTCTATAGAAAATTTTGTCCAAATTTGTTTCTATAGAAAATTTTGTCAAAATTTGATTTCTTTAGAAAATTTTGTCAACATTTTATTTCTATAGAAAATTTTGTCAAAATTTGATTTCTTTAGAAAATTTTGTCAACATTTTATTTCCATAGAAAATTTTGTAAAAATTTTATTTCCATAGAAAATTTTGTCAAAATTTTATTTCCATAGAAAATTTTGTCAAAATTTTATTTCCATAGAAAATGTTGTCAAAATTTTATCCCTGTAGAAAATTTTGTCAAAAGGAAATAAATAAAATAAAAAAGGGCTTATTTATATAACTCTCCTATTTAGCTCCATATTAAGACTATCTTACTTCCCTAGTCATTGGAAGCTCGCAAAAATTATCATGGCGTTAAAACCCGGCAAAAAAGAAAATGAAGTCTCCTCTTACAGGCCCATAAGTCTTCTGACAACATTTTCGAAATTGTTTGAAAAACTTTTTCAGAAACGATTGCTACCAGTATTGGAAAAATTAAATATTATTCCAGAACACCAGTTTGGATTTCGAACTTCCCATGGGACCCCCGAACAATGTCACAGAGTTGTGAAAGAAATACGTTCCAGTTTAGACAATAAAGAGTAACAGGTTGGCTGATAAGTCCCCGGTCTGACACACAGATGGCGTCGCTAGTATTAAATGCATATTATATAGTACCAACCTTCAAATGATTCGTGTCAAAATTTGACGTCTGTAAGTCAATTAGTTTGTGAGATAGAGCGTCTGTTGTGAGGCAACTTTTGTTATTATGAATAAAATGGAAAAAAAGGAATTTCGTATTTTGATAAAATACTGTCTTCTGAAGGGAAAGAATACGGTGGAAGCAAAAACTTGGCTTGATAATGAGTTTCCGGACTCTGCCCCAGGAAAATCAACAATATTTGATTGGTATGCAAAATTCAAGCGTGGTGAAATGAGCACGGAGGACGGTGAACGCAGTGGACGCCCAAAAGAGGTGGTTACCGACGAAAACATCAAAAAAATCCACAAAATGATTTTGAATGACCGTAAAATGAAGTTGATCGAGATAGCAGAGGCCTTAAAGATATCAAAGGAACGTGTTGGTCATCTCATTCATCAATATTTGGATATGCCGCAGCTCTGTGCAAAATGGGTGCCGCGCGAGCTCAGCTGTTAACTCGTAATACACCCGAGTTTTTTCTTCGATATGTGACACTGGATGAAACATGGCTCCATCACTACACTCCTGAGTCTAATCGACAGTCGGCTGAGTGGACAGAGACCGGTGAACCGTCTCCGAAGCGTGGAAAGACTCAAAAGTCCCCTGGCAAAGTAATGGTCTCTGTTTTTTGGGATGTGCATGGAATAATTTTTATCGATTATCTTCAGAAGGGAAAAACCATTAACAGTGACTATTAAATGGCGTTATTGGAGCGTTTGAAGGTCGAAATCGCGGCAAAACGGCCCCATATGAAGAAGAAACAAATAAGGAAAGTCTAAAGTCGGGCGGGGCCGACTATATTATACCCTGCACCACTTTGTAGATCTAAATTTTCGATACCATATCACATCCGTCAAATGTGTTGGGGGCTATATATAAAGGTTTGTCCCAAATACATACATTTAAATATTACTCGATCTGGACAGACTTCTACAAAATCTATAGACTCAAAATTTAAGTCGGCTAATGGACTAGGGTGGAACACAATGTTAGTAAAAATATATGGGAAACATTTAAATCTGAAGCAATTTTAAGGAAACTTCGAAAAAGTTTATTTATGATTTATCGCTCGGTATATATGTATTAGAAGTTTAGGAAAATTAGAGTCATTTTCACAACTTTTCGACTAAGCAGTGGCGATTTTACAAGGAAAATGTTGGTATTTTGTCCATTTTTGTCGAAATCAGGAAAACATATATATGGGAGCTATATCTAAATCTGAACCGATTTCAACCAAATTTGGCACGCATAGCAACAATGCTAATTCTACTCTCTGTACAAAATTTCAACTAAATTGGAGTTAAAAATTGGCCTCTGTGGTCATATGAGTGTAAATCGGGCGAAAGCTATATATGGGAGATATATCTAAATCTGAACCGATTTTAAATAAATTTGGCACGCATAGCTACAATGCTAATTCTACTGCCTGTGCAATGTTTCCACTAAATCGGAGTTAAAAATTTGCCTCTGTGGTCATATGAGTGTAAATCGGGCGAATGCTATATATGGGAGATATATCCAAATCTGAACCGATTTCAACCAAATTTGGCACGCATAGCTACAATGCTAAATCTACTCCCTGTGCAAAATTTGGCTTTTAGAACCATATTAGTCAATATCGGGCGAAAGATATATATTTGGGAGCTATATCTAAATCTGAACCGATTTCTTCCAAAATCAATAGGGTTCTATTCTGATCCAAATTAGGAACAAGTGCCAAATTTGAAGGCGATTGGACTTAAATTGCGACCTAGACTTTGATCACAAAAATGTGTTCACAGACAGACGGACGGACGGACGGACGGACGGACAGACGGTCATGGTTATATCGACTCAGGGATCCACCCTGAGCATTATTGCCAAAGACACCATGTGTCTATCTCGTCTCCTTCTGGGTGTTACAAACATATGCACCAGCGTTGCCAATTTAGCTTTTTTCCCGCTAGATTTGGCTTTTTTTGAAGACGTTTAGCGGGGAAAAAATGCATTTAGCTTTTTTTCTGGCTTTTTTTCATGACCCTTTTAGCTATTTTTGGCTTTTTTTATTTTCGACATGTTCCTATTGAAATATGGATAAAACTTCGTTTTTATCTAAGTCTTGCTGCCAGAATAAGGGTTTCCGCATATTTCAAAGCTCAATTGAAGCCTTAATAATTATTCCAGCCATTATGCGGGCATTTTTGCAGCAAATACACCTTGATGTAAAGTTTTTTTCCTCGTATTCATAAAAGTTATCGTAAACTTTAAATCTACTATTACCATACAAATTCCTTATATAAACTGTCAGTAAATTATTAGGAATAATAGCATTTGACTCGTTTATCCTTTTTATGTTATTTTAATACGTATTCTAAAGTTATTATGATATTACTAAATTAAAATAGTGGATGTGAATTGCTTTGTGCACTGAAAAAATATTGTCATGAGGCCAAAGATTTCATGTCTTTAAAATACGAACGCGAATTTTGGTTATAATAGCATTTGTGAATTTCTCTTATATGTTATAAACTGTTTTCCTTGTCCAAAAGCCAATAAAATCGTTTTGTCCTTATAGTTAAGTGATTCAACTTAAAAATGGGTATCTTTTCATGAAAGAAGGCTAGGGTCAATTCTAAAAAATTCTTAAAATTTATTAAATAGTCTTTAGATTTGTGGAGTTTTTGTATCTTGACCACAAACCAAAATGGCGTTCAAAAATAGAAGAGGTTTTTCAACATTTTATACACAGAATAATTTCTACTTAAAGTCGAGTCTGAATTTGGAAATTTAAGTTGTCGTTAGCACATTTTTAAAGCACTGTGATAGCTCATGAAGAAAAAGCTGAAAAAAACGAATAAATTCAAATTTGACTCTGAATCAATACCAAAATCATTAGTGTACAAAATCTTTGGAACAGAACATAGAAATAATTAAGGAAATAAAGTTTTGAATGTGGTATTATTTTTTTAACATCAAAAAAATGCAATACAAAATTCGTAGTGATAGGATCAAAATAAATCTGCTATTTATTAATGGAATGGATTTACATTTACGAAAATTGGACAATAGGTTTGTATGGGAAATTTTCGAATAAAAGTTATTCAGTATAAACTTGCAAGACAGTTAGAATGGGTTTTATTCTCTTGGGTAATATTAGGTGAAGTGTACACGTTCACGAATTTATCATTAATTCAGTTAAAACGAAATATATTGATATTTTCTAATGCAGTTCTATGCGACATTGGACTTGTTGACGATTAACCAGCTGATAATTGCAAGTTTACCGGGAAAAAAGTTTTTTACTAGGAAATATAAATGAAGGACTTGTGATAGTAATCAAAATGTATCGAGTATGCAAACAGAGCTAATATGACATAGATTTTCTTACAGTCTCACAGAAATGGAAATAAAATGAATACAATTAAAATAATATGCATTTTAAGTGAAATAAAGCCTTTAAGTTTGTTAAATTTCAATCAAAAATGTGACTTTTGATACAAAAAAATTTAGCTTTTTTTCTAGCTATTTTTTAACATTTTTTAGCTTTTTTTGGCTAGTTTTTTGGACAAATCTAGCGGTTTTTGGTGAAACAATTCTGGCAACGCTGATATGCACTAACTTATAATACCGTGTTCCACAGTGTGGCGCAGGGTATAAAAAACACACACACACACAAAAGTGACAACTTTATCAACCCTGGCTTACTTTAGTTGACTTATCCCATTCATGTTGCTTGAGTGCCTAATAAGTCATCAAATAGATCAGTGTATTAGCACTCTCTCTCTTAGAATACATATCTCTTTCCTTATTGCTCCCATAGACTATAGACTTTAGATAGATGAGCCATGAGTGTCAAACTATTTTTGATAGTTCCGAAGATTAAGAATAAACGAGAAAAATAAGAGCACGCTTACAATCTCTTTCGTTTTCCTTTTTGTAGTTTGCCAATTTTACACAAAATTAGAACGTGTATGCTGTTGCATCATTTATAAATAAATTAATATATTAAAAGTTCATATTTGAACAAAAAATTGTGACCAAAATCGCGAAAATACGAAATTTAATTTTGAGCAGCATTGCTCTTTACGAACAACACAAAAGCAAATGCACGAAAATTAATGTTTGGGACTGACTCTTTACGAAAAAATCAAAACGAAATGTCAGAAAATTAATTTTTGGAACTGACACTTTTTTTTAAAGAGAATAGTGGATCATCTATGTATTAAAGGGTCTATGATTGCTCCATTAATACTCTCTCCCGCTCAAAAGGCTTACATATACATCTCACTCATTTCATGGTATCTAACCAGTGTTGCCAATTTGGTGCTTTTAGCACCAAATTTAGTGCTTTTTGATTTCTAAAAGGCACCAAATTGCCTTTTTGGTGCCTTTTCAAAAAAAAGCACCAACTTGGTGCTTTCTGGTATATTCATTTAGTGCTTTTGGTGCTTTTTTATTTTGAACAGTATTAAGTTTAATTGATACAAAAATTTTGATTAGACTTTCAAGAGCCGAAGAAACTCAAATTAATTGCCAAATATAGAATTTGATTGTTATGAAGTTGGTATTGATTATTTTTTAATTAATATTGTTATTTAGGGTATTCTGTAGGAAAGTCGAGCGATGAGTGTCGAATTTTTGAATTTGGTAAAGATGTCATTAAAAACGTTTGTATTAAATCCACAAAACGCACAACTGAGATAAGCAATAGACTCCTTCCATATATTAATATTTTGAAAGTTGAAAAACATCACTGATCAAAATGAATTGGACGAAAGCATTAAAACTGATCAAGGTGTATACGTTTTTTTTTTTTTGGTACAGCATTTAATTATCGATTTTATGGTGGTATGTGGCATGTTAGAATTTATAATATTTTTTTGGTGCTTTTTGGCCTTGGGGAGTTGGCAACACTGTATCTAACTCTACTAACATTGCGTATGGGTTGCTACAAATTGAGATCATAGACTATAGACTTTAGATAGATGAGCCATGAGTGTCAAACTATTTTTGATAGTTCCGAAGATTAAGAATAAACGAGAAAAATAAGAGCACGCTTACAATCTCTTTCGTTTTCCTTTTTGTAGTTTGCCAATTTTACACAAAATTAGAACGTGTATGATGCAACAAAGGATTTATAAATAAATTAATATATTAAAAGTTCATATTTGAACAAAAAATTGTGACCAAAATCGCGAAAATACGAAATTTAATTTTGAGCAGCATTGCTCTTTACGAACAACACAAAAGCAAATGCACGAAAATTAATGTTTGGGACTGACTCTTTACGAAAAAATCAAAACGAAATGTCAGAAAATTAATTTTTGGAACTGACACATTTTTTTTTAAAGAGAATAGTGGATCATCTATGTATTAAAGGGTCTATGATTGAGATACTAAATACCCAGTCTATGTTGAATCAACGCTGGCTCTTAAATAAAAATTTATCTCAATCATTGCCAGCATTAAAAAAAAAACTATATTTGCTTTCTTTTCTAACGATTTGTTGCCATAATAATGCCTTGACCTGCGTCATGATATTTTGCCCACTAGTCGTTGGTGTCTGTTCGAATAACTGTGTTTGTCCATTACAATGCTTTTGGTTTATCTTCCATATTCGAGATCATCAGCCTCATGTTTGGTTGTTGGCTAGCTTCTATGAAAATGGACCGCCGTTATCTGTTTGGTGGCGTTTAATGTGCGTTTTATGTTCCATGTGGGAGTTGTTTGCACACTTTGACAGTTTTACGTTTTTGTATCTCTTCGTATCTCTACACTTCTGTGTACTTGGATAATGGGCTGCTTGGCCGGTTGGTTAGCTGTCTAGCTGGTTGACTAGATGTTGCCTACAGTGGTCTTTGTTGTTTATTGTTCTACAAATTGAACACAGAATTTGTATTGTCCTTATCTCAAGTCCAACAAAGGTCTCTAGTGTGAAAGAAATTACATTGGTGATTGAGCGAGCACATAAAGCCAAGGATAGAGAGAAAAGAGAAATATTGAAAACCCTTTAGAAAGGGTTGGGAAAAATTGGGGAACTGAAAAATTCTATTTGTTTGTTTTTTGGTCAAGGTTGTTACAAAATTTTCAAGGCCACCTAGATAAAGAGCATTTTGACAAAGTTAATTATCCGAAGTACATTAACATGTTTCCAATCATGTTAATCTATTTTGAGCTTTTTTAATTATAACTGAGTTTCTACATTGGAGCATATTTCTTCATATTTTTTCGAAAAATTTGTCAATACATTATTGAGGATATTTGTGAAGAATTTTAATTTAAAATTCTGGATTTTCGAGGACAAAAGCTTCCCGATTTGGGATCAAGAGCCAGCAAAATACTGATCAATATCAAAATCATTAGTCTATACACCGAAAGAATTCTCTTCGTTAATTTTACGAAGAATTCTTCATTAACTATTCTTCCTGAATTCTTCATTAAAATAACGAAATTTTCATTCATTTTCGTAAATTTTACGAAGAACATTTTACGAATATACGAAACATTCTACATTAACTTTTCTTCGTAAAAAGTTCGTACTTTTAACGAAAATTTCTTCACATTTCATAAATTTTGTGAAGAAGTTTTTACGAATATTTTACGAAACATTCTGCGTTAAAATTTCTTCATAAAAAGTACGAAACATTTTCTTTGAAATAACGAAGAAGTTTCATTGAAGTTGTAAAATTTCCGTTCGCGGCATTAAATTGTCTTTTATAATGTGCTTGAGTGTATTCCTTTATTCTACTTTTTTATGCAAGTCTATGCTACTTCTCATTTGGGTGATAGCGTGCTATGAATAAAAGTGAAGCAATAAAACTAAAAATTATTCAAAAACTTAAGATTTAAAGAAGTGATGTCATTTTTCACACTTGCAACTACAACCAAATGCACTTTCAACTATAATTTTTTTTTAAAAGTTCGAACATTTTTCAGAAAAAAGTACGAAATTTTTTCATAAAAAGTACGAAAATTTTTCATAAAAACTACGAAAATTTTTCATAAAAAGTACGAAACATTTTCATAAAAAGAACGAAATTGTTTCATAAAAAGTACGAAGATTTTTCATAAAAAGTACGAAGATTCTTCATAAAAAGTACGAATTTTTTTCTTACAAACTACGAAAATTTTGGAAGAACTTTTCTTCGTAAAAAGTACGAAATATTTCGTACTTTTAATGAAAAGTTTCTTTGGTTGTAAAACAATGACAAATTTCGTACTTTTAACGAAATTTTTCGTTCTTTTTACGAAGAAAATTCTTTCGGTGTAGATAGAATCTTTGGAACCGCTCAAGGTTTTTTGGGTGGTATAATTTGTTTAGTATCCTTCAAGTTGAAGTTCATTTCGCCGATTCATAGACAAAATAGAGGCCAAAGATATTAGACACATATACATACATATATAGATTATATGGCTCTCTTTAAATTAAAACTACGCATAGAATAGAATATTGTAAATAAAAAATCATGTAATGATAAAATAATCAAAATTCCTTATAAAGCTAATGGTCTTAATGGTCTGCAATACAAACAAATTGTCCTACTGGCTATCATCATTTTGCAATCATTTGTTTTACATATGTGTGAGTCTGCTGGGCTCTCTCATAAATCTATAGAAAGAAAGGGCTCATACCAGGGATGATAAAAGATGTTGATGAAAAAGTACTAAAAATGAACTTTTCGAAGCCAAAAGATGCTAATATTACATAACATCAAATTAAAAGAATATTTTGCAAAATGTTATTTCTAAATATTGAAAATTTTGTCAAAATTTTATTTATATAAAATATTTTGTCAAAATTTTATTTCTATAGAAAATTTTGTCAAAATTTTATTTCTATAGAAAATTTTGTCAAAATTTTATTTCTAGAGAAAATTTTGTAAAAATTTTATTTCTATAGAAAATTTTGTCAAAATTTTATTTATATTAAATATTTTGTCAAAATTTTATTTCTAAAGAAAATTTGGTCAAAATTTTATTTCTATAGAAAATTTTGTCAAAATATTATTTCTAGAGAAAATTTTGTCAAAATTTTATTTCTAGAGAAAATTTTGTAAATATTTTATTTCTATAGAAAATTTTGTCAAAATTTTATTTCTAAAGAAAATTTGGTCAAAATTTTATTTCTATAGAAAATTTTGTCAAAATTTTATTTCTATAGAAAATTTTGTAAAATTTTTATTTCTATAGAAAATTTTGTCAAAATTTTATTTTCTATAGAAATTTTTAACAAAATTTTATATCTATAGAAAATTTTGTCAAAATTTTATTTCTATAGAAAATTTTGTCAAATTTATATTTCTATAGAAAATTTTGTCAAAATTTTATTTCTACAGAAAATTTTGTCAAAATATTATTTCTATATCCTCATTTGGAAATATGTTTATTTCTTTAATGTCTGCTTTTTATACCCTCCATCATAGGATGGGGGTATATTAACTTTGTCATTCCGTTTGTAACACATCGAAATATTGCTCTAAGACCCCATAAAGTATATATATTCTGGGTCGTGGTGAAATTCTGAGTCGATCTGAGCATATCCGTCCATCCGTCTGTTGAAATCACGCTAACTTCGGAACGAAACAAGCTATCGACGTGAAACTTGGCACAAGTAGTTGTTATTAATGTAGGTCGGATGGCATTGCACATGGGCCATATCGGTCCACTTTTACGTATAGCCCCCATATAAACGGACCCCCAAATTTGGCTTGCGATTGCTCTAAGAGAAGCAAATGTCATCCGATCCGGCTGAAATTTGGTACATGGTGTTTGTATATGGTCTCTAACAACCATGCAAAAATTGGTCCACATCGGTCCATAAATATATATAGCCCTCATATAAATCGATCCCCCGATTTGGCTAGCGGAGCCTCTAAGAGAACCAAATTTCATCCGAACCGGCTGAAATTTGGAACAGGGTGTAAGTATATGGTCTCTAACAACCATGAAAAAATTGGTCCACATCGGTCCATAATTATATATAGCCCCCATATAAATCGATCTCCCGATTTGGCTAGCGGAGCCTCTAAGAGAAGCAAATTTCATCCGAACCAGCTGAAATTTGGTACATGGTTTTAGTATATGTTCTCTAATGACCATGCCAAAATTGGTCCATATCGGTCCATAATTATATATAGCCCCCATATAAGCCGATCCCCAGATTTGACCTCCGGAGCCTCTTAGAGGAGCAAAATTCATCCGATCCGGTTGAAATTTGGAACATGCTGTTAGAATATGGTCTCTACGTAACACGCAAGAATTGGTCCATATCGGTCCATAATTATATATAGCCCCCGTATAAATCGTTCTCCAGATTTGAACTTCGGAGCCACTTGTACGAGCAAAATTCATCCGATCCGGTTGAAATTTGCAATGTGGTGTTAGTATAAGGCCGCTAATAACCATGCCAAAATTGGTCCGTATCGGTCTCTAGTTATATATAGCCGATCCCCAATCACACAAAAATTGTTCCATATCAGTTCATAATCATGGTTGCCACTCGAGCCAAAAATAATCTACCAAAATTTTATTTTTATAGAAAACATTGTCAAAATTTTATTTCTGTAGAAAATTTTGTCAAAATTTTATTTCTATAGAAAATTTTTTCCAAATTTTATTTCTATAGAAAATTTTGTCAAATTTTTATTTCTATAGAAATTTTTGTCAAAATTTTATTTCTATAGAAAATTTTTTCCACAGTTTAGTAGATTATTTTTAGCTCGAGTGGCAACCGTAATGGTTGTAAATATCCTCTTTGTATAGAATAAAAAAACCAATGGACTGTCTGTCAGACACCGATTCATAGAAATCGAATAAAATTCACACTCATATTCTATGACTTTCAAATACACATTCACAAGAATGGTCCAAAAGGTATGAAGGCTTTATCCCATTTATGTCTTTGAGTATGCAACTGTAAGTGAAAAGTGGATTTGACTGACTGCAGATGAATGGAATGGGAGGTTTTTTATGTGAATATGACAACGTAAAGATATTACATCAATATTGATGTATGTGGGGTATTATATTCCATAAAACACTAATGGATTTCAAGTGCAATCCAACCATCCACCATCCGCCCCTCCATCCGTACTCTCCGTGCTCTACTATTCTATATAGATATGGAACGAAGCCCCTATTGCATATCATTTTTCATGTTGCGTTCAATGAAAAGTGGCGACATGCAAGTCATGGTACACTGGGACAATGGCAGCACTCAAGCCAGGTATCGCTGCTCATGACACAATTGTTGGAAAAAAACAAGAGTGTGTCTTTTCGCCAACTTGGAATTGTGCGAGGGTGGTATATTGACGCAATGTATAAACGTCCATTGTAGTTTGCATTGCAGCTAGCAAGTGAACTCATTGTGAGAATTGAATCCAAACAAATTCATGGCTTTACAAAATGGAATGTAGGAAAAATTCTTTATGGAAGAAATTTTTGGGCCATTAAAAATATGGAACTTTGTCCGTTTGCTACTGCTCAATAGGAATCTCATGTGAAGCAGGTGCTATACTATAGCATGAAGAGTGGTATGAAGAAAAACAAATCTGGAAACAGTTGAATAACAACAAGAATATAGGGCCGTAAGTTAAGACAGACCGAATTTTTAATACCCTTAACCAAATCCTTTGATTAAGGGTATTAAAAATTCGGGAGCCACCGTGGTGCAATGGTTAGCATGCCCGCCTTGCATACACAAGGTCGTGGGTTCGATTCCTGCTTCGACCGAACATCAAAAAGTTTTTCAGCGGTGGATTATCCCACCTCAGTAATGCTGGTGACATTTCTGAGGGTTTCAAAGCTTCTCTAAGTGGTTTCACTGGAATGTGGAACGCCGTTCGGACTCGGCTATAAAAAGGAGGTCCCTTGTCATTGAGCTTAACATGGAATCGGGCAGCACTCAGTGAAAAGAGAGAAGTTCACCACTGTGGTATCACAATGGACTGAATAGTCTAAGTGAGCCTGATACATCGGGCTGCCACATAACCTAACCTAACCTAAATCCTTTGAAAATCTCTCGTCATAGTGGGCTATAGAATTTAAGATGGATTTGATGAAACACACCAGAGAATGAAAAAAAGAGTACTCACCAGAGAGTACTCGGATATCCCATTCCATACTCATATTGTATTGAAAGTGAGAGAGCAAATATTCCATCGTTCCATATACTCAACACACCATTTAAATTTCACCACCTTTAATTGCAACTCTCTGAAATCTGTCTGTAAGATAACATATTGTGCTTTCAAAGGTCTCTGTTGGGGAAAAATATTTTTCAAAGTTTCCTTAAGGGAATTTCAGGCTCGAACGTCGCACTAGAAGATATGTGTATCAAAATGTCTTAGTAGGGATAGTCTGGATCCAGAGGTCTCAGTAGGGGAACTCTGGTTCCACAGGTCTCAGTAGGGGAGGTATGGTCCCAGGGGTCTCAGTAGGGGAGATCTGGTTTCAGAGGTCTCAGTGGGACAACTCTGGATCCAGAGGACACAGTAGGAGAACGATAAAGGGTGATACAGTCAAAATTTGGTCAATATAAACTTGACGTATTTCTTTCAATTTTGCATTTAAAAAACCTGAACACCCCTCATTTTGAAGAAGTATGTGTGTAGAATGTTGCTCCTATTTTGATTTTGGAATTCACTCTTCAGTTGTCAAAATGCCGTCCAAGCAAGAAGAGCAGCGTATCAAAATTTTGCTCGCGCATCGCGAAAATCCGAGCTACTCGCACGCAAAGCTGGCAAAATCGCTAAAAGTTGCCAAATCAACCGTTACAAATGTAATTAAAGTGTTTGGGGAACGTTTGTCGACAGCCAGGAAGTCTGGATCGGGGAGAAATCGAAAACCGGAAGCCGCTGAGACGACAAAGAGAGTTGCCGGTAGTTTCAAGCGAAAACCTAACCTCTCTCTCCGAGATGCCGCAAATAAACTGGGTGTATCGTCTACAACCGTGCATCGATCCAAAAAACGAGCCGGACTATCGACTTACAAGAAGGTAGTGACTCCAAATCGCGATGATAAACAAAATACGACGGCCAAAGCGCGATCCCGGAGGCTGTACACGACGATGCTGACGAAGTTTGACTGCGTGGTAATGGACGACAAAACCTACGTCAAAGCCGACTACAAGCAGCTTCCGGGACAGGAGTTTTATACGGCAAAAGGAAGGGGAAAGGTAGGAGATATGTTCAAGCACATAAAACTGTCAAAGTTCGCAAAGAAATATCTGGTTTGGCAAGCCATCTGCACCTGCGGCTCGAAAAGCAGCATTTTCATAGCTTCCGGGACTGTCAACCAAGAAATTTACGTGAAAGAGTATTTGAATAAACGTCTGCTGCCTTTCCTGAAGAAACGCGGTTGTTCCGTACTGTTTTGGCCGGATTTGGCATCTTGCCATTACGGTAAAAAGGCCATGGAGCGGTACGCCGCCAACAACGTGCAGGTGGTTCCCAACGACAAGAACCCTCCCAACACGCCAGAGCTCCGCCCAATTGAGAAATACTGGGCTATTGTCAAGCGGAACCTAAAGAAGACCAAAAAAAAAATGATAAGGACGAGCAGCATTTCAAGGCAAACTGGCTTTCTGCGGCGAAGAAGGTGGACAAGGTGGCTGTACAAAATCTGATGGCAGGTGTCAAGCGTGAGGCCCGGCAATTCGGATTTGGAAAAGCGAAAGCCTAACTGAATATTTTCCCTGAATTGTATACTAATTGAACTTGAAAAAGAAATTTAATTTGATTTTTTAAATAAACGATTTCACCGATTTACACGCGTTTTCCTTTGACCAAAATTTTGACCGTATCACCCTTTAGACCCAAGATCTCACTAGAGGATATGTATATCAGAAGGTCTTAGTAGGTATTCTCTGGATCCAGAAGCCTCAGTAGGTTAACTCTGGTACCGGAGGTCTCAGTATGGGAAGTCTGGTTCCAGAGGTCTCAGTAGGTGAAATCTGGCTCCAGAGGACTCAGTGGGGGTACTCTGGATACAGAAGACTCAGTGGGAGAACGGTAGACCCAAAGAAATCCGTAGGCGAATTGTAGTTTCAAAGGTGTCTGTTGGGAATTTTTAGGCCCGTAGGTTTTTCTGTTCCAAAGGTCTGCAGTTCCTAATGTCTCAATAGGATAATTGTGGTTTAAAGCCCTCAGCAGGGGAACTGTAACATCACAGTTCTCCGGTTATCCCAATCATATTTCTCAACCATTAATTGCGAAATCCCTTAAATCTGTCAGTAGGGTATTAAAATTCCAAAGGTCTCAGTAGCGGTTTTGTAGGCCCGTTAGGTTAGGTTTGGTGGCAGCCCGATGTATCAGGCTCACTTAGACTATTCAGTCCATTGTGATACCACATTGGTGAACTTGTCACTGAGTGCTGCCCGATTCCATGTTAAGCTCAATGACAAGGGACCTCCTTTTTATAGCCGAGTCCGAACGGCGTTCCACATTGCAGCGAAACCACTTAGAGAAGCTTTGAAACCCTCAGAAATGTCACCGGCATTACTGAGGTGGGATAATCCACCGCTGAAAAACTTTTTGGTGTTCGGTCGTAGCAGGAATCGAACCCACGACCTTGTGTATGCAAGGCGGGCATGCTAACCATTGGACCACGGTAAGTTAGCTTAGGTACCACATTGGTGAACTTCTCACTTATCACTGAGTGCTGCCCGATTCCATGTTAAGCTCAATGACCACTTAGAGAAGCTTTGAAACCCTCAGAAATGTCACCGGCATTACTGAGGTGGGATAAACCACATCCGAAAAACTTTTTGGTGTTCGGTCGAAGCAGGAATCGAACCCACGACCTTGTGTATGCAAGACGGGCATGCTAACCATTGCACCACCGTGGCTCCCAAAAGGCCCGTAGGTCTTACTAGGCGAACTGTCCAAAATGTCTCAGAAGGGGAATTGTGGTTCCAAAGCTCTCAGTAGGGGATCTATGAGTTGTCCGTAGGCGAAATGTAGTTTCGAAGGTTTTACAAGGGGACCTGATGTTCCAATCATATTTCACCACCATTAGTGGCAAACTCCATCAAATCTGCCAGTAGGGTATTAAAATTCCAAAGGTCTCAGTAGGGGAAAAGGACTTTGAAATGTGTCCAGAAGGGTATTGCAGGATCGAAAGTCTCACTAGGGGATTTGTGGGCTAGAATATCACAGGAGGGATTCTCTGGATCCAGAGGTTTCAGTAGAGTAAACTATGACTTCTTCGTATGCGAAACTATGATTTCTCTGTAGAGGAACAGTGGTTCCAAAGCTCTCAGTAGGGAAACTGTGACTTCTCCGTAGGCGAAGTCACTGGCGAAACTCTCAGTAGGGGATCTATGAGTTGTCCGTAGGCGAATTGTAGTTTCGAAGGTTTTACAAGGGGACCTAATGTTCCAATCATATTTCACCACCATTAATTGCAAACTCCATCAAATCTGCCGGTAGGGTATTAAAATTCCAAAGGTCTCAGTAGGGGAAAAGGACTTTGAAAGGTGTCCAGAATGGAATTGCAGGATCGAAGGTCTCACTAGGGGATTTGTAGGCTCGAATATCACAGCAGGGATTCTCTGGATCCAGAGGTTTCAGTAGAGTAAACTATGACTTCTTCGTATGCGAAACTATGATTTCTCTGTAGAGGAACAGTGGTTCCAAAGCTCTCAGTAGGGAAACTGTGACTTCTCCGTAGGCGAAGTCACTGTTGCCCTACTGAGAGCTTAGTATGAGAACTTTAGTTCCAATCTTTTTAGACTATCGTTAACTGCAGCTTCTTAAATCCGTCAGTAGAATATTGTAGTACCAAAGGCCTCAGTATAAAAAAAGTACTTTCAAAGGATTCAGTAAAGGAATCGCTGATTAGGAGGTCTCTAGGGGAATGACTTTGGAGGGATACTCTGGCGCCAAAGGTTTCTAAAGGGATCTATAAACCCAAAGTATCCGTAGGCGAATTAGTAGGTTTACTGTTCCAAAGGCCTCAGTATGATTTCTCCATAGGCGAATTGTAGTTTCGAAGGCATTGAAATTGTTCCTGTAGTTCAAATTTCACCACCATTAGTAGGGTATTCAAGTTCCAAAATCTCAGAACGTGAAAAGTATTTTTAAAGGTTTCAATAAAGGAATTGCAGGCGCGAGGGTCTTACTAGGGGAATTGCAGGTTCGAATATCCTTGTATAGATACTTTGAATCCATTGGTCTCAGTAGATGAACTGTGATTCCAAAGGTCTTAAACGGGAATCTATATACCCAAAGGAATCCGTGGGCGAATTGTAATTTCGAAAGTCTCTGTAGGCGATTTATAGGCCCGTAGGTTTTCTGTTCCAAATATCTCAGTATAGAACTGTAGTTCCAAATGTCTTAGTGGGTGAATTGTGGTTCCAAAGCTCTCAATAGGGGAACTATACCTTCTTCGAAGGATAATTGTAGTTTCGACGTTCTTAGAAGGGAATCTGTTGGTTCCAATCATATTTCACTACCATTAATTGCAAATACTCTCAAATCTGTCAATAGGGTATTAAAGTTCCAAAGGGGAAATGTAATTTCAAAGGTTTCAGTAAGTGAATTGTTGGCTTGAAGGTCGGGATACTTTGGTCATTAGTAAGGTATTCAAGTTCCAAAGGTCTCAGAAGGTGAAAAGTACTTTTAAAGGTTTCCATAAGGAAATTGCAGGCGCGAGGGTCTTACTAGGGGAATTGCAGGTCCGAATATCCTTGTAGAGATACTTTGGATCCATTGGTCTCAGTAGACGAACTGTGGTTCCAAAGGTCTTAAAAGGGAATCTATATACCCAAAGGAATCCGTGGGATTTATAGGCCCGTAGGTTTTCTGTTCCAAATATCTCAGTATAGAACTGTAGTTCCAAATGTCTTAGTGGGTGAATTGTGGTTCCAAAGCTCTCAATAGGGGAACTATACCTTCTCCGAAGGATAATTGTAGTTTCGATGTTCTTAGAAGGGAATCTGTTGGTTCCAATCATATTTCACTACCATTAATTGCAAATACTCTCAAATCTGTCAATTGTGTATTAAAGTTCCAAAGGGGAAATGTAATTTCAAAGGTTTCAATAAGTGAATTGTTGGCTTGAAGGTCGGGGCACTTTGGACCACTATGTCTCTGTAGAGTCCTGTGGTTTCAAATCTCCCAATAAGGGATTTCGTGGGAGTAGGGGAACTATGACCTCTCCGTGGGTAAATTGTAGTTTTAAGGACTTATTTTAGGAACTGTAACCCGATGGTCTCAGTAGGGAATTTGTAAACTCAAAAGTCCCATTAGGGATGCTGTAGTCCCAAGGTCTCATTAGGGAAATTGTTAGCTTGAAGGTCTCCGTAGGTGAGTTGTAGCCCTAGAGGTCTGAGTAGGGGAACTGTAGGGTCGACATTCTCAATAAGTGGACTGTAATTCCGAAGGTCTCATTAGGGCAAACGTAGGAGCAAAATACGTAGTAGAAAAATTATAGGGCAAGTGTAGCCCTGAAGGCCTCAGTAGGGAAGCAATGTTCGATATTGAACTTTTGCCAATTCGCAATGCTAATGTCATTTCGTGGATGGTACCTGTACCTGTGGCTGCATCCGAAAACACGTCATCAAATCAAATTGACTCAATTATACATATGTTTCCTTTCTATCCTTGATTTTATAAGGTTAGGGTTAAATTAGTCTAAAAGGGGACTAGATCAGAAAAAAAGAGAAAATCTATATCTCTCGCCAAAATGATTGTCAAAACGATAGATTTGCTATTGAAGAGTGACTGCAGACAGGCTTTGCTATGAATTTCTTCATGATCAAAACTACAGAGGAAGATTTGTAAAATTCAGAATTAGCATACAATGTAATTGTTCCACGTTTTCAGATGGCATCGCAAAACCTTATATTCCGCTCAATCGGAATCCTTTACAGAATTGTCCCATTTGATATGTTTCCATGTTGTATTGTTGTCGTTACAACACAATGTCATATCTGAATGGAAATGTGAACCAACAGCGACACAAAGTCCCTATCACTTTCGAGAAAAAAGAAATACTCGCAATTCTGCAGTAAAAATGTTTTGTATGCAAAAAAAATGAACCTGTAGTCACATCGAAGAAGCAAAACAAAAAACAGATACAAATGGTGACGATGACTATGTTCTTCCTGTGAGTTGAAGATGCTAGAAAGTGCAAAACGTTTTTTGTTCAACCTTAAACGTAGCATTTTCCTATTGAATTTCAATTGAATTCGATTGTTTTCTTCATTTCCGTTTTGCGAAATTGTAATCGTATCTGCCAAGCATTGCTGTAAATGTCATCTCCTCTAACATCGTCTTTAGGGATGGATACAAACATCATCATTGCCGTGAGCATTTGCTGGAATTGGTATAATGCGTTTTGCAAACGATACATGCGTCGATGACATTATTATTGAATTGGATCAGGGGAGAAAGTTGTTTGTATATTAAGGCCCCCCCAAGAGTTGTATATTAAAGTTTAATGATTTAATGGAATTTGAATAATACTAAGGAATAATTTTCGGCTTTCTGGATAAGAATGAGGAATAAACCAATGAAGTATTCTCAATGGGTTTCGGGTCAGCTAATCTCTTCGGAATAAGAACACAAATGTTTTTCTCTCTCAAGTTAGATATCGGTATCAATACCCTCCACCATAGGATGGTGGTATATTAACTTTGTCATTCCGTTTGTAACACATCGAAATATTGCTCTAAGACCCCATAAAGTATATATATATATATCGATCTGAGCATGTCCGTCCGTCCGTCTGTTGAAATCACGCTAACTTCCAAACGAAACAAGCTATCGACTTGAAACTCATCCGATCCGGTTAAAATTTGGTACATAGTGTTGGTATATGGTATCTAAAAACCGTGCGAAAATTGGTCCATATCGGTCCACTTTTACGTATAGCCCCCATATAAACGGACCCCCAAATTTGGCTTGCGAGGCCTCTAAGAGAAGCAAATTTCATCCGATCCGGCTGAAATTTGGTACATGGTGTTAGTATATGGTCTCTAACAACCGTGCAAAAATTGGTCCACATCGGTCCATAATTATATATAGCCCCCATATAAACCGATCCCAGGATTTGGCTTGCAGAGCCTCTAAGAGAAACAATTTTCATCCGATCCGGCTGAAATTTGGTACATGGTTTTAGTATATGGTCTCTAACAACCATGCAAAAATTGGTCCATATCGGTCCATAATTATATATAGCCCCCATAAAAACCGTTCCCCAGATTTGATCTCCGGAGCCTCTTAGAGGAACAAAATTCATCCGATCCGGTTGAAATTTGGTACGTGGTGTTTGTATATGGTCTCTAACAACCATGCAAGAATTGGTCCATATCGGTCCATAATTATATATAGCCCCCATAAAAACCGTTCCCCAGATTTGATCTCCGGAGCCTCTTGGAGGAGCAAAATTCATCCGATCCGGTTGAAATTTGCAACGTGGTGTTAGTATAAGGCCGCTAGTAACCATGCCAAAATTGGTCCATATCGGTCCATATTGGGACAACATTCTAGAAAATGTTGTCAAAATTTTATTTTGTCAAAATTTTATTTCTATAGAAACTTTAAACTTAATTATATACGTATTTAATCGGCCTTTTTATACCCTCCACCATAGGATGGGGGGTATATTAACTTTGTCATTCCGTTTGTAACACATCGAAATATTGCTCTAAGACCCCATAAAGTATATATATTCTGGGTCGTGGTGAAATTCTGAGTCGATCTGAGCATGTCCGTCCATCCGTCCGTCTGTTGAAATCACGCTAACTTCCGAACGAAACAAGCTATCGACTTGAAACTTGGCACAAGTAGTTGTTATTGATGTAGGTCGGATGGTATTGCAAATGGGCCATATCGGTCAACTTTTACGTATAGCCCCCATATAAACGGACCCCCAAATCTGGCTTGCGAGGCCTCTAAGAGAAGCAAATTTCATCCGATTCGGCTGAAATTTGGTACATGGTGTTAGTATATGGTCTCTAACAACCATGCAAAAATTGGTTCAAATCGGTCCATAATTATATATAGCCCCCATATAAAACGATCCCCCGATTTGGCTTGCGGAGCCTCTAAGAAAAACAATTTTCATCCGATCCGGCTGAAATTTGGTACATGGTGTTAGTATATGGTCTCTAACAACCATGCAAAAATTGGTCCATATCGGTCTGTAATTATATATAGCCCCCATGTAAACCGATCCCCCGATTTGGCTTGCGGAGCCGCAAAGGGAAGCAAATTTCATCCGATCTGGCTGAAATTCCGTACATGGTGTTAGTATATGGTCTCTAATAACCATGCACAAATTGGTCCACATCGGTGCATAATTATATATAGCCTCCATATAAACCGACCACCATATTTGACCTCCGGAGCCCCCTTGGAAGACTAAAATTCATCCGATTCGGTTGAAATTTGGTACGCGATGTTAGTATATGGTATCCAACAACCATGCAGGAATTGGTTCATATCAGTCCATAATTATATATAACACCCATATAAACCGATCCCCAGATTTGGCCTCCGGTGCCTTTTGGAGAAGCAAAATTCATCCGATCTGGTTGATATTTGGTAGGTGGTGGTAGTATACGATATTTAACAACAGTGTCAAAAGTGGTCCATATCAGTCCATAATCATATATAGCCCCCATATAAAGCGTTCCCGAGATTTGGTTTTGGGGCCTCTTGGTACGTTTAGAAGAATTTTCTACGCAATCCATGGTGGAGGGTACATAAGCTTCGGCCTGGCCGAACTTACGGCCGTATATACTTGTTTTATAAATAGGTTAGGTAAAATATAATGATAGCCCATCATTTTGGGTTCACTTAGACAATTCAGTCCATGGTAATATCGCAAAATGTGAACTTCTCTCTTCTTAATGAGTGCTGCTCTATCATATGCTTAGTTCAATGATAAAGGACCTCTTTTTCATAGACGAGTCCGAATGTCGTTCCATTCTCTAATATATGAAGGAAGCAGATCGTCCATTTGCCATCCATCGGGAACTTATTTCGCCAGAGATACAGGTAAGCTGAGAAGTTCTTCGAATTGCAGTTGGTTAATATCCATATAATCAAATTACCGACAGTTAAAGCAAATTTCGTTTCGATGTTGGTTGTAATTCGTTGTATTCTTCGATTTGTAGTTGATCAACATTTTGTGTATTCCTAAGTGCTTGCAAATTGAGGACCCATTCGTTGCTTCTGTTGGTTGATCTGGCTGCTACGTGGAAGTGGTGGCATCGGCAGTAGTCTTCTATTCATATCTGGATCAGTAGCAGCTGTAGATCCGAAATATATAGTGGTGGAACTCTGGATCCTAAGAACTCCTTCGTAGATCTCAAGATCACAAAACCTCAGTGTTGGGACTTGAGATCCCAAAAATCAGTTGAAAATTGGAGATCGGAGGAATTTAGTGGGCACCAAAGATTCCGGTGAGATAACTGCATATCGGAGAAAATCTGTATGGTCGGAGTCTAATGATCGGAGCTCTCAGTGTTAAACTGTAGATCGAAACAGTGGAACTAAAAGGCAGAAGAGGTTAGGTAAGTTATAGTGGCAGCCCGATATTTCAGACTCACTCCATTGCGATACCACAGTGTTTAACTTCTCTCTTATGACTGAATGCTGCCCGATTCCATGTTTAGCTCAATGACAAGAAACCTGCTTTTTATAGCTGAGTTTGAACGGCATTTCGCATTTCAGTGAAACAACATAGAGAAGTTTTGAAACCCTGAGAAATGTCACAAAGTCGAATCAAAATTTTAACTCAGTGGAGAATTAGAAATCCACAAAGTTCAGTGGGGGAACTGCAGATCCGAAGAAAGCTCAGTGGAGGAACTACAGCTAGGAAGAACTACATTTTCGAAGAATTTAGTGATGAACTGTGGATCCAAAGAACTCTGTGGGGGAACTGCAATCGGAAGAACTTATTGTGGGCACTGCAGATTCGAAGAATTCAGTGGCTTTGTGGGGAAAAGTTGATACAGAAAGTTCAGTGTGAGAATTACAGATCGGAGGAACTCTGTGTTGGATCTAAGATTCGCAGAACCCATTGGGGAATGTATGAATAGTGGATCCGAAAAACTCTATGGTGGAAATGTTGAATAGCTAATTTGCGACATGCCCCAAAGAACGTAATCATTAGCACGCTTGAAAAATGTCACACCGAATTGCAAGCAGAATGAGGTGTATCTAGTGTAAGGTTGAAAAGAGGATAAAGGTTGTCCTGTTTTATGGGGCAGACATGCATCTAAGCCAGTAACATATTTGGCCTGAAAAGCGAAAGAGCTCAGTGGGGAATTGAAAAACCATAAAGGGGAACTGCAGTTCTAATCAAATCTGTGGGGAACTGTAGACCCACAAAGCTCAGTGGGGGAACTACGAATCGTACAGTTACAGATCCGAAGAACTCAATCTAGAACTGTGTATCTAATGAGCAAAATGGGAGAACTACAGATAGAAAGAACACAGTGGTAAGCCGGAGATCCAAAGAGTTCAGTGAAGATGGGAGGAACTCATTGTGCATACTGTACATTTGAAGAATTCAGTGGCGGAACTACAGATCCGAAGAACTTTATGGGGAAATGTAGATCCAGAAAGCTCATTGCGAAAACTACAGAACAACTCAGTGGGGAACTATGAATCCAAAGATCTCCAAAAATAAGAACATGAGTGGGGAAACTGTAGGTCGGAGGAATTCGGTTTGGGAAATTCTGATTCGAAGAACTCAGTAGGGGGATTGTAGATAAGGTGAACTCAGTGCAGGAACTGCAGATTAAAAGCAGGCATTAGTGGAAATGCAATTCGGAGGTTCTCTGTGTAGGATTTTTAGATGTTAAAACTCAGTGATGGGACTGTAAATCTGAAGAACTCAATGTGGGAACTGTAGATCCAAAAACCTCAGTGAGAGAATTTCAAATAGGTGGAACTTAAAGTAGGAATTACAAGTCGGAGATCTTCTATGTGAAAACTGTGGATTCGTATAACTCGGTAGGGGGACTGCAGATCAGATGAACTCAGTATGTTAACTGCAGATTCAAAGAACTCATTGGTGGAACTGCAATTCGGAGGTACTCTATGTAGGAGTTGTCGATGTTAGAACTCAGTGGGGGAACTACAGACTCGTACAACTCATTGGTGGAACTTCAAATCGCAGAAACTCATTGTAGGAATTGTCGATGCTAAAACTCAGTGGTGGAACTATAAATCCGAAGAACTCTGTGGGGGAACTGCAGACCCAAGTATCTCAGCGGGTAAACTGGCGGAGATTTGGAAACTGTAGATTCGAAGAACTCAACGGGGGAACTCCAAAGACCACAGTGAGAGAATTTCAGATCGGAGGAACTAAGAGTAGGAACTGCAGGTCGGAGATATTCTGTATGGAAACTGTAGATACGAAGAACTCTGTTGGGGGATTACAGATCGGATAAACTCAGTGTGGGAACTGTAGATTCGAAGAACTCATTGGTGGAACTGCAAATCGCAGGAACTCAGTGTAGTAATTGTAGATGCTAAAACTTAATGGCGGAACAATTAATTCGAAGAACTCAGTGGGGGAGCTGTAAATCCAAAGACCGCAGTGGGAGAATTTCAGATCGGAGGAACTTAGAGCAGGAACTGCAGGTCGTAAATATTCTATGTGTAAACTATAGATACGAAGAACTTAGTAGGAGGCTTGCAGATCATTTGAACTCAGTGTCGGAACTGTAGATTCAAAGAACTCAATGGTGGAATTGCAAATCGCAAGAATTCAGTGTAGTAATTGTAGATGCCAAAACTCAATGGCGGAACAATTAATTCGAAGAACTCAGTGCGGAAACTGCAGATCCAAGTACCTCAGCGGGTACACTGTAAGTCGGATGAATTCACTTTGGGAAATATAGATTTGAAGAACTCAATGGAGGAACTGCAGATTCAACGAACTCAATTGTGGAATTGCAAATCGCAAGAATTCAGAGTAGTAATTGTTGATGCTAAAACTCAATGGCGGAACAATTAATTCGAAGAACTCAGTGGGAGAGCTGCAGATCCAAGTACCTCAGCGGGTACACTGTAAGTCGGATGAATTCACTTTAGGACATATAGATTGGAAGAACTCAATGGAGGAACTGTAGATTCAAAGAAGTCTCAGTGAAAGAATTTCAGATCGGAGGAACTTAGAGTAGGAACTGCGGGTAGGATAGATTCTGTGTGGAAACGAAGAACTCAGTAGGGGGATTACAGATAGGATGGAATGGATGGATAGGGGAACTGCAGATTCAAAGAAGCTTTTGCTGGAACTGCAATTCGGAGATACTCTGTGTAGCAACTGTAGATTCGAAGAACATATTGCGGGAATTGAATAACGGAGAACTGAGAGTGGGAACTATAGAAGGCCTCAGTGGTGAAGCTACATATCCAAAGAATTCACTCTTTAGATCTACGAAGCTCAGAGAGGGGACTGTAGATCCAAAAAGCACAGTGGGGGAACTGCCGATGCGAAGAACTCAGCCTGGGAACTATTGACTAGAAGGACATAGAGGTGGAACTGTAGCTTCGTGTAATTCAGTTATTGAACTGCAGATCCAAAGAACTCAGCGGAGAAACTGTTTGATTCGAAAAACTCTATGGTGGAATTAAAAATATCCAGAGCTCGGTGGTGGAGATGTAAATCCAAAGAACTCACCGATATCTCAGTGTGGGTATTGTAGATCCTAAAAATGAGGGGTGGAACTACAAATCCAAAGAACTCAGTGGGAGGATTGTATATCGAAGGACCTCAGTGGGGAGAAATTGCAGGTCGAAGGAAATCGGTTTGGGATTCAAGGAACTCGGTGAATAACTGCATCATTCGAATAACTCTGCATCTGATGAACTAAGTGGTGCAACTGTTGATCCGAAGAGTTTTGTGGGAGCATGAGTCAAAAAATTGAACACTGAACTGTAAGTAGAATGATTAGTACCTATGGGTGAGTTAGATTAGGGTGAGAATGCGATCCACGTCTCTCTGTCGCATGGTGGCAGACATGCATCTAAGCCAGTATTTGACCAGTTGTTTCCCTAACTTCTTCTAACCATCACACACTTCCTTCATCCGGAACTATTGCTCAGCAAGGCCAAATACCGATGTGATAGTAATCTAACAAAACATTCGTCACATATGTGATTTCACGAATGACATTCGTATGGTTTGCTCATGGTCATCGATAATTACCCTTCTCAATAATAACTTCCAAGGTGCCTTACTACTCACACTTGACTCACCAAATATTCTGTGAGCTATAAAAAATCCCTCACCTCACCTCTATCGTATACCCTAAACAAATTCTCAAAAACAAAAAAAAAAAAACAAGTATAAATGGCCGTAAGTTCGGCCAGGCCGAATCTTATGTACCCTCCACCATAGATTGCGTAGAAACTTCTATGAAAGACTGTCATCCACAATCGAATTACTTGGTTTGTGGTATCTTAAATCGTTCTCGAAATTGTTAGTTAGTCCATACGTGGTATACATTAGATAAAAAAGTATGTGTAGGTAAGTCTACAAATAATTACGAATCGATATGGACTTTTGCACGGTACGTAGGGAGCCAGAATTGAAATATGGGGGTCGCTTATATGGGGGCTATATACAATTATTGATATGGATCTGATGTCTATATATAACTATAGACCGATATGGACATAGTTAGACATGGTTGTTAACGGCCATATACTAGCACAATGTACCAAATTTCAACTGACTCGGATGAAATTTGCTCCTCCAAGAGGCTCCAAATCCAAATCGCGGGATCGGTTTATATGGGGGCTATATGTGATTATGGACTGATATGGACCACTTTTGGCATGGTTGTTAAATATCATATAGTAAAACCGCGTACCAAATTTCAATCAGATCGGATGAATTTTGCTACTCCAAAAGGCACCGGAGGTCAAATCTGGGGATACCACATACTAACATCACGTACCAAATTTCAACCGAATCGGATGAATTTTGCTCTTCCAAGGGGCTCCGGAGGTCAAATCTGGAGATCGGTTTATATGGGGGCTATATATAATTATGGACCGATTTCGACCAATTTTTGCATGGGAGTTTGAGGCCATATATTAACACCACTTACCAAATTTCAACTGGATCAGATGAATTTTGGTCTTCCAAGAGGCTTCGGAGGTCAAATCTGGTGATCGGTTTATATGGGGGCTATATATAATTATGGACCGATGTGGATCAATTTTTGCATGGTTGTTAGATACCGTATACTAACACCACGTACCAAATTTCATCCGGATCGGATGAAATTTGCTTTTCTTAGAGGCCTCGCAAGCCAAATCAGGGGATCGGTTTATATGGGGGCTATATAATTATGGATCGATGTGGACCAATTTTTGCATGGTTGTTAGAGACCATATACCAATATTATGTACCAAATTTCAGCCGGATCGGATGAAATTTGCTTCTCCCTGAGGCTTCGCAAGCCAAATCTGGAGATCGGTTTATATGGGGTCTATATATAATTATGGACCGATGTGGACCAATTTTTGCATGGTTGTTAGATACCATATACTAACACCACGTACCAAATTTCATCCGGATCGGATGAAATTTGCTTCTCTTTGAGGCTCCGCAACCCAAATCTGGGGATCGGTTTATATGGGCGCTATATATAATTATGGACCGATGTGGACCAATTTTTGCACGGTTGTTAGAGACCATATACCAATACCATGTACCAAATTTCAGCCGGATCGGATGAAATTTGCTTCTCCCTGAGGCTTCGCAAGCCAAATCTGGAGGTCGGTTTATATGGGGTCTATATATAATTATGG
This sequence comes from Haematobia irritans, assembly GCF_050003625.1. NCBI lineage: Eukaryota > Metazoa > Arthropoda > Insecta > Diptera > Muscidae > Haematobia > Haematobia irritans. The sequence goes on along the minus strand of NC_134400.1, from coordinate 192,412,092 downwards.
ACCGATGTCGACCAATTTTTGCATGGTTGTTAGAGACCATATACCAACATCATGTACCAAATTTCAGCCGGATCGGATTAAATTTTCTTCTCTTTGAGGCTCCGCAAGCCAAATCTGGGGATCGGTTTATATGGGGGCTATATATAATTATGGACCGATGTGGACCAATTTTTGGCATGGTTGTTAGAGACCATATACCAACACCATGTACCAAATTTCAGCCGGATCGGATTAAATTTTCTTCTCTTTGAGGCTCCGCAAGCTAAATCTGGAGATCGGTTTATATGGGGTCTATATATAATTATGGACCGATGTGGACCAATTTTTGCATGGTTGTTAGAGACCATATACCAACACCATGTACAAAATTTCAGCCGGATCGGATGAAATATGCTTCTGTTAGAGGCTCCACAACCAAATCTGAGGGTCCCTTTATATGGGGGCTATACGTAAAAGTGGACCAATATGGCCCATTTTCAATACCATCCGATCTACATCGATAACAACTACTTGTGCCAAGTTTCAAGTCGATAGCTTGTTTCGTTCGGAAGTTAGCGTGATTTCAACAGACGGACGGACGGACATGCTTAGATCGACTCAGAATTTCACCACGACCCAGAATATATATACTTTATGGGGTCTTAGAGCAATATTTCGATGTGTTACAAACGGAATGACAAAGTCAATATACCCCCATCCTATGGTGGAGGGTATAAAAAATGCATTCCCTCACTCTAATGATGATTTATGAATAGCACTTAGCGTTTCACCTGTACCCAAGCGGCAGGCATATGGTTTCGTGACACACATGGCACGTGTTCACCAAACAAGAAACTCTCTTAATTTCCTGAGATTACTACACTAACAATTACCACATTTTGAGAATGCTCTAAGGAATGTGACTACCGCTTCAGTGTACTATAAGGTGAGTAAGGGCGAAAATCAGATACTATCATCTTCATCCGTCTTCCCACTCCCCCCCCCCCGACAATACTTCATGCTCGCTGGCAATGCTTATATCATGGTAACGGTATAAGTTGCAATAGCGGCAGCAGCAACAGCAATTGCATTTGGCAAAATTACGTGCTAGTACTTGGTAGCCACATTGGTAAGGCGCACGTATGGCATGCAGCATGAATTTAATGTTGCATGAAAAAACATACGTGCAAAACGTGGCATCACTTTCCACACATTCAACCAAGCACTTGTACTAGTTTGAAAAGCTGGCAAGCAGGAAAAGTACCATGAAATCCAAATGATTCGGAAATGGATTGGGAGGTTTTCTTTCTTCAAATGAATTAATGTTTGTTGTATTGAGGATGAACATGTTTTAAATTTGTTGACCTACGATATGAAATATTTGCAATAGCATAGAGCTTTAAGTTTTTCGCAACATAATGAATAGTAAGGTATGCAATTCAAATAAAGTTTATTGTGGATTTCTTAGACGCTTAGAAAAAAGAACATTTGGACAACATTTTCGAAATAGTAAATAGAAATACATTTTTGGCAAAATTTTCTATAGTAATAAAATTTTGATAAAATTTTCTATATAAATAAAATTCTATAGAAATAAGATTTTAACAACATTTTCTATACAAACTAAGATTTTGGCAAAATAATAACAGAAACAAAGAAATAAAACTTTGACAACTTTTTCTAAAGAAAAATTTTTTTTTCACAACAATTTCTATACAAACCAAATTTTGACTAAATTTTTTATAGAAATAAAATTTTGACAACAATTTCTAGAGAAATAAAATTTGACAAAATTTTCTAACGAAACAAAATTTTGAATAAATTTTCTAAAGAAACAAAATTTTGAGAAAACTTTCAATATATACAAAATTTTGAGTAAATTTTATAAAGAAATAAAATCTTGACAAGATTTTAATAGAAATATAATTTTTACAAAATTTTCGATACAAATAAAATTTTGATCTAATCTTCTATAGTAATAAAATTTTGACAAAACTTTCAATAATTTAATAAAATTTTGAAATGTCTAAAAAGAAAAATTTTAACAGAATTAAAAAAAAAAAACAAGTATATACGGCCGTAAGTTCGGCCAGGCCGAATCTTATGTACCCCCCACCATGGATTGCGTAGGAACTTCTACTAAAGGCTGTCATCCACAATCGAATTACTTGGGTTGCGATAACACTTGCCAATGGCAAGGTATCGTAAAACTTTTTAACACTGTCTTCTAAATTGTAAGTTAGCCCATACGGGGTATATATTAAACAAAACAAAAAACGGCCGATTAAATACGTATATAATCTAGTTTGACAAAATTTTCTATACACTGTTAGAAAAATATGTTTTTCATATGTTCGATATAAACAAAATGTGTTTCGAGCACAATTTTTAAACACAATATATTTAAGTGCAAACATGAAATGTTCCTAAACTAACACAAAATGTTTGGGTCACATATGTTAATATGTTAGAATATATTATGTTTGGGGCATGAATGTTTCATAAAAATAATATGTGAATGTATACATATATAAATTTATAAATTTCGAGTAAACATATATATGTTGTGATACTTTATTCAGAGAGCGACAGAGAGAGAGGGAGGGTTGAATAAAAAGATATCAACATAACACAGCGAGAATGAAATGAGAGCAATTTCTGTGAAACCGCTTGTATGTAGTTTTGGAAAACTGTTTCATGATAAGGCCAAAAATGTAGTATGCTTAAGTCTAAATATTATTTAATTTGAATATTAGAATGAGTATTCGGAATAAAGAGAATAGACATTCGGAACCAAGAGAATAGACATTTGAAAAAAACAGCATATTTGTATTACAGAAAAAGATGCGAAGAACTCAAAAATTTCGTGGAAGTGAAAATTATCTGAGGAAATGAGCACAATCTTCTTTGAGGAATTCTTCCAAGCATATACTATTTTTGGATTCAAAATGCTTCCAAACATATAATATGCTCACATAAAACAAACATATTAATGTTTCGGCAGTATCCAATGATATATGTGCTTCCTGCAAAATATGTTTGGAACATAAGTTAGAGAAGCGATTTTTTTTTTGAGGGTGTAGAAATAAAATTTTGACAAAATTTTCTATAGAAATGAAACCTTGACAAAATTTTCTATAGAAATAAAATTTTGACAAAATTTTCTATAGAAATAAAAATTTGACAAAATTTTCTATAGAAATAAAAACTTTACAAAATTTTCTATAGAAATAAAATGTTGACAAAATTTTCTATGGAAGTAAAATGTTGACAAAATTTTCTATAGCAATACAATTTTGACAAAAATTTCTATAGAAATAAAATGTTGACAAAATTTTGTATAGAAATAAAATTTTGACAAAATTTTGTATAGAAATAAAATGTTGACAAAATTTTCTACAGAAATAAATTTTTTACAAAATTTTCTATAGAAATAAACTTTTGACAAACATTTCTATAGAAATAAACTTTTGACAAAACTTTCTATAGAAATGAAATTTTAACAAAACTTTCTATAGTAATAAAATTTGACAAAATTTTCTATGGAAATAAAGTTTTGGTAGATTACAAAAATTTTCTATTGAAATAAAATTTTGACAAAATTTTCTATGGAAATAAAATTTTGACAAACATTTGTATAGAAATAAACTTTTGACAAAACTTTCTATAGAAATGAAATTTTGACAAAACTTTCTATAGTAATAAAATTTGACAAAATTTTCTATGGAAATAAAGTTTTGGTAGATTATTTTTGGCGATATGGACCAATTTTTGTGTAATAAGTCATCGGCTATATATAACTAAAGACCGATATGGACCAATTTTTACATGGCTGTTAGAGGCCATATATTGACAAAATGTACCAAATTTCAGCCGTATCGGATGAATTTTGCTCTTCCAAGAGGCTCCGGAGGTCAAATCTGGGGATCGGTTTATATGGGGGCTATATATAATTATGGACCGATATGGACCAATTTTCCCATGGTTATTAGAGGCCGTAAACTAACATCAGGTACCAAATTTCAACCGGATCGGATGAATTTTGCCCCTCCAAGAGGCTCCGGAGGTCAAATCTGGGGATCGGTTTATATGGGGGCTATATATAATTATGGACCGATATGGACCAATTTTTTCATGGTTGTTAAAAACCGTATACTAAGACCACGTACTAAATTTCAACCGGATCGGATGAATTTTGCTCCTCCAAGAGGCTCCGGTGGTCAAATCTGGGGATCGGTTTATATGGGAGCTATATATAATTATGGACCGATATGGACCAATTTTTGCATGGTTGTTAGAGGCCGTATACTAACATCAGGTACCAAATTTCAACGGGATCTGATGAATTTTGCCCCTCCAAAAGTCTCCGGAGGTCAAATCTGGGGATCGGTTTATATGGGGGCTATATATAATTATGGACCGATATGGACCAATTTTTGCATGGTTGTTAGAGACCATATACTAACATCAGGTACCAAATTTCAATCGGATCGGATGAATTTTGCCCCTCCAAGAGGCTCCGGAGGTCAAATCTGGGGATCGGTTTATATGGGAACTATATATAATTATGGACCGATATGGACCAATGTTTGCATGGTTGTTAGAGACCGTATACTAAGACCACGTACCAAATTTCAACAGGATCGGATGAATTTTGCTGCTCCGGGAGGCTCCCCAAGCCAAATTTGAGGATCGGTTTATATGGGGGCTATACGTAAACGTGGTCCGATATGGCCCATTTTCAATACCATCCGACCTACATCAATAACAACTACTTGTGCCAAGTTTCAAGTCGATAGCTTGTTTCGTTCGGAAGTTAGCGTGATTTCCACAGACGGACGGACAGCCGGACAGACGGACAGACGGACGGACGGACAGACGAACAGACGGACGGACGGACGGACATGCTTCGATCGACTCAGAATTTCACCACGACCCAGAATATATATACTTTATGGGGTCTTAGAGCAATATTTCGATGTGTTACAAACGGAATGACAAAGTTAATATACCTCCATCCTATGGTGCAGGGTATAAAAAACATTTTTCTATAGAAAACGATTTTGACAAAAACTTCTATAGAAAGAATATTTTGACTAAATTTAAAATTTTAGTTCTAAAATTTTGACTACATTTTTTTATAGAAATTAAATTTTTATAAAATTTCCTAAAATTTTCTAAAGAAATAAAGATTTTTTTTATAATAATAAAGATTTTCTATAGAAATAAAATGTTGACAAAATTTCCTATAGAAATAAAATTTTGACAAAATTTCCTATAGAAATAAAATTTTGACAAAATTTTCTATAGAAATAAAATTTTGACAAAAATTTCTAAAGAACTAAGATTTTGACAAAATTTTCTAAGGAAATAAAATTTTTACAAAATTTTCTAAAGAAATAATATTTTGACAAAATTTTCTAAAGAACTAAAATTTTGAATATTATAAAATTTTCTAAAGAAATAAAATTTTGACAAAATTTTCTATAGAAACAAAGTATTGACAAAATTTTCTATAGAAATAAAACTCTGACCAAAGCTTCCATAGTAATAAATTTTTGACAAAATTTTGTAGAGAAATAAAATTTTAACAAAATTTTCGATATAAATAAAACTTTGACAAAATGTTCTATAGAAACAAAAATTTTCTATAGAAATAAAACTCTGACCAAAGCTTCTATAGTAATAAAATTTACACAATATTTTTTAGAGAAATAATATTTTGACAAAATTGTCGGTATAAATAAAATGTTTACAAAATTTTTGTTATAAATAACATTTTTACAAAATTTTCAATATAAATAAAATTTTGACAAAATTTTCAATAGAAATTCAATTTCGACAAAATTTTCTGAAGAAATACAATTTTGACAAAATTTTCTGAAGAACTAAAATTTTGACAAAATTATAAAATTTTCCAAAGAAATAAAATTTTGTCAAAATTTTCTAAAGAAATAAAATTTTGCCAAAATTTTCTAAAGACATAAAATTTTTACAAAATTTTCTATTAACAAAATTTTCTATAGAAATAAAACTCTGACCAAAGCTTCTATAGTAATAAAATTTTGACAAAATTTTGTAGAGAAATAAAATTTTGACAAAATTGTCGATATAAATAAAATTTTCAATGTAAACAAAAAATTTTGACAAAATTATTCAGATTAATAAAATTTTGACAAAAAAAAATCTAAAAAATATTATTTTTTAAGGAAATTATGGTAACATTTGAACAAAAAGCAAAATGTTCTAGAGTAATAAAATTTAGACAAAATTTTCAATAGAAATGAAATTTTGACAAAATTTTCTATAGAAACAAAGTATTGACTAAATTTTCTATAGGAATAAAACTCTGACCAAAACTTCTATAAAGGGTGATACGGTCAAAATTTGGTCAATATAAACTTGACGTATTTCTTTCAATTTTGCATTTAAATTTTCTATAGGAATAAAACTCTGACCAAAACTTCTATAAAGGGTGATACGGTCAAAATTTGGTCAATATAAACTTGACGTATTTCTTTCAATTTTGCATTTAAAAAACCTGAACAGCCCTCATTTTGAAGGTGTGTGTGTAGAACGTTGCTCCTATTTTGATTTTGGAATTCACTCTTCAATTGTCAAAATGCCGTCCAAGCAAGAAGAGCAGCGTATCAAAATTTTGCTCGCGCATCGCGAAAATCCGAGCTACTCGCACGCAAAGCTGGCAAAATCGTTAAAAGTTGCCAAATCAACCGTTACAAATGTAATTAAAGTGTTTGGGGAACGTTTGTCGACAGCCAGGAAGTCTGGATCGGGGGGAAATCGAAAACCGGAAGCCGCTGAGACGACAAAGAGAGTTGCCGGTAGTTTCAAGCGAAACCCTAACCTCTCTCTCCGAGATGCCGCAAATAAGCTGGGTGTATCGTCTACAACCGTGCATCGAGCCAAAAAATGAGCCGAACTATCGACTTAAAAGAAGGTAGTGACTCCAAATCGCGATGATAAACAAAATACGACGGCCAAAGCGCGATCGCGGAGGCTGTACACGACGATGCTGACGAAGTTTGACTGCGTGGTAATGGACGACTAAACCTACGTCAAAGCCGACTACAAGCAGCTTCCGGGACAGGAGTTTTATACGGCAAAAGGAATGGGAAAGGTAGCAGATATTTTCAAGCACATAAAACTGTCAAATTTCACAAAGAAATATCTGGTTTGGCAAGCCATCTGTACCTGTGGCTTGAAAAGCAGCATTTTCAAAGCTTCCGGGACTGTCAACCAAGAAATTTACATGAAAGAGTGTTTAAATAAACGTCTGCTGCCTTTCCTGAAGAAACACGGTTGTTCCGTACTGTTTTGGCCGGATTTGGCATCTTGCCATTACGGTAGAAAGGCCATGGAGTGGTACGCCGCCAACAACGTGCTGGTGGTTCCCAAGGACAAGAACCCTCCCAACACGCCAGAGCTCCGCCCAATTGAGAAATACTGGGCTATTGTCAAGCGGAACCTAAAGAAGACCAAAAAAACTGGTAAGGACGAGTAGCAGTTCAAGGCAAACTGGCTTTCTGCGGCGAAGAAGGTGGACAAGGTGGCTGTACAAAATCTGATGGCAGGTGTCAAGCGCGAGGCCCGGCAATTCGGATTTGGAAAAGCGAAAACCTAACTGAATATTTTTCCTGAATTTTATACTAATTGATCTTGAAAAGGAAATTTAATTTGATTTTTTAAATAAACGATTTCACCGATTTACACGCGTTTTCCCTTGACCAAATTTTGACCGTATCACCCTTTATGCTTTTTTCAGTGCAACTATTCACTTTCATTTTAATGCATACGCCTTTGGCATAATAGCATATTAACTTTCATATTCAGTATAACCATAAAGCCCATATTAAGAATTGTTTTTGTGGAATTATGAAAAACTAGAACGATGTAATAATTTTAATAAAAATAATAATAACAGTAATAATGCTCTTACTGTGTATTATGTTTATTACAATTTTTAATGTTCATAGTTTTTGTATGGTTATGGCTTAGGAAATGCATTGAATTTTAATAAGACTGTAATAATAACAGTATAAATACCCCGCTATGTATGTGTGTTAGTAAGAGTATGTTTGGGTGTGTTTCTATGTTAATATCGACTTAATAACTTTACATTTTAAATCCTTGCACATAACTGTGTGCACTGTTGGCAATTGCAATATGGTCGTAATATTGTGACACAGTGTAGCGAATTCAGAATGGGATTGGAAATGATAAGGCGTGCAATTTTTACTATATGTGTCAATTGATAAAGCTCCACTCCTGTTGAGGAATCAAATCCACCATTGTTGTGTTTCCATACCAATGATATATCATTTTGCTAACGAAGACCCTTGACTCGTATCGTTTAGATCGTCACACTGTACGACATCTCTATATATTGTCCTCTACGAATTCATTTCCTGGGCATTACGACAGTAGCTGGAATATTGTAAAAATACCTGTGTTATTAGTACAACATGCCTGCAAGGCATTTCAATTCCGATAAAGAGGATTAGGTGGAAATGTACATAATAAACAGCCAGTAGAAAAATTTTCTAATTTTGTTGGCTCAATAGAGAGCCTCGAAATGTTTGTGCAGTGCTCTTTTTACCAACTGCCAACTGAGCCAACACAATATAGCTGCCGTAATCCTTATACCTAATACAGATTGCATATTCTTGTTTATTTTCTACACTTGTAATTGCATTTTCAATTAGAGGATATCAGTGGTGAATAGTTTACCATTGTTTGAAATTATTTGAAGCTATTTGTAGAGCATTGTACGCAGAAAAAAAATAAAATATTTTAATGAAATTTTGGAAAAAGTGGATAACGATGAATCCGCCTATGAGAATGCAATTTTATTTTTAAAGAAAATTATGTCAAAATTTTATTTCTATACAAAAATTTTGTAAAATTTTTATTTCTATAGAAAATGTTGTCAAAATTTTATTTCTATAGAAAATTTTCTCAAATTTTTATTTCTCTAGAAAATTTTGTCAAGACTTTATTTCTATAGAAAATTTTGTGTCAAAATTTTATTTCTATAGAAAATTTTGTGTCAACATTTAATTTCTATAGAAAATTATATCAGATTTTTAATTATATAAAAAATTTTGGCAAAATTTTATTTCTATAGAAAATTTTGTTAAAATTTTATTTCTGTAGAAAATATTATCAAAATTTTATTTCTATAGAAAACTTTGTCAAAATTTTATATCTATAGAAAAATTGGTCAAAATTTTAGTTTTATAGAATTTTTTTTTTTTTCAAAATTATATTTTTATACAAAATTTTGTCACAATTTTATGTCTATATAAATTTTTGTCAAAATTTTATTTGTATAGAAAATTTTTGTGAAAATTTTATTTCTATATATTTGTTGTAATTTTATTTTTATATAAAATTTTGTCAACAATTTATTTCTATAGAAAATTTTGTCAAACTTTTATTTTTTGTTTTTTGTAATTTTATTTCTATAGAATTTTTTTCAAAATTGTATTTCTATAGAAAATTTTGTCAAAATTTTATTTCTATAGAAAGTTTTGTCAAAATTTTATCTATATTGACAATTTTTTTTTCAAAATTGTATTTCTATAGAAAATTTTGTCAAAATTTTTTTTCTATAGAAAGTTTTGTCAAAATTTTATTATATTGACAATTTTTTTCAAAATTTTACTTCTATAGAAAGTTTTGTCAAAATTTTATTTCTATAGAAAGTTTTGTCAAAATTTTGTTTATATTGACAATTTTTTTTCAAAATTTTATTTCTATAGAAAATTTTGTCACAATTTTATGTCTATAAAAAATTTTGTCAAGGGTTTATGTCTATATCAAATTTTGTCAAAATTTTATTTGTATAGAAAATATTTGTCAAATTTTATTTCTATATATTTTTTGTAATTTTATTTCTATTGAAAATTTTGTCAACATTTTATTTCTATAGAAAATTTTATCAACACTTCATTTCTATAGAAAATTTTGTCAAAATTTTATTTCTATATATTTTTTGTAACTTTAATTCTATAGAATTTTTTTCAGAATTGTATTTCTATAGAAAATTTTGTCAAAATTTTATTTCTATAGAAAATTTTGTCAAAATTTTATTTCTATAGAAAGTTTTGTCAAAATTTTATTTCTATAGAAAGTTTTGTCAAAATTTTATTTCTATAGAAAGTTTTATCAAAAAAATTTTTTTTTATAGAAAGTTTTATCAAAATTTTGTTTATATTGACAGTTTTTTTTTTTTTAAATTATATTTTTATACAAAATTTTGTCACAATTTTATGTCTATAAAAAATTTTGTCAAGGGTTTATGTCTATATAAAATTTTGTCAAAATTTTATTTGTATAGAAAATTTTTGTCAAATTTTATTTCTATATATTTTTTGTAATTTTATTTCTATAGAAAATTTTGTCAACACTTCATTTCTATAGAAAATTTTCTCAAAATTTTATTTCTATATATATTTTTTGTAATTTTAATTCTATAGGATTTTTTTCAAAATTGTATTTCTATAGAAAATTTTTTCAAAATTGTATTTCTATAGAAAGTTATGTCAAAATTTTATTTCTTTAGAAAGTTTTGTCAAAATTTTATTTCTATAGAAAGTTTTGTCAAAATTTTGTTTATATTGACAGTTTTTTTTTCAAAATTTTATTTCTATAGAAAACTTTTGTCAAATTTTATTTCTATATATTTATGTCTATAAAAATTTTGTCACAATTTTATGTCTATATAAAATTTTGTCAAAATTTTATTTGTATAGAAAATTTTTGTCAAAATTTTATCTCTATATATTTGTTGTAATTTTATTTCTATAGAAAATTTTGTCAACATTTTATTTCTATAGAAAATTTTGTCAAAATTTTATTTCTATATATTTTTTGTAATTTTTTTTTTCAAAATTGTATTTCTATAGAAAATTTTGTCAAAATTTTATTTCTATGGAAAGTTTTGTAAAAATTTTATTTCTATAGAAAGTTTTGTCAAAATTTTGTTTATATTGACATTTTTTTTTTCAAAATTGTATTTCTATAGAAAATTTTGTCACAACTTTATTTCTATTGAACATTTTGTCAAAATTTTATTTCTATAGCAAATGTTGTCAAACTTTTATTTCTGTAAAAAATTGTGTCAAAATTTATTGTCTATAGAACATTTTGTCCAAATTTTATTGCTATAGAAAAATTTTTCAAAATTGTATCTCTATAGAAAATTTTTTCAAAATTTTATTTCTATAGAATTTTTTTTTTAATTTTTTTCTATAGAAATTTTTGTCAAAATTTTATTTCTTTAGAAAATTTTGTCTAAATTTTATTTATATTGACATTTTTTTCAAAATTTTACTTCTATAGAAAATTTCGTCACAATTTTATTTCTGTTGAAAATTTTGTCAAAATGTTATTTCTATAGAAAATGTTGTCAAAGTTTTATTTCGTATAAAATTTTGTCAAAGTTTATTCTCTATAGAAAATTTGGCCAAATTTTATTACTATAGAAAATTTTGCCCAAATTTTATTTCTATAGAAAATTTTTGTACAATTTTATTTTTGTAGAAAATTTTGTCAAAAATTTTAGTTCTATAGAAATCTTTGTCAAAATTTTATTTCTATAGAAAATTTTTGTACAATTTTATTTTTGTAGAAAATTTTGTCAAAAATTTTAGGTCTATAGCAATCTTTGTCAAAATTTTATATCTATAGAAAATTTAGTCAAAATTTTAGTTTTATAGATTCTTTTTTCAAAATTTTATTTCCATTGGTAATTTTTATCAAAATTTTATTTCTATAGAAAATTTTGTCAAAATTTTAATTGTATAGATAAATTTGTCAAATTTTTAATTCTATAGATTTTTATACCCTGTGCCACACTGTTGAACATGGTATTATAAGTTAGTGCATATGTTTGCAACACCCAGAAGGAGACGAGATAGACACATGGTGTCTTTAGCAAAAATGCTCAGGGTGGGCTCCTGAGTTAATATAGCCATGTCCGTCTGCCCGTGAACACATTTTTGTAATCAAAATCTAGGTCGCAGTTTTAGTCCAATCGACTTCAAATTTGGCACAAGTATGTGTTTTTGCTCAAAATAGAACCCTATTGATTTTGCTTAAATTTTCACAAGAAGAAAAATTAGTACTATAGTCAAGTGTGCCAAATTTTGTTGAAATCGGTTCAGATTTAGATATAGCTCCCATATATATCTTCCGCCCGATATGGACTAATACGGTCCCAGAAGCCAGAGTTTTACCCCCATTTAGTTGAAATTTTCCGCTAGGAGTACAATTAGTAGTGTAGTTAAGTGTACCAAATTTTATTGAAATCGGTTCAGATTTAGATATAGCTCCCATGTATATCGTTCGACAGATTTACACTCATATAACCACAGTGGCCATTTTTTAACTCCGATTTAATTGAAATTTTGCACAGGGAGTAGAATTAGCATTGCAGCTATGCGTGCCAAATTTGCTTGAAATCGGTTCAGATTTAGATATAGCTGCCATTTATAGCTTTCGCGCGATTTAAATAAACTTTTGCGAAGTTCCCTTAAAATTGCTTCAGATTTAAATGTTTCCCATATTTTTTTATACCCACCACCATAGAATGGTGACGGGGGTATAATAAGTTTGTCATTCCGTTTGTAACACATCGAAATATCGATTTCCGACTATATAAAGTATATATATTCTTGATCAGGGAGAAATTCTATAATATATAACGATGTCCGTCTATCCTTCCGATATAACGATGTCCGTCTGTCTGTCTGTCTGTTGTAATCACGCTACAGTCTTCAATAATGAAGCAATCGTGCTGAAATTTTGCACAAACTCGTCTTTTGTCTGCAGGCAGGTCAAGTTCGAAGATGGGCTATATCGGTCCAGGTTTTGATACAGTCCCCATATAAACCGACCTCCCGATTTGGGGTCTTGGGCTTATAGAAATCGTAGTTTTTATCCAATTTGGCTGAAATTTTAAATCTAGAGGTATTTTATGACCATAAAGAGGTGTGCCAAATATGGTGAGTATCGGTCCATGTTTTGGTATAGCCCCCATATAGACCGATCTCCCGATTTTACTTCTTGGGCTTATAGAAACCGCAGTTTTTATTCAATTTACCTGAAATTGGAAATCTAGAGGTATTGTAGGACCACAAATACGTGTGCCAAAAATTGTGAGTATCGGTCCATGTTTTGGTATGGTCCCCATATAAAACGACCTCCCGATTTGGGGTCTTGGGCTTATAGAAACCATAGTTTTTATCCAATTTGTCTGAAATTGGAAATCTAGAGGTATTTTAGGACGATAAAGAGGTGTGCCGAAAATGGTGAGTATCGGTCCATATTTTGGTATAGCCCCCATATAGACCGATCTCCCGATTTTATTTCTTGGGCTTATAGAAACCGCAGTTTTTATTCAATTTACCTGAAATTGGAAATCTAGAGGTATTGTAGGACCACAAATACGTGTGCCAAAAATTATGAGTATCGGTCCATATTTTGGTATAGCCCCCATATAGACCGATCTCCCGATTTTATTTCTTGGGCTTATAGAAACCGCAGTTTTTATTAAATTTACCTGAAATTGGAAATCTAGAGGTATTGTAGGACCACAAATACGTGTGCCAAAAATTGTGAGTATCGGTCCATGTTTTGGTATGGTCCCCGTATAAAACGACCTCCCGATTTGGGGTCTTGGGCTTATAGAAACCATAGTTTTTATCCAATTTGTCTGAAATTTGAGATCTAGAGGTATTTTAGGACGATAAAGAGGTGTGCCGAAAATGGTGAGTATCGGTCCATATTTTGGTGTAGCCCCCATATAGACCGATTTCCCGATTTTACTTCTTGGGATTCTAGAATCCGAAGCTTTTATCCTATCTGCCTGAAATTGGAAATCTAGAGGTATTTTCGGGGAGGTGTGCCGAAAACGGTGAGTATCGGTCCATATTTTAGTATAGCCCCCATAAGAACGATCTCCCGATTTAACTCCTTTGGTTTCTAAAAACCGTAGTTTTTATCGGATTTGCCTGAAATTGTAAATATTCTGGTATTTTAGACTCACAAAAACGTGTATCGGATTAAGTTTTTATCGGTCCATTTGGTAATGCCTCCATATAGACCGACTTCACTTCTTGAGGGGGTAGAAGGCGCACTGATCATGAAAATTGCTTGAAACTCAATGTAAAATTTCCAGATTTTACTTCTACAGATTTAAGATTTCAAATCAAGACGTTATTTTATAATTTTCTTGCACACTTACAAGAGATATTAATGATTCCTCAAACAAAAATGGTTCTTATAAATCCAGAATCGGATATAGTCCTCATAGGTGAAATCTTTAAATTTATCTTCGGAAGTGTCCTCAAGTCCTCAAGCCCTCCTGAAATTTCAAAGGAAACCCTAATATTTGGTTCTTGGTGGTGGGTATTTAAGATTCGGCCCGGCCGAACTTAGTGCTGTATATACTTGTTTATACTAACATTGTGTTCCACCCTAGTGCATTAGCCGACTTAAATTTTGAGTCTATAGATTTGGAGAAGTCTATCAAATTCTATCCAGACCGAGTGATATTTAAATGTATGTATTTGGGACAAACCTTTATATATAGCACCCAAAACATTTGACGGATGTGATATGGTATCGAAAATTTAGATCTATGTTACAAAGTGGTTCAGGGTATAATGTAGTCGGCGCCGCCCGACTTTGGAATGGACGAATGTCCATTGAACCAAACTTGCTTTGAAAATCCGTCGTTGTAAACGGATGGTCGTTATAACCGAGGTCGCTATAAATGAATTCTACTATATATATATATAGACTTTGATTACAAAAATGTGTGTGTTCACGGACAGACGGACATGGCTAGATCGACTCAGGAGCCTACCCTCAGCATTTTTGCCAGAGACGCCATGTGTCTATCCCGTCTCTTTCTGGGTGTTGCAAACATATGCACTAACTTATAATACCCTGTTCCACTGAGTGGCGCAGTGTATAAAGAGCCATGTACGGTGTGCAGACAAACTACAGCGCTGTGGACTCACCTAAGATGTCTATACCTTCCTTGGTCTATGACACTGGAGAGAGACGATTCAAGCGACATCTGTTGACCGAATAGAAAAAGAATTTGTTTATTACCGAATTTTTTAAAATCTGAATGGATTTTTTTCTTCTCGTCATTGTAGCCATATATCCAGGTTTCAATTCAAATTAAGAATGCCAAAGACTAACTATTCGGTGTTTGTGGTTGATGTTGTAGTCAGTCCAATTAAAGCTTAAATCATTTGCTTTAAAACTATTGAACAGTTACTACTACTACTGCTACATAAACACATATTACATTCGCTAGGACTAAGTGCTAAAGGTACTCACTCACAAGCTTTTATGACCAAAAACTTTTTTTATGCAACTGGCTTCAGTTTTGGTCATGGTTTTTATACCCTCCACCATAGGATGGGGGTATATTAACTTTGTCATTCCGTTTGTAACACATCGAAATATTGCTCTAAGATCCCATAAAGTATATATATTCTGGGTCGTGGTGAAATTCTGAGTCGATCTGAGCATGTCCGTCCGTCCGTTCGTCCGTCTGTTGAAATCCCGCTAACTTACGAACGAAACAAGCTATCGACTTGAAACTTGGCACAAGTAGTTGTTATTGATGTAGGTCGGATGGTATTGAAAATGGGCCATATCGGTCCACTTTTATGTATAGCCTTCATATAAACGGACCCCCAAATTTGGCTTACGATTGTTCTAAGAGAAGCAAATTTCATCCGATCCGGCTGAAATTTAGTAAATAGTGTTAGTATATGGTCTTTAACAACCATGCAAAAATTGGTCCATGTCGGTCCACTTTTACGTATAGCCCCCATATAAACGGACCCCCAAATTTGGCTTGCGATTGCTCTTATAGAACCAAATTTCGTCCGATCGGGCTGAAATTTGGTACATGGTATGAGTATATGGTCTCTAACAACCATGCCAAAATTGGTCCTTATTGGTCCATAATTACATATAGCCCCCATATAAACCGATCCCCCGATTTGGATTGCGGAGCCTGTAAGAGAACCAAATTTCCTCCGATTCGGCTGAAATTTGGTACATGGTGTTAGTATATGGTCTCTAACAACCATGCAAAAATTGGTCCACAGCGGTCCATAATTATATATAGCCCCCATATAAACCGATCCCCCGATTTGGCTTGCGGAGCCTCTAAGAGAAGCAAATTTCATCCGATCCGGCTGAAATTTGGTACATGGTGTTGGTATATGTTCTCTAAATACCATGCAAAAATTGGTCCACTTCGGCCCATATTTATATATAGCCCCCATATAAATCGATCCCAAGATTTGAACTCCGGAGCCTCTTAGAGGAGCAAAAGTCATTCGATCCGATTTAAATTTTGTCCGTGGTGTTAGTATATTGTCTCTAACAACCATGCCAAAATTGGTCCATATCGGTCATAATTATATATAGCCCCCATATAAGCCGATCCCCAGATTTGACCTTCGGAGCCTCTTGGAGGAGCAAAATTCATCCGATCCGGTTGAAATTGGGTACGTGGTGTTAGTATATGGTCTCTAATAACCATGCAAGAATTGGTCCATATCGGTCCATAATTATATATAGCCCCCATATAAATCGATCCCCAGATTTGACCTCCGGAGCCTCTTGAAGGAGCAAAATTCATCCGATCCGGTTGAAATTTGGAACGTGGTGTTAGTATGTGGTCTCCAACAAAAACGCAAGAATTGGTCCATATCGGTCCATAATTATATGTAGCCCCCATATAAACCGTTCCCCAGATTTGATCTCCGGAGCCTCTTAGAGGAGCAAAATTCATCCGATCCGGTTGAAATTTGCAACGTGGTGTTAGTATACGGCCGCTTATAACCATGCCAAAATTGGTCCATATCGGTTCATAATCATGGTTGCCACTCGAGCCAAAAATAATCTACAAAATTTCATTTTTATAGAAAACATTGTCAAAATGTTATTTCTATAGAAAATTTTGTCAAAATGTTATTTCTATAGAAAATTTTGTCAAAATGTTATTTCTATAGAAAATTTTGTCAAAATTTTATTTCTATAGAAAATTTTGTCAGAATTTTATTTCTATAGAAAATTTTGTCAGAGTTTTATTTCTATAGAAAATTTTATCCAAACTTTATTTCTATAGAAAATTTTTTCAAAATTTTACTTCTATAGAAAATGTTGTCAAAATTTTATTTTGTCAAAATTTTATTTCTGTGGAAACTTTAAACTTAATTATATACGTATTTAATCGGCCTTTTTATACCCTTCACCACTACTGTGCTACAGGGTATAATAAGTTTGTGCATTTGTATGCAACGCCAAGAAGGAAAAGTCTGAGACCCATCGTTTAGTATACCGATCGTCTTAGAATTAAATTCTGAGTCGATTTAGCGATGTCCGTCTGTCTGTCTGTCTGTCTGTCTGTCTGTCTGTCTGTTGATGTATTTTTGTGTGCAAAGTACAGCTCGCAGTTTTATTCCGATTGTCCTAAAATTTGGTATAGGGTCCTGTTTCGGCTCAAAGACGATCCCTATTGATTTTGGAAAAAATCGGTTCAGATTTAGATATAGCTGCCATATATATTTTTCACCGATCTGGTCATAATTGGCGTGTATATCAACCGATCTTCCTCAAATTCCGTACATCCGAATATTTTATGAGTCTCGCAAAACTTGCAAAATATCAGCAAAATCGGTTCAGATTTAGATATAGCTCCCATATATAGCTTTCGCCCGATTTACACTCATTTGCCCACAGAGGCCAATTTTTTGCTCCGATTTAGTTGAAATTTTGCACAGGGAGTAGAATTAGCATTGTAGCTATGCGCGTCAAATTTGGTTGAAATCGGTTCAGATTTAGATATAGCTCCCATATATAGCTTTCGCCCGATTTACACTCAAATGACCACAGAGGCCAATTTTTTGCTCCGATTTCGTTGAAATTTTGCACAGGGAGTATAATTAGCATTGTAGCTATGCGTGCCAAATTTGGTTGAAATCGGTTCAGATTTAGATATAGCTCCCATATATAGCTTTCGCCCGATTTACACTCATATGACCACAGAGGCCAATTTTTAACTCCGATTTAGTTGAAATTTTGCACAGGGAGTAGAATTAGCATTGTGGCTATACGTGCCAAATTTGGTTGACATCGGTTCAGATTTAGATTTAGCCCCCATATATATGTTTTTCTGATTTCGACAAAAATTGTCAAAATACCAACATTTTCCTTGTAAAATCGCCACTGCTTAGTCGAAAAGTTGTAAAAATGACTCTAATTTTCTAATACATATATATCGAGCAATAAATCATAAATAAACTTTTGCGAAGTTTCCTTAAAATTGCTTCACATTTAAATGTTTCCCATATTTATACCCTTCACCACTACTGTGGTACAGGGTATAATTTTTTTACTAACATTGTGTTCCACCATTAGCCGACTTAAATTTTGAGTCTATAGATTTTGTAGAAGTCAAATTCTGTCTAGATCGAGTGATATTTAAATGTATGTATTTTGGGACAAACCTTTATATATAGCCCCCAACACATTTAACGGATGTGATATGGTATCGAAAATTTAGATCTACAAAGTGGTGCAGGGTATAATATAGTCGGCCCCGCCCGACTTTAGACTTTCTTCACTTGTTTAGTTTAATATATACCACGTATGGACTATGTGGTGTATATTACGGTGTTAGGAAGTTTGAAGATACCTTGCCATCGGCAAGTGTTACCGCAACCCAAGTAATTCGATTGTGGATGACAGTCTTCAGTAAAAGTTTCTACGCAATCCATGGTGGAGGGTACATAAGCTTCGGCCTGGCCGAACTTACGGCCGTATATACTTGTTTTCATTAAAAGGTGCTATATTTTCATATTTGTGAGAGATCCACACTCGTTTGGCTTTTTGTTTTGCATTTGGATACGTGCACTCTGTGTGCATTCAGTTCTGGGTAATTTCGGTGTGGTCAGTTTTCAATAAAGTTGTTCTCTTCATGTTCCCTCTCTCGAGGTTGTGTTGTATGCGAGAAATACTTTTGCAAGCAATTTTGAATGGATTGTTAATATGGCTCATGTGTGTTTCGAACGCTACATAAAGAAAGCCATAGGAGTTTATTTTACATGATGCAAATAGAAAAACAACAACTACAACACAGAAACAGCATTTAAATTTACCCATACAAATGCACCTATATTATGCAATGTCCATTATGTTTGATACGTATGCTGATGGTGATATGGTCGCTACTAGCAAAGACAATAAACTTGAGGAAGATAGGAAATTGGCTTGCGTCATACCAAATGTTGCATTTACCATGTTAGTTCCATACATGTTTGTAATTTTTTTATTTATTTTTGGTTTTAATTTTTTAAATGAAAAACTTAATTTTCTTAATGAAACAATGTTAAATTTTAGGCTACAACAAAAAAATTACATTTTCCCCTTTATGGAAATTTATTTCGTGCACTTAATTTATTTTTATTTGCATTTTAATGCTATGTCAATACTTGTCGTATACGCGTTTGGTTCGAGTATGAAACTAACACGGTAAATGGTTTGATCTCCTCAGTAGCCAATTTCCTATCTTCCTAGAGTTTATTGTCTTTGGCTACTAGAGCATTGCATCCAAAGACAATAAACTTGAGGAAGATAGGAAATTGGCTTGCGTCATACCAAATGTTGCATTTACCATGTTAGTTCCATACATGTTTGTAATTTTTTTATTTATTTTTGGTTTTAATTTTTTAAATGAAAAACTTAATTTTCTTAATGAAACAATGTTAAATTTTAGGCTACAACAAAAAAATTACATTTTCCCCTTTATGGAAATTTATTTCGTGCACTTAATTTATTTTTATTTGCATTTTAATGCTATGTCAATACTTGTCGTATACGCGTTTGGTTCGAGTATGAAACTAACACGGTAAATGGTTTGATCTCCTCAGTAGCCAATTTCCTATCTTCCTAGAGTTTATTGTCTTTGATTGCATCGGTCATATATTTTTGTGTTCGAGAACATCTCGAAGCCCAACAAGTAAGGTAGAGATTTGTAGTCGTTCCCGTTTGGACCGATGTTTGTAAGTTCGAATACAACCATAACTCGTTCTCGTTTGTGTTGTATGAAACGGTCAATCAAACAACTTCAGTCTTCGGGATCAAACACAACGAGTCAAATTGTTTTCGAAAACAAAGTGAAGTAATCGAATTTATTTTCTTTTTTTGCCCTCACGTATTAACAATAACAACAACTTTTATATGTATTGTACGTTTGTTTAGTTGTAAGTTGATGGAAAGGCGCTTGTGTATGAAGTAAAAAAAAAAACAACATAAAGTGGACAAAACCTTCTGCATTTCTATGTAAAAAGCTATTGACAGCAAAACAAAATATTGCTCAAGTTTTTAGGAGAAACATTTGGGATGATATTTTTGGGCATTATAGTCAAAGACAATAAACTTGAGGAAGATAGGAAATTGGCTTGCGTCATACCAAATGTTGCATTTACCATGTTAGTTCCATACATGTTTGTAATTTTTTTATTTATTTTTGGTTTTAATTTTTTAAATGAAAAACTTAATTTTCTTAATGAAACAATGTTAAATTTTAGGCTACAACAAAAAAATTACATTTTCCCCTTTATGGAATTTTATTTCGTGCACTTAATTTATTTTTATTTGCATTTTAATGCTATGTCAATACTTGTCGTATACGCGTTTGGTTCGAGTATGAAACTAACACGGTAAATGGTTTGATCTCCTCAGTAGCCAATTTCCTATCTTCCTAGAGTTTATTGTCTTTGATTATAGTAAGTAATCGTTAAAAATGCAATTCACTTTTTCGTATAAAAAATAAGGGGCATTCGTATTTAAAAGGAAATAAAATATTTTTCCTTTTTCTATAGAAATAAAATTTTGACAAAATTTTCCATAGAAATAAAATGTCGACAAAATTTTCTATAGAAATAAAAATTTCACAAAAATTTTTATAGAAATAAAATGTTGATAAAATTTTCTAGAGAAATAAAATTTTGACCAAATTTTCTATAGAAATAAAATTTTTGATAAAATTTTCTATAGAAATGAAATTTTGATTAAATTTTTTATAGAAATACGATGTTGACAAAATTTTCTATAGAAATAAAATTTTGAGAACATTTTCTATAGAAATAAAATGTTAATAATTTTCTATAGAAATAAATTTTTTTTTATAGATTTACTCGTTTGCGAATAAGTTCATTGTTCTTTACTTCTAAAAAAAATACCCTGAAGACGAACATCGGAGATGTTTCGAAATATTGGAAAATATTAAATAAAAATACAACTCAAACAAACAACAACATCTGTTTTTATTCATATGACCTCAAGCCGAACTATACAAATATAATGTTGATAAAATTTTCTATAAAAATAAAATTTTGACAAAATTTTCTATAGAAATAAAATTTTGACAAAATTTTCTATAGAAATACAATTTTGATAGAATTTTCTATAGAAATAGAATTTTGATAATTTTTTTATAGATGTTAACAACATTTTCTATTGAAATAAAATTTTGACAAAATTTTCTATAGAAATAAAATTATGACAACATTTTTTATAGAAATAAAATTTTGATAAAATTTTCTATAGAAATAAAATTTTGATAAAATTTTCTATAGAAATAAAATTTTGATAAAAATTTTTATAGAAATAAAATTTTCACAAAGTTTTCTATAGAAATAAAATTTTGATAAAATTTTCTATAGAAATACAATGTTGATAAAATTTTCTATACAAATAAAATTTTGATAAAATATGGCCCGTTTGCAATACCATCCGACCTACACAACTACTTATGCCAAGTTTCAAGTCGATAGCTTGTTTCGTTCGGAAGTTAGCGTGATTTCAACAGACGGTCGGACGGACATGCGTAGATCGACTCAGAATTTCACCGCGACCCAGAATATATATACTTTATGGGGTCTTAGAGCAATATTTCGATGTATTACAAACGGAATGACAAACTTAATATACCCCCTTCCTATGGTGGATGGAATAAAAAACAGACAAAAAATACAAAAATAAATTTACCTTTGCTAGTTACATATAAAAACATAACAAATTTAAACATTTACCTTGTTAGAATTACTCATTTTATCGTCCATAAGCTTTACTATTAATTACACACTTATATCTAAAGAAACACAATCTGTATGACTTCTTTTCTCATTAAGCATGATTCCATTTTTTGTCATAACATACTCGAGAACTTTGCAAATTCCCGAAACTCCCGCTAAATGTTCGAGTATTCTCGATTATCCCGTTTCACCAAATGCAATCGAATGTTTGCTTGCGACCGAGAATGGAAACAAATGCACAACTTCAATGATGTGACGTCACAACAACATTCACTCGATACTGAATTATTGGGTGTGATTCAAACCATGTCTCATTCATACATTTACATTCATTCGAACCGATTCGATCAAGCCAGTGTTCTCATTCTATTCATTCGATCAATGAAGATTATTCTGTCTTCTCTAACCGTTTCATGAGTGCAGTTGTGTGCGCTATGAATGAATGTTCTCATGCAATGCTCTAGTCGCTACCATTCCCTCTCATTGGCTGAGAGTGTTACGATTGCTTTTATGAAAATACCAAAGACTGTACACATACACATACTTTCACGTACACATATACCCATTGCATTTTATCCACTTATAGCTTTTTGTTTTTTTTTTTCCATAATAATTTACGACTGTAAACCAAATTGCTCCAGCTTGGGCTGGGGATTAGCAATAAGTAGGTTGATAATAACTGTATGGTGGGTAAATAGAGAGACGTTAGACCCTAATACACTGAGGGCTTAATATTGGATGGATAATGGGTGCTTTGAATGGGAACTTTAACCATCTATGACTTTTATGGTTATTGGGACTTTAAGCCAGGACTTTGTATGTGAACTGAAATGATTGCCTGCTTTCCTTGCATATGGCATTGATATGGAAAGAAAATTCAATTTAAAAAAAATTACCCACAAAAGAGTTGGATTTTTTACATACAACAGAGTAGAGTACACGAATAAAAAAAGAGATTTTTCGATTGAAAAGTGGATTTTACAAGTTTTCGAAGTTTTCAAAATTTTCTGAAGTGTCGACAAGTTGAACAAATTAAAAAAAAAAATGTTTCAGATAGATTAAAAACAGATTAAGAACTAATAAAATGGAACAAATTATTTAAATTTTAAAATGCTAAATCCATTTTATAAAAAATGCAAATTTTTGAAAATATTTGAGGTCAACCGTGTATAGTCCAAAATAATCTACAAAAATATGGAAAAAAATTTACTAAAAAATACCGCACAAACAAATCTTATTTTGCAGAATTTCTATGGAAAATTTTTATCAAAATTTTATGTCTATAGAAAATTTTGTCAAAATTTTTATTCCTATAGAAAATTTTGTCAAAATTTTATTCCTATAGAAAATGTTATTAAAATTCTATTTCTATAGAAAATTTTGTCAAAATTCTATTTCTATAGAAAATTTTGTCAAAATTTTATTTCTATAGAAAATTTTATTACAATTCTATTTCTACAGAAAATTTTGTCAAAATTTTATTTATCGAGAAAATTTTGTTAAAATTGTATTTCTATAGAAAATTTTGTTAAAATTTTATTTCTATAGAAAATGTTGTCAAAATTTTATTTCTCTAGAAAATTTTGTCAAAATTTTATTTCTCTAGAACATTTTGTCAAAGTTTTATTTATATAGAAAATGTTGTTGTTTTTGTGATTTCAGCTTAAAACCATGCATTGACTAAACTACAAGTGTAGCTTAACCAACATAGGAAAATAATGTTTGTCAAATTTATTTGGGCAAAGCCCTATAGACTGCAAATCGATGATTTGACGGTGGCACAGGAAAAGAGATATGTTTGTACGAATTTATTTCGGCATAAGCCGGCTATCATGTAAAACCTTTTTTTGGAAGGTTCAAGTATGGTTTACTTTTGGGTTAAGTGAACTGCCTGAATTTATTCTGATAATTGGCTGATAGTTTTGCTGCAAGTAGAGGATGCTGATGAGGAATGTGGTAGTTAATTCCGAAACATGCGTCCATCCAACCATCTTGCAGTCTATAGGGCTTTGCCCAAATAAATTTGACAAACATTCTTTTCCTCTGTTGGTTAAGCTACACTTGTAGTTAAGTCAATGCATGGTTTTAAGCTGAAATTAAAAAAAAACAACATTAATAATTAAAAGAAAAAAAAAAACAACAATAACAAAAAAAAACGAATAGAAAATTTTGTCAAAATTTTATTTCTATAGATAATTTTGTCAAAATTTTATTTCTATAGAAAATTTTATTAAAATTCTATTTCTATAGAAAATTTTGTCAAAATTTTATTTCTATAGAAAATTGTGTCAAACCGGTGAACCGTCTCCGAAGCGTGGAAAGACTCAAAAATCCGCTGGTCAAGTAATGGCCTCTGTTTTTTGGGATGCGCATGGAATAATTTTTATCGATTATCTTGAGAAAAGAAAAACCATCAACAGTGACTATTATATGGCGTTATTGGAGCGTTTCAAGGTCGAAATAGCGGCAAAACGGCCCCATATGAAGAAGAAAAACTATGGCAAAAATGGGAACGATGGCAAAAATTCATGAATTGAAAATTTCATTCTATAGAAAATTTTGGTAAAATTTCATATCTATAGAAAATTTTGTCAAAATTTCATTTCTATTGCAAATTTTATCAATTTTATTTCTATAGAAAATTTTGTCAAAATTTGATTTCTATAGAAAATTGTGTCAAAATTTAATTTTTATAGAAAATTTTGTCAAAATTTTATTTTTATAAAAAATTTTGTCAAAATTTTATTTCTATAGGAAATTGTGTCAAAATTTTATTTTTATAGAAAATTTTGTCAAAATTTTATTTTTATAAAAAAATTTTCAAAATTTTGTTTCTATGCAAAAATTTTGTCAAGAGTTTATTTTAATAGAAAATTTTGTCAAACTTTTATTTTTATAGAAAATTTTGTCAAAATTTTTTTTCTATAGAAACTTGTGTCAAAATTTCATTTCTGTAGAAAATTTTGTGAAAATTTTACTTTTATAGAAAATTTTGTCAACATCTTATTTGTATAAAAATTTTTTCAAAAGTTTATTTTTATAGAAAATTTCATTTCTATTGCAAATTTTATTAACATTTTATTTCTATTGTAAATTTTGTCAATATTGTATTTCTATAGAAAATTGTGTCAAAATTTTATTTTTATAGAAAATTTTGTCAAAATTTTATTTTTATAGAAAATTTTGTCAAAATTTTATTTTTATAGAAAATTTTGTCAAAATTTTATTTTTATAGAAAATTTTGTCAAAATTTTATTTTTATAGAAAATTTTGTCAAAATTTTATTTCTATGGGAAATATTGTCAAAAGTTTATTATTATAGAAATTTTGTCAAAGTTTTATTTTTATAGAAAATTTTGTCAAAATTTTTTTTCTATAGAAAATTGTGTCAAAATTTCATTTCTGTAGAAAATTTTGTGAAAATTTTACTTTTATAGAAAATTTTGTCAAAATTTTATTTTTATAGAAAATTTTGTCAAAATTTTATTTCTATGGAAAATCTTGTCAAAAGTTTATTATTATAGAAATTTTGTCAAAGTTTTATTTTTATAGAAAATTTTGTCAAAATTTTTTTTCTATAGAAAATTGTGTCAAAATTTCATTTCTGTAGAAAATTTTGTGAAAATTTTACTTTTATAGAAAATTTTGCCAACATTTTATTTTTATAAAAATTTTTTCAAAATTTTATTTCTATAGAAAATTTCATTTCTATTGCAAATTTTATTAACATTTTATTTCTATTGTAAATTTTGTCAATATTGTATTTCTATAGAAAATTGTGTCAAAAGTATGTAAACGTCAGTGTTAGTAAAAAGTTCTCAAAATATGGTTGAAGATTCTTGTGTGGAGTTTCCATTTCAAATGAAGATTTTTTGAGTTAAAATAATCCTATTTTGCTTAAGACAATAGTGAAAAAACTATCATTATTATACTGTCATGAAGCTTAAAAATTAGCCTCAATAAAATTTAAATAAATAACTAATTCAAAATTTTGTCAACATTTCATTTCTATTGCAAATTTTATCAATTTTGTTTCTATACAAAATTTTATTAAAATTCTATTTCTATAGAGAATTTTGTCAAAATTTTATTTCTCTAGAAAATTTTGTTAAAATTTTATTTGTATAGAAAATTTTGTCAAAAGCTTATTTCTATAGAAAATTTTGTCAAGATTTTATTTCTGTAGAAAATTTTGTCATAATTTCATTCTATAGAAAATTTTGTTAAAATTTCATTTCTATAGAAAATTTTGTCAAAATTTCATTTCTATGGAAATTTTATTAATTTTATTTCTATAGAAAAATTTGTCAAAATTTTATTTCCATAGAAAATTGTGTCAAAATGTTTGTTCAATAGAAAATTGTGTTAAAATTTCATTTCTGCAAAAAATTTTGTCAAAATTTTATTTTTATTAAAATTTTTTTCAAAATTTTTGTTTCTATAGAAAATTTTGTCAAAAGTTTATTTTTATAGAAAATTTCATTTCTATTGTTTATTTTATTAATATTTTATTTCTATTATAAATTTTGTCAATATTATATTTCTATAGAAAATTGTGTCAAAAATATGTAAACGTCAGTGTTAGTAAAAAGTTCTCAAAAAATGGTTGAAGATTATTGTGTGGAGTTTCCATTTAAAATGAGGAATTTTTGAGTTAAAATAATCCTATTTTGCTTAAGACAATAGTGAAAAAACTATCAATATTGTACTGTCATGAAACTTAAAAATTAGCTTCAATAAAATTTAAATAAATAACTAATTCAAAATTTACATTATTTATATTCGAAATGTTGTCAAAAACCAGGTGCATACTTTTAGGCTGAAGTGCAGATTATAGGCATAAATACATTTCCAATAAGAGGTATTATTTTGAAATTCGAACAAATATGTAAACTCTTGCTATAAGTGAGTAGATATTTATTTCATAGTAAAGATGAACGTATGACTATAATAGCGTCAGGTTTTTTTTATACGGCCAGTGATATAGGGTGTACCTACTACAGCCATACTCATCCCTCCTTACTTATCTAAGCCTCAATTCATTGGTTTTCCCAATGAAAATTATGAATATTTTATAAATATATTTGCATGTGCTTTGTGGTTTATATTTTTGGGTAGAAAACTTTTCATTTGTATTTGTTTTTTTGTTTTGTTTATTTTACTAAGGGTTTATGGTAAAAAAAAAAAAAAAACAAGGCAATAAAAAACTATAAAGTAGATCACATTCCCGGTTTTACATGGAATCCATGGAGCTCTAATAATTTCATGTATAATTTTTTTTTTATATTTTACAACAAAGTGAAGTTTGTGGAGATCTTAAAGTATATATTTGGCTAATACAAAATCAAAATGAAATTGAAATTACAAATATTTTACAACAGCTGAGTACTGAACGGGGAAAAGTTTTAGGTACTAAATTGCGTTAAATGTTGTTTACGATAATGGATATTATGTTGTTAGCTACATAAAAGGTTGGCTGATAAGTCCCCGGTCTGACACATAGATGGCGTCGCTGGTATTAAATGCATATTATTTTTATATAGTACCAATCTTCAAATGATTCGTGTCAAAATTTGACGTCTGTAAGTCAATTAGTTTGTGAGATAGAGCGTCTTTTGTGAAGCAGCTTTTGTTATTGTGAAAAAATGGAAAAAAGGAATTTCGTGTTTTGATAAAATACTGTTTTCTGAAGGGGAAAAATACGGTGGAAGCAAAAACTTGGCTTGATAATGAGTTTCCGGACTTTGACAATGACTCAACAATAATTGATTGGTATGCAAAATTCAAGCGTGGTGAAATGAGCACGGAGGACGGTGAACGCAGTGGACGCCCGAAAGAGGTGGTTACCGACAAAAACATAAAAAAAATCCACAAAATGATTTTGAATGACCGTAAAATGAAGTTGATCGAGATAGCAGAGGCCTTAAAGATATCACAGGAACGTGTTGGTCATATCATTCATCAATATTTGGATATGCGGAAGCTCTGTGCGCGACCTCACATTTGACCAAAAACAACGTGTTGATGATTCTGAGCGGTGTTTGCAGCTGTTAACTCATAATACACCCGAGTTTTTCCGTCGATTTGTGACAAGGGATGAAACATGGCTCCATCACTACACTCCGGAGTCCAATCGACAGCCGGCTGAGTGGACAGCGACCGGTGAACCGTCTCCGAAGCGTGGAAAGACTCAAAAGTTCGCTGGCAAAGTAATGGCCTCCGTTTTTTGGGATGCGCATGGAATAATTTTTATCGATTATCTTGAGAAGGGAAAAACCATCAACAGTGACTAATATATATGGCGTTATTGGAACGTTTGAAGGTCGAAATCGAGGCAAAACGGCCCCATATAAAGAAGAAAAAAGTGTTGTTCCACCAAGACAACGCACCGTGCCACAAGTCATTGAGAACGATGGCAAAAATTCATGAAATGGGCTTCGAATTGCTTCCCCACCCACCATATTCTCCAGATCTGGCCCCCAGCGACTTTTTCTTGTTCTCAGACCTCAAAAGTATTGCTCGCAGGGAAAAAATTTGGCTGCAATGAAGAGCTGATCGCCGAAACTGAGGACTATTTTGAGGAAAAACCGAAGGAGTACTACCAAAATGGTATCAAAAAATTGGTAGGTCGTTATTTATAATCGTTGTATCGCTATTGAAGGGAACTATGTTGAATAATAAAAACGATTTTTGATAAAAAAAAATTGTTTTTCCTTGTTAGACCGGAGACTTATCAGCCAACCTGTTAGATTTATAGATGGAGTTGGTTATTTATGATTTTTGTGAAATTTAAATTATGGAAAATCTTAGTTTTGCAGCAAATGTACATGCACTGAGAAAATATCGGTTTTTAATAGTATTTTCACATAAATTGTAAAAATGGAAAAATGTTGTCCTCAGACCTCATGAAGTACACATATATTGTGGGACCTGGTAACATTTTGAGTCGATCTAACGAAACAAGTTATCGACTTGATACTTTGTACAAGTAATTTTTATTAATGTAGGCCAGATGGTATTACAAATGGGTCATATTAGAACCAAAAATAATCTACAAAAATTTGGAGAACATTTTAGAAAAAAACTATCAAAATTTTATTTCTATAGAAAATTTTATCAAAATTTCATTTCTATGAAAAATGTTATCAATATTTTTATACCCTGCGCCACACTGTGGAACATGGTATTATAAGTTAGTGCATATGTTTGCAACACCCAGAAGGAGACGAGATAAACACATGGTGTCTTTGGCAAAAATGCTCAGGGTGGGTCCCTGAGTCGATGTAACCATGTCCGTCTGTCCGTCTGTCTGTGAACATATGTATGTGATCAAAGTCTAGGTTGCAATTTAAGTCCAATCGCCTTCAAATTTGGCACATGTTCCTAATTTGGGTCATAATAGAACCCTATTGATTTTGGAAGAAATCGGTTGAGATTTAGATATAGCTCCCATATATATCTATCGCCCGATATGGACTTATATGGCCCCAGAAGCCAGAGTTTTGGCCCAATTTGGTTGAAATTTTGCACTAGGAGTACAATTAGCAGTGTAGTCAAGTGTGCCAAATATATAGCTCCCATATATATCGTTCGCCCGATTTACACTCATATGACCACAGTGGCCAATCTTTTACTCCGATTTAATTGAAATTTTGCACAGTGAGAAGAATTGGCATTGTAGCTATGCGTGCCAAATTTGGTAGAAATCGGTTCAGATTTAGATATATCTCCCATATATAGCTTTCGGCCGATTTACACTCATATGACCACAGAGGCCAATTTTTAACTCCGATTTAGTTGAAATTTTGCACTGAGAGTAGAATTAGCATTGTAGCTATGCGTGCCAAATTTGGTTGAAATCGGTTCAAATTTAGATATAGCTCCCATATATAGCTTTCGGCCGATTTAAACACATATGACCACAGAGGCCAATTTTTAACTCCGATTTAGTTGACATTTTGCACTGAGAGTAGAATTAGCATTGTAGCTATGCGTGCCAAATTTGGTTGAAATCGGTTCAAATTTAGATATAGCTCCCATATATATCGTTCGCCCGATTTACACTCATATGACCACAGTGGCCAATCTTTTACTCCGATTTAATTGAAATTTTGCACAGTGAGAAGAATTGGCATTGTAGCTATGCGTGCCAAATTTGGTAGAAATCGGTTCAGATTTAGATATATCTCCCATATATAGCTTTCGGCCGATTTACACTCATATGACCACAGAGGCCAATTTTTAACTCCGATTTAGTTGAAATTTTGCACTGAGAGTAGAATTAGCATTGTAGCTATGCGTGCCAAATTTGGTTGAAATCGGTTCAAATTTAGATATAGCTCCCATATATAGCTTTCGGCCGATTTAAACACATATGACCACAGAGGCCAATTTTTAACTCCGATTTAGTTGACATTTTGCACTGAGAGTAGAATTAGCATTGTAGCTATGCGTGCCAAATTTGGTTGAAATCGGTTCAAATTTAGATATAGCTCCCATATATATATCGTTCGCCCGATTTACACTCATATGACCACAGTGGCCAATCTTTTACTCCGATTTAATTGAAATTTTGCACAGTGAGAAGAATTAGCATTGTAGCTATGCGTGCCAAATTTGGTTGAAATCGGTTCAGATTTAGATATTGCCCCCATATATAGCTTTCGCCCGATTTACACTCATATGACCACAGAGGCCAATTTTTAACTCCGATTTAGTTGAATTAGCATTGTTGCTATGCGTGCCAAATTTGGTTGAAATCGGTTCAGATTTAGATATAGGTCCTATATATATTTTTTCTGATTTCGACAAAAATGGTCAAACTACCAACATTTTCCTTGTTAAATCACCACTGCTTAGTCGAAAAGTTGTAAAAATGACTCTAATTTTCCTAAACTTCTAATACATATATATCGAGCGATAAATCATAAATAAACTTTTGCGAAGTTTCCTTATAATTGCTTCAGATTTAAATGTTTCCCATATTTTTTTTTTACTAAAATTGTGTTCCACCCTAGTGCATTAGCCAACTTAAATTTTGATTCTATAGATTTTGTAAAAGTCTATCAAATTCTGTCCAAATCGAGTGATATTTAAATGTATGTATTAGGGACAAACCTTTTTATATAGCACCCAACACATTTGACGGATGTGATGTGGTATCGAAAATTGAGATCTACAAAGTGGTGCAGGGTATAATATAGTCGGCCCCGCCCGACTTTAGACTTTCCTTACTTGTTATACCCTTCATCACTACTGTGGTACAGGGTATAATAAGTTTGTGCATTTGTATGTAACGGAAAAAAGGAAAAGTCTGAGACCCATCGTTTAGTATACCGATCGTCTTAGAATTAAATTCTGAGTCGATTTAGCGATGTCCGTCTGTCTGGCTGTCTGTCTGTCTGTCTGTCTGTCTGTCTGTCTGTCTGTCTGTTCGTCTGTCTGTCTGTTCATGTATTTTTATGCGCAAAGTACAGGTCGCAGTTTAAGTCCGATCGTCCTCAAATTTGGCATAGGGTCGTTTTTTGGGACAAAGACAATCGCTATTGATTTTAGAAAAAATCGTTTCAGATTTAGATATAGCTGCCATATATATTTATCCCCGATCTGGTCATAATTGGCCTGCTTATCAACCGATGTTCTTCAAATTCAGTACATCCGAATATTTTATGAGTCTCGAAAAACTTGCAAAATATCAGCTAAATCGGTTCAGATTTAGATATAGCTCCCGTATATATCTTTCATCCGATTTAGACTTATATGGTCTCAAAAGCCAGAGTTTTGCCGTGATTTGGTTCAAATTTTGCACAAGGAGTACGTTTAACAGTATCGGTAAGTGTGCCAAATTTGGTTGAAATCGGTTCAGATTTAGATATAGCTACCATATATATCTTTCGCCCGATTTATACTCAAATTACCACGGGGGCCAAAGTTAAACTCCCATTTGCGTGAAATTTTGCAGAGATAACAGAATTGTTATTCTAACTATACATGTCAAATTTAGTCGAAATCGGTTCAGATTATATATAGCTCCCATTATATGTACACCAGAGTTGGGAAAATATGGTAGACTATTTCATATTTTAGACCCATTTTCAATGGGATTTTCCTCCAATTGACTGCATAGTTTCCACGGAGAATATATTTAATATGATATTTAAGTGTGTCAAGTTTGATCTAATTTGGTTCAGAATGAGATAAAGCCTCCATATATTCGTTTTTCCGGTTTATACAAATATGGCCAAAATTCCCACACTTTACACAAAATTCTGTGATAATTTCCCCATATCATAGTCATATCCTACACACTGTAATGCCAGACTTTCCACAGAACGGTTGAGTTTTAAATAAGGCTCCAAGTCGCCCGACTTGACGAAATAATATATCACAACCCACACTTGACCACATATCTTGGCAAGATCTAACCAATATTCTTGTAAAGTCGTCACTGCTGAGTAGCACAAATTTTAAATATTAGTCTAATTGTCCTATATCTCGAATACATATGTATCGCCTGAAAAATCACAAATCTCTTTTGTACAATTGCATTAAAATTTCTCTCGCTTCATATTTCCCATATTTTTTACTAACATTGTGTTTCATCCCAGGACGTTAGCCGATTTAAATTTTAATTCTACAGTTTTTGTAGAAGTACAAAAAATTGTTTCCATTAAAATATTTGTATCTGGAAATGCAAACCTTTATATAGCTCCCAGCAAATTTGAAGTAGTTGAGATGGTAACACAAATGTTGGTCTACATTGTGGTGAAGGGTATAATATAGTCGGCCCCGCCCGACTTTAGACATTAATAGGGGTTTGTCGTAGGTTGGATGTCCACCACTTTTGTACTGAATTTGCATCACTTCTAAAAGTGTGAACGATTTTTTTTTGATATTTTACCAAATAAATAAATCTTGTAATATTTTTTAGGATTTTTAATGCTTGTCTGAAACGTTTTACCTCAAATATTTTCACAATTTTTCTACAATGGATTTAGTATTTTGTTTCGACAAAATCTAAGAGCCAGATAAGGACTAATATTTAGGTCTGTAAAGATGAGCTAAAGAAATCGATTGTACAAAAATGAGGCAAACAACAACTCAACAAGGGGCACAAAAGGTGGTCGTATCGATATTAGATTCTGTAATTTAGGTTTCTTCCATACAGTTTTGTAATTTAAATTAATAAAAAAACAGAAATCACCAAAAATATGATCGTTGGGTAACATTTAGTGTCACCTACCCTGTAAATTTTGAATTGGAAACACTACGTGTCACCTATCTGTATCTTTATTTATGAGAAATCGTTATGAATTCAATGTTTCTTTATATTCAAATAGCATTCTTTGAAATCATGTTAGATTCAAAGTTTATTCAAAGCTACTCTTTGAATTGAGAGGTCTTTGGAGAATTATAACTAGTCGTCAAAAATACCAAATAGAATGTTTCAACTTACATTTATGTTAGTGCATTGTTATATTTTATTCATAAGAGCATCCAATATACTGACGATTATTGTCATTATCATTATCATCATTATTATTATTACTATTGTGCTTTAGTTCTTGAATATGGTAGTAATGCATAATCTGCAATTATATTTTATACATTTGCCTCTATAAAACTTTCTTAAGCAAATAATTACACACATTCATATTCAACTATACTCAGAGAATACTCTGCAGACTTCCAATGTATGTACATACATACATACATATATCGGTAGGTGTGAGAGAGTATACATGCGGCTTTTGTCAAGCGTAGTACAATCACTTTTGCCTACATGCTCGCTGTTTGGAACACAAACAAAAGAATGGTGTTTTGTCAACTTTGTTATTGTGCCCCCTACCATATACTCAAAGACTACTCACCGATATGAAGGAGTTCATAGAAGAAGCATGACCATTATTATATTATCTATCATAGGGTTAATTGATTTGATTGAATTCCATAAAGCATAACCAGAACAAAGAATAGAGTGAGAGATAGATAGAGAGAAAGAGGGGGTCTTATAATATCATACTCAAAGGTATCCCATATGAAGGAGACGAAGAAGAACTCATTCAAACACTTGCACTACCAACACAAAGGCTCTGCACTAAATTTATTCACAATATCTGTACTCTCTAACTCTAGTGGTTCAACACTCTTAGTATCCTTTCATTTGGATCATTCATGAAAGGTGGATAGTGTGACTAGTCAAAGATGGCCAGGCCAGCAATGCAGATTGTGGATAGGTTTGGTGGGTAGGTTTGGGGCATGACATTGTTGTGTTTGTTTTCATTGTTGAATCAGTACTTATTCGTTGACGAAGCCTTCAATGACATGAGAGTAGTGGTACCGTACTAGCTCAGGCTTATCCTTTACTTTCAAAAGAAACAGTGAAAGGGTCGAGAGTATATTTACCAAACTGCTGAACTATACAATGACAATAGCAACAGTAAAAGTAGAAGTAGGTATAGCTAGCTGTTGTGCTATGTCGTTGCACTCCAATCATAAAGTGGTCTATTGCATATAGACACTTAGTCTATTCGAAGAGCTCTCTCTCGCACACACACACACAAACACACTTGTCGCTGCCATACTACAATAACAAAGTCATAAGCATTATCATCCATGTCGGTCACACAAACATAATCCATAATCAGATGAGAATTTTCTAAAGGGACATTTGTTTCAAGAGAAGGCCTTAGACAAAGTATGGATTATGCTCACAGTAATTATTCACCAATTGTTGCCAACCAAAACTTTTATTGGTCCCATTGTTTATACTGATCATCTGAGAATTTTTTTCAAAATTTTAATTGAATTTTAAAAAATATTCAATTAATAATTTAATTGGTTCAACAATTTTTTTTATTGAAACAAAACTCAATCATTAAATTTAATTGTATAAAATAATTTTTAAATCCGAACAATTAATTTTTAATTGATGCTATCATTCTTGTGATTGACGACATTTCAATTAAAAATTAATTGGGTCAATTAATTTCGTGATTAAAGACAGAAAATATTTTTTTCTGTGTGGCAGTTCGTTTGTTAATTTATTTGGAAGGTGGGTTTACAATTTAACCATTAATTTCTCACATGCGATATTGTATAGAAAATTTGTCAAAATAAAAAATTTGGTAAAAATTTTATTTCTATAGAAAATTTTGTAAACATTTTATTTCTATAGAAAGTTTTGTCAAAATTGTATTATTGTAGTTTTTGATTTCGGGAGCCACCGTGGTGCAATGTTTAGCAAGCCCGCCTTGCATACACAATGTCGTGGGTTCGATTCCTGCTTCGACCGAACACCAAACAGTTCTTCAGCGGTGGATTATTCCACCTCAGTAATGCTGGTGACATTTCTGAGGGTTTCAAAGCTTCTCTAAGTGGTTTCACTGCAACGTGGAACGCCGTTCGGACTCGGCTATAAAAATGAGGTCCCTTTTCATTGAGCTTAACATGGAATCGGGCAGCACTCAGTGACAAGAGAGAAGTTCACCACTGTGGTATCACAATGGACTGAATAGTCTAAGTGAGCTTGATACATCGGGCTGCCATCTAACCTAACCTAATCTAACCTAACCTTTTGATTTCATCTTAAAACCATGCATTGACTAAACTACAAGTGTAGCTTAACCAACAGAGGAAAAGAATGTTTGTCACATTTATTTGGACAAAGCCCTATAGACTGCAAGATGATTGGATGGATGCACGTTTCGGAATTACCACATTCCTCATCAGCATCCTCTACTTGCAGCAAAACTATCAACCAATTATCAGAATAAATTCAGGCAGTTCACTAAAAAGTGAAGCACACATGAACATTCCGACAAAAATTTTTTCCCAATAGAAAATTTTGTCAAAATTTCATCTCTATAGCGAATATTGTCAAATTCTATTTCTATAGAAAATATTGTCAAAATTTTATTCCTATAGAAATACTCAAAATAGTATTTCCATAGCTAATTTTGTCAAATTCTATTTCAGTAGACATTTTTGACAAAATTTTTGTTTTTATACCCTCCATCATAGGATAGGGGGTATATTAACTTTGTCATTCCGTTTGTAACACATCGAAATATTGCTCTAAGACCCCATAAAGTATATATATTCTGGGTCGTGGTGAAATTCTGAGTCGATCTGAGCATGTCCGTCCGTCGTCGACTTGAAACTTGGCACAAGTAGTTGTTATTGATGTAGGTCGGATGGTATTGCAAATGGGCCATATCGGTCCACTTTTACGTATAGCCCCCATATAAACCGATCCCCCGATTTGGCTTGGAGAGCCTCTAAGAGAAGCAAATTTCATCCGATCCGGCTGAAATTTGGTACATGGTGTTAGTATATGGTCTCTAACAATCAGGCAAAAATTGGTTCACATCGGTCCATAATTATATATAGCCCCCATATAAACCGATCCTCCGATTTGGCTTGCGGAGATTCTAAGAGAAGCAAAATTCATCCAATCCGGCTGAAATTTGGTCCATGGTGTAAGTATATGGTCTCTAACAATCATGCAAAAATTGGTTCACATCGGTCCATAATTATATATAGCCCCCATATAAACCGATCCTCCGATTTGGCTTGCGGAGCCTCTAAGAGAAGCAAATTTCATCCAATCCGGCTGAAATTTAGTACATGGTGTTAGTATATGGTCTCTAACAATCATGCAAAAATTGGTCTACATCTGTCCATAATTATATATAGCCCCCATATAAACCGATCCCCCGATTTGGCTTGCGGATCCTCCAAGAGAAGCAAATTTCATCCGATCCGGCTGAAATTTGGTACATGGCGTTAGTATATGGTCTCTAGCAATCATGCAAAAATTGGTCTACATCGGTCCATAATTATATATAGCCCCCATATAAACCGATCCCCTGATTTGGCTTGCAGACTCTCTAAGAGAAGCAAATTTCATCCGATCCGGCTGAAATTTGGTACATGGTGTTAGTATATGGTCTCAAATGACCATGCAAAAAATGGTCCACATCAGTCCATAATTATATATAGCCCCCATATAAACCGATCACCAGATTTGAACTCCGGAGCCCCTTGGAAAACAAAATTCTTCCCATTCGGTTGAAATTTGGTACGTGATGTTAGTATATGGTATCCAACAACCATGCAGGAATTGGTTCCTATCAGTCCATAATTATATATAGCTCCCATATAAACCGATCCCCAGATTTGACCTCCGGTGCCTTTTGGAGAAGCACAATTCATCCGATCTGGTTGAAATTTGGTACGTGGTGGTAGTATATGATATTTAACAACCATGCCAAAAGTGGTCCATATCAGTCCATAATCATATATAGCCCCCCTATAAACCGATCCCGAGATTTGGTTTTGGAGCATCTTGGAGTAGCAAATTTCATCCGAGTCAGTTGAAATTTGGTACATTGTGCTAGTATATGGTCGTTAATAACCATGCCTAACTAGGTCCATATCGGTCTATAGTTATATATAGCCCTCAGATAAATCGATCCCCACACGGATGAAAAAGACTGTTTTTCATATGTTTGGCTATAAACATTATATGTTTGGAACACAAATTTTTAAACACAATATTTTTGAGTGCAAGCATATAATGTTCATAAACTAGCATAACATATTTGGGACATATATGTTAATATGTTAGAACATATTATGTTTGGGACATAAAATGTTTGTAAATATAATATGCTTGGATGCAAACATATATTAATTTAGAAATAGCCTATAAACATATATGTGTTTAGTTGCTTGGAGCGCTATTTAACAGGGAGCGATATTGAATTAAGTTGGTGGTTGTTGCTTGTTATTACAAAATTAACATTTTATTTTTCCTTGGGCAATTGATCAGCTACTTCTTTGATCCTTACAAACTGTGTGGTCCGCTGTTCGAATCCCCGTCCGGCAAAAGGTAAAATTAAAATAAAAAAAAAATCATAAAATTGAATAATTTCTTCTACAATGTTTGTATTACAGAAAAAGGTGCTAAGAACTAAAAAATCTCGTGGAAGTGAGAAAGATGTGGGGGAATATACAATTGGGCAGAAACAAAATTTTGAGCATTCAGGTCGAAAACCTATGTTGTTAGCACCTATATTACCTGTTTATTTTCATAATTCATTATGATTGTAAATATATAAATAAATAAATAAAATTTTGAGCACAATATTGTTTGGGAGAATTTTTTTAAGCATATAATATTTTTGGGTGCAAAATGCTTCCAACCATATTATATGGTCACATAATAACATATTGTTTTTTGGAAGACAACATTATTGAATTTGGATGCAAAAATACTAAATGTTTGGAACTTAGACTACCCAAACATATATTGTTTAGACCAATATGCTTTCAAACATATTATATATTGGTAGAGATCAAACATATAAATGTTTGGGCGATACCCAAAAATGTATACGCTTGAAGCAAAATATGTTTGGAAGTATATGTTACAGAAGCGATTTTTTGTGAGGGTGCAATCACACAAAAATTGGTCCATATCAAGTTCATAATTGTATATAGCCCCCATATTTCAATTCTGGCTCTCTACGTACCGTGCAAAAATTCCATATCGATTCGTAATTATGTGCAGACTTAACTATACATAAGTTTTTTGTCTAATATATACCACGTATGGACTAACTCACAATTTAGAAAACGATGTTAAGAAGTTTTAATATACCACAACCCAAGTAACTCGATTGTGAATGACAGTCTTTCGTAGAAGTTTCTACGCAATCCATGGTGGAGGGTACATAAGATTCGGCCTGGCCGTATATACTTGTTTTGTTTTGTCTTCCTTTTATTTCTATAGTATGCATTACAAATAATAAAATATGTTAATTAATTATTTGGCAAAATATCACAAAATTTTTAATTTTTACCCACAATACTGAATTCGGTTAACACCTTAAGAAGTAATGCAAATTCATTGCAATGTCTGTTGGAATGGAGGACTTCCGTACTACAACAAGCCCATGTTACATTCATCGCTTCCGCCAATTTTGCATCACTTTCGGATCCGAATAGGACATTTTCACTATCTTTTTGGCGACGACTCTATTCCAAATATTATTAATCATTTTATGTTAATATAATAAACTGGGGCCTCATACCATACCCCAACCTCCCTGACCCTACTGCTTGGACGCTGGGGTTCAATTGTTACAAAGTGCACACTCCACAACTTTGTGTGTCAAGTTATTCAAGAGTTATGGGGGCAACATGTGGTTTATTTTTTTTTGTATTAGTTTTAGACAACTATTTGGAATGTGGCACACACACCCACACACACACACATAGTTGCACCACACTCATTCATGTCTAAGCCATACTATGCAGAACTTCATTTGGGTGCATCGAGGTACGATTGTCATGGAGAGAAGGATATGCCTACAAGAAAAGACACAAGTTAACTATAAGATATTCTGATTCTGTTAGACCCTCAAAGTTATGTATTATGTTCGATTCATATAAGACCACTTTCAATTTTATCATTCGACTTTATTTCTTCAGAATTTTGCAAAACTTTTCTTAGAAATAAAATTTTGCAAAACAATTCATAGAAATAAAGTTTTGTAAGAATTTACCATAGAAAAATATATGTCAAAAATGTTCTTTAGAAATAAATTTTTGACAAAACTTTCTAGAGAAATAAAAATGTGTAAATATTTTATACAGATACAAAGTTTTCAGAAAGATTTCAATAGAAATAAAATTTTGGCACGCCTTGCATACACAAGGTCGTAGGTTCTATTCCTGCTACGACCGAACACCAAAAAGTTTTTTAACGGTGGATTATCCCACCTCAGTAATGCTGGTGACCTTTCTGAGGGTTTCAAAGCTTCTCTAAGTGGTTTCACTGCAATGTGGAACGCCGTTCGGACTTGGCTATAAAAAGGAGATCCCTTGTCATTGAGCTTAACATGGAATCGGGCAGCACTCAGTGATAAGAGAGAAGGTCACTACTGTGGTATCACAATAGAATGAATGGTCTAAGTGAGCCTGATACATCGGACTGCCACCTAACCTAACATAATAGAAATAAAATTGTGACATTTTTAATAGAAATACAATTTTAACACAATTTTGTACAAATATAAAATTTTGACAAAATTTTCTATAGATATACAATTTTAACAAAATTTTCTATAGATATAAAATTTTGACAAAATTTTCTAAAGAAATAAAATTTTAACACAATTTTCTACAAATATTAAATTTTGACAAAATTTTCTATAGATATAAAATTTTGACAAAATTTTCTAAAGAAATAAAATTTTGACAAAATTTTCTAAAGAAATAAAATTTTGACAAAATTTTCTAAAGAAATAAAATTTTGACAAAATTTCTAAAGAAATAAAATTTTGACAAAATTTTCTATAGAAATAAAATTTTGAAAAAATTTTGTATAGAAATAAAATTTTGACAACTTTTTCTGTTGAAATAAAATTTTAACGAAATATACAACATTTCTTTCAAAAAAACAAAATTTTTTGTATATACTAATCACAAAAATTTGATCAACAAATTAAAAATAGATATTGTTTTAATTTGGTAGATTATTGGTAAAATTTTCTCAAATTTGGTGGATTTTTTTTGCACGAGTGGCAACCGTGATATTATTTATGTAGATGTAAAATGAGGTACAGCTCTTACATGTGTGAAATCTCTAGTAAAAACTTGCAATTTCGCTCTTTTTGCCGGCTCTAAACGTGTAAACGAACTACTTCTATTCAAAATTTTCGAACGAAATATCACCATTTTTGCGACAAAAAACGGAAAATCGGCATTTGCTATTTTTTGAGTACAAAATAATGCCGATAAATCGGCATAATTGGTAGCCCTTCCTCTAATTCTTATACACATGCTTTAAAGAGAATAAAGGGTGTTATGTTAGATATTCAGTCTCTCTTAGACTATTGAACTCTCTGTTAAGATACCTTAGTGGTGAGTTTCTCTATTATCACTGAGTGCCAACAGATCAATAAAACTTCACTTACAACTATGCTGCTGACCTAAGAGAACATTTCAACAGTCCATATTTAAATATACCACACATATTTCAAGTGTGGTTTATTGTTGGGTTTAATGAACTGCCTGAATTTATTCTGATAATTGGTTGATAGTTTTGCTGCAAGTAGAGGATGCTGATGAGGAATGTGGTAATTCCGAAACGTGCGTCCATCCAACCATCTTGCAGTCTATAGGGCTTTGCCCAAATAAATTTGACAAACATTCTTTTCCTCTGTTGGTTAAGCTACACTTGTAGTTTAGTCAATGTATGGTTTTAAGCTGAAATAAAAAAAAGCAACAACAACAATTTTATTTAAACCTAATCTTCGAAAGTAGTTTTTTTGTGTAAATTCATTTATCTAACCTGGCCTCGTAACAGGATTTGTTGATATGGCTAAAATGTTGCCCACTATGATGATGGAGAAGTTGCATCAAAGTTTACTTCCGAGAATATTTGGGTTCGAGTTTATAGAAATACAAGAACACAAACATGTGCGTGTTTGTGGGTGCATGTGTATGCGTTTACATATGAACTAAATACAATGTTGAAAAAAAAAAAAATAATAAACGATACTATGTAGAAATTCCAGAGATGAAATTCATGTCAATTAGTAAAAGTTATGAGATATGTGAAAGTTCACATTTTTTATCTAGCACGTTTTCACACCCATGCACATGGCAAATTTACAAAACTAGAATTTCTCTACATAGCAACGAGGATGAAAAAAACAATTTGCCATTGTGGACAAAAAGTAAGGTGATGTTGATATTTTCAATTTAAGATAGATTTTATCTCCTTGCTAAAGACGAGAGTAAAGTTGAGTAGTCGGATTTCCTATTGAATATTTCTATAGAAAATTTTGGCAAAATTTTATTTCTATAGAAAACTTTGTTAAAATTTTATTTCTATAGAAAATGTTGTCAAAATGTTATTTTTATAGAAAATGTTGTCAAAATGTTATTTCTACAGCGAATTTTGTCAAAATTTTATTTCCATAGAAAGTTTTGGCAAACTTTTATTTCTATTGAAAATTTAGTCAACATTTTATTTCTATAGACAATTTTTATCAAAATTTTATTTCCATAGAAAATTTTGGCAAAATTTTATTTTTATAGAAAATTTTGTCAAAATTTGAATTTGTATCGAAAATTTTGTCAAAACTTTATTTTGATAGAACATTTTCTCACAATTTTATTTTAATAGAAAATTTTTTTAAAAATTTTATTTCTATAGAACATTTTGTCAAAATTTTTTTTCTATAGAAAATTTTGTCAAAATTTTATTTCTATAGACAATTTTTGTCAAAATTTTATTGCCATAGAAAATTTTGGCAAAATTTTATTTCTATAGAAAATTTTATCTCTAACTTTCGATACAAACTTTGAATTTGTATCGAAAATGTTGTCAAAACTTTATTTTGATAGAACATTTTCTCACAATTTTATTTTAGTAGAAATTTCTGTTAAAATTTTATTTCTATAGAAAATTTTGTCAAAATTTTATTTCTATAGACAATTTTTGTCAAAATTCTATTTCCATAGAAAATTTTGGCAAAATTTTATTTTTATAGAAAAATTTATCTCTACAGCGAATTTTGTCAAAATTTTATTTCTATAGAAAATTTTGTCAAATTTTTTTCAAAATTTGAATTTGTATCGAAAATTTTGTCAAAACTTTATTTTGATAGAACATTTTGTCAAAATTTTATTTTTATAGAAAATTTTGTCAAAATTTTATTTCTATAGAAAATTTTATCAAAATTTTATTTCTATAGAAAATTTTATCAAAATTTTATTTCTATAGAAAATTTTGTTAAAATATTATTTTTATAGAAAATTTTGATAAAATTTTATTTCTGTAGAAAATTGTGTCAAATTTTTGTTTCTATAGAAAATTTTGTCAATATGTATTTTATTTTTATAGAAAACTAGCGTAACCCGGCCCGCTTCGCTGCGCCTTCCGAAGCGTATTTGGAGGAACATTTTGCGTTAACTTAGTCAACTATATCCTTCGTGCTGAAAACAAATTCGAAAAGATTTGAATTCTTTTAAACAAATCGGACTACTTGATTTTTCGTTTATAGGTACAAATACGGCGGGAGAGGGTATACCTTCTTCTATATTTCTTGTGAATTTTAGGTGTGGTTTGTCAAGGAAAGGTATCCTTCTCCTCAACATATCTGAAAATTAAGCATTATATTATAATAACATACAAAGAATTACTGTTTCCAATTCAATAAATCGGAAATAGCAAAAGTAGTAAAAAATTTTACCACATTAACATTTGCTAAAATGTTGGAAAATGATGCACCCTCTACGTTGGCTGCCAATTTCATGTAAATTTAAGTTCTTTACTAAAAAGAAGTCTGGCAGAAGCCAGTGCAAAAATCATAAAATTATGTACCGAGTTCCCATTTACGGACAACCCTCCACTTTCAATTTAAGAGAAAAACCCGACAAAAGGCAACTCTCTCCCCACCTTCGCTCCACTCTGACCTGATATCGGACTATCACGTACCCTATATTAATTTCGCAACTACTCAATGGTCCCTATAAATTCTATCGAAGTAAATCGACAAAGTTTATTTCAGTTTTCCCCTTCCCCAACCAGATATCGAAAAACCATATATTAATTTAAAAATCATGTATAAATTTCATCACCTCCTCCCACGTTCCCTGTAAATTTCAAGTAGATCGGAGATGTTTAATTTTTGCTATATTGTTTTAAAGGGACGTCACTTTCCCCGATACAATATCGACAAACACCGTAGTGAATAGCACCCCTAACCTTCCCTGAAAATTCTTGAAACT
Source organism: Haematobia irritans (assembly GCF_050003625.1). NCBI lineage: Eukaryota > Metazoa > Arthropoda > Insecta > Diptera > Muscidae > Haematobia > Haematobia irritans. Next base: position 192,368,143 of record NC_134400.1, on the reverse strand, counting down.
TTCCTTCAAGTGTGGGGCAATGAAGGTTGCCTCTTCATTTATAACCTTTTCCCCGCTTCCTTTGTAAATTTCAAGAAAACTTAAATTTTTTTATATTTCGTGTTAGCCTGATACCGAAACAGGCAATTGACGTCCAAATGCATTATATCTAATTATACAATTATTTTTCGAGCTTTATGGACAGATATAGATTAAGGAACATGGTTAATAGTTATAATAATAATGGTTTGCAGTTTTAGAGGAGGACCTCCTCCCCGACCAAATGTCGAAAAGCGTATCTTTTATAAACGTCCCAGAAAATGTCAAGCAAATTATAAGACTAAAGGGGCGGCCTCTCTTCCGTCCAAAAATCACAAAATCAGGTATCAACTATTACGGTTGACAGAGGTTACGATCTCTCCCCAGTCCTCTGTAAATTTCAAGTAACTCGGTAAAGTTTAATTGTTTCTCTGTATGTACTTGAGAAGCGGATGTCTCCCTATGCCCTTTTATTTTTATTAAAAAATCAGGAACCTGATATAAATTTCATAACCTCACCCATTTTTCCGTAAAATTTCAGTCGGGGGAGTTTAGTTTTGTTTTCACTGTACTTTAAAAAAAGTCGGGCAAAGTGGTGGCCCCCTCCCCGACCAAATATCGAAAAATAATGTAGCGGATTTTTGTCTAGATGCCAACCCCAACATTCAATGAAAATTTCATGCAAATCGCATAATTTTGTTCCAAGTTTCAAAAAGTAGGCCAAGGGGGAGGACCCCCTCCCCGTCCGCATATGAAATCATCAGGTACCCCATATTAATTCCATAACCTCACCGCATGTTCTCTTTAAATCTCAGATAATTTAGAGAATTTTAGTTTTTTCACTGTACTTTAAAAAAAGTCGAACAAAGGGAAGGTCCCCCTCCGCCACCAAATATCGAAATATAAAGTAGCGGATCTTTGTCTAGTTGCCAACCCCAACCTTCCCTATAGCGAATTTCGTCAACATTTTATCCCTATAGCGAAATTTGTCAAATTGTATTTTTTATTTTTGTTTTGAGTAGTCGGATTTTTGTATACTATAACGAATTATTTCTTTGTGTTTATGTGACGCACTATATTTCTACATCAACTTCCCGTTCAAATGGATTATTTACTCTTTGAATATTCCGTGATTAAATGGACCTCAAATAAATTCTATTTCATCCCCCTTGGCCTTTGGGCAATGCCAGTTAAAAATCGATATAATCATTCTTAGTGTATATATATGCAAAGGCATGACCCAAGATAAGGGATTAAATGGTGCAAATAAATAAAGCCATTAGCCTTAGCAATTGTCAAAGGCTATGACAAATTTTAAGGACGAACCAATCTGGTCTCTTTATCGGGGCGGGCAAAACATTTACCAAGTTTTTAAAATCTTATGTAAAAATTTTAAAGTAAACTTTCTATTAAGCTCTCATCCAAATGACATATCAAACCAGGATTGAATGGATTTTCAATCCCTTGTAGCCATTTGCTACGTTCTCTTTTTATGTAAAACAAAATGAATTCGAAAAAAAAAATCTTTAACATTCCTTAGCCTTTGGGCCAAAGCAGAAAATCGATTGAATTTCTGGGGCAAAATTTTAATACCCTTGTAATGGTCGAAGTGTGGAGGAGATTGAGTGGAGATTATAGAGGCTAGATGACCTATTAATCTTCTGGTGAATTGTTATGCTTCGACGCAACAAATCAATTGAAACGATAGGGCCCATTTTCTAATGGCAAAAAAGTTTTTTTTTTTGGAGGGTGGGGGGGGGGGGGGGGGGTTCTTTTAGCAATGACAAGAGGGTTATTGAAATGAAAGAGAAATTTACATATCCATAAATGCCTTAATTTATTTTGAAATAGACTATTTTTACGAAGATGTTATTTTATTATTTCAATAAAATAATTGGGATATTAGCCAACACAGCACACGAAATTCAAGGGCATTTCGTTAAAGGCCTTATACATTACTTTTGCCTTTATTCTTTATATAAGATTAACAATGTATTAAATATTAAAATTCCTTAAATATATCGGTCACTTTTACGTATAGCCCCCGTATAAACGGACCCCCCAGATTTCACTTGCGAAGTACATTGTGTTAGTATAAGGTCTCTAACAATCATGTAAAAATTGGTCCACATCGGTCCATAATTAACCTACGGGAAATGGATCAACCACAGGACCGGTATAGGATTAGTCCCTGGTGTGCATGCACCAGTCCTAGTTCTGGTCAAGACGTATGGAAGGGACGGGGTAAATTTACACTTTTAGTTTAGTCAGTTTGGTTATCCGAATCGCACCAGAAATGAAAACCTTTTGAAATATATAGAACAATAGGTTATTTTGGTAAATAATTCTACTTCACTAAATGTGTAGATCCAATAAGATTTTTATATCAAGCGAGTATGGAAATCATTAAATTATCAGTCCTGTGATAGGTCCGTCAGTGGCAATATGCACCGATTTCCCATAGGGTATATATAGCCCCCATATAAACCGATCCCCCGATTTGGGTTGCGGATCCTCTTGGAAGGCACAAATTTCATCCGATCCGGTTGAAATTTGGTACATGGTGTTAGTATATGGTCTCTAACAACCATGCAAAAATTGGTTCACATCGGTCCATAATTATATATAGCCCCCATATAAACCGATCCCCAGATTTTACATCCGGAACCACTTGGAGGAGCAAAATTCATCCGATTCGGTTGAAATTTGGTACATCGCACTAGAATATGGCCGCTAACAACCATGCCAAAATTGGTCCATATCGGTCTATAGTGATATATGTAGCCGATCGCCAATCGCCAAAAATAATCTCCCAATATTTTATTACTATAGAAAATTTTGACAAAGTTTTATTACAATAGAAAATTTTGTTAAAATTTTATTACTATAGAAAATTTTGTCAAAATTTTATTTCTATACAAAATTTTGTGAAGATTTTATTTCTATAGAAAATTTTGTCAAAAATTTTTTTCTATAGAAAATTTTGTCAAATCTCTTTAGCGAATTTTGTCAAATTTTATTTCAATAGAAAATTTTGTCAAAATTTTATTTCTATAGAAAGTTGTATCAAAATTTTATTTCTAAGGATTATTTTGTTAAAATTTAATTTATATAGACAATTTTGTCAAAATTTTATTTCTCTAGAAAATTTTGTCAAAATTTTATTTCTCTAGAAAATTTTGTCAAAATTTTATTTCTATAGCATATTTTGTCAAAATTTTATTTCTATGGAAAATTTTGTAAACATTTTATTTCTATAAGAAATTTTATCAAAACTTTATTTATATAAATTTTTTTTTGAATTTTTTTCTTTAGAAAATTTTATTTTATAGAAAATTTTTTCAAAATTTTATTTCTAAAGAATATTTTGTTAAAATTTTTTTCTAAGGAAAATTTTATTTACATTTTACTTGTATAGAAAATTTTGTCGAAATTTTATTTCTATGGAAAATGTTGTCCAAATTTTATTTTTATGGAAAATTTTGTCAAAATTTTATTTCTTTCGAAAATTTTGTCAATATTTTATTTCTATAGAAAATATTGTCAAAAACTTAATTAATATAGAAAATTTTGTTAAAACTTTATTTCTAAGGAATATTTTGTCAAAATTTTATTTCTCTAGAAAATTTTGTCCAAATTTTATTTCTATGGAAAATTTTGTCAAAATTTTAGTTCTTTGGAAAATTTTGTCAATATTTTATTTCTATAGAAAATTTTGTCAAAATTTTATTTCCATAGAAAATTTTGTCAAAATTTTATTTCTAAGGAAAATTTTGTTAAAATTTTATTTCTAAGGAATATTTTGTCAATATTTTATTTCTATAGAAAATTTTGTTAAAATTTAATTTATATAGAAAATTTTATTGCTCTAGAAAATTTTGTCAAAGTTTAATTCTATGGAAAATTTTGTCAAAATTTTAATTCTATGGAAAGTTTTGTCAAATTTTTAATTCTATGGAAAATTTTGTCAAAATTTGTATTTCTATTGAAAATTTTGTAAATTTTTTTGTTTCTATAGAGAATTTTGTCAAAATTTTATTTCTATACAAAATTTTGTCAACATTTTATTTTTATAGAAAATTTTGTCAACATTTTATTTCTATAATAATTTTTTGTCAAAATTGTATTTCTATAGAAAATTTTAATTCTATGGAAAATTTCGTCAAAATTTTATTTCTATAAAAATTTTGTCAAAATTTTTACTTCTATCGAAAGTTTTGTCAAAATTTGTAGTTCCATAGAAAATTTTGTGAAATTTTTTGTTTCTATAGAAAATTTTGTCAAAATTTTATTTCTAAGGAAAATTTTGTTAAAATTGTATTTCTAAGGAATATTTTGTCAATATTTTATTTCTATAGAAAATTTGGTTAAAATTTAATTTATATAGAAAATTTTATTGCTCTAGAAAATTTTGTCAAAACTTTAATTCTATGGAAAATTTTGTCAAAATTTTAATTATATGGAAATTTTTGTCAAATTTTTAATTCTATGGAAAATTTTGTCAAAATTTGTATTTCTATTGAAAATTTTGTGAAATTTTTTGTTTCTATAGAGAATTTTGTCAAAATTTTATTTCTATACAAAATTTTGTCAACATTTTATTTTTATAGAAAATTTTGTCAACATTTTATTTCTATAGCAAATTTCTTTAGCGAATTTTGTCAAAATTTTATTTCAATAGAGAATTTTGTCAAAATTTTATTTCTATAGAAAATTTTGTCAACATTTTATTTTTATAAGGAATTTTGTCAACATTTTATTTTTATAGGGAATTTTGTCAACATTTTATTTCTATAGCAAATCCCTTTAGCGAATTTTGTCAAACTCAATAGAAAATTTTGTCAAATATTATTTCAATAGAAATTTTTTTGTCAAAATTTTATTTCTATAGAAAATTTTGTCAACATATATGTAATATATATGTATAGGTCCTATGAATCATGTTCGTCCGTTTGGCCCTGGATCTATTCTGTGTGATTGTAAAGAACTCCATTTAAAACCCTATTTCCAAGTTATTGTCAATTTATCGAAAGCCATTCTAAACACAATTAGAAAAAACCTAATGTCAATGTGCATTTTTTTTTGTATAAACAAAGATAAATTACAAAAGAAAAGTATACCTATTTCAATATAGTGAAAAACATAAACTAGATAAAATTGAAAGGGCAATTTTGAGATATTACTCTCCCCCCGCTCTGAGCCTCTTGTAAAGTAACCATTGTGAAAATATGATGATGGATGAGAATGAAATTCCATAGGAAGGTAGAAAATAGAGATAGAAGCAGTAAAGTTTTGCGTTAAATGATGATGTTTATCATTTTATTTATGTGACGCCTAAAAGTTCACTCTATCGGTGGGCATAGCATAGACCATCCTATAACTATGCTTTGGTATTTACTGTTGAAACGTAGCTCCCTTAATATTCAGAAGGTTTAGGGATTTTGTTTGCGCCAAGTTTTGTACCTTTTAACAAATTGGAGTCTCTTAAACTAATTTTACAAAGTGGCTATTCATTTTGTATGGACGACGTAGCCGAGAGTACCCTGAAAGATGCTGTATATGTTGCAGAGAGGCAATAAAAAATAAAAATATTTACAATGCAGAATGAAAGACAAATGTCGAGATATAAATTAGATAGCGTGTTGCTTGTTGAACAGGCAGTGATGAAGTTTAAAAAAAATTGGGATATAAAAATATAATAAATATTATTTTAGATTGGGCAAAGGAGAAAACTGGTAAAGAATTTAAGTTTAATACTCATGTTTAGAAATCGGTGTTATGGATATGGGACCCATGAAAATTGGGAAATTTTATATAAAAACAAGTAAGGAAAGTCTAAAGTCGGGCGGGGCCGACTATATTATACCCTGCCCCACTTTGTAGATCTAAATTTTCGATCACATCCGTCCATATCACATCCGTCAACTGTGTTGGGGGCTATATATAAAGGTTTGTCCCAAATACATACATTTAAATATCACTCGATCTGGACAGAATTTGATAGACTTCTACAAAATTTATAGACTCAAAATTTAAGTCTGCTAATGCACTAGGGTTGAACACAATTTTAGTAAAAAAATATGGGAAACATTTAAATCTGAAGCAATTTTAAGGAAACTTCGCAAAAATTTATTTATGATTTATTTATGATTTATCACTCGATATATATGTATTAAAAGTTTAGGAAAATTAGAGTAATTTTTACAACTTTTCGACTAAGAAGTGGCGATTTTACAAGGAAAATAGTGGTATTTTGACCATTTTTGTCGAAATCATAAAAACATATATATAGGAGCTATATCTAAATCAGAACCGATTTCAACCAAATTTGGCACGCATAGCAACAATGCTAATTCTACTCCCTGTGCAAAATTTCAACAAAATCGGAGTTAAAAATTGGCCTCTGTGGTCATGTGAGTGTAAATCGGGCGAAAACTATATATGGGAGCTATATCTAAATCTGAACCGATTTCAACCAAATTTGGCACGCATAACTACAATGTTAATTCTACTCCCTGTGCAAAATTTCAACTAAATCGGAGTTAAAAATTGGCCTCTGTGGTCATATGAGTGTAAATCGGGCGAAAGCTATATATGGGAGCTATATCTAAATCTGAACCGATTTTGCTGATATTTGCAAGTTTTTCGAGACTCATAAAATATTCGGATGTACGGAATTTGAGGAAGATCGGTTGATATACACGCTAATTATGACCAGATCGGTGAAAAATATATAGGGCAGCTATATCTAAATCTGAACCGATTTTTTCCAAAATCAATAGGGATCGTCTTTGAGCCGAAACAGGACCCTATACCAAATTTTAGGACAATCGGACTAAAACTGCGAGCTCTACTTTGCACACAAAAATACATCAACAGACAGACAGACAGACGGACAGACAGACGGACATCGCTAAATCGACTCAGAATTTAATTCTAAGCCGATCCGTATACTAAAAGGTTGGTCTATGATTACTCCTTCTTGGCGTTACATACAAATGCACAAACTTATTATACCCTGTACCACAGTAGTGGTGAAGGGTATAAAAAAATGTTGACAAAATTTTCTAGAGAAATAAAAATTTTGACAACATTTTCTATAGAAACAAAAATTTTGACAACATTTTCTAGAGAAATAAAAATTTTGACAAAATTTCTCTGGAAACAACAATGTTAACAAAATTTTCTATAGAAATAATATTTTGACAAAATTTTCTATAGAAATAAAATTTTGTTAAAATTTTCTAAACAAAAATTAAATTTTGACAAAATTTTCTACAGAAATAACATTCTGTAAAAATTATTTTTAGAAATAAATTTTCACAAAATTTTCTCTTGAAATAAAATTTAGAGAACAATTTCTATTGAAATAAAATTTTGAGAAAATTTTGTATAGAAATAAAATTTTGACAAAATAGAAAAAAAATTTAACATAATTTTCCATAGAAATAAAATTTTGACAAAATTTTCCATAGAAATAAAATTTTGAGATAATGTTCTATCAAAATAAAGTAAAATTGTCTATAGAAATACAAATTTTGACAAAATTTTCTGTAGAAATCAAATGTTGACAAAATTTTCTATAGAAATAAAATTTTGACAAAATTTTTCCATAAAAAATAACATTTTGAGAAAATGTTCTATCAAAATAAAGTAAAATTTTCTACAGAAATTCAAATTTTGACAAAATTTTCTGTAGAAATACAAATTTTGACAACATTTTCTGTAGAAATCAAATGTTGACAAAATTTTCTATAGAAATAAAATCTTGACAAAATTTTCTATAGAAATAAAATAAAATAGAAAAAAAATTTTGACGTAATTTTGTATATAAATAAAATTTTCTCTAAGTTTCTATACAAATAAAATTTTGACAAATTTTTCTATGGAAATAAAATTTTGACAAAATTTTCTATTGAAAGTAATCGTTGACAAAAAATTGTCTATAGAAATAAAATTTTGAATATTTTTTATAGAAATCAAATTTTGATATAAATTTCTATAAAACTAAAATTTTGATTAAATTTTCTAAACAAAAATTAAATTTTGAGAACATTTTCTATATAAATTAGATTCTGAGAAAATTTTTTACAGAAATACCATTTTGAAAAAAATATCTTTAGAAATAAATTGTGACAAAATTGTCTATAGAAATAAAATTTTGACTAAATTTTCAATAGAAATAAAATTTTGACAAAATTTTCAATAGAAATAAAATTTTGACAAAATAGGAAAAAATTTTGACATAATTTTCTATAGAAATAAAATTTTGACTAAATTTTCAATAGAAATAAAATTTTTACAAAATTTTCAATAAAAATAAAATTTTGACAAAATTTTCAATAAAAATAAAACAAAAATTTCTATAGAAAGTAATTGTTGACAAAAAAATTGTCTAAAGAAATAAAATTTTGAAAATGTTTTTTTATAGAAATAAAATTTTGATATAAATTTATATAAAACTAAAATTTTTATAAAATTTTCTTGAAAAAAAATTAAATTTTGAGAACATTTTCTATATAAATTAAATTCAGAGAAAATTTTCAATAGAAATAAAATTTTAACAAAATTTTCAATAGAAATAAAATTTTGACAAAATTGAAAAAAATTTTGACATAATAATAAAATTTTGACAAAATTTTCTATAGAAATAAAATCTTGACAACATTTTCTATAGAAATAAAATTGTGAAAAAAATTTTCTATAAAAATAAAACTTAGAGAAAATGTTTTATCAAAATAAAGTAAAATTTTCTATAGAAATACAAATTTTGACAAAATTTTCTGTAGAAATCAAATGTTGATAAAATTTTCTATAGAAATAAAATCTTGACAAAATTTTCTATAGAAATAAAATTTTGACGAACTATTCTGTAGAAATCAAATGTTGACAAAATTTTCTATAGAAGTAAAATCTTGACAAAATTTTCTATAGAAATAAAATTTTGAAAAAAAAATGTCTATGGAAATAAAATTTTGAAAAAATTTTCAATAAAATTAAATTTTGACAAATTTTTCTGTGGAAGTAAAATTTTGACAAAATTTTCTATAGAAATAAAATGTTGACAAAATTTTCTATAGAAAGTAATCGTTGACAAAAAATTGTCTACAAAAATAAAATTTTGATATAAATTTCTATAAAACTAAAATTTTGATAAATTTTTCTAAACAAAAATTAGATTTTGAGAACATTTTCTATATAAATAAAATTTTGACAAAATTTTCTGTAGAAATAAAATTTTGACTAAATTTTCTATAGAAATAAAATTTTGACAAAATTTTCAATAGAAATAAAATTTTGACAAAATTTTCTATAGAAATAAAATTTCAACAACATTTTCTATAGAAATAAAAGTTTCCATAGAAATAAAATTTTGACAAAATTTTCAATAGAAATAAAATTTTGACAAAATTTTCTATAGATACAAAAATTTTGAAAAAAATGGCTACAGAAACAAAAAATTGTACAAAATGTCCTATAGAAATAAAACAAAGAAGCAAAACTCATTCAAGTAATTTTTAGCCTATTTTTTCATGAATTCAAAGATTCTAAATTTAATTTAATAATTATGTTTTAATTTATTACGTTTTTTTAACATTAATCAATTATTTTGTTAATATATTTTTTCTTTGTATCCTTTGAATAGTTAAATTTGCCAAAGAAAACATCTATATTTCAAATTAAATTTCTTTTCCATTTATTTTTTTGTAGATTTCCAAAACCCTCTATAATTTTCCCAACACCATTGTGGTATTGGTATTTCTGATATATTACCATTAAAGAGCTACTGGTGTTCTAACAATAACGCAAATTTGTAAATTGTTCTCATCATTAGGTATTTTGGTTCAGTGTTGCCAATTTGGTGCTTTTAGCACCAAATTTAGTGCTTTTTGATTTCTAAAAAGCACCAAATTGCCTTTTTGGTGCCTTTTCTAAAAAAGCACCAACTTGGTGCTTTCTGGCATTTTCATTTAGTGCTTTTGGTGCTTTTTTTATTTTGAACAGTATTAAGTTTAATTGATACAAAAATTTTGATTAGACTTTCAAGAGCCGAAGAAACTCAAATTTATTGCCAAATATAGAATTTGATTGTTATGAAGTTGGTATTGATTATTATACCCTCCATCATAGGATGGGGGTATATTAACTTTGTCATTTCGTTTGTAACACATCGAAATATTGCTCTAAGACCCCATAAAGTATATATATTCTGGGTCGTGGTGAAATTCTGAGTCGATCTAAGCATGTCCGTCCGACCGTCCGTCCGTCCGTCCGTCTGTTGAAATCACGCTAACTTCCGAACGAAACAAGCTATCGACTTGAAACTTGGCACGAGTAGTTGTTATCGATGTAGGTCGGATGGTATTGAAAATGGGACATATCGGTCCACTTTTACGTATTGCCCCCATATAAAGGGACCCTCAGATTTGGCTTGTGGAGCCTCTAACAGAAGCATATTTCACCCGACCCGGCTGAAATTTGGTATATGGTGTTGGTATATGGTCTCTAACAATCATGCAAAAATTGGTCCACATCGGTCCATAATTATATATAGCGCCCATATAAACCGATCCTCAGATTTGGGTTACGGAGCCTCAAAGAGAAGCAAATTTCATCCGATCCGGCTGAAATTTGGTACATGGTGTTGGTATATGGTCTCTAACAACCATGCAAAAATTGGTCGACATCGGTCCATAATTATATATAGCCCCCATATAAACCGATCCCCAGATTTGGCTTGCGGAGCCTCAAAGAGAAGAAAATTTCATCCGATCCGGCTGAAATTTGGTACATGATGTTGGTATATGGTCTCTAACAACCATGCAAAACTTGGTCCATATCGGTCCATAATTATATATAGCGCCCATATAAACCGATCCTCAGATTTGGGTTACGGAGCCTCAAAGAGAAGCAAATTTCATCCGATCCGCCTGAAATTTGGTACATGATATTGGTATATGGTCTCTAACAACCATGCAAAAATTGGTCCACATCGGTTCATAATTATATATAGCCTCCATATAAACCGATCCCCAGATTTGGCTTGCGAAGTCTCCTAGAGAAGCAAATTTCATCCAATCCGGTTGTAATTTGGAAAATGGTGTTAGTATATGATCTTTAACAACCGTGCCAGAATTGGTCCATATCGGTCCATAATTATATATAGCCCCCATATAAAACGTTCTCCAGATTTGACCTCCGGAGCCTCTTGGAGGAGCAATATTCATCCGATCCGATTCAAATTAGGAACGTGGTGTTAGTATATGGTCGCTAACAACCATACCAAAATGGTTGCCACTAGAGCCAAAAATAATCTACCAAAATTTTATTTGTATAGAAAATTTTGTCAAAAATTTTATTTCTATAGAAAATTTTGTCAAAATTTTATTTCTAGAGAAAATTTTGTTAACATTTTATTCGGTTCATCATAAAATTTTCATCATTGTCAAAATTTTATTTCTATAGAAAATTTTGTCAAAATTTTATTTCTATAGAAAATTTTGTTCAAATTTTATTCGGTTCATAATCATGGTTGCCACTCGAGCCAAAAATAATCTATCAAGATTTTATTTCTATAGAATATTTTGTCAAAGGTTTATTTCTATAGAAAATTTTGTTAAAATTTTAGTTCTGTAGAAATGTTTGTCAACATTTTCTTTCCATAGAAAATTTTGTCAAAATTTTTATTTCTATAGAAAATTTTGTTAAAATTTTATTTCTGTAGAAAATTTTGTCAAAATTTTATGTCTACTTTGTCAAACTGAATTATATACGTATTGGATCGATCTTTTTTGATTTAATATATACCACGTATGGACTTACATACAATTTAGAAGATGGTGTTAGGAGGTTTTAAGATACCTTGCCATCGGCAAGCGTTACCGCAACTTAAGTAATTCGATTGTGGATGGCAGTGTTTAGATGAAGTTTCTACGCAATCCATGATGGAGGGTACATAAGCTTCGGCCTGGCCGAACTTACGGCCGTATATACGTGTTTTTTAATTAATATTGTTATTTAGGGTATTCTGTAGGAAAGTCCAGCGATGAGTGTCGAATTTTTGAATTTGGTAAAGATGTCATTAAAAACCTTTGTATTAAATTCACAAAAGCACGCACAACTGAAATAAGCAATAGACTCCTTCCATATATTAATATTTTGAAAGTTGAAAAACATCACTGATCAAAATGAATTGGACGAAAGCATTAAAACTGATCAAAGTGTATACTTGAATAGCGGTTCATAATGGTGAGTACTAAGTTCGAGTTTTGCCGCTAAAGTGAAAACTATATCAGTAAAAAAGACATAAAATTATGCATATTTGCTGCAAATTTTATTATAACTTGATGGGGAATAGCCAAAACCAAATTTTCACAAAGTTTGTATTCCTTAAAATGAATTATTAAAGAAGTTGTAATTGTGAAAAAATGACTATTTTAGCAGCTAAACTCGATCTTAATACCCACCTTAACTTCTTAAAATTCAATTCACAAAAGTTCTATAAAACATCTTTGGAAGTTTTTTTTTTAGTAGAGCATTTAATTTTCGATTTTGTGGTGGAAGGTGGTATGTTAGAATTTATAATATATTTTTGGTGCTTTTTGGCCTTGGGGAGTTGGCAACACTGTTTTGGTTTACCATTCGAATGTTTTCTCTCACTCGCTCCCACTCTCACTCCTGGGTTTTTGCAAATTCATACAGGCAACAGAGCACCACCAATTATTGAAATTGATGAGGAACAGAAATTGTTAAAATACAAATACAAATTTGTATTGTAATTGTGTATGGAAGTGTGTGTGTGTGCGTGTTTGTGCGTATACAAGTGTAGTTCTAGTTTACAAGCATATTCGTACAATTTTTCGATAACCTCTTCCCGATGGTAAATGTACAATGGGGCGGTAGAGGAAGATCTTTGGCGCTTTTGTATATATTCGATTTGCCAAAGATTTTTTGTTTTGTTTCTTCTTGCTGAGGTTGAACATGGGAAACATGGGAACGTAGCTAGCATAAAAAGAAGGTTTTACGCATCGTTGGGCAACCAGGAAAATCGGTATTGATCTGAGTTGCATTGAACTGAAGCGAACCTTTGGAAACATTAAATATTGTTTGGGTAATATATCAAAAGCAATCAATTTGTACCCCACTCCCGCCGACACACAATTACCATGCCACCTATGAGTCTGTGCTTTTGCCAAATGGTGATGTTATTGTATATCTGGATATAGGGAGATTCATAGCAGAGAGGTAGGTTCGGGTTTGGTTGGTTAGACATAGTCAAGTCCATACAGTAAAAAAAATGTTTCCTTGGTCTTAAAGATTTTGACCTTCCCTTTTGGTATTGACTCCGTGTCATATAGGATCCTATGTAGCTTTTAATGTAGGTGCTATAAAATTAAATTTCTCTTTATAACGATATATTATAGAGAATGAAAAAGAGTAATCACAAGAGCAGGGCTGTGGAGTCGAGCCAATTTTGTTCGACTTCCACTCCGACTCCAGCATTTTTCATCAGCTCGACTCCGACTCCGGAGTCGACTCCGGGTAATATAACTAAATCTCATTTTAATACCACTAATTTGTAGTTCTATTGTGGGAGTACCGTAAGTTGAACGATATAAAGTATCGTATTTATTTATGTGTGCAAAAAAAGGTCTTAATTTCACATTAGATGCCAATTGAACTCTATATTTCAAATTACGGGCAATGTTTAATAAATAAAATAATGATATAAATATGATGGGTATTATTATATATTAATATTAGAAGATGCCAACAGTATATGTATTTGTGGACCAAAATTTTTGACACTATCTAAAATCCTTTAAATTTGTTGCGAGCTATATAAAGGTTTATATTCCCATATGCATGAATTAGAATCTGAATCGATTTAGGCAAAATTGTATATACTTCTACAAAATCTATGTACTTAAATTTTAAATCTAACGTTATGGAACGTAACACAATTTTAACAAAAAATAGAAATGCAAGGAATGTCTAAAGTCGGGCGGGCAGATTATAATATACCTTGCACAACTTTGTATTTAGATCTACATTTTGATAAAATCTCAAATCAGACTTCTACAAAATATCGGGCAATATTTGGGAAATATTTATAATTGTTTCGACAATTTCGCAAAAATGCATTTATGATTCATTTATTGAAAAATTTGAAAATTTGAGTCATTTCTACAAGTTTTCAACTTAGCAGAGAGTATCAGTGAGCATGCAATTTTGGAAAATTTTTTGTCTAGTAAATAAAATTTTGCAACATTTTATATAGAAATAAAATTTTGCAAAATTTTCTACAGAAACAAAATTTTGACTAAATTTTCTATAGAAATAAAATTTTGGCAAAATTTTCTATAGAAATCAAATTTTGACCAAATATATAGAAATAAAATTTTGAATAAAATTTTTATAGAAATAAAATTTGGCAAAATTTTGTATAGAAATAAAAGTTTGAAAAAATAATCAATAGAAATACAATTAAAAAAAATTGTGTAGCAAACAAAATTTTGCAAAATTTTCTATAGAAATAAAATAAAATAAATAAAATTTTCACAAAATTTTCTATAGAAATAAAAATTTTGACAAAATTTTATATAGAAATAAAATTTTGACTAAATTTTATATAGAAAAAATATTTTTATAGTAACAAAATTTGACAATTTTTTCTTATAAAATAAAATTTTGAAAAAATTATCAATAACAAGTATATACGGCCGTAAGTTCGGCCAGGCCGAAGCTTATGTATCCTCCATCATGGATTGCGTAGAAACTTCATCTAAACACTGCCATCGACAATCGAATTACTTAAGTTGCGGTAACGCTTGCCGATGGAAAGGTATCTTAAACCCTCCTAACACCATCTTCTAAATTGTATGTAAGTTCATAAGTGGTATATATTAAATCAAAAAAGATCGATCGATTTTGACAAAATTTTCTACAGAAATAAAATTTTAACAAAATTTTCTGCAGAAATAAAATTTTCACAAAATTTTCTATAGAAATAAAATTTTCACAAAATTTTCTATAGAAATAAAAATTTTGACAAAATTTTCTATAGAAAGAAAATTTTGACAAAACTTTCTATAGAAATAAAATTTTAACAAAATTTTCTATAGAAATAAACTTTTGACAAAATTTTCTATAGAAATAAAATCTTGGTAGATTATTTTTGGCTCGAGTGGCAACCATGATTATGAAACGAATAAAATTTGAACAAAATTTTTTATAGAAATTATATTTTGACAAAAGTTTCTATAGAAATAAAATTTTGACAATGATGAAAGTTTTATTATGAACCGAATAAAATTTTAACAAAATTTTCTATAGAAATAAAATTTTGGTAGATCATTTTTGGCTCCAGTGGCAACCATGATTATTAGCGACCATATTCTAACACCACGTTCCTAATTTGAACCGGATCGGATGAATTTTGCTCCTCCAAGAGGCTCCGGAGGTCAAATCTGGAGAATGTTTTATATGGGGGCTATATATAATTATGGACCGATATGGACCAATTCTGGCACGGTTGTTAAAGATCATATACCAATACCAAGTACCAAATTTCAGCCGGATCGGATGCAATTTGCTTCTCTTGGAGACTTCGCAAGCCAAATCTGGGGATCGGTTTATATGGGGCTATATATAATTATGAACCGATGTGGAGCAATTTTTGCATGATTGTTAGAGACCATATACCAATATCATGTACCAAATTTCAGGCGGATCGGATGAAATTTGCTTCTCTTTGAGGCTCCGCAACCCAAATCTAGGGATCGGTTTATATGGGCGCAATATATAATTATGGACCGATGCGGATCAATTTTTGCACGGTTGTTAGAGACCATATACCAATACCATGTACCAAATTTCAGCCGGATCGGATGCAAATTGCTCCTCTTTGAGGCTTCGCAAGCCAAATCTGTAGATCGGTTTATATGGGGTCTATATATAATTATGGACCGATGTGGACCAATTTTTGAATGGTTGTTAGAGACCATATACCAACATCATGTACCAAATTTCAGGCGGATCGGATGAAATTTGCTTCTCTTTGAGGCTCCGCAACCCAAATCTGGGGATCGGTTTATATGAGCGCTATATATAATTATGGACCGATGTGGATCAATTTTTGCACGGTAGTTAGAGACCATATACCAATACGATGTACCAAATTTCAGGCGGATCGGATGAAATTTTCTTCTCTTTGAGGCTCCGCAACCCAAATCTGGGGATCGGTTTATATGGGGTCTATATATAATTATGGACCGATGTGGACCAATTTTTGCATGGTTGTTAGAGACCATATACCAACACCATATACCAAATTTCAGCCGGATCGGATGAAATATGCTTCTGTTAGAGGCTCCACAAGCCAAATCTGAGGGTCCCTTTATATGGGGCTATACGTAAAAGTGGACCAATATGGCCCATTTTCAATACCGTCCGACCTACATCGATAACAACTACTTGTGGCAAGTTTCAAGTCGATAGCTTGTTTCGTTCGGAAGTTAGCGTGATTTCAACAGACGGACGGACGGACGGACATGCTTAGATCGACTCAGAATTTCACCACGACCCAGAATATATATACTTTATGGGGTCTTAGAGCAATATTTCGATGTGTTACAAACGGAATGACAAAGTTAATATACCCCCATCCTATGATGGAGGGAATAAAAAATAATTTCGATTGTTCGAAATATTGCAAATAAATTGATATGGGCATTAAAATGGATCGATCCAGCCCATCTGCTAGTCTAACATTTTAGGAAACATAAAAAGATAGCCGTAATTGGAAGTTGATTTTCATTTACAATCATGCTGTACATTGATCGAATGAATAAAGCAATGGAAACTAATTTGCGTAAAAACTTGCTTAGTTACAAAAAATGTGAAGTGAAAAATTTGGTTTAGCCGGAGTCGGAGTCGAGCAAAATTTTTACGACTCTGACTCCCACTCCGACTCCAGCAAAATCTTCAGACTCCGACTCCAAGTCTCCGAAAAAATTTTTTTCTTTAGAATGTTTAGTCAAACTTTTATTTCTGTTGAAAATTTTGTTAAATTTTATTTTTATAGAAAATTTTGTCAAAATCTTATATCTATAGAAAGTTTTGTCAAAAAATTTTAGTGCTCTAGAAAATTTTGTCAAAATTTTAGTGCTCTAGAAAATTTTGTCAAAATTTTATTTCTATAGAAAATTTTGTCAAAATTTTATTTCTATAGAAAAATTTGTCAAAGTGTTACTTCTATAGAATTTACTTCTATATAAAACGTAGTGTCAAAATTTTAGTTCTATAGAAAAATTTGTCAAAATTTTACTTCTATAGAAAATTTTGTCAAAATTTTATTTTTATAGATTTTTTGTTTAAATTTTATTCTGATGAAAATCTTATTTCTATAGAATATTTAGTCCAACTTTTATTTCTGTTGCAAAATTTTGTCAAAATTTTATTTCTCTAGAAAATTTTGTCAAAATTTTATATCTATAGAAAGTTTTGTCAAAACTTTATTTCGGTAGAAAATTTTGTCAAAATTTTATTTCTATAGAACACTTTGTCAAAATTTTTTTCTATAGGAAATTTTGTCAAAATATTATTTCTATAGAAAATTTTGTCAAAATTTTACTTTTTTAGAAAATTTTGTCAAAATTTTATTTCTATAGAAAATTTTGTCAAAATTTTATTTTTATAGAAAATTTTGTCAGCATTTTATATCTATAGAAAGTTTTGTCAAAACTTTATTTCGGTTGAAAATTTTGTCAAAATTTTATTTCTCTAGAACATTTTGTCAACATTTTATTTCTATAAAAAATTTTGTCAAAATTGTATTTCTATAGAAAACTTTGTCAAAATTTTTTTCTATAGAAAATTTTGTCAAAATTTTTTTTCTATAGAAAATTTTGTCAAAATTTTAATTTTTAGAAATTTTTGTCAAAGTTTTATTTCTATAAAACATTTTGTCATAGTTTTATTTCTATAGAAAATTTAGTCAAAATTTTGTTTCTATAGGAAATTTTGTCAAAATTTTATTTTTATAGAAAATTTTGTCAAAATGTTATTTCTATAGAATATTTAGTCAAACTTTTATTTCTGTTGAAAATTTTGTTAAATTTTATTTTTATAGAAAATTTTGTCAAAATTTTATTTCTATAGGAAATTTAGTCAAAATCTTATTTCTATAGAAAGCTTTGTCAAAATTTTTTTCTATAGGAAATTTTGTCAAAATTTTATTTTTATAGAAATTTTTGTCAAAATTTTATTTCTATAGAAAGCTTTGTCAAACTTTTTTTTTTTATTTTATAGAAAATTTTGCAAAATCTTACTTTTCTAGAAAATTTTGTCAAAATTTTATTTCTATAAAACATTTTGTCAAAATTTTATTTCCATAGAAAATTTTGTCAAAATTTTATTTTTATAGAATTTTTGTTTAAATTTTATTGCTGATGAAAATTTTGTCAAGATTTTATCTCTATACAATATTTAGTCAAACTTTTATTTCTATTGAAAATTTTGTTAAATTTTATTTTTATAGAATATTTTGTCAAAATTTTATATCTAAAGAAAGTTTTGTAAAAACTGTATTTCGGTAGAAAATTTTGTCAAAATTTTATTTCTATAGAAAATTTCGTCTAAAATTTATTTTTATTTATCTAGAGAAAATTTATGAAATATCATGAATTCTACCAATCTACCAAACCGTGATTTCAATACTACTGTTGTATTTGTAAGTGGATATAAAACGAAAAAAAAAAACAATAAGTAAAATTGAGGAGTTGACATACAAAGTTCAGTCTAACGGTGCTCTTGACAATAATCTTCCAATGGAAGTTTTGTTAAAATTTAGTGAAAATTATTTTTTCGCTAAAAAAGTACCTTTTGTGTACTTTCTTAAAAATTGTATTTTCCATCCTTGCACATCAATCATATTTCACCACTATTAAATGAAAACACTCTCTCTCTCTTCGCTGTTTTCCATACACAACAAACATAAATAGGCTAAAGTGGTTACAGTCGATGCTACACTCCCACCGATCACTGGGTGGTGGCAGTTATATCAAAATATTTTCTCCCATTACCGGGAGAAAATTTTTTGATATTGTTTTTTTTTTTTTTTTTATTGATCCCGAAATGGTTTTGTGTTTTTCTCCTAACTCACGTTATCATATCCCTCTTAAGCTCTACGTCTCTGTATCCTTCGATATCTGTGGGTGTAGTTTCGTGTCGGCAGACATTCCAACAGCACCAGTGAATCTGTTTGGGTGGCATAAACTTTGGCATGAAAATAATAATGAACGAATATTGTTGCCTCATTTATTGTTCTACTCTCCTAGTGCTTCTTCTTGTTCTAGAGGAAGCAAGCAGGGGAAATTCATGATTGTTTTATACCACAGCACGTTAGCATGCAAACGATACAAATCGAAATTTAATAATATTTTTTTATTTGTTTGGGATTTTCTTTGCTGTCTAGATAAATGAATACCGAATTATGACATTGGGATTGTGCTTTTTGAAAAATAAATGTAAAGATTAGAAAATATTATTCAAGTTTGAATTTTGTAGAATTTTTTATACTCTTCATCACTGTATAGAGCAGAGCATGTATTTGCAAAGATTAAGAACGAGACGAGATAGACCCGTAGGATATGCTCCCAAGCACTTTCTAAATGTTGAGAAATGACCCATTTGCAATA
This sequence comes from Haematobia irritans, assembly GCF_050003625.1. Taxonomy (NCBI): domain Eukaryota; kingdom Metazoa; phylum Arthropoda; class Insecta; order Diptera; family Muscidae; genus Haematobia; species Haematobia irritans. The sequence goes on along the minus strand of NC_134400.1, from coordinate 192,348,425 downwards.
CCATCCCATCTACGTCAATATCCAGCAAAAAAAAAAAGCCTCACCAGAAAAGTAGTGGATCCTGGAGTGATGCTATATTGCCACAGCAGGGATGAATTTAACATGGGCGTGCCGTAGGATGGATGTTCACCATTTCAACGGTCGTTGCACTGGATTTGCAGAATTCACCACGACCCAAAATATATATTGCTTGTGGGGTCTGAGACCAATATTTTGTATACATGGTGGCGATTTTGTTTCTCCCACACCGCAACTCAATAGAATATTAAAGCTATTTGAAGAAAATTTTAGCAAAAATCTACCAAATTTAAAAATTCTTAATTTGAGGCTTAGTATCAAATTTTTGTCGAAATTCCAATACTGGAAACAGAAAATCTCCAATACTGTCCTTTTTATACCCACCACCATAGAATGGTGATGGGGGTATAATAACTTTTGTCATTCCGTTTGTAACACATCGTAATATCGATTTCCGACTGTTATATAAAGTTTATATATTCTTGATCAGGGAGGAATTCTAAGACGATATACGTAAGCATGTCCGTCAGTCCGTCTGTCTGTCTGTTGCAATCACTCTACAGCCTTCAATAATGGCGCTATCGTCCTGAAATTTGGCATTTGGATTCGTGTTTTGTTTGCAGGCAAGTCAAGTTCGAAGATGGGCTATATCGGTCCAAGGTTTGATATAGTCCCCATATAAACCGACCTTCCGATATGGGGTCTTGGGCCTTTAAAAACCGTAGTTTTTATCAAATTTGCCTGAAATTAGAAATCTAAAGGTGTTTTAGGACCATCAAAGAGTGTGCCGAAAATGGTGCCTATCGGTCAATGTTTTGGTATAGCCCCCATATAGACCGATTTCCGGATTTTGCTTCTTGGACGTCTAGAAACTGTATTTTTTTATCCGATTTGCCTGAATTTGAAAATCTAGAGGTATTTTAGGAACAACAAGTATATACGGCCGTAAGTTCGGCCAGGCCGAATCTTATGTACCCTCCACCTTGGATTGCGTAGAAACTTCTACGAAAGTCTGTCATCCACAATCGAATTACTTGGGTTGTGGTATCTTAAAAATTCTTAACATCGTTTTCTAAATTATGAGTTAGTCCATACGTGGTATATATTAGACAAAAAAGTTATGTGAAGTTAAGTCTACGTAGAGAGCCAGAATTGAAATATGGGGGTCGCTTATATGGGGGCTATATACAATTATGAACTTGATATGGACCAATTTTTGTGTGATTGGAAATCGATTTATCTGAGGGATATATATATAACTATAGACCGATATGGACCTAGTTACGCATGGTTGTTAACGACCATATACTAGCACAATGTACCAAATTTAAACTCACTCGGATGAAATTTGCTCCTCCAAGAGGCTCCAAAACCAAATCTCGGGATCGGTTTATATGGGGCTATATATGATTATGGGCTGATATGGACCACTTTTGGCATGGTTGTTAAATATCATATACGATCACCACGTACCAAATTTCTAGCAGATCGGATGAATTTTGCTTCTCCAAAAGGCACCGGAGGCCAAATCTGGGGATCGGTTTATATGGGAGCTATATATAATTATGGGCTGATAATAACCAATTCCTGCATGGTTGTTGGATACCATATACTAACATCACGTACACGTAAATTTCAACCGAATGGGAAGAATTTCGCTCTTCCAAGAGGCTCCGGAGTTCAAATCTGGTGATCGGTTTATATGGGGCCTATATATAATTATGGACCGATATCGACCAATTTTGCATGGAAGTTTGAGGCCATGTATTAACACCACGAACCAAATTTCAACTGAATTAGATGAATTTGGTCTTCCAAGAGGCTCCGGAGGTCAAATCTGGTGATCGTTTTATATGGGGGCTATATATAATTATGGACCGATGTGGACCAATTTTTGCATGGTTGTTAGAGACCATATACTAACACCATGTTCAAAATTTCAACCGGATCGGATGAATTTTGCTTCTCTAAGAGGCTCCACAAGCCAAATCTGGTGATCGTTTTATATGGGGCCTATATATAATTTTGGACCGACATGGACCAATTTTTGCATGGTCATTAGAGAACATATACCAATACCATGTACCAAATTTCAGCCGAATCGGATGAAATTGTCGTTTCTTAGAGGCTCCGCAAGCCAAATCGGGGGATCGGTTTATATGGGTGCTATATATAATTATGGTCCGATGTGGACCAATTTTTGCAGGGTCATTAGAGAACATATACCAATACTATGTACCAAATTTCAGTCGGATCGGATGAAATTTGCTTCTCTTAGAGGCTCCACAAGCCAAATCGGGGGATCGGTTTATATGGGGGCTATATATAATTATGGACCGATGTGGACTAATTTTTGCATGATTATTAGAGACCATATACTAACACCATGTACCAAATTTCAGCCGGATCGGATGAAATTTGCTTCTCTAAGGGGCTCCACAAACCAAATCGGGGGATCGGATAATATGGGGGCTTTATATAATTATGGACCGATGTGGACCAATTTTTGCATGGTTGTTAGAGACCATATACTAACACCATGTACTAAATTTCAGCCGGATCGGATGAAATTTGCTTCTTTTTGAGGATCCGCAAGCCAAATCTGGGGATCGGTCAATATGGGGGCTATATATATTTATGAACCGATGTGAACCAATTTTTGCATGATTGTTAGAGACCATATACTAACACCATGTACCAAATTTCAGCCGGATCGGATGAAATTTGCTTCTCTTAGGGGCCTCGCAAGCCAAATCGGGGGATCGGTTTATATGGGGGCTATATATAATTATGGACCGATGTGGACCAATCTTCGCAAGGTTGTTAGAGACCATATACTAACACCATGTACCAAATTTCAGCCGGATCGGATGAAATTTGCTTCTCTTAGAGGCCTCGCAAGCCCAAGCGGGGGATCAGTTTATATGGGGGCTATATATAATTATGGACCGATGTGGACCCATTTTTGCATGGTTGTTAGAGACCATATACTAACACCATGTACTAAATTTCAGCCGGATCGGATGACATTTGCTTCTCTTAGAGGCCTCGCAAGCCAAATCGGGGGATCAGTTTATATGGGGGCTATATATAATTATGGACCGATGTGGACCAATTTTTGCATGGTTGTTAGAGACCATATATTAGCACCATGTATCAAATTTCAGCCGGATCGGATGAAATTTGCTTCTCTTAGAGGCCTCGCAAGCCAAATTTGGGGTTCCGTTAATATGGGGGCTATACGTAAAAGTGGACCGATATGGCCCATTAGCAATACCATCCGACCTACATCAATAACAACTACTTGTCCCAAGTTTCAAGTCGATAGCTTGTTTCGTTCGGAAGTTAGCGTGATTTCAACAGACGGACGGACGGACATGCTCAGATCGACTCAGAATTTCACCACGACCCACAATATATATACTTTATGGGGTCTTAGAGCAATATTTCGATGTTTTACAAACGGAATAACAAAGTTAATATACCCCCCATCCTATGGTGGAGGGTATAAAAATTAGTGTGTCGAGAATGGGGTATATCGGTCCATGATTTGGTATAGGGCCCATATAGACCGATCTCCCGATTTTAACATACATCCTGGGCGTCTAGAAACTATATTTACAACCCGATTTGCCTGAAATTGGAAATCTTGGGGTATTTTGTGTCGAAAATGGTCCGTATCGGTCCATGTTTTCGTACAGCCCCCATATAGACCGATCTCCAGATTTTATATCTTGGGCTTCTAGAAACTGTATTTACTATCCGATTTGAGGCATTTTATCACCAAAAATAGGTGTGCAGAAAATGGGATGTATCGGTCCATGTTTTGGTATAGCCCCATATGGACCGATCCCCCCGATTTTACTTCTAGGGCGTCTAGATAATGTATTTTCTATCCGATTTGCTTGAAATTGAAAATCTAGAGGTATTTTAAGACCACAAATAGATGTGTCGAAAATGGGGAGTAGCAGTCCAGGTTTTGATATAGCTCCCATATAAACCGATCCCCTGATTTGGGGTCTTAAGCTTCTAGAAACCGTAGTTTTTATTCGATTTGCCTAAAATTGGAAATCTAGATGTATTTTAGGACCATAAATAGGTGTGCAGAAAATGGGATGTATCGGTACATGTTTCGGTGTAGCCCCCATATAGACCGATCTCCCAAATTTACTTCTTGGCATTCTAGAATCCGTAGTTTTTATCCAATTTGCCAGAAATTAAAAATCTAGAGGTATTCTAGGACCATAAAGAGGTGTGTCGAAAATGATCCGTATCGGTCCAAGGTTTGGTATAACCCCCTTATGGACTGATCGCCCGATTTTATTTCTTTGGCTTCTAGAATTCGTAGTTTTTTGAAATTCTAGAGGTATTTGAGGAACATTAAGAGTATTTGGTCCATGTTTTGGTATAGCCCCCATATAGACCAACCTCCCGGATTTATTTCTGGGGCTGCTAGAATCTGTAGTTTTTATCCACTTTGCCTGAAAATGTAAATATACTGGTACTTTAGACCTTCAAAATTTTGTATCGCATTTATTTCTAACGGTCCATTATGTTATCGATCGACCGATTTCACTTCTTGGGGATATAAAGGGTGATACGGTCAAAATTTGATCAAGGGAAATCGTGTGTAAATCGGTGAAATCGTTTATTTAAAAAATCAAATTAAATTTCTTTTTCAAGTTCAATTAGTATAAAATTCAGGAAAAATATTCACTTAGGCTTTCGCTTTTCCAAATCCGAATTGCCGGGCCTCACGCTTGACACCTGCCATCAGATTTTGTATAGCCACCTTGTCCACCTTCTTCGCCGCAGAAAGCCAGTTTGCCTTGAACTGCTGCTCGTCCTTAGCAGTTTTTTTGGTCTTCTTTAGGTTCCACTTGACAATAGCCCAGTATTTCTCAATTGGGCGGAGCTCTGGCGTGTTGGAAGGGTTCTTGTCCTTGGGAACCACCTGCACGTTGTTGGCGGCGTACCACTCAAGGCCTTTTTACCGTAATGGCAAGATGCCAAATCCGGCCAAAACAGTACGGAACAACCATGTTTCTTCAGGAAAGGCAGCAGACGTTTATTCAAACACTCTTTCTTGTAAATTTCTTGCTTGACAGTCCCGGAAGCTTTGAAAATGCTGCTTTTCAAGCCATAGGTACAGATGGCTTGCCAAACCAGATATTTCTTTGCGAACTTTGACAGTTTTATGTGCTTGAAAATATCTGCTACCTTTCCCCTTCATTTTGCCGTATAAAACTCCTGTCCCGGAAGCTGCTTGTAGTCGGCTTTGACGTAGGTTTCGTCGTCCAATACAACGCAGTCAAACTTCGTCAGCATCGTCGTGTTGGGAGCCACCGCGGTGCAGTGGTTAGCATGCCCGCCTTGCATATACAAGGTCGTGGGTTCGATTCCTGCTTCGACCGAACACCAAAAAGTTTTTCAGCGGTGGATTATCCCACCTCAGTAATGCTGGTGACATTTCTGAGGGTTTCAAAAGTTCTCTAAGTGGTTTCACTGCAATGTGGAACGCTGTTCGGACTCGGCTATAAAAAGGAGGTCCCTTGTCATTGAGCTTAACATGGAATCGGGCAGCACTCAGTGATAAGAGAGAAGTTCACCAATGTGGTATCACAATGGACTGAATAGTCTAAGTGAGCCTGATACGTCGAGCTGCCACCTAACCTAACCTAACCATCGTCGTGTACAGCCTCCGGGATCGCGCTTTGTTTATCATCGCGATTTGGAGTCACTACCTTCTTGTAAGTCGATAGGCCGGCTCGTTTTTTGGCTCGATGCACGGTTGTAGACGATACACCCAGCTTATTTGCGGCATCTCGGAGAGAGAGGTTAGGGTTTCGCTTGAAACTACCGGCAACTCTCTTTGTCGTCTCAGCGGCTTCCGGTTTTCGATTTCCCCCCGATCCCCCCTTCCTGGCAGTCGACAAACGTTCCCCAAACACTTTAATTACATTTGTAACGGTAGATTTGGCAACTTTTAGCGATTTTGCCAGCTTTGCGTGCAAGTAGCTGGGATTTTCGCTATGCGCGAGCAAAATGTTGATATGCTGCTCTTCTTGCTTGGACGGCATTTTGACAACTGAAGAGTGAATTCCAAAATCAAAATAGGAGCAACATTCTACACACACACACCTTCAAAATGAGGGGTGTTCAGGTGTTGTTTTTTAAATGGAAAATTGAAAGAAATACGTCAAGTTTATATTGACCAAATTTTGACCGTATCACCCTTTATCAGGAGCACTGATCATGAAAATTGCTTGAAACCAAAAGTAAAATATCCATATTTGACTCCTCGTTATCATTTAAATAATGACGGTAAAAAACTACTGATTTAAGATTTCAAATCAAGGTTTTTTTCATCTTTTACACGATTCTCTAAAATTCAAACAAAATTGGTTCTTATAAATCCAGAATCTGATCTTGTCTTCAAAGGTAGAATCTTTGAATTTATCTTCGGGAAGTATACTGGTTGAATTGATATGCTTGGGAGAATATCTGTTAATATATCAGCACCGACGAAGAGTTTTCAAAAAAACTATTGTATTCGATTCATGGTGGTGGGTATTTAAGATTCGGCCCGGCCGAACTAATTACTGTATATATTTGTTAGTTTTCACTATTGGGCTATATTTCATTGAGGCCTTATTTCCTGGATTCTTTATTATTTGTCAAATTTATTGATGTTTTAAATGTTTATTGAAATTTTAATGTTAGCATATAGTTTTGTAAATTAAATTTAAACAAGTATATACGGCCGTAAGTTCGGCCAGGCCGAATCTTATGTACCCTCCACCATGGATTGCGTAGGAACTTCTACTAAAGGCTGTCATCCACAATCGAATTACTTGGGTTGCGATAACACTTGCCGATGGCAAGGTATCGTAAAACTTTTTAACACTGTCTTCTAAATTGTAAGTTAGCCCATACGGGGTATATATTAAACAAAAAAAGGCTGATTAAATACGTATATAATCTAGTTTGACAAAATTTTCTATAGAAATAAAATTTTGACAAAATTTTCTATAGAAATAAAAATTTGACATAATTTTCTATAGAAATAAAAACTTGACAAAATTTTCTATAGAAATAAAATGTTGACAAAATTTTCTATGGAAGTAAAATGTTGACAAAATTTTCTATAGCAATACAATTTTGACAAAAATTTCTATAGAAATAAAATGTTGACAAAATTTTGTATAGAAATGAAATTTTGACAAAATTTTGTATAGAAATAAAATGTTGACAAAATTTTCTACAGAAATAAATTTTTTACAAAATTTTCTATAGAAATAAAATTTTGACAAACATTTCTATAGAAATAAACTTTTGACAAAACTTTCTATAGAAATGAAATTTTAACAAAACTTTCTATAGTAATACAATTTGACAAAATTTTCTATGGAAATAAAGTTTTGGTAGATTACAAAATTTTCTATAGAAATAAAATTTTGACAAAATTTTCTATGGAAATAAAATTTTGACAAACATTTGTATAGAAATAAACTTTTGACAAAACTTTCTATAGAAATGAAATTTTGACAAAACTTTCTATAGTAATAAAATTTGACAAAATTTTCTATGGAAATAAAGTTTTGGTAGATTATTTTTGGCGATATGGACCAATTTTTGTGTAATAAGTCATCGGCCATATATAACTAAAGACCGATATGGACCAATTTGTACATGGCTGTTAGAGGCCATATATTGACAAAATGTACCAAATTTCAACCGTATCGGATGACTTTTGCTCCTTCAAGAGGTTCCGGACGTCAAATCTGGGGACGGTTTATATGGGAACTATATATAATTATGGACCGATATGGACCAATTTTTGCATGGTTGTTGGAGACCATATACTAACACCATGTACCAAATTTCAACCGGATCGGATGAATTTTGCTCCTCCAAGAGGCTCCGGTGGTCAAATCTGGGGATCGGTTTATATGGGAGCTATATATAATTATGGACCAATATGGACCAATTTTTGCATGGTTGTTAGAGGCCGTATACTAACATCAGGTACCAAATTTCAACTGGATCGGATGAATTTTGCCCCTCCAAAAGTCTCCGGAGGTAAAATCTAGGGATCGGTTTATATGGGGGTTATATATAATTATGGACCGATATGGACCAATTTTTGCATGGTTGTTAGAGACCATATACTAACATCAGGTAGCAAATTTCAATCGGATCGGATGAATTTTGCCCCTCCAAGAGGCTCCGGAGGTCAAATCTGGGGATCGGTTTGTATGGGGGCTATATATAATTATGGACCGATATGGACCAATTTTTGCATGGTTGTTAGAGACCGTATACTAAGACCACGTACCAAATTTCAACAGGATCGGATGAATTTTGCTGCTCCGGGAGGCTCCCCAAACCAAATTTGGGGATCGGTTTATATGGGGGCTATACGTAAACGTGGTCCGATATGGCCCATTTTCAATACCATCCGACCTACATTAATAACAACTACTTGTGCCAAGTTTCAAGTCGATAGCTTGTTTCGTTCGGAAGTTAGCGTGATTTCCACAGACGGACGGACAGCCGGACGACGGACGGACGGACGGACATGCTTAGATCGACTCAGAATTTCACCACGACCCAGAATATATATACTTTATGGGGTCTTAGAGCAATATTTCGATGTGTTACAAACGGAATGACAAAGTTAATATACCCCCATCCTATGGTGGAGGGTATAAAAAAATTTGACGTCCATGTGACTATTGATTTGCATTGGTCTATATTCTTTTTGCAATTCAGTCTTTCTGTCTCTCTCTCTCTCTTTCAATTCTCTTTCTTTATAATTAAGTTAATTGAAATGCTCACTGCCATTTTTATTGTTTTTCTTCGTTTTAGGTCTCTTTGCTGTTTTTATATTGTTTTTATTTTGGGGAGAAACTGGCCACCAAGATATGCCTCCATCTAGGCTTGTTTCCCGTAAAGTGTCCTTAATATTTATTGGAAAAGTTTTTTTTTATTACAATTTAATTGAAGTACAATTCCAGATGTTGTTGAGATTCATGAGATACTTTTGTATGGAATTTAAATGGTTAGCTATATTTCGGTCTGGGAATTTTGAATTTGAGAAATATATATTTCGTTTCGTTAAACCTATCATTGATAATAATGGAAAGTCGATGACTTTCTTGAAAATGTGCCCGAAAAAAATATTTATTTTATGCTCATTTTTCTATGGTGCTGGGTATAAAAGTTAAATATAGTGCTATACTTAGTTGCATTACATATGAGCCACCCTTTATATTTTACTTAAGACAAAAACTTTTGCCGTCAGCTCTCTAACTTCATGTGAAGTCCTTGTGTTTTTTTTTTTTTTGCAATAAAAAACGTAATTTGTTTGTTATAGCCTTCGACTAGCTATTGATTTACAGTCTACCATTTCACTCAAAGTTTATAGAAACAAATTCTTTATCTCCATATCTGACCATAATAATTGTCATTGTATTGTTTGCCTCTTGAATACTCTACCGTCATCATTTATTTTATCCTAGTGTTTCAGTGCCATTATTGTTTGTTTGAATTTCCGTTTCCGCTCTATTCGGGGTAATAAATAGCCTTCCTTTTAATGCTTCTCTTGTGCATTGTGTCTGTGCCTTCTAAAGAGTTTCGTTCACGGTTGCCACTCATGCCAAAAATAATCTACTAAAATTTTAAGAATAATTTACAAAACTTAAAAAAATCAAAATTTTATTTTTATAGAAAATGTTTGTAAAAATTTTATTTCTATAGAAAATTTTGTCAAAATTTCATTTCTATAGCATTTTTTTTTATCAAAATTTTATTTCTGTAGAAAATTCTGTCAACATTTTATTTCTGTCGAATATTCTGTCAAGATTTTATTTCTATGGAAAAGTTTGTCAATGTTTTATCTTTATAGAAAATTTTGTCAAAAATTTTTTCTACAGAAATATTGTCAAAATTTTATTTCTACAGAAATGTTGTCAAAATTTTATTTCTATGGAGGAAAAGTTTGTCAATGTTTTATTTTTATAGAAAATTTTGTCAAAATTTTAATTTCTATAAAAAATTTTATCAAAATGTTATTTCTATAGAAAATTTTGTCAAAATTTTATTTCTATAGAATATTTTGTCAAAATTTTATCTCTATAGAAAAATTTGTCAAAATTTTCTTTCTACAGAAATTTTTATCAAAATTTTATTTCTACAGAAATTTTTAGCAAAATTTTATTTCTATAGAAAATTTTATCAAAATTTTATTTCTATAGAAAATTTTGTCAAAATTTTATTTCTATGGAAAATTGTGTCAAAATTTTATTTCTATACAAAATTTTGCAAAATTTTATTTGTACAGAAATTTTGTCAAACTGTTATTTCTATAGAAAATTTTGCCAAAATTTTATTTCTATAGAAAATTTTTACCAAAATGTTATTTCTATAGAAAATTTTTACCAAAATGTTATCTCTATAGAAAATTTTGTCAAAATTTTATTTCTATAAAAAATTTTGTCAAAATTTTATTTCTATACAAGATTTTGTCAAAATTTTATTTCTATTCAAAATTTTGCAAAATTTTATTTCTATACAAAATTTTGCAAAATTTTATTTGTACAGCAATTTTGTCAAAATGTTATTTCTATAGAAAATTTTGTCAACATTTTATTTCTATAGAATTTTTTTTCAAAATTTTATTTCTGTGAAATATTCTGTCAAAATTTTATTTCTATTGAAAAGTTTGTCAATGTTTTATCTTTATAGAAAATTTTGTCAAAATTTTATTTCTTTAGAAAATTTTGTAAAAATTTTATTTCTATAGAAAAGTTTGCAAAATTTTATTAATATAGAAAAATTTGTCAATATTTTCTTTTTATAGAAAATTTTATCAAAATTTTATTTCTATAGAAAATTTTGTCAACATTTTATTTCTATAGAAAATTTTGTCCAAATGTTATTCCTATAGAGAATTTTGTCAAAATTTCATTTCTATGGAAAATTTTGTCATAATTTTATTTCTATGGAAAATTTTGTCAAAATTTCATTTCTATAGAAAATTTTTTCAATATTTTATTTCTATGGAAAATTTTGTCAACATTTTATTTCTATAGAAAATTTTGTCAACATTTTATTTCTATAGAAATTTTTTTTCAAAATTTTATTTCTGTGGAAAATTCTGTCAAAATTTTATTTCTATAGAAAATTTTGTCAAAATTTTATTTCTATAGAAAAGTTTGTCAAAATTGTATTTCTATAGAAAATTTTGTCAAAATTTTATTTTTATAAAAAATTTTGTCAAAATTTTATTTCTATAGAAAATTTTGTGAAAATTTTATTTTATGGAAAAATTTGTCAATGTTTTATTTTTATACCCTGCGCCACACTGTGGAGCAGGGTATTATAAGTTAGTGCATATGTTTGTTACACCCAGAAGGAGACGAGATAGACACATGGTGTCTTTGGCAATAATGCTCAGGGTGGGTCCCTGAGTCGATATAACCATGTCCGTTTGTCCGTCCGTCTGTGAACACATTTTTGTGAACAAAGTCTAGGTCGCAATTTAAGTCCAATCGAAAATTTTGTCAAAATTTTATTTCTATAGAAAATTTGGTCAAAATCTTATCTCTATAGAAAATTTTGTCAAAATTTTATTTCTATAGAAAATTTTGTCAAAATTTTCTTTCTACAGAAAATTTTATCAAAATTTTATTTCTATAGAAAATTTTATCAAAATTTAATTTCTATAGAAAATTTTGTCAAAATTTTATTTCTATAGACAATTTTGTCAAAATTTTATTTCAATAGAAAATTTTGCAAAATTTTATCTCTATAGAAAATTTTGTCAAAATTTTCTTCCTATAGAAAATTTTATCAAAATTTTATTTCTATAGAAAATTTTATCAAAATTTTATTTCTATAAAAAATTTTGTCAAAATTTTATTTATATAGAAAGTTTTGTCAAAATTTTCTTTCTATAGAAAATTTTATCAAAATTTTATTTCTATAGAAAATTTTGTCAAAATTTTATTTCTATAGAAAATTTTGTCAACATTTTATTTCTATGGAAAAATTTGTCAATGTTTTATTTTTATAGGAGAGGTAATTTTGCAAGTCTACTAAAACATCAAGAATTCTACCAATCTACCATTTTTGGTAGAATTTTACCAACTGTGGCAACTGTGGTTTCGTTTTTCACATCCGCGCGTTTTCGTTTATTCATGAGATCTACGAGACAAGTAGACGTTTTGGCTGGTAGCTTTTACTTGTTAAAGCTATTTCATATTATCTCAGAAGTATTTCTATATCTGTATAGCCTTGACTTCCTGCTAGTCTGTGTGTGTGTCGGTGTGAGTTTGCCTTCGCTTCCTGTATTTATTTGTGTTTTCTCTTTATCATTGTTATTTTATAATTTCCATAGATATATAGTTCCCTCCCTCATTCTCCTAAAAAAGAAAGGAATATTCATTGTTTTTTCTGGTTTCTTCTTTTTTTCATGGCTGTGGCGCAAAATTAATGTGAGCGTATTATATCGTACAATAAAAAGGAAATACGAAAAAAACGCTACTTTATTTGGTAATAGGGGCTATGATATTATATCCACTCCATATATATTCCCTGGTTTTTTAAAGATGCACCTTTAATTCCATTCTTGTTAATCTTGTTACGTATGTTTTCCGTAATCTTGTTGAGGTAGCATGGTTTGTGGAAACCCAAAATCCTGGGTTCTAGTGAGCTCAGGAAAAAAAACCTTATATACATTTCTTTAATACTAGCTAGACAGTTGTGAACAAAACAATAGCATAACTTGGATGGATATACATGAAAATATAGCTATCAGAATTTCCATCATTTACTAACTCTTAAAAGTGCTTTAAAATTTAAATTTATCATATTCGATTTACATTTATTTATTAACTGCCTTAATTTTTTGGCCAGTTGACTGTTTGGGATATCTGGGTCAAACTTCATGTTAAATTTTTTTCTTTTGGAAAATTAAATTTTAGTTTTTTTTTTAAATTTTTGGCAAAATTTTATTTCTATAGACAAATTTGTTAAATTTTTATTTCTATAGAAAATTTTATTATTTCTATTGAAAATTTTGTCAAAATTTTATTTCTATAGAAAATTTTGTAACAATTTCATTTCAATGGAAAATGTTGTCAAAATTTTATTTCTATAGAAAATTTTGTCGAAATTTTATTGCTATGAAAAATTTTTCTGTCAAAATTTTATTTCTATACAAAATTTAGTCAAAATTTTATTGCTATGAAAAATTATTCTGTCGAAATTTTATTACTATGGGAAATTTAGTCAAAATTTTATTTCTATGATTTTTTTTTTAATTTTAGTTGTATAGAAAATTTTTTCAAAATTTTTTATTTATGGAAAATTTTTGCAATATTTTATTTCTATAAAAAATATTGTCAAAAATTTATTTTTATATAGAAACTTTTGTCACAATTGTATTTCTATAGAAAATGTTGTAAAAATTTTATTTCTATAGAAAATTTTGTCAAAATTTTATTTCTATAGACAATTTTGTCAAAATTTTATTTCTAAACAAAATTTTATCAAATTTTAATTTTTATAGAACATTTTGTCAAAATTTTATTTTTATATTAAATTTTGTCGAAATTTTATTTCTATAGAAAATTTTGTCAATATTTTATTTCTATGAAAATTTTTTCTGTCAAAATTTTATTTCTATAGAAAATTTAGTCAAAATTTTATTTCTATGAAAAATTTTTTCAAAATTTGGTTTCTATAGAAAATTTTGTCAAAATTTTTATATATATGGAAAATTTTTTCAATATTTTATTTCCATAAAAAATGTCGTCAAAATTATATTTCTATAAAAAATGTTGTCAAAATTTTATTTCTAAAAAAATTTTATCAAATTTTAATTTTTATAGAACATTTTGTCAAAATTTTACTTTTATATTAAATTTGTTCTTTTATCTTTTATTTGTCAAAATTTTATTTCAATGAAAATTTTTTCTGCCAAAATTTTTTTGTCAAAATTTTATTTCTATTAAATTTTTTTTCAAAATTTTGTTTCTATAGAAAATTTTTTCAAAAATTTTATATCTATGGAAAAATTATTCAATATTTTATTTCTATAGCAAATGTTGTCAAAATTTTATTTCTATAAAAAATATTGTCAAAATTTTATTTTTATATAGAAAATTTTGTCAAAATATATAGAAAATTCTGTCATAATTTTATTTCTAAATAAATTTTTCTAAAATTTTAATTGTTATGGAACATTTTGTCAAAATTTTATTTTTATATTGAATTTTGTCGCAATTTTATTTCTATTGAAAATTTCTTCGAAATTTTATTTCTATAGAAAATTCTGTCAAAATTTTATTTCTATGAAAATTTTTTCTGTCAAAATTTTATTTCTATAGAAAATTTAGTCAAAATTTTATTTCTATGAAAATTTTTTTCAACATTTGGTTTTTATAGCAAATTTTTTCAAAATTTTATATTTATGGAAAATTTTTTTCAATATTTTATTTCCATAAAAAATGTCGTCAAAATTATATTTCTATAAAAAATTTTGTCAAAATTTTATTTTTTAAAAAAATGTTATCAAATTTTAATTTTTATAGAAAATTTTGTCAAGATTTTACTTTTATATTAAATTTTTTCGAAATTTTATTTCTTTAGAAAAGTTTGTTGAAATTTTATTTCTTTTATTTTTTATTTGTCAGAATTTTATTTCAATGAAAATTTTTTCTGCCAAAATTTTTTTGTCAAAAATTTTTTGTCAAAATTTTATTTCTATTAATTTTTTTTTCAAAATTTTGTTTCTATAGAAAATTTTTTCAAAAATTTTATATTTATGGAAAAATTATTCAATATTTTATTTCTATAGCAAATGTTGTCAAAATTTTATTTCTATAAAAAATATTGTCAAAATTTTATTTTTATATAGAAAATTTTGTTAAAATTTTATTGCTGTAGAAAATTCTGTCATAATTTTATTTCTAAACAAATTTTTCTAAAATTTTAATTGTTATAGAACATTTTGTCAAAATTTTATTTTTATATTGAATTTTGTCGCAATTTTATTTCTACAGAAAATTTCTTCGAAATTTTATTTCTATAGAAAATTTTGTCAAAATTGTATTTCTATGAAAATTTTTTCTGTCAAAATTTTATTTCTATAGAAAATTTAGTCAAAATTTTATTTCTATGAAAATTTTTTTCAAAATTTGGTTTCTATAGCAAATTTTTTCAAAATTTTATATTTATGGAAAATTTTTTCAATATTTTATTTCCATAGAAAATGTTGTCAAAATTATATTTCTATAAAAAATTTCTGATTATTAATTTTGTTCGACTTGAGCTCATAGAAACAATCGATTATTGATTTGTTTTAATATTTATTTCCAATATTTCGGTTAGTGCCACTAACCATCTTCTGGGATTTTGTATATGAGTTCGTGTGATGCTTTTCGTTCTGCAAGTCACAGTACATTCACCGTACAGAACGAAAAGCATCACACGAACTCACATACAAAATCCCAGAAGATTGTGTTAGTGGCACTAACCGAAATATTGGAAATAAATATTAAAACAAATCAATAATCGATTGTTTCTATGACCTCAAGCCGAACAAAATTAATAATCAGAATAAACATAAAATAGGTCAACAACACTCAAAAATATTTTTATAAAAAATTTTGTCAAAATTTTATTTCTAAACAAAAATTTATCAAATTTTAATTTTTATAGAACATTTTGTCAAAATTTTACTTTTGTATTAAATTTTGTCGAAATTTTATTTCTATAGCAAATTTCGTCAAAATTTTATTTCTATAGAAGATTTTGTCAAAATTTTATTTCTATGAAAATTTTTTTCAAAATTTTGTTTCTATAGAAAATTTTGCCAAAATTTTATTTCTATGAAAATTTTTTTCAAAATTTTGTTTCTATAGAAATTTTTGTCAAAATTTTATATTTATGGAAAATTTATTCAATATTTTATTTCTATAGCAAATGTTGTCAAAATTTTATTTCTATAAAACATATTGTCAAAATTTTATTTCTAAACAAAATTTTATCAAATTTTAATTTCTATAGAAAATTTTGTCAAAATTTTATTATACCCTGCACCACACTGTGGAACAGGGTATTATAAGTTAGTGCATATGTTTGCAACACCCAGAAGGAGACGAGATAGACACATGGTGTCTTTGGCAATAACGCTCAGGGTGGGTCCTTGAGTCGATCAAGCCATGTCCATCTGTCTGTGCACACATTTTTGGGATCAAAGTCTAGGTCGCAGTTTAAGTCGAATCGCCATCAAATTTGGTACAAGTTCCTGTTTTGGGTCAGAATAGAACCCTATTGATTTTGATTGAAATCGGTGCAGATTTAGATATAGCTCCCATATATATCTTTCCACTTTTACGTATAGCGCCCATATAAACGGACCCCCAAATTTGCTTTGCCGATCCTCTAAGAGAAGCAAATTTCATCCGATCCGGCTGAAATTTGGTGCATGGTGTTGTTATATGGTCTCTAAAAACTATGCAAAAATTGGTCCATATCGGTCAATAATTATATGTAGCCCCCATATAAACGGACCCCCAAATTTGGTTTGCCGATCCTCTAAGAGAAGCAAATTTCATTCGATCCGGCTGAAATTTAGTACATGGTGTTGGTATATGGTATCTAATAACTATGCAAAAATTGGTCCACATCGGTCAATAATTATGTATAGCCCCCATATAAACCGGTCCCCCGATTTGGCTTGCGGAGCCTCTAAGAGAAGAAAATTTCATCCGATCCGGGTGAAAATTGGTACATGGTGTTAGTATATGGTCTCTAATGACCATGCAAAAATTGATCCACATCGGTCCATAATTATATACAGTCCCCATATAAACCGATCACCAGATTTGACCACCGGAGCCTCTTGGAAGACCAAAATTCATCTGATTCAGTTTAAATTTGTTACGTGGCGTTAATATATGGCCTAAAACACCAATGCAAAAATTGGTCGAAATCGGTCCATAATTATATGTAGCCCCCATATAAACCGATCCCTAGATTTGACCTCCGGAGCCCCTTGGAAGGCAAAATTCATCCGATTCGGTTGAAATTTGGTACGTGATGTTAGTATATGGTATCCAACAACCATGCAGGAATTGGTTCATATCAGTCCACAATTATATATAACCCCCATATAAACCGATCCCCAGATTTATATATACCACTTGTGGGCTAACTAACAATTTATAAAACGATGTTAAGAAGTTCTAAGATACCAAAACCCAATTTATTTGACTGTGGATGACAGTCTTTCGTAGAAGTTTCTACGCAATCCATGGTGGAGGGTACATAAGATTCGGCCTGGCCGAACTTACGGCCGTATACTTGTTTTGTTTCAAATAGGTTAAAAACAGGGTACACACAAAGAAAATTTCATTTAAAGTCAGCCAACGAGAAATTGTCATTGATATAACGAAACATTTTCATTAATACAATGAAAATATTCGTTAATAGTACGAAACGTTACGTTTACTAACAGAAAATTGGTTATAATAACGAAAAATTTCGTTGTATTAACGAATTTGTTTCATTGGCTGACTTTTAACGACACATTTCGTTAATATAACGAAACTTTTTCTATTAGTGTAAGAATTCATAAAATGGTATAAAATATTTAAATTTTGTCGAAAAAAATGCTATATCCAATCTGAAAAAAATTGTTAATTTTTGAAAATATTTGAGGTTAAACGTTTCCGAGAAGCGTTAGAATCCATTAAAAATTATAAAAATTATTTATTTGATAAAATATCACAGAATTTTTATACCCTGCGTCACACTGTGGAACAGGGTATTATAAGTTAGTGCATATGTTTGTAACACCCAGAAGGAGACGAGATAGACACATGGTGTCTTTGGCAATAATGCTCAGGGTGGATCCCTGAGTCGATATAACCATGTCCGTCTGTCCGTCTGTCCGTCCGTCCGTCTGTCTGTGAACACATTTTTATGATCAAAGTTTAGGGCGCAATTTAAGCCCAATCGCCTTCAAATTTAGCACATGTTCCTAATTTGGGTCAGAATAGAACCCTATTGTTTTTGAAAGAAATCGTTTCAGATTTAGATATAGCTCCCATATATATCTTTCGCCCGATATGCACTAATATGGACCCAGCAGCCAGAGTTTTGTACAGATTTGCTTGAAATTTTGTACAAACATAACACTTAGTGGTATAGTCAAGTGTGCAAAATTTTATTGAAATCGGTTCAGATATAGCTCCCATACATATCTTTCGCCCGATATGGACTAATATGGTCCTAAAAGCCAGATTTTTGGCCGAATTTGGTTGAAATTTTGCACTAGGAGTAGAATTAGTAGTATAGTCAAGTGTGCAAAATTTAATTGGAATCGGTTCAGAGTTAGATATAGCTCCCATATATATCTTTCGCCCGATATGGACTACTATGGTCCTAAAAGCCAGAGTTTTGGCCCAATTTGATTGAAATTTTGCACAAGGAGTAGATTTAGCATTGTAGCTATGCGTGCCAAATTTGGCTGAAATCGATTCAGATTTAGATATAGCTCCCATATATATCATTCGCCCGATATGCTCTTATATGGATCCAGAAGCCAGATTTTTATCCCGATTAGCTTGAAATTTTGCACAAGGAGTACAATTGGTAGTGTAGTCATGTGCACCAAATTTGATTGAAATCGGTTCAGATTTATATATAGCTTCCATATATATTTTTCGCCCGATATGGACCAGAAGCCAGAGTTTTGGCCCAATTGGGTTAAAATTTTGCACTAGGAGTACAATTAGTAATATAGTCATGTGTACAAAATTTGATTGAAATCGATTCAGATTTAGATATAGCTCCCATATGTATGTTTTTCTGATTTCGACAAAAATGTTCAAAATACCAACATTTTCCTTGTAAAATCGCCACTGCTTAGTCGAAAAGTTGTAAAAATGACTCTAATTTTCCTAAACTTCTAATACCTATATATCGAAGTTTCCTTAAAATTGCTTCAGATTTAAATGTTTCCTATATTTTTTTACTAAAATTGTGTTCCACCCTAGTGCATTAGCCAATTTAAATTTTGAGTCTATAGATTTTGTAGAAGTCTATCAAATTCTGTCCAAATCGAGTGATATTTAAATGTATGTATTTGGGACACATCTTTATATATAGCACCCAACACATTTGACGGATGTGATATGGTATCGAAAATTTAGATCTACAAAGTGGTGCAGGGTATAATATAGTCGGCCCCGCCCGACTTTAGACTTTCCTTACTTGTTTAATTTAGATCCAAAACATTGAATTCGGATCAATCGGCTGTTGAAATGAGGACTTCCAAGCCCATGTTAAATTCATCGCTTCTGCGTCAATTTTGCACCACTTCCGGATCCAAAAAGAACATTTTCATTACTATTTTGGCAACGCTTTTTTTTGCTGGGAAGTGGTGCAGGGTATAATATAGTCGGTCCCGCCCGACTTTAGACTTTCCTTATTTGTTTTTATATTAAATTTTGTCGAAATTTTATTTCTATAGAAAATTTCGACGAAATTTTATTTCTATAGAAAGTTTCGTCGAAATTTTATTTCTATAGAAAATTTTGTCGAAATTTTATTTCTATAGAAATATTTTTCAAAATATTATATCTATAGAAAATTTTGGCAAAATTGTATTGCTATAGAAAATTTTGTCAACATTTTATTTCTATAGAAAATTTTGTCAAAATATTATTTCTGCTCATATGTGAGTCTTGAATTTGCTGCTATACTTTTGTGTGCTGTATGTAAACAGGACCTCTATATTTTTAATTCCAAGCAAATCGTATTAAAAATTTGGTGTCTAGCAGCCCAAAAAGTCAAATCGGAAAATGGGTCTACATTCTATATGTTATGGTCTACAGGTTTATATATGCTGCTATACTTTTGTCCACTTATGTAAGCAGTACCTTCATGCATATTTATATCCATGAAAATCCAATTATAATTTCTTTTAGTACATAATGTTACCGTGTAAAAAAGAAATAACGCATATTTTTTTTCAAAAAAAAAAGACACTCGCATTTTAGCACGTACAAATACATGTAACATACATACAAACATATTCTTTGTGCTTGAACATATTTGCATTGAGATACAGAGAAATACATGGCCATATAAAGGGTGATTTGTTAAGAGCTTGATAACTTTTTAAAAAAAAAAAACGCATAAAATTTGCAAAATCTCATCGGTTCTTTATTTGAAACGTTAGATTGGTCCATGACATTTACTTTTTGAAGATAATTTCATTTAAATGTTGACCGCGGCTGCGTCTTAGGTGGTCCATTCGGAAAGTCCAATTTTGGGCAACTTTTTCGAGCATTTCGGCCGGAATAGCCCGAATTTCTTCGGAAATGTTGTCTTCCAAAGCTGGAATAGTTGCTGGCTTATTTCTGTAGACTTTAGACTTGACGTAGCCCCACAAAAAATAGTCTAAAGGCGTCAAATCGCATGATCTTGGTGGCCAACTTACCGGTCCATTTCTTGAGATGAATTGTTCTCCGAAGTTTTCCCTCAAAATGGCCATAGAATCGCGAGCTATGTGGCATGTAGCGCCATCTTGTTGAAACCACATGTCAACCAAGTTCAGTTCTTCCATTTTTGGCAACAAAAAGTTTGTTAGCATCGAACGATAGCGATCGCCATTCACCGTAACGTTGCGTCCAACAGCATCTTTGAAAAAATACGGTCCAATGATTCCACCAGCGTACAAACCACACCAAACAGTGCATTTTTCGGGATGCATGGGCAGTTCTTGAACGGCTTCTGGTTGCTCTTCACTCCAAATGCGGCAATTTTGCTTATTTACGTAGCCATTCAACCAGAAATGAGCCTCATCGCTGAACAAAATTTGTCGATAAAAAAGCGGATTTTCTGCCAACTTTTCTAGGGCCCATTCACTGAAAATTCGACGTTGTGGCAGATCGTTCGTCTATTCATGATGAAATGTCAAAGCATACTGAGCATCTTTCTCTTTGACACCATGTCTGAAATCCCACGTGATCTGTCAAATACTAATGCATGAAAATCCTAACCTCAAAAGAATCACCCTTTATATACAGATATACTATATATACATACATATGTATGTATATACTCAGGTAGTAGAAGTGGGTGAATACATTTCAGGCAAGAGCAATTAGTTAAACTCAGCTGAAATCTCGTACAAAACACTTGGACGTCCTCATAGTTCTTCATCCTCGTTATACCAAACTCCATACGGAGGTGAGCAAGTGTATGTAAGTGGAACTCAATTTGCCACACCATTCTAGCAGGACAGCTTTAAATTACACATAGCCACACACACACATACATGTGCCACATACAAACATTTGAATATACGGCCCATAACAGGCCGACATTCTGTGGCAAAAACACAAAGCAAAATTAACACCAAAGGCAAGTTATTCCCACTCTCTCTCTCTACTCTACCACTCCCACTCTCTACACTCTGTGACATTGGCGACTCACTCACTACTCCTTATCACAATGATATAGACATGTGTTAGTGTATGTTGTACAACATAAAAGGTGACAAATGGAATAATATGTCAACTGTTCATTTATAGATGTGTGTGTGTGAGTGAGTGCAAGAGAATTGATCTGTTTATGCTTATATGTATACATGTGTGTGTGTGTGTGTGTTTGTGGCTTTATTTATATGCAAAAGTTGGTCGTACATGGCAAAGTGGTTTAAAACAAAAGGTAAAACTCAAACTTAACTCAATCATAATTAAATTAATGCGTTAAAGGCGTCAAAGAAAACTTAATCACCCGTACACAACCACTTACCTATACATATTCATGTAAAATTATATACACGCAATGCCCACTCCCTTTGTATAAACACACACATACCCATGGATTATATGAATTTTGAATAGAGAAATAAAGGAAGAAAAATGTATTTCGAAAGGCCCTCATTTGTATTTGTAAACAAATAAAATTTATAAAAACCTTAAGAGTGTCGGATGAGAGGATAATGGCCGGCAGCGGATATATAAAGTCGGTCCAAATTAACTCCGTTTATATATGTATTTGATATAAACCTAAACAAATCGTTATCTTAATTTTTCTTTGTGATCATAAAAAGGCCACAAAATTCTACAATCCCTCCTCATTTACCCACTGGCAAAAGCCCGTTTCACAACATCTATCGTTGTACCATTGTTTCTGTCACATTAAAGAAAGCAGCAACTTCAGTCATAACAATGACAGATTTACATTTGTAAAGCAAAAAAAAAACTCTAGGGTGGAGAAGAAAACAGTAGTAGAAGTGACCTTTATGTTTTGTTAAAGTGTCACATTAAAACTTATTTGGAACATTTTACACTTCAACATGTTACCATTATTACAGAAGGAAAATTATGAACTAAAGAAAGGAAAAAAAGATGAACGTGGAATTTTCATGACAGGGATAATATCTCGACTTTTGCTATGTACTATGTTTGAAAACTGCCAAGGGGTAATTTTCGAAAGAGGGTGACTTCAAACATAACCTAGGTTAGGTTAGGCTAGGCGGCAGCCCGATGTATCAGGCTCACTTAGACTATTTAGTCCATTGTGATACCTCATTGATGAACTTCTCTCTTATCACTGAGTGCTGCCCGATTCCATGTTAAGCTCAATGACAAGGGACCTCCTATTTATAGCCGAGTCCGTACGGCGTTCCACATTGCAGTGAAACCACTTAGAGAAGCTTTGAAACCCTCAGAAATGTCACCAGCATTACTGAGGTGGGATAATCCACCGCTGAAAAAGTTTTTGGTGTACGGTCGAAGCAGGACTCGAATCCACGACTTTGTGTATGCAAGGCGGGCATGCTAACCATTGCACCACGGTGGCTCCCAAAAACATAACCATAGTTTTAATTCAATCTGATTATAATATGGTAATGTAATGTTCAAAAACAAACTACCACAAGATGATCGGTTCAAATGATTGGCTTCTCGAATTTAAATTTAAGGTTTATAGAAATGGGGACTACATAGGTTAGATGGCAGCCCGATACATCAGGCTCAATTAGACTATTCAGTCCATTGTGATACCACAGTGGTGAACTTCTCTCTTCTCACTGAGTGCTGCCCGATTCCATGTTAAGTTCAATGACAATGGACCTCCTTTTTATAGCCGAGTCTGAACGGAGTTCCACATTGCAGTGAAACCACTTAGAGAAGCTTTGAAACCCTCAGAAATAATACCAGCATTAATCCACCGCTGAAAAACTTTTTGGTGTTCGGTCGAAGTAGAAATCGAACCCACGACCTTGTGTATACAAGGCGGGCATGCTAACCATTGCTCTACAGTGGCTTCACAGTGGGGACTATATAAGATTCTGGATTTCTAAGAACCATAAAAATGATGATTCAAATGATTCCGATTTTATTTGAAATCTACATTCTATACAATTAATTTTGAATAAATATCCTATAGAAATAAAATTTTGACAAAATTTTTATAGAAATAAAATTTTAATAGAATTTTCTATAGAAAAAAATTTTGACCAAATATTTTACAGAAATAAAATTTTGACACAATTTTCTATAGAAATAAAATTTTGACAAAATTTTTTAAATAAATTTTTCCTTAGAAAAAAATTTTAACAACATTTTCTTTGGAAATAAAATTTTGACAAAATTGTCTATAGAAATAAAATTTTCTAAAGAAAAAAATTCAAAAAAAATCTTTAGAAATAAAATGTTTACAAAATTTTCCATAGAAATAAAATTGTGACAAATTATTCTATAGAATTAAAATTTTGACAACATTTTCTAAAGAAATAAAACTAAAAAAAAATCTATAGAAAACAAGAAATAAAAATATTCTATAGAAATAAAATGTTGACAAAATTTTCTATATATATGACAAAATTTTCTATAGAAATAAAATTTTGACAAAATTTCCCATAGAAATAAAATGTTGACAAAATTTTTCTATAAACATATAGTTGTGACAAAATTTTCTACAGAAATAAAATTGTGACAAAATTTTCTATACAAATAAAATGTTGACGAAATTTTCTATGGAAATGAAATTATAATACAATTTTCCATGGAAATAAAATTTTGACAAAATTTTCCAAAGAAATAAAATTTTGACAAAATTTTCCATAGAAATAAAATTTTGACAAAATTTTCAAAAGAAATAAAATGTTGAAAAATTTTCCATAGAAATAAAATTTTGACAAAATTTTCCATAGAAATAAAATTTCGACAAAATTTTCTATACAAGTCAAATTTAAACAAAATATTCCTTAGAAACAAATTTTTAACAAAATTTTCTTTAGAAATATAATTTTGACAAAATTTTCTATAGAAATAAAATTTTCTAAAGAAATAAAACTAAGAAAAATCTATAGAAAAAAAAAATAAAAATATTCTATAGAAATACAATTTTGACAAAATGTTCTATATAAATAACAAAATGACAAAATTTTCTATAGAAATAAAATATTGACAAAATTTTCTATAGGAATAAAATTTTGACAAAATTTCCCATAGAAATAAAATGTTGACAAAATTTTCTATAAACATATAATTGTGACAAAATTTTCTACAGAAATAAAATTTTGACAAAATTTTCTATACAAAAAAAATGTTGACAAAATTTTCTATGGAAATGAAATTATAATACATGGCTGAATAAGGAGATTGAATCACGATAACAAAAACAACAAATTTCAATAAGAATTTTCTATAGAAAAAAAATTTTGACCAAATATTTTACAGAAATAAAATTTTGACAAAATTTTCTATAGAAAAAAAATTTTGACAAAATTTTCCAAAGACATAAAATGTTTCAAAATTTTCCATAGAAATAAAATTTCGACAAAATTTTTTAAATAAATTTTTCCTTAGAAAAAAATTTTAACAACATTTTCTTTGGAAATAAAATTTTGTCAAAATTGTCTATAGAAATAAAATTTTCTAAAGAAAAAAAATCAAAAAAAAATCTTTAGAAATAAAATGTTTACAAAATTTTCCATAGAAATAAAATTTTGACAAAATATTCTATAGAAATAAAATTTTGACAACATTTTCTAAAGAACTAAAACTAAAAAAAAAATCTAGAGAAAACAAGAAATAAAAATATTCTATAGAAATAAAATGTTGACAAAATTTTTTATATATATAACAAAATGACAAAATTTTCTGTAGCAATAAAATTTTGACAAAATTTTCTATAGGAATAAAATTTTGACAAAATTTCCCATAGAAATAAAATGTTGCCAACATTTTTCTATAAACATATAATTGTGACAAAATTTTCTACAGAAATAAAATTGTGACAAAATTTTCTATGCAAATAAAATGTTGACAAAATTTTCTATGGAAATGAAATTATAATACAATTTTCCATGGAAATAAAATTTTGACAAAATAATCTATAGAAATAAAATTTTGACAAAATTTTCCAAAGAAATAAAATGTTGACAAAATTTTCCATAGAAATAAACTTTCGACAAAATTGTCTATACATGTAAATAAATGTAAATAAAATTTTCTTTAGAAAAACAATTTTAACAAAATTTTCTTTAGAAATAAAATTTTGACAATATTTTCTATAGAAATAAAAATTTCTTAAGAAAAAAATTAAAAAAAAAATCTTTAGAAATAAAATGTTTACAAAATTTTCCATAGAAATAAAACTTTAATAAAATATTCTGTAGAAATAAAATGTTGACAAAATGTTCTATAGAAATAAAATTTTGAGAACATTTTCTATATAAATTAAATTTTGACAATATTTTCTATAGAAATAAAATATTGACAAAATTTTCTATACAAGTCAAATGTAAACAAAATATTCCTTAGAAATAAATTTTTGACAAAATTTTCTATAGAAATAAAATTTTGACAAAATTTTCAAAAGAAATAAAATTTTTACAAAATTTTCAAAAGAAATAAAATTTTGACAAAATTTCGTAAATAAATTAAATTTTGACAAAATATTGACAAAACTTTCTATACAAGTCAAATGTAAACAACATTTTCCTTAGAAATAAAATATTAACAAAATTTTCTTTAGAAATAAAATTTTGACAAAATTTTCTATAGAAATAAAATTTTCTAAAGAAATAAAACTAAAAAAAATCTATAGAAAAAAAGAAATAAAAATATTCTTAAGAAATACATTTTTGACAAAATTTTCTATATAAATAACAAAATGACAAAATTTTCTATAGAAATAAAATATTGGCAAAATCTTCTATAGGAATAAAATGTTGACAAAATTTTCTACAGAAATAAAATTGTGACAAAATTTTCTATACAAATAAAATGTTGACAAAATTTTCTATGGAAATGAAATTATAATACAATTTTTCATGGAAACAAAATTGTGACAAAATATTCTATAGAATTAAAATTTTCACAAAATTTTCTACAGAAATAAAATTTTGCCAAAATTTTCTATATAAATTAAATTTTGACAAAATTTTCTATAGAAATAAATTATTGACAAAATTTTCCAAAGAAATAAAATTTTGACAAAATTTTCCATAGAAATAAAATTTTGACAAAATTTTCCATAGAAACAAAATTTCGACAAAGTTTTCTATACAAGTAAAATATAAATAAAATTTTCCTTTGAAAAAAAAAAATTAACAAAATTTTCTTTAGAAATAAAATTTTGACAAAATTTTCTATAGAAATGAAATTTAAAAAAAAAAAAAATTAAAAAAAAACAAGTAAGGAAAGTCTAAAGTCGGGCGGGGCCGACTATATTATACCCTGCACCACTTTGTAGATCTAAATATTCGATACCATATCACATCCGTCAAATGTGTTGGGGACTATATATAAAGGTTTGTCCCGAATATATATGTATTAGAAGTTTAGGAAAATTAGAGTCATTTTTACAACTTTTCGACTACGCAGTGGCGATTTTACAAGGAAAATGTTGTTATTTTGACCATTTTTGTCGAAATCCGAAAAACATATATATGGAAGCTATATCTAAATCTGAACCGCTTTCAATCAAATTCGGCACACATGACTATACTACCAATTGTACTCCTTGTGCAAAATTTCAAGCTAATTGGGCCAAAACTCTGGCTTCTGGGGCCATATAAGTGCATATCGGGGGAAAGATATATATGGGAGCTATATCTAAATCTGAATCGATTTCTTCCAAAATCAATAGGGTTCTATTTTGACCCAAATTAGGAACATGTGCCCAATTTGAAGGCGATTGGACTTAAATTGCGACCTAGACTTTGATCACAAAAATGTGTTCACAGACAGACGGACGGACAGACGGACGGACAGACGGACGGACAGACGGACATGGTTATATCGACTCAGGGACCCACCCTGAGCATTATTGCCAAAGACACCATGTGTCTATCTCGTCTCCTTCTGGGTATTACAAACATATACACTAACTTATAATACCCTGTTCCACAGTGTGGCGCAGGGTATAAAAATCTATAGAAATATAGTTTTGATAAAATTTTTTTATAGAAATAAAATTTTGACAAAATATTCTATAGAAATAAAATTTTGACAAAATTTTCTAGAGAAAAAAAATTTTCTATATAAATTAAATCTTAACAAAATTTTCTATGGAAATAAAATATTGACAAAATATTCCTTAGAAATAAAATTTTAACAAAATTTTCGTTAGAAATAAAATTTTGACAAAATTTTCGTTAGAAATAAAATTTTGACAAAATTTTCGTTAGAAATAAAATTTTGACAAAATTTTCTATAGAAATAAAAATTTCTAAAGAAAAATATTAAAAAGAAAAAAAATCTTTAGAAAAAGAAAAAAACGAAATAAAAATATTCTATAGAAATAAAATTTTGACAAAATTTTCTATATAAATTAAATTTTGTCAAAATTTTCTATAGAAATAAAATATTGAAAAAATTTTCTATAGGAATAAAATTTTGACAAAATTTCCCATAGAAATAAAATGTTGATAAAATTTTCTATAAATATACAATTGTGATAAAATTTTCTACAAAAATGAAATTTTGACAAAAATTTTTATACAAATAAAATTTTGACAAAATTTTCTACACATAAAAAATGTTTACAAACTTTTCTATGGAAATAAAATTTTGACAAAATTTCCCATAAAAATAAAATGTTGACAAAATTTTCTATGGAAAAGAAATTATACTAAATTTTTCTATGGAAATAAAATTTTGACAAAATTTTCTATAGAAATAAAATTTTGACAAAATATTCTATAGAGTTAAAATTTTGACAAAATTTTCTATATAAATAAAATTTTGACAAAATTTTCTATATAAATTAAATTTTGACAAAATTTTCTAGAGAAATAAAATATTGACAAAATTTTCTATAGGAATCAAATTTTGACAAAATTTCCCATAGAAATAAAATGTTGACAAATTTTTTCTATAAGCATATAATTGTGACAAAATTTTCTACAGAAATAAAATTGTGACAAAATTTTCTATACAAATAAAATGTTGGCAAAATATTCTATAAGAATAAAATTGTGAAAAAATATCCCATAGAAATTAAATATTGACAAAAATTTTCTATAAAAATATAATTGTGACAAAATTTTCTACTGAAATAAAATTTTGAGAAAATTTTCTATAGAAATAAAATTTTGACAAAATTTTCTATACATAAAAAATGTTGACAAAATTTTCTATGGAAATAAAATTTTGACAAAATTAAACATAAATTGAATTATTTAATATAAATTCTATGGTGGAGGCTGACTTTCAACTCTACTAAACTATGCAGTGTTCTTACTTCTTCTATGTGCCATTACTGCTGATGTGCTTTGTGCCTCTTTTACTGGAAATTGTACTAAGTGCGTTTACTGCGATTCCATCCTACTTAAGATATATTGCACGGTTGTCACTATGTCATTCCAGTGATTCCTTTTGTCTCTATTTCATCCTAAGCAAAAAAAGTAGTGCATAGTTTGCATAACCGTTAAGAAAGTTGACATGGACGTGATGTAAATATCATCGTAGAGATTTTCATAGATATTGTAAAGAAAGAGGGCCTTGTCACTTTGAATGAAAGTAAAACTAATAATTATTTTTATTTTAATTAAAAAATAAATAAATAAATTTCTTAAAACTACTTTAACAACTTTCTATATTAAATAAAAAAAAAACTGTGTATCAACTTCTGACTATATTCTATTCACTGAAGTTTACACGCCTTCCCTGAAGTCATGACTTCCGTCTACTCTTTAATAACTGAAAGTGCATTGTAACTTTCTGCCAAGTTAGGTTTCCCTTACTTCAAAAAGCTTTAAGCAACTTTTTCTTTTCAAATTTTATTGTAAATTGTTATAAATACGGTGGACTTGTAAAGCAAAAGAAAAATGTCGTTATAGCCTACGTCATACTGTGCCTGAGTCGATATAGCCATGTCCGTCTGTCTGTGAACACATTTTTGTGATTAATGTCCAGGCCGCAGTTTAGTCCAATCGACTTCAAATTTGGCACATGTTTTGTTTTGGGTCAGAATAGAACCTATTGATTTTGGAAGAAATCGGTTCAGATTTAGATATAGCTCTCCCAGAAACCAGAGTTTTACCCTGATTAGCTTGACATTTTGTGCAAGGAGTACAATTAGTAGTATTAAAATTAAAGCATCATATTACAACAACATACAAAAAATCTATAGGAAAAAGGAAAATTACTTCAAAAAATGACCACATTAATATTTGATAAAATAATGGATATGCTACTTGGAATATGCCTTTCCCGAACATATACGGAAAAATGATGCACCCCACACATTGCCTGTCAATTTCATTTATATTTAAGGTTTTTACCTAAAAACGTCTTGCAAAAACCTCTGAAAAAGTCATAAACTTATGTACTGAGTTCTCTTTACGGACAACCCTCTACTTTAATTTTTCAAAAATCCAATCGACCCCGGCCAGATATCGAAGAAAATCACATACCTTATATTAATTTCACAAACTACCCAACGGCGCCTATACATTCCAAGTCAACTGGCAAAGTTTTTTTCACTATTTCCCTTCCCCAACCAGATGTCAAAAAATCATGTACCCTGTATTAATTTCATAACCTTCTCCAACGTTCCATGTAAATTTCAAGTAACTCGGAGAAGATTAAAATTTGCTCCATTTCTTTAATGGGACGTTACTTTCCCCGATAAAATATCGACAAACACAGAAGTTGAAAATTCCAAGAAAATCGAAAATTTTCCTTCAAGGAAAATGTTCCTTCCCTCTCCGTTCAAATACCCAAAAAAAGTACACCCTCCAACACGGCCCTTGGAAATTTCAAGAAAACTTTAGAATTTTTTTTTTTTCAGTTTTAAAGAATGTTCCCCTCCTCGACTAAACATAGAAAAATGATGTAGCGAATCTTGTGTGGCCGTCCCAGAGTATGTCAAGCAAATAATGATTTCAATTTTCAAAAAGCAGAGCAAAGGCAAGCCTCCCTTCCCATCCAAATGTCACAAAATCAGGTATTCAATATTAATTTCATAAACTTTCCCACACGTCCTTTGTAAATTTCAAACAAATTGAAATAGTTTAATTTTTCTCTGTATGTACTTTCATTTTTCACTGTACGTTAAAAAAGGCGGGCAAAGGGGAACCAAATATCGAAAAATAAAGTGGCGGATATTTGCCTAGAGGCCACTTCTAAGCAAATCAGCGAACTTTGGTCCAATGGGGAGATCCCCCTCCCCTACCAAATCTCAAAAAATGAGGTACCCTATTTTCACCACATGAGCACCCTCTACGTTCTCTCAAATTTTCAAGTAAATTTTTATAGAAAATTTCATCAACAAATTATTTTTATAGGAAATTTCGTAAAAAAATTATTTTTATAGAAAATTTTGCCAAAATATTATTTTATATAGAAAATGTTGCCAAATTTTTACTTCTATGGAAAGTTTTGTCAAAATTTTATTTCTATAGAAAAAATTTTCAAAATTTTATCTTTTAGAACATTTCGTCAAAATTTTATTTTTATAGAAGAATTTTGTCAAAATTTCATTTTTATAGAAAATTTAGTCAAAATGTTACTTATATAGAAAATTTTGTCAAGATTTTATTTCTATAGACAATTTTGTTAAAATTTTATTTCTATATAAATTTTTGTCAAAATTTTATTCCTATAGAAAATTTCGTCAACATTTTATTTATATAGAAAATTTTGTCAAGATTTTATTTCTATAGACAATTTTGTTAAAATTTTATGTGTATAGACAATTTTGTTAAAATTTTATTTGTATTTTTATTTATTTATTTATTTATTTCGTCTAGGGAAAATATTCCTTACAGACTAATGCTTAATAATAAATTGTGTTTAACAAGTTCTTAAATTGATTAATATTCAAAGAAAAGTCTACGTCGTATAGCAAACTTATTCTATTACATTCTGTAAGAAATCTAGTGATGGGCTCATTCATAGCGTAGCTAGTTCTATGACAAGGAACATGAAAAACTTCAAAATTTCTTAATCTTCGGGATGGTACATGAAATCCTATTTTACTAAGAATATAAGGACAATCTAAAGTGCCACATATAACTTTATATAAGAATAGAATGCATTGCAGAAGTCTTCGATCTTTTAATGTAGGCAAATGTATCAATTTACATCGATGCTCATAGAGTGGAATTTGCTCAGTAAAATTGAGTGAACTTAAGCAAAACTTCACAAATTTTTTCTGAAGACATTCAATACGATTGATATGCGTGCTACACGACGGGCTCCAAACAATTTGTGCATATTCTAACTTTGTCCTTACAAGCGCAGTGTACAAAGTCTTGCGATCATAAGGATCTTGAAACTCTGTAATATGTCGTCTGATCAAAGCTAAAAGGGCATAGGCTTTTGGCATTATGTAATCAATATGAGCATTAAATGATGATTTAGAATCGAAAAAAATGCCGAGATCTAAAATCTCACTAACCTGCCTAACACGATTATCGGTAACATAATACTCAGATATCATTGGGGAGTGACGACGACTAAAACATACATAAAAACATTTTCTAACATTTAGTGACAAGTGATTAATCTCACACCAATTCACAATCGAATTTAAATCACATTGAAGATGAATAGCATCTAATAAACTATTGACGCACTTGAATAATTTTAAATCATCTGCATATAACAAAGTGTTGGAAAAAGAAATGCTCTTAGGCAAATCATTTATGAACAAATTAAATAATAGTGGGCCCAGAACACTACCCTGTGGAACCCCTGATTTCGCAAAATAATTATAAGAGTTTACGCCATCAATAGACACCAAGTACACTCTATTGAATAAATATGACCCAATCCACTTTAATGATTTTGAATGAAATCCAATCCTTGCTAATTTCGCAAGCAATATGTCATGATCGACTTTGTCAAACGCCTTGGATAAATCAAGAAAAATAGTATCTACTTGGCAACCCCTTTCGAAACTATCTATGCAAAAATTAGTAAATGATAAAAGATTCGTTGTTGTAGACCTGCCACTTACAAATCCATGTTGGTAAGTAGAAAAAATCGGCTTAACAGCAGCAGAAATGTAACGATACATAACATGTTCAAATACTTTAGAAACATTCGACAATTTTGATATGGGCCTATAATTAGATATATCAGTTTTATTTCCCGATTTAAAAATTGGAGTTACAAAAGAAATTTTCCAACGATCGATAAATAACCCCGATTGTAATGATTTATTAAATATTAATCGTAACGGTAAACAGAAAGAAATAGCAAGTTTTTGCAGATAAACCATCAACATCAAATTTGCGTGAAGCTTTCAAGGATGCAATTGCATCCAAAATATCACTCTCATTAATTTGAATGAAACCAAAATCTAAACAATCATCAACAAGGTCCAAGTAAGAAGTACTATCATCGTAGTGAACTTCCTCATTGAAATTTGATGCGAAGAAAGTTGCGAATAATTTAGCTAAATCCACAGAATCATTAACAATAATATCACCTAAATGCATCGACGATGGGTATTCACTGAATGATTTTTTCGAGTCTATATATTGCCAAAAAGACTTAGGATTGTCCTTGATCCTATTCTGAAAGTCTAGTAAGTATTGCTTATATAGAAACTTGTTTAAGTAATCAAATTCACGCGAATAATATTTGTAACGCTCATAATTTACATTATCCTTATAATTCTTAAACAGTTTGTAGAACTTATTCCTTAAATTCTTTAACTTTTTCAATCTTGGCGTGTACCATGGAAGTTTATGCACCTTACCATTACTAGCTCGCAAGTATTTATTAGTATGCATCTGAATTTTATTGACAAAATAAAAATAGCAATCATCTACTGATTTGTCATTAAACGCATCAGCCCAGTTATAATCTAATAACTCCTGATTTAAAATCTCAAAATTACAATTATCAGGGTAAAAATAATTACAATACAATGAACTAATTTTACGAAACATTATAAATTCAAAATCAATTTGAATTTATAATGTTTCGTAAAATGTATAGAAAATTTCGTCAAAATTCTGTTTCCATAGAAAATTTTGTTAACATTTTATAGAAAAAAATTTTATAAAATTTTGTCAAATTGTTATTTCTATGGAAAGTTTTGTCAAAATTTTAGTTTTATAGAAAATTGCGTCAAGATTTTATTTTTATAGAAGATTTTGTCAAAATTTTATTTTGATAGAAAATTTCTTCAAAATTTTATTTATATAGAAAATTTTGTCAAAATTCTATTCCTATAGAAAATTTTGTTAACATTTTATAGAAAATTTTGTCAAAAATGTATTTTTATAGAAAATTTCGTCAAAATTTTATTTATAAAGAAAATTTTACGAAGATTTTATTTTTATAGAAAATTTTGTTAAATTGTTATTTCTATGGAAAGTTTTGTCAAAATTTTATTTTTAGAGAAAATTTCGTCAAAAATGCATTTTTATATAAAAATTTGGTCAAAATTTTATTGTTATAGAAAATTGTGTAAAAATTTTATTTTTATAGAAGATTTTGTCAAAATTGTATTTCCATAGACAATTTTGTCAAAATTTTATTTCTATAGACAATTTTGTTAAAATTTTATTTCTATAGAAAACTTTGTCAAAATTCAATTTCTATAGAAAATTTTGTCAAAAATTTATTTTCATAGAAAATTTCGTCAAAAATGTATTTTTATAGAAAATTTTGTCAAAATTGTATTTTGAAAGAAAATTTCTTCAAAATTTTATTTATATAGAAAATTTTGCTAAGGTTTTATTTTTATACAAGATTTTGTCAAAATTTTATTCTATAGACAATTTTGGTAGAATTTTATTTCTATAGAAAATTTTGTCAAAATTCTGTTTCTATAGAAAATTTTGTTAACATTTTATAGAAAATTTCGTCAAAAATGTATTTTTATAGAAAATTTTGACAAAAATTTATTTTTATAGAAAATTTCGTCAAAAATGTATTTTTATACAAAATTTCGTCAAAATTTTATTTATATAGAAAAGTTTGCTAAGATTTTATTTTTATAGGAGATTTTGTCAAATTTTTATTTCTATGGAAAGTTTTGTCAAAATTTTATTTTTATAGAAAATTTGGTCAAAATTTTATTGTTATAGAAAATTGTGTCAAGATTTTACTTTTATAGAAGATTCTGTAAAAATTTTATTTCTATAGACAATTTTGTTAAAATTTTATTTCTATAGAAAATTTTGTCAAAATTCTATTCCTATAGAAAATTTTGTCAAAATTTTATTTCTATAGAAAATTTTGCCAAAAATTTATTTTTATAGAAAATTTCGTCAAAAATGTATTGTTATAGTAAATTTCGTCAAAAATGTATTTTTATAGAAAATTTTGTCAAAAATGTATTTTTATAGAAAATTTCGTCAAATTTTTATTTATATAGAAAATTGTGCAAAGATTTTATTTTTATAGAAAATGTTGTCAAATTTTTATTTCTATGGAAAGTTTTGTCAAAATTTTATTTTTATAGAAAATATTGTCAAGATTTTATTGTTATAGAAAATTGCGTCAAGATTTTATTTTTATAGAAAATATTGTTAAGATTTTATTTTTATAGAAAATTTGGTCAAAATTTTATTTGTATAGAAAAGTTTGCCAAAATTGTGTCAAGATTTTATTTTTATAGAAGATTTTGTCAAAATTTTATTTCTATAGAAAATTTTGTCAAAATTCTATTCCTATAGAAAATTTTGTCAAAATTTTTTTTCTATAGAAAATTTTGTCAAAATTTTTTTTTGTGAAAATTTTATTTATATAGAAAATTTTGCCAAGATTTTATTTTTATAGAAAATTTGGTTAAATTTTTATTTCTATGGAAAGTTTTATCAAAATTTTATTTTTATAGAAAATATTGTCAAGATTGTATTGTTATAGAAAATTGTGTCAAGATTTTATTTTTATAGAAAATATTGTCAAGATTTTATTTTTATAGAAGATTTGGTCAAAATTTTGTTGTTATAGAAAATTGTGTCAAGATCTTATTTTTATAGAAAATTTTGTCAAAATTCTATTCCTATAGAAAATTTTGTCAAAATTTTTTTTCTATAGAAAATTTTGTCAAAATTTTTTTTTGTGAAAATTTTATTTATATAGAAAATTTTGCCAAGATTTTATTTTTATAGAAAATTTGGTTAAATTTTTATTTCTATGGAAAGTTTTATCAAAATTTTATTTTTATAGAAAATATTGTCAAGATTGTATTGTTATAGAAAATTGTGTCAAGATTTTATTTTTATAGAAAATATTGTCAAGATTTTATTTTTATAGAAGATTTGGTCAAAATTTTGTTGTTATAGAAAATTGTGTCAAGATCTTATTTTTATAAAAAATTTTGTCAAAATTTTATTTTTATAGAAAATTTTGTCAAAATTTTATTTTTGTAGAAGAGTTTGCCAACATTTTATTTTTGTAGAAAATTTGTCAAAATTTTATTTTTATAGAAAATTTTTCAAAATTTTTTTTTATAGAAAATTTTTCAAAAATTTTTTTTATAGAAAATTTGTCAAAATTGTAAAAATTTGTCAAAATTTTGTTTTTATAGAAAAATTTGTCAAAATTTTATTTTTATAGAAAAATTTGAAAACATTTAATTTTTATAGAAAATTGTGTCAAGATCTTATTTTTATAAAAAATTTTGTCAAAATTTTATTTTTATAGAAAAGTTTGTCAAAATTTTATTTTTATAGAAAAGTTTGTCAAAATTTTATTTCAAATTCCATAATGAAAGACCAAAATTGTTTGAGTATGGTAGATGTTTAAGATTCGACCTTAGCGATCTTACAGCCACATATTCTTGTTGAATATAATCATTTTTTTATACATCTGAATAACAAATTTTCTCAAACCTACAATGGTCCCTGCATCATAGTTGGGTTTTAGTTTTAAATATCATATTATTTGAATTTTATTCCTTTTTATTTAATTTTCTAAAATCTTGAGTTTTCAAAAGACTTTTTTTTTGGTATTTATAAAATTTGTCTGTTTTCATCAAATTGATGAGATTTTAGGCATGTTGACCACAAACCAATATATGGATTGGTACATTCATCCACACACACACACACACATAAGTTTGGTATGTGGTTTAATTTGGAAAACTATTAGAATCTTTTAGATATTTCTGCCATTAAAACCAATAAAGAAAAACTTGAAATTAAAGAATTTCTCAATATCCATTTGAAAACAAAAAAAAAACAGAATTGAACAAAGGACATTGATTTAGACATTCACACATATTCATACACATGGTCAGAAAAACCCAGCCTTTGAACCTAAAAAATCCCTAAAACAAAAGAAATTTTTAATAAACTTTTTACCTAAACACTACCTTCTATTTGGAGGAGGTCAAGAGAAGAAAAGGAGAAAAACTCAAGATGTGAATACAAAGAGGATGGTGGTTGTTGTGGTGTTGACAACAATTCGATTGTTTCTTTCTTCATTAGGGTCAAAATGTCTTTGTTTTTGGGTTTGTGGCAAAAAAATATATGGAATCTTTTCTTTCTTTGTGAAAGGATTTACCGAAATGTAGGTGTAAGGATATTTTCAAAAACGAAAAGAGGTCGATATCATGAAGGTGTTGTTTGCCATAGACACACATGTTATTTTCCATACCCACACACAAACACCCGCACTTATACATATACATATATACCTATAAAAGCTTATACCATTCTCACATATATGTATGCAAATGGAAACTTGTAACACATCCCAAATCTTATTTTTCTCTGGCCTTGGGCTTACAAAACCTCCGTCCTGAGAAAAGTGGAATATCGATTACCGAGATTTCTCCTTTGATACATTAACCAAGAAAATTCAAATCCATTTACAAAACAACAACAACAAAAAGTTAAGAAACAAAAGATTTTCACTAATACTATTAAACGAATGTATCCAAAAAGAACAAACCTCTTAAAACTTTGTTAAATGGATTTTTAGGCTTAATTAATTCACACATATATTTCATAGCCTATCTGTAGGCACTTACTTATGGCTATATTTGAATTTCGTTCAAGAAAATAAATCAAAGTGTTTGCCCCTTTTTGGGAAATACCACAAATGTGACCGAAAATCAGCAACTAAAGGGAATTAATTAAATTTCTGTACTAAAAGTTTTGAAAACGGTATGGCTGGTAGCCATGGAAAACTAAACAAAACTATGGGGTATTTGAAAAAGTATTTTTAAATTTTTTGTCATCAAACTTAAACTAATTTTATTTTCTTTATATCCACTCAATAAAATTTTCACAAGATTTTCTATAGAAATAAAATTCTGGCCAAGCTTTCTATAGAAATAGAATATTGAGAAAATTTTCTATAGAAAAAAAAATTGAAAAATGTTCGATAGAAACAAAATTTGGACAAAATTTTCTACAGAAATAAAATTTGGACAAAATTTTCTACAGAAATAAAATTTGGACAAAATTTTGTATAGAAATAATTTTTGTTGTAGTTTTTGATTTTGAGCTTAAAACCATGCATTGACTAAACTACAAGTGTAGCTTATTGGGCAAAGCCCTATAGACTGCAAGATGGTTGGATGGACGCACGTTTCGGTATTACCACATTCCTCAACAACATACTACTACTTGCAGCAAAACTAAAGGGTGATACGGTCAAAATTTGGTCATGGGAAAACGCGTGTAAATCGGTGTAATCGTTTATTTAAAGAAATAACATTTTGACAAAATTTTCTATAGAAATAAAATTTTTCAAAAAAATTTTTATAAACATAAAATGTTTGTCAAAATTTTCTATGGAAATAAAATTTTGACAAAATTTTCTATAGAAATAAAATTTTTCAAAAAAAAATTTATAAAAATAAAATTATGACAAAATTTTCTATAGAAATAAAATTATGACAAAATTTTCTATAGAAATCAAATTATGGCTAAATTTTCTATAGAAATAAAATTGTGAAAAAATTTTCTATAGAAATAAAATTTTAATTTATTGTTTTGATCTCAGCTTACAAACCATTGCGTTGAATAACTACAAGAGTAGCTTAATCAACAGAGGAAAAGAATGTTTGTTGAATTTATTTGGGCAAAGCTGTATAGACTGCAAGATAGTTGGATGGACGCCCGATTCGGAATTACCACATTTCTCATCAGTATCCTCTACTTGCTCACCCAATTATCAGAATAAATTCAGGCAGTTCACTAAACCCAAAGTGAACCGCACTTGAACTTTCCGAAAAAAGGTTTATGATAGCCGGCCTTTGCCGAAATACATATGTACAAACATATACATTTTTGACAAAATTTTCTATAAATAAAATTAGAGAAAATTTTGTATTGAAATAAAATTTTGACAAAATTCTCTATAGAAATAAAATTTTGACAAAATTATCTATAGAAGTAAAATTTTAATAAAATCGTCTATAGAAATAAAATTTTGACAAACGTTTCTATAGAAATAAAATTTTGTATAGAGATAAAATTTTGACAAATTTCTCTATAGGAATAAAAATTTTATATCGAAAAACAAAAAAAAATTTTGATTTTTTTTTTAGAAATAAACCAGACAAATTTGCTATCGAAATAAAATTTTAACAATATATTCTATAGAATAAAAATGTTGGCAAAATTTTGTTTATAAAAAAAAAAATGGAAAAAATTTTCTAAAGCAATAAAATTTTGAGAAAATTTTCTATAGAGAAATAAAATTTTGACAAAATATTTTCTAGAAATAAAATTTCGAAACTAAATTTCTATATAAATAGAAATTGGAATAAAATTTCCATATTATAAAAATGTTGACAAAATTTTCTATAGCAATTGAAGTTGGGATAAAATTTTCTATAGAGAAATAAAACTTTGACAAAATTTTCTATAAAAATAAAATTTTGACAAAATTTTCTATAGAAATAAAATTTTGATAAAATTTTCTATAAAAATAAAATTTTGACAAAATTTTCTATAGAAATAAAATTTTGAGAAAATTTTCTATAGAAATAAAATTTTGACTAAATTTTCTATAGATATAAAATTTTGACACAATTTTCTATAGAAATAAAATTTTGACAAAATTTTTTATAGAAATAAAATAAATATAACAATTTTGTATTGAAATAAAATTTTGAGAAAATTTTCTATAGAAATAAAATTTTGACAAAAATTTTAATAGAAATAAATTTTTGATAAAATTATCTATAGAAGTAAAATTTTAATAAAATCGTCTATAGATATAAAATTTTGACAAACGTTTCTATAGAAATAAAATTTTGTCACGATTTTATATAGAGAAAAAATTTTGACAAAATTCTCTATAGAATAAAAATTTTATATCGAAGAAAAAAGTTTGAATTTTTTTTTTTAGAAATAAAACTTAGAGAAATTTTCTATCGAAATAAAATGTTTACAATATATTCTAGAGAATAAAAATGTTGGCAAAATTTTGTTTACAAAAAAAAAAAATTGGAAAAATTTTCTATAGCAATTGAAGTTGTGATACAATTTTCTATAGAAATAAGATTTTGACAAAATTTTCTATAAAAATAAAATTTTAACAAAATTTTCTATAGAAATAAAATTTTGACAAAAAAAAATTTCGAAACTAAATTTCTATGTAAATAGAAATTGGGATAAAATTTCCATATTATAAAAATGTTGACAAAATTTTCTATAGCAGTTGAAGTTGGGATAAAATTTTCTATAGAGAAATACATTTTTGACAAAATTTTCTATAGAAATAAGGTTTTGACAAAATTTTCTATAAAAATAAAATTTTTACAAAATTTTCTATAGAAATAAAATTTTGACAAACTAAAATTTCGGAACTAAATTCCTATATAAATAGAAATTGGAATAAAACTTCCATATTATAAAAATGTTGACAAAATTTTCTATAGAGAAATAAGATTTTGAAAAAATTTTCTATAAAAATAAAATTTTGACAAAATTTTCTATAGAAATAAAATGTTGACAAAATTTTCAATAGAAATAAAATTTTGACAAAATTTTCTATAGAAATAAAAATTTGTCAAAATTTTCTATAGATATAAAATTGTGACAAAATTTTCTATAGAAATAAAATTTTGACAAAATTTTCTATAGAAACAAAATTTGGACAAACGTTTCTATAGAAATAAAATTTTGTGACGACTTTCTATAGAGATAAAAATTTGAAAAAAATCTCTATAGGAAAATTTTCTATAAATGAATTTGAGAAAATTTTTTATTGAAATAACATTTTGAGAAAATTTTCTATAGCAATAAAAGTTTGAGAAAATTTTCTTTAGAAATAAAATTTTGGGAAAATTTTCTCTAGACATAAAATTTTGACAGAATTTTCTATAGAAATAAAATTTTGACAAAATTTTCTATAGAAATAAAATTTTGACAAAATTTTCTATAGAAATAAAATTTAGACAAAATTTTCTATAGAAATAAAATTCAGACAAAATTTTCTATAGAAACAAAATTTAGACAAAATTTTCTATAGAAATAAAATTTAGAAAAAAATTTGACCAAATTTTCTATAGAAATAAAATTTAGACAAAATTTTCTATAGAAATAAAATTTTGTCAAAATTTTCTATAGATATAAAATTGTGACAAAATTTTCTATAGAAATAAAATTTTGACAAAATTTTCTATAGAAACAAAATTTGGACAAACGTTTCTATAGAAATAAAATTTTGTGACAACTTTCTATAGAGATAAAAGTTTGAAAAAAATCTCTATAGGAAAATTTTCTATAAATGAATTTGAGAAAATTTTTTATTGAAATAAAATTTTGAGAAAATTTTCTATAGCACTAAAATTGTGACAAAATTTTCTATAGAAATAAAATTTTGACAAAATTTTCTATAGAAACAAAATTTGGACAAACGTTTCTATAGA
The DNA here is from genome assembly GCF_050003625.1 of Haematobia irritans. Classification (NCBI taxonomy): domain Eukaryota; kingdom Metazoa; phylum Arthropoda; class Insecta; order Diptera; family Muscidae; genus Haematobia; species Haematobia irritans. The sequence continues at coordinate 192,307,058 of NC_134400.1, read as the reverse complement.
AATAAAATTTTGTGACGACTTTCTATAGAGATAAAAATTTGAAAAAAATCTCTATAGCAAAATTTTCTATAAATGAATTTGAGAAAATTTTTTATTGAAATAAAATTTTGAGAAAATTTTCTATAGCAATAAAATTTTGAGAAATTTTTCTTTAGAAATAAAATTTTGGGAAAATTTTCTATATAAATAAAATTTTGACAAAATTTTCTCTAGACATAAAATTTTGACAGAATTTTCTATAGAAATAAAATTTTGACAAAATTTTCTATAGAAATAAAATTTTGACATAATTTTCTATAGAAATAAAATTTAGAGAAAATTTTCTATAGAAACAAAATTTAGACAAAATTTTCTATAGAAATAAAATTTAGAAAAAATTTTCTATAGAAATAAGATTTTGACAAAATTTTCTATAAAAAATAAAATTTTGACAAAATTTTCTATAGAAACAAAATTTAGACAAAATTTTCTATAGAAATAAAATTTAGAGAAAATTTTCTATAGAAATCAGATTTTGACAAAATTTTCTATAAAAATAAAATTTTGACAAAATTTTCTATAGAAGCAAAATTTGGACTAACGTTTCTAAAATAAAATAAAATTTTTTGACGACTTTCTATAGAGATAAAAATTTGAAAAAAATCTCTATAGGAAAATTTTCTATAAATAAATTTGAGAAAATTATCTAAAGCAATAAAATTTTGAGAAAATTTTCTTTAGAAATAAAATTTTGGGAAAATTTTCTATAGAAATAAAATGTTGACAAAATTTTCCCTAAAAATAAAATTTTGACAAAATTTTCTATAGAAATAAGATTTTGAGAAAATTTTCTATAGAAATAAAATTTTGACTAAATTTTCTATAGAAATAAAATTTTGACAAAATTTTCTATAGAAATAAAATTTTTACAAAACTTTTTATAGAAATAAAATTTTGACAAAATTTTCTATAGAAATAAAATAAATATAACAAATAACTTTATGCTTATGAAAAATGTTTGATTTGATCATATTCCTTCTCTGGGTGCAGTATTGAAACCCAGAGCAGTAAAAATATTGGCCGCAGGACATTCCAATCAGATTCAGCACTACTCAGTACGCATCCACCAGGAATCTCTTAAAAAGAATGTGTCCCGTTTCATCTTTCGATTCAGAAATTTTGCCTACCGACAATATCATTATAGGGGAATTTGGTTTTGAATATATCTTTAAGTTAATTTCTTTTCGTCTTTGGCTCGGAATCAATATCGAATAATTTATATAAGAACGATATATTTGGGATTGGATAAGCTTTTCTTTTTTCAATGTACATCTTTGCTGTACTCTTCTTCTCCCTCATCCTTTTTTGTGCCTTTATTTATGCAATATTTTTTGTTGTTTGGCATTTATCTAGAAATTTACTCATAATTTATGGCATCCTTTTAATAATCGAAACTTTTGCACATCACACAACCAATAAACTTTACTACGATTCAACAAAACAAAAATAAAAATCCCAAGACATTTGTCAATGGCTGGCTGCCATTAAACATCCAAACAACGAACGAAATACAAACTAAACTAAAACGAGGAAGACAAGATAAACCTAACCCGATATTAACGCCATAACACCGAGGGCAGATGTTTTCAATTGGCTGTGCCTTATGATACCGGATGTTTTATTGTGTGTGTGTGTGTGTGCGTGTGTTTAAGTACGTTGCCAACTGCATGTGTATTTAGTTTTTATGTGTGCATGGGTGTTGCCGTTGTCGTCTTTTTACGGAAATGATATTTTCCAATAACATTTGCATTTCCATCTATATCAGCATTTATGTTACATTTGTAGTGCCACCCCCCTCTCCCTACTTTTTCTATTGATTCTGGTGTTTTCCTTTTTTTGTTTTGTGTGTGTGTGTGTTCGTTTATGGAAGTGAGCTTATAAGTATGTGAGAATGTATTTCCATTACAGTTTGTTCGATTTCCTTTATTAAACATTTTTGCCATTATTTCGATACTAGCGGAAATGCTGCAAGTCAGTTGAATGGGGATATACCTACAGTGAGAGAAATAGTTTTACAGTTGACTGTAATATGGCTAATATTTAGAATCATATTTTATATGATAAACGGATGACACTCGCCCACATTTTGCCAAAGCCCTAAAAACTTATTTGGAAACATTCAAATGGGAAGTTTTACCCAATCGGCTGTATATCCCAGACATTGCTCCTTGTGATTTTGTCACAATTTTATTTTGTTAATAGAATTTGATTTCTATAGAAAACTAGCGTAACCAGGCCCGCTTCGCTGCGCCTTTCGAAGCGTATTTGGAGGAACATTTTGCGTTAACTTAGTCAACTATATCCTTCGTGCTGAAAACAAATTCGAAAAGATTTGAATTCTTTTAAACAAATCGGACTACTTGATTTTTCGTTTATAGGTACAAATACGGCGGGAGTGGGTGTACCCTTTCCTCCTCCAAATTTGTTTAATAATGTTATGTATTCAAGTAGTTGGACAATCTTCTATATTTCTTGTGAATTTTAAGTGTGGTTTGTCAAGGAAAAGTATCCTTCTCCTCAACATATCTGAAAATTAAGCACTATATTATAATAACATACAAAGAATTACTGTTTCCCATCCAATAAATCGGAAAAAGCAAAAGTAGTAAAAAATTTTACCACATTAACATTTGCTAAAATGTTGGAAAATGATGCACCCTCTACGTTGGCTGCCAATTTCATGTAAATTTAAGTTCTTTACTAAAAAGAAGTCTGGCAGAAGCCTGTGCCAAAATCATCAAATTATGTACCGAGTTCCCATTTACGGAAAACCCTCTACTTTCAATTTAAGAAAAAAAAAAAAAAAAAACGGACAAAAGGGAACCCTCTCCCCACCTTCGCTCCACTCCGACCTGATATCGGACTATCACGTACCCTATATTAATTTCGCAACGACTCAATGGTCCTTATAAATTCTATCGAAGTAAATCGACAAAGTTTATTTCAATCCCCAACCAGATATCCCAACCAGATATCGAAAAATCATATACTAATTTAAAAATCATGTATAAATTTAATCACCTCCTCCCACGTTCCCTGTAAATTTCAAGTAGATCGGCTATGTTTAAATTTTGCTCTATTGTTTTAAAGGGATACAAACACCGTAGTGAATAGCACCCCTAACCTTCCCTGAAAATTCTTGAAATTCTTGAAAGGAAGGTTGCCTCTTCGTTCATAAACTTCCCCCACTGAATATGTAAATTTCAAGAAAACTTAAGAATTGTTGTTTTTTTGCAGTTTTAGAGGAGGACATCCTCCCCGACTAAATATCGAAATGTGATGTAGCGTATCTTTTGTAAACGTCCCAGAAAATGTCAAGCAAATTATAAGCCTAAAAGGGCGGCCTCTCATCCGTCCAAATATCACAAAATCAGGTATCAACTATTAATATCGTAACATCTCCCCAGTCCTCTGTAAATTTCAAGTACCTCGGTAAAAGTTTAATTGTTTCTCTGTATGTACTTAAGAGAAGCGTATGTCTCTCTATGCCCTTTTATTTTTATTAAAAAATTAAGAACCTGATATAGATTTCATAACCCATTTTTTGCGTAAAATTTCAGTCGGGGGAGTTTAGTTTTGTTTGTACTTTCAAACAAAAAAATTCGGACAAAGGGATGGTCCCCCTCCCCGACCAAATATCGAAAAATAATGTAGCGGATTTTTGTCTAGATGCCAACCCCAACATTCAATGAAAATTTCAAGCAAATCGCATAATTTTGTTCCAAGTTTCAAAAAGTAGGGCAAGGGGGAGGTCCCCCTCCCCATCCACATATGAAATCATCGGGTACCCCATATTAATTCCATAACCTCACCACATGTTCTCTGTAAATCTCAGATAATTTAGAGAATTTTAGTTTTTTCACTGTACTTAAACAAAAGAGTCGAATAAAGGGGAGGCCCCCTCCGCCGCCAAATAGCGAAATAAAAAGTAGCGGATCTTTGTCTAGATGCCAACCCCAATCTTCAATGAAAATTTCAAGCAAATCGGTCAACTTTGGCCCAATTTTCAAAAAGTCCGACGAAGGGTAGGTCCCCCACCGAGACCAGGTGTCAAAAAATCAGGTACCCTAGTTTCACCACATGAACGCCCCCTACGATCTCTGAAAGTTTGAAAGTAAATAGGTTCAGCCGTTTCAGAGCCAACTCGGAACATACGAACAAAGAAACAAACAAACAAATAAACAAACATAGATTGAATTTTATATATATATATATATATATATATATATATATATATATATATATATATATATATATATATATATATATATATATATATATATATATATATATATATATATATATATATATATATATATATATATATATATATATATATATATATATATATATATATATATATATATATATATATATATATATATATATATATATATATATATATATAGATTTTGCCAAAAAAATGATTTCCATAGAAAATGTTGTCAACATTTTATTTCTATAGAAAAATTGGTACAATTATATTTCCATAGAAAATGTTGACAAAATTTTATTTCTATAGAAAATTTTGCAAAATTTTATTTCTATACAATTTTTTTTAAAAATTGTATGTCTATAGAAAATTTTCTCAAAATTTTGTGTTTATAGAAAATTTTCTCAAAATTTTATGTCTGTTAAAAATTTTGTATAAATTTTATGTCTATAGAAAATTTTGTCAACATTTTATTTCTATAGAAAATTTGGTACAATTTTATTTCCATAGAAAATTTTAACAAAATTTTATTTCTATAGAAAATTTTTTAAAAATTTTAATTCTATAGAAAATTAGGTCAACATTTTATTTCTATAAAAAACTTTTTTAAACTTTCTTTTCTATAAAAAATTTGTCAAAATTTTATTTCTATAGAAAATTTTGTCAAAATTTTATTTCTATCGAAAATTTTGTCAAAATTTTATTTCTATATAAAATTTTGTCAAAATTTTATTTGTACAGAAATTTTGTCAAAATTTTATTTCTATAGAAAATTTTGTCAAAATTTTATTTCTATAGAAAATTTTGTCAAAATTTTATTTCTATAGAAAATTTTGACAAAATTTTATTTCTATAGAAAATTTTGTCAAAATTTTATTTCTATAGAAAATTTTGTCAAAATTTTATTGCTATAGAAAATTTTGTCAAAATTTTATTTGTACAGAAATTTTGTCAAAATTTTATTGCTATAGAAAATTTTGTCAAAATTTTATTTGTACAGAAATTTTGTCAAAATTTTATTTCTATAGAAAATGTTGTCAAAATTTTATTTCTATAGAAAATTTTGTCAAAATTTTATTTGTACAGAAATTTTGTCAAAATTTTATTTCTATAGAAAATTTTGTCAAAATTTTATTTCTATAGAAAATTTTGTCAAAATTTTATTTCTATAGAAAATTTTGTCAAAATTATATATCTACAGAAAATTTTGCCAAAATTATGTCTATAGAAAATATTCTCAAAATTTTATGTTTGTAGAAAATTTTCTCAAAATTTTATGTGTACAGAAAATTTTGTCAAAATTTTATTTCTATAGAAAATTTTGTCAAAATTATATATCTACAGAAAATTTTGCCAAAATTATGTCTATAGAAAATATTCTCAAAATTTTATGTTTGTAGAAAATTTTCTCAAAATTTTATATGTACAGAAAATGTTGTCAAAATTTTATTTCTATAGAAATGTTCCCAAATTTTGTTTCTATAGAAAATTTTGGCAAAATTTTATTTCTATAGAAAATTTGGTCAACATTTTATTTCTATAAAAAATTTTCTCAAAATTTTATGTCTATAGAAAATTTTCTCAAAACTTTATGTTTATAAAAAATTTTCTCAAAATTTTATGTCTATATAAAATTTTGTAAAAATTTTGTGTCTATAGAAAATTTTGTCAACATTTTATTTCTATAGAAAATTATGTCAAAATTTTATTTTTATACAAAATTTTGTCAAAATGTTAATTCTATAAAAAAATTTGTCAAAATTTTAGTTCGCTATCATACAAAACCTTTTTTCGGAAGGTGCAAGTGTGGTTCATTGTTCGGTTTAATGAACTGCCTGAATTTATTCTGATAATTGGTTGATAGTTTTGCTGCAAGTAGAGGATGTTGATGAAGAATGTGGTAATTCCGAAACGTGCGTCCATCCAACCATCTTGCAGTCTATAGGGCTTTGCCCAAATAAATTTGACAAACATTCTTTTCCTCTGTTGGTTAAGCTACACTTGTAGTTTAGTCAATGTATGGTTTTAAGCTGAAATAAAAAAACAACAACAATACTTAAAGAACAAAACCAACAATAACAAAACAAAACGAATGAAAATTTTATTTCTATAGAAAATTTTGTCAAAATTTTATTTCTATAGAAAATTTTTTCAAAATTTTATTACTATATAAAATTTTGTCAAAATTTTATTTCTATAGAAAATTTTGTCAAAATTTTATTTCTATAGAAAATTTTGTCAAAATTTTATTTCTATAGAATATCTTGTCAAAATTATATATCTGTAGAAAATATTGTCAAAATATAACGTCTGTAGAAAATTTTCTCAACATTTTATATTTACCGAAAATTTTGTCAAAATTTATTTCTATAGAAAATTTTGTCAAAATTTTATTTCTATAGAAAATTTTGTCAAAATTTTATTTCTATAGAAAATTTTGTCAAAATTTTATTTCTATAGAAAATTTAGTCAAAATTTTATTTCTATAGAAAATTTAGTCAAAATTTTATTTCTATAGAAAATTTAGTCAATATTTTATATCTATAGAAAATATTCTTAAAATTTTATGTATACAGAAAATTTTGTTAAAATTTTATTTCTATAGAAAATTTAGTCAAAATTTAATTTCTATAGAAGATTTTTTTGGATTTTGGACAAAATTTTTATAAAAACAAAATTTGAGCACATTTCGATAAAAAAGTAAATTTTGAGAAAATTTTATTTCTATAGAAAATTTTGTCAAACTTTTATTTCTATAAAAATTTTGTCAAAATTTTAATTGTATAGAACTTTTTTTCAGAATTTTATTTCTATAAAAAAACTTTGTCAAAATTTTAATTGTATAGAAAGTTTTTTTTCAGAATTTTATTTCTATAAAAATTTTGTCAAAATTTTCTTTATATAGCAAATGTTTTCAAAATTTTATTTCTAGTGATTTGCCACGATTTTATAGCTATAGAAAGTTTGTGCAAAATTTTATTGATATAAAAAAGTGTGTCAAAATTTTATATCTATAGAAAATTTTGTCAACATTTTTTTCTATGGAAAAATTATCAATATAGAAAATTGTATCATATTTGGTAGAATTCTACCAAATGTGGCAACCGTGCATCCGATCCGTTTGAAAGTTGGGCCTCTGGAAAAACGATCATAATCTGCAGAGGCTTATACAGACATATATTCTGCCTTTTTTATTTAACAAAGACTCCATGTGGACTAACATACAACTACACGCTGAGAAGAAACATGATTGTCACAATCATATTCGAAGAGCAAAATAATATGATAGGAGCTATTTTTGCGGCGACCATGTAACATTATCACCGGCAACCATGTTGGCTCAGTGAACATGGTTCTAAGAAAAATAAAATTGTCCTCATCTAAAATGTTATTATATTGATAAAAAGAATTTTGTTTCCATTAAAAGACAATGGTTACGATCTAAAATGTTATGGTATTCGTCAAAAATGTTTTTCTTCCAGTTAAAAGAACATGGTCACAACCTTAAATGTTTTGATCTTTATGAAAAAACTTTTTTCGTCGTCAAAAGAAGGACGCCACTTGAGAAAAGAAAACACAAAATTTACTTTATTTATTTGTTTTTATACCCTCCACCATAGGATGGGGGTATATTAACTTTGTCATTCCGTTTGTAACACATCGAAATATTGCTCTAGACCCCATACAGTATATATATAGTCTGGGTCGTGGTGAAATCACGCTAACTTCCAAACGAAACAAGCTATCGACTTGAAACTTGGCACAAGTAGTTGTTATTGCTGTAAGTCGGATGGTATTGCAAATGGGCCATATCGGTTCATTTTTACGTATAGCTCCCATATAAACGGACCACCAAATTTGGCATGCGATTGCTCTAAGAGAAACCAATTTCATCCGATCCGGCTGAAATTTGGTACATTGTGTTAGTATATGGTCTCTAACAACCATGCAAAAATTGGTCCACATCGGTCCATAATTACATATAGCTCCCATATAAACCGATCACCAGATTTGACCTCCGGAGCCTCTAAGAGAAGCAAATTGCATCCGATCCGGTTGAAATTTGGTACATGGTGTTAGTATATCGTCTCTAACAACCATGTAAAAATTGGTCCACATCGGTCCATAATTATATATAGCCCTCATATAAACCGATCCCCCGATTTGTCATGCGGAGCCTCTAAGCGAAGCAAATTTCATCCGATCCGGCTGAAATATGGTACATGGTGTTAGTATATGGTCTCTAATGACCATGCAAAAATTGGTTCACATCGGTCCATAATTATATATAGCCCCCATATGAACAGATCCCCCGATTTGGCTTTCGGAGCCTCTAAGAGAAGCAAATTTCATCCGATTCGGCTGAAATTTGGTACATTGTGTTGGTATATGGTCTTTAACAACCATGCAAAAATTGGTCCACATCGGTGCATAATTATAAACCGATCACCAGATTTGACCTCCGGAGTCTCTTGGAAGACCAAAATTCATCTGATTCAGTTGAAATGTGGTACGTGGTGTTAATATATGGCCTCAAACACCCATGCAAAAATTGCTCGAAATCGGTCCATAATTATGTATAGCCCCCATATAAACCGATCTCCAGATTTGACCTCCGGAGCCCTGTGGAAGAGCAAAATTCATCGGATTTTGTTAAAATTTGGTACGTGATGTTAGTATATGGTATCCAACAACCATGCATGAATTGGTTCATATCAGTCCATAATTATATATAGCCCCCATATAAACCGATCCCCAGATTTGACCTCCGGTGCCTTGAGGAGAAGCAAAATGCATCCGATCTGGTTGAAATTTGGTTCGTGGTGGTAGTATATGATATTTAACAATCATGCCAAAAGTGGTCCATATCAGTCCATAATCATATATAGCCCCCATATAAACCGATCCCGAGATTTGGTTTTGGAGCCTCTTGGAGGAGTAAATTTCCTCCGAGTCAGTTGAAATTTGGTACATTGTGCTAATATATGGCCGTGAACAACCATGCCTAACTAGGTCCATATCGGTCTATAGTTATATATATAGCCCTCAGATAAATCGATCCCCAATCACACAAAAATTGGATACATCAAGTTCATAATTGTATATAGCACCATATAAGCGACCCCCATATTTCAATTCTGGCTCCCTACGTACCATATCGATTCGTAATTATTTGTAGACTTACATACCTTTTTGTCTAATATATACCACGTGTGGACTAACTCACAATTTAGAAAACGATTTAAGATACCACAACCCAAGTAATTCGATTGTGTATGACAGTTTTTCGTAGAAGTTTCTACGCAATCCATGGTGGAGGGGTACGTAAGATTCGGCCTGGCCGAAATTACGGCCGTATATACTTGTTATTTATTTATAAACTAAATCATTGTTTATTTGTATTTACAATGTCGTGCAAGCAAACATCACATATTTTTACACACTCTATTTTGGTTCAATTTCAATGATTAGAAATCATTCCATATATACTTCGTGTCGATCAAATGTGCCAACGCAGAAATCATGCAACTGCAAATAAAAATAAATTATTCCATATATCAAAATGCAGAACAAACAACAGGTACATTTTTTCCAATCACACTTTCCTTTTTTGTTTTCACATAAAACCACGTGCCACTTCTGACTAAATAAATTAACACAAGACACAGCAATTCCGTATTCTCCGTCCATTCCAAGAAAAAATCAACACACGACTGAAGCGCAAAATGAAAATCGTGTGTACCTGCTCAATGTTTTTATAAAGTTCTTTTCGCTGCAAAACAATTAAATGATCACGAAAACAATGCACATGGTCTTTATGGTCATGTAATGGTTCTAGACATGTCTATACGTAACCTATAAAAAATACTTTTTTCTCTGCAAAAAAGTAAAAAAACCATGTATTTTGCCTTTGTAAAAATTATATTTCGAGCGGAGAAAAAATATATGTTGGCAATAAACATTTAAATGGTTCTCAAGTGCCGCAAACATGTTCTATTATTTAAATGATAGAATTTGAGACCATTACATGGTCGGGAAAATCATGTACCTGACCATTAAATGGTCTCAAATTCTATCATTTAAATAATAGAACATGTTTGCGGCACTTGAGAACCATTTAAATGCTTATTGCCAACATATATTTTTTCTCCGCTCGAAAATTATTTTTACAAAGGCAAAATACATGGTTTTCGCGACAATTACCTACTCTAGATAAGCATTAAATGGATGCGGCAACCATGTTCAAATATGTTTATCCTGGAGCTTTTTTCCATACAGCCGGGTAATTTTTTTGGCATTAATTTCGAATCTTTATACCCTTCACCACTACTGTGGTACAGGGTATAATAAGTTTGTGCATTTGTATGTAACGCCAAGAAGGAAAAGTCTGAGACCCATCGTTTCATATACCGATCGTCTTAGAATTAAATTCTGAGTCGATTTAACGATGTCCGTCTGTCCGCCTGTCTGTCTGTTCATGTATTTTTGTGCGCAAAGTACAGGTCGCAGTTTAAGTCTGATCGTCCTCAAATTTGGCACAGGATCGTTTCGGGGAACAAAGACGATCGCTATTGATTTTGGAAAAAATCGGTTCAGATTTACATATAGCTGTCATATATATTTATCCCCGATCTGGTTATAATTGGCATGTTTATCAACCGATGTTCTTCAAATTCCGTACATCCGAATATTTTATGAGTCGCGAAAAAATTGCAAAATATTATCCAAATCGGTTCAGATTTAGGTATAGCTCCCATATATATCTTTCGTCCGATTTAGACTCATATGCCAACAGAGGCTAAAGTTTAATACGGATTTTCGTGAAATTTTGCACAGAGAGTAGAGTTGGCATTCTACCAATGCTCGGTAAATTTGATTGAAATCGGTTCAGATTTAGATATAGCTCCCATATATATCTTTCGTCCGATTTGCACTTATATGACCTCAAAAGCCAGAGTTTTGCCCTGACTTGCTTCAAATTTTGCACGAGAGGTATGTTTAGCGGTGGTGTTATGTGTGCCCAATTTGGTTAAAATCGGTTCAGATTTAGACATAGCTCCCATATATATCTTTCGTCCGATTTGAGCTTATATGGCCTCAAAAGCCAGAGTTTTGCTCTGACTTGCTTCAAATTTTGTACGAGAGGTATGTTTAGCGGTGGTGTTATGTGTGCCCAATTTGGTTAAAATCGGTTCAGATTTAGACATAGCTCGCATATATATCTTTCGTCCGATTTGAGATTATATGGCCTCAAAAGCCAGAGTTTTGCCCTGACTTGCTTAAAATTTTGCACGAGAGGTATGTTTAGCGGTGGCGTTATGTGTGCCCAATTTGGTTAAAATCGGTTCGGATTTAGACATAGCTCCCATATATATCTTTCGTCCGATTTGAGCTTATATGGCCTCAAAAGCCAGAGTTTTGCTCTGACTTGCTTCAAATTTTGCACATGGAGTACGTTTAATATGTTAGTATCGGCAAGTGTGCCAAATTTGGTTGAAACCGGTTCAGGTTTGGATATAGCTCCCATATATATCTTTCGCCCGATTTATACTCATATGACCACGGGGGCCAAAGTTATACTCCCATTTACGTGAAATTTTGCAGAGATTGCAGAATTATTATTCCAACTATGCATGTCAAATTTAGTCGAAATCGGTTCAGATTATATATACCTCCCATTATATGTACACCAGAGTTGGGGAAATATGGTAGACTTTTTCATATTTTAGACCCATTTTCAATGGGATTTTCCTCCAACTGACTGGATAGTTTCCACAGAGAATATATTTAATACTAGCGTAACCAGGCCCATTTCGCTGCGCCTTCCGAATCATATTTGGAGGAACATTTTGCGTTAACTTAGTCAACTATATCCTTCGTGCTGAAAACAAATTCGAAAAGATTTGAATTCTTTTAAACAAATCGGACTACTTGATTTTTCGTTTATAGGTACAAATACGGCGGGAGTGGGTGTACCCTTTCCTCCTCCAAATTTGTTTAATAATGTTATGTATTCAAGTAGTTGGACAATCTTCTATATTTCTTGTGAATTTTAAGTGTGGTTTGTCAAGGAAAGGTATCCTTCTCCTCAACATATCTGAAAATTAAGCACTATATTATAACATACAAGGAATTACTGTTTCCCATCCAATAAATTGGAAAAAGCAAAAGTAGTAAAAAATTTTACCACATTAACATTTGCTAAAATGTTGGAAAATGATGCACCCTCTACGTTGACTGCCAATTTCATGTAAATTTAAGTTCTTTACTAAAAAGAAGTCTGGCAGAAGCCTGTGCCAAAATCAATAAATTATGTACCGAGTTCCCATTTACGGAAAACCCTCTACTTTCAATTTAAGAAAAAAAAAAAAACGGACAAAAGGGAACCCTCTCCCCACCTTCGCTCCACTCCGACCTGATATCGGACTATCACGTACCCTATATTAATTTCGCAACGACCCAATGGTCCTTATAAATTCTATCGAAGTAAATCGACAAAGTTTATTTCAATCCCCAACCAGATATCGAAAAATCATATACTAATTTAAAAATCATGTATAAATTTAATCACCTCCTCCCACGTTCCCTGTAAATTTCAAGTAGATCGGCTATGTTTAAATTTTGCTCTATTGTTTTAAAGGGATACAAACACCGTAGTGAATGGCACCCCTAACCTTCCCTGAAAATTCTTGAAATTCTTGAAAGGAAGGTTGCCTCTTCGTTTATAAACTTCCCCCACTGAATATGTAAATTTCAAGAAAACTTAAGAATTGTTGTTTTTTTTTTGCAGTTTTAGAGGAGGACATCCTCCCCGACTAAATATCGAAAAGTGATGTAGCGTATCTTTTGTAAACGTCCCAGAAAATGTCAAGCAAATTATAAGCCTAAAAGGGCGGCCTCTCATCCGTCCAAATATCACAAAATCAGGTATCAACTATTAATATCGTAACATCTCCCCAGTCCTCTGTAAATTTCAAGTAACTCGGTAAAAGTTTAATTGTTTCTCTGTACACTGAAAAAAATATTGTCGTGAGGTCAAAGATTTCATGTCTTTAAAATACGAATACAAATTTTGCTTAGCATAGAAGACGCATTTCTCTAAAATAAAGTTATTTTCCTTGTCCAAAAGTCGATAAACTTTTCAATGAAGTCGTATTGTCCTTATAATTAAGTGATTTGACTTAAAAATGGGTATCTTAACATGAAAGAAAAAATTTATAGGCTAAGGTCAACTTGACTTTAATAATTCAGAAAAATTCTTTAAATTTAATGAAATTGTCTTTAAATTTGTTGTCTTTTTGCATCTTGACTACAAAGCAAAAAATCGCTCAAATATAGGACATGTTTTTCAAAACTTTATTTTAAAGAAGTTTTTTACTTCAAACATAGCATAATTTCTACTAGAAGTCGAGTCCTAATTTGGAAAATAAAGTTGCCGTTAACTCGTTTTTAAAGGACTTTGATAGCATATGAAGAAAAAAAACTGAGAAAGCGAAAAATTAAAATTTGCTTCCTAGAAGCAAGTACACAAAACCTAAATTTAAAAGAGAAATGTGTCTTAAAAGTATCCTTACTTGTATTCTCCGCTTCTTTGGCTCGGAATCAATACCAAATTTTTTAAAGTAAAGACAAAATCTTTGGAACCGAGTACGCTTTTTTTCAGTGTATGTACTTAAGAGAAGCGTATGTCTCCCTATGCCCTTTTATTTTTATTAAAAAATTAAGAACCTGATATAAATTTCATAACCCATTTTTTCCGTAAAAGTTCAATCGGGGGAGTTTAGTTTTGTTTGTATTTAAAAAAAAAAAAAATCGGGCAAAGGGGTGGTCCCCCTCCCCGACCAAATATCGAAAAATAATGTAGCGGATTTTTGTATAGATGCCAACCCCAACATTCAATGAAAATTTCAAGCAAATCGCATAATTTTGTTCCAAGTTTCAAAAAGTAGGGCAAGGGGGAGGTCCCCCTCCCCGACCACATATGAAATCATCAGGTACCCCATATTAATTCCATAACCTCATCGCATGTTCTCTGTAAATCTGAGATAATTTAGAGAATTTTAGTTTTTTCACTGTACATTAAAAAAAATCGAACAAATATCGAATACCAAATATCGAAATATAAAGTAGCGGATCTTTGTCTAGATGCCAACCCCAATCTTCAATGAAAATTTCAAGCAAATCGGTCAACTTTGGTCCAATTTTCAAAAAGTCCGACGAAGGGTAGGTCCCCCTCCGAGCCCAGGTGTCAAAAAATCAGGTACCCTATTTTCACCACATGAACGCCCCCTACGATCTCTGAAAGTTTCAAGTAAATCGGTTCAGCCGTTTCAGAGCCAACTCGGAACATACAAACAAACAAACAAACAAATAAACAAACATAGATTGAATTTTATATATATAGATGATATTTAGGTGTGTCAAGTTTGATCTAATTTGGTTCAGATTTAGATAAAGCCTCCATATATTCGTTTTTCCAGTTTATACAAATATGGCCAAAATTCCCTGACTTTATACAGAATTCTGTGATGATTTCCCCATATCTTAGTCATATCCTATACACTGTAATGGCAGAATTTCCACAGAACGGTTGAGTTTTAAATAAGCCGCCCGACTTGACCAAATAATATATCACAATCCACACTTGACCACATATCTTGGCGAGATCTAATCTACAAGGATATTCCTTGTAAAATCGCCACTGATGAGTTGCAAAAATTGTAAATATTACTATAATTGTCCTATATCTCGAATACATATGTATCGCCTGATAAATCATAATAGCTCTTTTGTACAATTGCATTAAAATTTCTCTCGCTTCATATGTCCCATATTTTTTTTTTTTACTGACATTGTGTTTTATCCCAGGGCGTTATCCGACTTGAATTTTAATTCTAGAGACAAAAAAATTGTCTACATTAAAATTATTTGTATCTGGAAACTCAAATCTTTATACAGCTCCCAGCAAATTTGAAGTAGTTCAGATGGTAACACAAATGTTTATGTACATAGTGGTGAAGGGTATAATATAGTCGGCTCCTCCCGACTTTAGACTTTACTTACTTGTTTTTTTTCTGAATATGCCAAATATGTAATTAAAATAGTACAAAAATTCCAAACCAAAGACATAAAAAAATTTAATATTTGATTTTTTCTTACAACATTTTTGTCTAAGTGTTAAAACTATTTTGTCTATTTGTGAAGGGATTCATTTTCCGGATTGAAATTTGAGTAGACAAAGTGTAACATTTCAATATTGAATTTAATATTGATACAGTGATTGTCAGTGTGTGTGTGTATGTATGTGTAAGCTCATCTCCATGGAAATAAAAATCAAGGCATGTTGGTGGGCTCTGCATCTTGCGCGTGTGTGTGTGTAGAATATGTTGATATGCTGATATGCAATATTCACTCATATCAAATATAGCGACAGCTATGGGCAAAAGAATATGAATACTTTTATTAAAAATCTTATATGGTGCTAATATGGGGAAAAATAAGCTGAATTTTTATAATACATTTTTATTTATTATAATTTTGAAATTTAGTACAGATTTTTTTTTTTATTTTTAAATGTTTAGGTCGTAAAGAATTTGGCTATTGTTTTGACCACAACTGCATGCTCCAAATGTTAAACAATTTTTTATTGTACTAAAGCCTCATGTGTAACATAAATTTCTCTCCCTCAAACTTTATGAAATGCCTGGCTGTTGTACTTGCTAACACTTTGATGTATTCAGGTTTCAATGGTATCTGGCAAATATTCCGCAAAACAAGGACGACATTTCAATAATGCACGATTT
The DNA here is from genome assembly GCF_050003625.1 of Haematobia irritans. NCBI lineage: Eukaryota > Metazoa > Arthropoda > Insecta > Diptera > Muscidae > Haematobia > Haematobia irritans. The sequence continues at coordinate 192,291,002 of NC_134400.1, read as the reverse complement.
TTATTTCATTTTTCAATTGTGCTGTTTTTTTTTTTTTTTTTGTTTTTCACAGACAATATCTCTAACAAATATTCTAACAGTCTGGCCGTTATTGCCAGCTAACATTACCGTGTGTAATACCGCAGTGAATATTTTTGATATTTGCTTTCGGAAAGTCCTTAGAAACAGAGCATATTGAATTTGTTTTCGATTTTGTTCTTTTTTTTTTTTGTAACATTCTATATTGAGTTATTTGTGAATTTTTTTTTTAATTAAATGGCTATTTTCCCGACAACAGAGCAATATGCGAGACAACATGTGAAACTTTTATAAAATCAGTAAGTGGAGCCCCTTCTGTTTGTAGTCCAATGATCACAATTTTTTATATATTGAGAATGCATGCAATTTATCGAATTTTCAAAATTTTTTGAAAATTAATTTAAAAACAAGTATATACGGCCGTAAGTCCGGCCATGCCGAAGTTTATGTGCCCTCCACCATGGATTGCGTAGAAACTTCTTCTAAACACTGCCATCCACAATCGAATTACTTGAGTTGCGGTAACGCTTGCCGATGGTAAGGTATCTTAAAGCCTCCTAACACCGTCTTTTAATTGTAAGTAAGTCCATACGTGGTATATATTAAATTAAACAAGTATATACGGCCGTAAGTTCGGCCAGGCCGAAGCTTATGTACCCTCCACCATGGATTGCGTAGAAACTTCTACTGAAGACTGTCATCCACAATTGAATTACTTGGGTTGCGGTAACACTTGCCGATGGCAAGGTATCTTAAAACTTCCTAACGCCGTAATATATACCACATAGTCCATACGTGGTATATATTAAACTAAAAAAGGCCGATTAAGTTTAAAGTTTCTATAGAAATAAAATTTGGATCAAATTTTCTATAGAAATAAAATTCTGACAAAATTTTCTATAGAAATAAAATTTTGACAAAATGTTCTATAGAAACAAAATTTTGACAAAATTTTCTATAGAAATAAAATTTTGACAAAATGTTCTATAGAAACAAAATTTTGACAAAATTTTCTATAGAAATAAAATTTTGACAAAATTTTCTATATAAATAACATTTTGACAATGTTTTCTATAAAAATAAAATTTTGGTAGATTATTTTTGGCTCGAGTGGCAACCATGATTATGAACCGATAAGGACCAATTTTTGTGTGATTGTTGGAGACCACATTCTAACACCACGTTCCAAATTTCAACCGGATCGGATGAACTATGCTCCTCCAAGAGGCTCCGGAGGACAAATCTGGGGATCGATTTATATGCACCCTCAAAAAAAATCGCCTCTTTAACATATGTTCCAAACATATTTTGCAGGAAGCACATATATTATTGGATACTGCCGAAACATTAATATGTTTGTTTTATGTGAACATATTATATGTTTGGAAGCATTCTGAGCCCAAAAATATTATATGCTTGGAAGAATTTTTCCCAAAGACGATTGTACTCATTGCCTAACATACTCGTAATTTTCACTTTCACGAAATATTTTAGTTCTTGGGAAGAAATTATTCACTTTTATAAATTTTTTAAATTTTACCTTTCGCCTGCACGGAGAATCGAACCGAGGACCATACAATTTGTAAGCCAACACACTATCCACTGGACTACGTAGCTGTTATAGTCACCAGTAGATAATTATCGTTATAAGTTAGTTATATAGCATAGTTTGCAGCGCCCACGAGCCCATGCAAACATAACATTATTTAACAGAAACATACATTTGTTTGCCACGTGGAGCAGTGGTTAGCATGTCTGCCTTGCATGCAAAGGGTCGTGGGTTCAATCCCTGCTCCGACCGAACACTTTTTTCTTTTTTTTTAATTTACACATTTATATTTATACTATATTAAATTTTTATAATAAAACTTCGAAATGTGGGTTATTAAAGATTTATAGTCATTAACAGTGCTTGATATAAACGAATTTGACTGATTTTTGGATAAAATATTATTTTTTATTGCAAAAATAACAATTTTGTAACAAAAAAACTGTTTTTGGTACAAAACTTTAAAATTTGGAAGGAATTCAAAAACTTGCAAAAGAAGAACGTGGAGTCGAGTATAAACATACATAAATAATTTTATAATATAAACATAAATTTATTTAGGCGTGAACAGTTTTTTACTAGCATTTAACACCATCGCTCTAAAATGCTTTTTATTTTTCGTTAATAATTCATTTTAAAGAAAATAAACTTTTTAAATTGTTTTAGCTGCAAAACTCGAACTTAATGCCCGCTTTTATATTTGAAGGTGTCCGTCAACTCCTCGTGGACTACTTATTAATAAAGAGGAACTAAACTTTGTTTTTATATATTTTACTGTGTAATTTTTCACTATTTCCTCCTTATTTTATTTTACTGTCCCAACTCTAAAAAGAGTATAGTGCCCTTTCGTTATTTTTATGAAGACCCCTGATTTCTTTTAACGAACCAAGAAAAAAATTGTGCCCATAATGCCAAAATGATAAATAAAACACATGTCCACACATACATAAAATGCTGCTCTCAAGGCGAAAACATATGCTGTTTGTTTTTCAAATGTCTATTCTCTTGGTTCCGAATGTCCATTCTCTTTATTCAAATTAAATAATATTTAGACTTAAGCATATCAAATTTTTGGCCTTATCATAAAACAGTTTTCCGAAACAACATACAACATTCTTTCGCTGTGTTATGTTGATATCTTTTGTCAACTCTCCCGGTTCCCATCTCTATTTCTTTCTCTATACTCTCTCTGTCGCTTTGAATAAAATATCACAACATATGTATGTTTAGTCGAAATTTGTAACTTTATACATGTTTGCATTCACACATATGATTTTTATGAAACATTCATGCCCCAAACATAATATATTCTAACATATTAACATAGATGTCCCAAACATTTAGTGTTAGTTTAGGAACATTGCATGTTTGCACTTAAATATATTGTGTTTTAAAATTGTGCCCGAAACACATTTTGTTTATATCGGAACATATGAAAAACATATATTTCTAAGAGTGTGGGGGCTATATATAATTATGGACCTATATGGACCAATTCTTGCATGGTTGTTAGAGACCATATACTAACACCACGTACCCAATTTCAACCGGATCGGATGAATTTTGCTCCTCTAAGAGGCTCCGGAGGTCAAATCTGGGGATAGGCTTATATGGGGGCTATATATAATTATGGACCGATGTGGACCAATTTTTGCATGGTTGTTAGAGACCATATACCAACACCATGTACCAAATTTCAGCAGGATCGCAAGAAATTTGCTTCTCTTTGAGGCTCCGCAAGCCAAATCTGGGGATCGGTTTATATGGGGGCTATATATAATTACGGACCGATGGATGGACCAATTTTTGCATGGTTGTTAGAGACCATATACCAACACCATGTACCAAATTTCAGCCGTATCGGATGAAATATGCTTCTATTAGAAGTTCCGCAAGCCAAATCTGAGGGTCCGTTTATATGGGGGCTATACGTAAAAGTGGACCAATATGTCGATAGCTTGCACCGTTCGGAAGTTAGCGTGATTTCAACAGACGGAGTGACGGACGGACATGATTAGATCGACTCAGAATTTCACCACGACCCAGAATATATATACTTTATGGGGTCTTAGAGCAATATTTCGATGTGTTACAAACGGAATGGCAAAGTTAATATACCCCCATCCTATGGTGGAGGGTGTAAAAAGGCCGACTAAATACGTATATAATTAAGTTTGACAATATTTTCTATAGAAATAAAATTTTGACCAAAGTTTCTACAGAAATAAAATTTTAACAAAATAAAATTTTGACAACATTCTCCATAGAAATAAAATTTTGACAAAATTTTCTATAGAAATAAAATTTTGACAAAATTTTCTATAGAAATAAAATTTTGACAAAATTTTCTATAGGAATAAAATTTTGACAAAATTTTCTATATCAATAAAATTTTGACAAAAATTTTCTATAGAAATAAAATTTTGGTAGATTATTTTTGGCTCGAATGGCAATCATGATTATGAACCGATAAGGACCAATTTTTGTGTGATTGGGGATCGGCTATATATAACTATAGACCGATATGGATCAATTTTGTCATGGTTATTAGCGGCCATATACTAACACCACGTTCCAAATTTCAACCGGATCGGATGTATTTTGCTCCTCCAAGAGGCTCCGGATATCAAATCTGGGGAACGGTTTTATAGCCCCCATATGTATAATATGGACCCTTATGGACCAATTTTTGCATGGTTATTAGAGACCATTTACTAACACCACGTACACCCAGAGAAGGAATATGATCACCTCAAACATGTTTTAAGAGCAAAATGTTATTTTTGGGTGGTGACCATGTAACATGGTTTTCGCAACCATGTTATTTTCTCGGAAATCATGTATCTGATTTCGGCAAGCAGGTTATATTTGACGAGAAAATAACATTTTAGTGACAAACATGTTATATGGTCACCATACAAAAATAACATTTTGCTCTTGAAACATGTTTGAGGTGATCATATTCCTTCTCTGCGTGTACCAAATTTCAACCGAATCGGATGAATTTTGCTTTTCCAAGAGGTTCCGGTGGTTAAATCTGGGGATCTATTTATATGGGGGGCTATATATAATTATGGACCGATATGGACAAATTCTTGCGTGTTTGTTAAAGAACATATACCAACACCATGTACCAAATTTCAACCGCACGCAGAGAAGGAATATGATCACCTCAAACATGTCTCAAGAGCAAAATGTTATTTTTGTATGGTGACCATGTAACATGTTTGTCACTAAAATGTTATTTTCTCGTCAAATATAACCTGCTTGCCGAAATCAGATACATGATTTCCGAGAAAATAAAATGGTTGCGAAAACCATGTTACATAGTCACCACCCAAAAATAACATTTTGCTCTTAAAACATGTTTGAGGTGATCATATTCCTTCTCTGGGTGCGGATCGAATGAATTTTGCTCCTGCAAAAGGTTCCAGAAGTCAAATCTGGGGATCGGTTTATATAGGGGCTATATATAATTAAGGACCGATATGGACCAATTTTTGCATGGGTGTTAAAAAACATATACTAACACCACGTACCAAATTTCAACCGGATCGGATGAATTTTGCTCTTCCACGAGGCTCCGGAGGTCAAATCTTGGGAACGGTTTATATGGGGGCTATATATAATTATGGACCGATATGGACCAATTTTTGCATGGTTGTTAGAGACGATACACTAATACCATGTGCCAAATTTCAGCCGGATCGGATGAAATGTTATTTCTATAGAAAATTTTGTCAACATTTTAATTCCATAGAAAATTTTGCTAAAATTTTATTTTTATGGACATTTATTTCAATATTCTATTACGATGGAAAATTTTGTCAAAATTTTATTTCCATTCAAAATTTTGTTAAATTTTATTTCTATAGAATGTTTTTTCAAAATTTTATTTCTATAGGAAATTATCTCAACCTTTTATTTCTATAGAAAATTCTGTCCAAATTTCATGTGTATAAAAAAAGTTTTAAAAATTTTATTTCTACAGAAAATTTTTTCAAAATTTTATTTCTACAGAAAATTTTTTCACAATTTTATTTCTATAGAAAATTTTGTCAAAGTTTTATTTCTATAGGAAATTACCTCAAAATTTTATTTCTATATAAAGTTTTCTCAAAATTTCATTACTATAGAAAATTCTCTTTCTATGGAAAGTGTTGTCAAAATTTTATTGCTATAGAAAATTTTGACAAAATTTTATTTCTATGGAAAATGTTGTCAAAATTTCATTGACAAGTTTTGTCAACATTTACTTTCTATAAAAAATTTTGTCAAAATTTTATTTCTATAAAAAATGTTGTCAAAATTTTATTTCTACAAAAAATCTTGTCAAAATGTTATTTCTATAGAAAAAAATTTCAAAAGTTTATTTCCATAGAGAATTTTTTTCAAAAGTTTATTTCTACAGAAAATGTTGTCAAAATTTTACTTCTACAGAAAATTTACTCAAAATTTTATTTCTATAGACAATTTTTTTGTCAACATTTACTTTCTATAAAAAATTGTGTCAAAATGTTATTACTATAAAAAATTGTGTCAAAATTTTATATCTATAAAAAATTTTGTCAAAATTTTATTTCTACAAAAAATCTTGTCAAAATTTTATTTCTATAGAGAATTTAGTCAAAAATTTATTTCTTTAAAAATATTGTTAAAATTTTATTTCGAAGTTTTTTTTCAAAATTTTATTTATTTCTGTAGAAAATTTTGTCAGAATTTTATTTCTTTAGGAAGTTTTCCCAAAATTTTATTTCTATAGAAAATGGTGTCAATATTTTTACCTATAGATAACTTTCTCAAAAATTTTTTTCTTAAAAAATGTTTTCAAAAGTTTATTTCCATAGAGCATTTTTTCAAAATTTTATTTCTATAGAAAATTTTCGTAAAATTTGAATTCTATAGAAAATTGTGGTAAAATTTTAGTTCTATAGAAAATGTTGTCAAAAATTTTGTTTCTATAGAAAATTTTCTCAAAATTTTATTTCAGTTTAAAACTTTTAGGTTGAGTGGGATATTTTGCAAAACCTTTGTAAAAAATTCTAGCAATTTACCAAACAAAAAAATCTACCATTTTTGGTATAATTCTACCAACAGTGGCAACGTTCCTTACATGACGCATGGCCCAGACATATCTGCTTGTGATTACCGCTTTTTCTATTCGATGACGCAAGACCTGACTGATAAGCATTTTCGTTTTTAAGAAGAAGCTAAAAAATTTGGTAGATTCGTGGATTCAAAGGACAGGTCGACTCGGTATCCACATGTTGCCAAAAAGATGGGAAAAGGTATTGGTTAATGGACAATGAATGCTTCTATTGATCAGTGTGCTACAATTTTTTCGGAATAAATTCTAAGGAAAATGAAAAAATTCCGCATTCTTTAATTGCGCTTCCAGTTTCTGAAGTGATAAAATTTTTTTCATTTTAATTTAAAAAAGATTCATTTTTCTGAAAAAAGTTTTATAGTTTAAAAAATTTATTTTAGTATTATCATAGAGATATTGCCATTCTGCGTGTTTTTATTTGAATGCCCTTTGGTTGGCATTTGCCATGCACTTAATTACATTACGGATGGTTTAACACACATCAGTTCAATGATTAATATCCTTGAAGGCTTCAGAATATTTATTTTTTTTTTTTTATTTTTTACATTATTTTTTTAATGATGTTGTTGTTTTTTTTTTATTTTTTTTTTTATCATTAGTGGACAATGAACAAGAAATGCTTTAATGCACATGAATAGAATGGCCAATCGCCATTAAAGCAATAATTTATTGCAAATAGTGGTCATTTTTCTAATAGAGCAAAAACTGAAAACAAACGTCAATTGCTGTTAATAATATTCATTATAATACTTATTGCACTCGAATTTAATTTATTATCATAGGTTTTTGTGATATTGGTGATGATGATGATTTCCCAAATATGGTCATCAAAGAAAAAACAAAACAATAAATTGCCATATATTTTTTTTTGTAGGACATTAATTTCTCGTTATGTTGCTTCACATAATGTCTCTTTAATTTAAATTAAAAATTTAATGCAGCAATTTGCATTGAACATTAATTTAAAAAGAGAGTGCGCCAGAAAGTACACTGAAAAAGAAAATATTGACGTAATATTAAAGATTTCACAAACTAAATTTTAGGATGCGAAATTTACAAAATATTGAGGGCAAATTTCCTTCAAATAATGCAATTTAAATTAAAATAAAGTTTGTAATCTTTGCTTTAAAAATTTTTTGCATTAAATTTAGGACACAAATTTTGTAAATTTGCATCCCTCCGTTAAAATCGCATGTCTTTGAACTAAGGCTAATTTTCCTTAAAGTAAAGAAATACATTTTTGATTTAAAGAAATTGTCCTTAAATTAACTGAAATATTGAAACTTTAGATTTAAGATAAAAACGCTTCAAATATAGGCCAGCGTCTTTGGTTTAAAGTTTTTTTTTGGAATTAAGAAAACCTTTTTATACCCTCCACCATAGGAATGGGGGGTATATTAACTTTGTCATTCCGTTTGTAACACATCGAAATATTGATCTAAGACCCCATATATTCTGGGTCGTGGTGAAATTCTGAGTCGATCTGAGCATGTCCGTCCGTCCTTCCGTCAGTTGAAATCATGCTAACTTCCGAACGAAACAAGCTATCGACTTGAAACTTCACACAAGTAGTTGTTATTGATGTAGGTCGGATGGTATTGCAAATGGGCCATATCGGTCCACTTTTACGTATAGCCCCCATATAAACGGACCCCCAAATTTGGTTTGCGAGGCCTCTAAAAGAAGCAAATTTCATCCGATCCGGCTGAAATTTAGTACATGATATTAGTATATGGTTTCTAATTGCAAACCATGCAAAAATTGGTCCATATCGGTCCATAAATATATATGGCCCCCATATAAACCGATCCCCCGATTTGGTTTGCAGAGCCTCTAAGAGAAACAAATTTCATACGATCCGGCTGAAATTTAGTACATGGTGTTAGCATATGGTCTCTAACAACCATGCAAAAAGTGGTCCACATCGGTCCATAATTATATATAGCCCCCATATAAACCGATCCCCCGATTTGGCTTGCCGAGCCTCTAAGAGAAACAAATTTCATGCGATCCGGCTGAAATTTGGTACATGGTGTTAGCATATAGTCTCTAACAATCATGCAAAAAGTGGTCCACATCGGTTCATAATTATATATAGCCCCCATATAAACCGATCCCCCGATTTGGTTTGCAGAGCCTCTAAGAGAAACAAATTTCATCCGATCCGGCTAAAATTTGGTACGTGATGTTAGTATATGGTCTCTAATGACCATGCAAAAATTGGTCCATATCGGTTTATAATTATATATAGCCCCCATATAAACCGATCACCAGATTTGACCTCCGGAGCCTCTTGGAAGACCAAAATTCATCTGATTCAGTTGAAATTTGGTACATGATGTTAGTATATGATCTCTAATGATCATGCAAAAATTCGTCCATATCGGTCCATAATTATATATAGGCCCCATATAAACCGATCACCAGGTTTGACCTCCGGATCATCTTGGAAGACCAAAATTCATTTGATTCAGTTGAAATTTGGTACGTGATGTTAATATATGGCCTCAAACACCCATGCAGGAATTGGTTCCTATCAGTCCATAATTGTATATAGCTCCCATATAAACCAGATTTGACCTCCGGTGCCTTTTGGAGAAGCAAGATTCATCCGATGTGGTTGAAATTTGGTACGTGGTGGTAGTATATGATATTTAACAACCATGCCAAAAGTGGGTCATATCAGTCAATAATCATGTATAACCCCCATATAAACCGATCCCGAGATTTGGTTTTGGAGCCTCTTGGAGGAGCAAATTTCATCCGAGTGAGTTGAAATTTGTGGATGACAGTCTTTCGTAGAAGTTTCTCGCAACCCATGGTGGAGGGTACATAAGATTCGGCCTGGCCGAACTTACGGCCATATATACTTGTTTACTTTGAAGTAAAGGGTGATACGGTATATCAGATTCTGGATTTATAAGAACCATTTTTGTTCGAGTTTTAGAGGAATCGTTAACATCTCTTGTAAGTGTGCAAGAAAATTATAAAATAACGTCTTGATTTGAAATCTTAAATCTGTAGAAGTAAATTTTACATTGAGTTTCAAGCAATTTTCATGATCAGTGCGCCTTCTACACCCTCAAGAAGTGAAGTCGGTCTATATGGAGGCATTACCAAATGGACCGATAAAAACTTAATCCGATACACGTTTTTGTGAGCCTAAAATACCAGAATATTTACAATTTCAGGCAAATCAGATAAAAACTACGGTGGGGGTGGGGGGCTATACTAAAATATGGACCGATACTCACCGTTTTCGGCACACCTCTTTATGACCCGAAAATACCTCTAGATTTCCAATTTCAGGCAAATAGGATAAAAACTTTGGATTCTAGAAGCTCAAGAAGTAAAATCGGGAAATCGGTCTATATGGGGGCTATACCAAAATATGGACTGATACTCACCATTTTCGGCACACCTCTTTATGGTCCTAAAATACCTCTAGATTTCCAATTTCAGACAAATTGGATAAAAACTACGATTTCTATAAGCCCAAGACCCCAAATCGGGAGGTCGGTTTATATGGGGACTATATCAAAACCTGGACCGATATAGCCCATCTTCGAACTTGACCTGCCTGCAGACAAAAGACGAGCTTGTGCAAAATTTCAGCACGATTGCTTCATTATTGAAGACTGTAGCGTGATTACAACAGACAGACAGACAGACAGACAGACAGACAGGCAGACGGACAGACGGACATCGTTATATCGTCTTAGAATTTCTCCCTCATCAAGAATATATATACTTTATATAGTCGGAAATCGATATTTCGATGTGTTACAAACGGAATGACAAACTTATTATACCCCCGTCACCATTCTATGGTGGTGGGTATAAAAAACTGCTAAGAACGAGCAGCAGTTCAAGGCAAACTGGCTTTCTGCGGCGAAGAAGGTGGACAAGGTGGCTGTACAAAATCTGATGGCGGGTGTCAAGCGTGAGGCCCGGCAATTCGGATTTGGAAAAGCGAAAGCCTAACTGAATATTTTTCCTGAATTTTATACTAATTGAACTTGAAAAAGAAATTTAATTTGATTTTTTAAATAAACGATTTCACCGATTTACACACGTTTTCCCTTGACCAAATTTTGACCGTATCACCCTTTATCAATTATGATTTGGATTTTTAAACTGGCATTTATTTGTACGTGACTACCTTTTTTAATAAACCTCGAAAAGAAAATGAAAATTTGATAAATGAGATCTGTACCCTAATATTAATTTTATTGGTCCTACACGGATGAAAAAGGCTGTTTTTCATATGTTTGGCTATAAACATTATATGTTTGGAACACAAATTTTTAAACACAATATTTTTGAGTGCAAGCATATAATGTTCATAAACTAGCATAACATGTTTGGGACATATATGTTAATATGTTAGAACATATTATGTTTGGGACATAAAATGTTTGTAAATATAATATGCTTGGATGCAAACATATATTAATTTAGAAATAGCCTATAAACATATATGTGTTTAGTAGCTTGGAGCGCTATTTAACAGGGAGCGATATTGAATTAAGTTGGTGGTTGTTACTTGTTATTACAAAATTAACATTTTATTTTTCCTTGGGCAATTGATCAGCTACTTCTTTGATCCTTACAAACTGTGTGGTCCGCTGTTCGAATCCCCGTCCGGCAAAAGGTAAAATTAATATAAAACAAGTATATACAGCAGTAAATTCGGCCGGGCCGAATTTTAAATACCCACCACCATGAATCAAATATGATAGTTTTCTTTGAAAACTCTTCGTCGTAGTGGGTACCATTTGCTACTCACGTATTTGTGATCTTAAAATACCTCCAGAATTTCAAACATAGAAAACATAGTCTCTAGACGCCCAAGAAGTAAAAATCGAGAGATCAGTCTATATGGGGGTTATACCAAAAAATGGACCGATATACCTAAATTTCGGCACACTTATTTGTGGTCTAAAAATACCTCTAGATTTCGAATTTCAGGCAAATCGGGTAATAAATACAGTTTATAGAAACTCAAGAAATTCAGGCAAAGCGGATGGTAAATATAGTTTCTAGAAGCCCAAGAAGCAAAATCGGGAGATCGCTCTATATGGGGGCTATACCAAAAAATTGACCGATGGGCACCATTTTCGGCACACCTTTTTATGGTCCCAAAAGAACTCTAGATTTTCAATTTCAGGAAAATCGGATAGAAAATATAGTTTCTAGAAGCCCAGGAAGCAAAATCGGGAGATCAGTCTCTATGGGGGCTATATCAAAACATGGACCGATGAGCACCATTTTCGGCACACCTTTTTATGGTCCTCAAATACCTCTAGATTTCCAATTTCAGGCAAATCGGATGGTAAATATAGTTTCTAGAAGCCCTAGAAGCAAAATCGGGATATCGGTGTATATGGGGGCTATACCAAAACATGGACCGATGGGCACCATTTTCGGCACACCTTTTTATGGTCCTCAAATACCTCTATATTTCCAATTTCAGGAAAATTGGATAAAAACTACGGTTTTTATAGGCCCAAGACTCAAAATCGGAAGGTTGGTTTATATGGGGGCTATATCAAAACATGGACCGATACGGACCATTTTCGACTCACCTCTTTACGGTCCCAAAATACCTCTAGATTTTCAATTTCATACAAATCGGATAGAAAATACTGCTTCTAGACGCGCAAGAAGCAAAATCGGGAGATCGGTCTATATGGGGGCTATACCAAAACATGGACCGATACGGACCATTTTCGACACACCTCCTTATGATCCTAAAATACCTCTAGATTTTCAATTTCAGAGAAATTGGCTAGAAAATACTGTTTCTAGACGCCTAAGAAGCAAAATCGGGAGATCGGTTTATATGGGGGCTATACCAAAACATGGACCGATAAGGACCATTTTCGACACACCTCTTTATGGTCCCAAAATACCTCTAGATTTCCAATTTGAGGTAAATCGGATGGTAAATATAATTTCTAGACGCCCAAGAAGCAAAATCGGGAGATCGGTCTATACGGGGGCTATATCAAAACATGGACCGATACGGACCATTTTCGACACACCTCCTTATGGTCCTAAAATACCTCTAGATTTTCAATTTCAGACAAATCGGATAGAAAATACTGTTTCTAGACGCCTAAGAAGCAAAATCGGGAGATCGGTCTATATGGGGGCTATACAAAAACATGGACCGATACAGATCATTTTCGACACACCTCTTTATGGTCCAAACATACCTCTGGATTACCAATTTCAGGCAAATCTGATAAAAACTACGGTTTTTATAGGCCCAAAACCCCAAATCGGGAGGTCGGTTTATATGGGGACTATATCAAAACTTGGACCGATATAGCCCATCTTCGAACTTGACCTGCCTGCAAACAAAAAACTAATCTGTGCCAAATTTGGGGACGATAGCGCCATTATTGAAGGCTGTAGCGTGATTACAACAGACAGACAGACAGACGGACGTGCTTATATCGTCTTAGAATTTCTCCCTGATCAAGAATATATATACTTTATATAGTCGGAAATCGATATGTCGATATGTTACAAACGGAATGACAAACTTATTATACCCCCGTCACCATTTTATGGTGGTGGGTATAAAAAATCATACAATTGAATAATTTCTTCTACAATGTTTGTATTACAGAAAAAGGTGCCAAGAACTAAAAAATCTCGTGGAAGTGAGAAAGATGTGGGGGAATATACAATTGGGCAGAAACAAAATTTTGAGCATTCAGGTCGAAAACCTATGTTGTTAGCACCTATATTACCTGTTTATTTTCATAATTCGTTATGATTGTAAATATAAAGGGTGATACGGTCAAAATTTGGTCAATATAAACTTGACGTATTTCTTTCAATTTTGCATTTAAAAAACCTGAACACCCCTCATTTTGAAGGTGTGTGTGTGTAGAATGTGGCTCCTATTTTGATTTTGGAATTCACTCTTCAGTTGTCAAAATTCCGTCCAAGCAAGAAGAGCAGCGTATCAAAATTTTGCTCGCGCATCGCGAAAATCCGAGCTACTCGCACACAAAGCTGGCAAAATCGCTAAAAGTTGCCAAATCAACCGTTACAAATGTAGTTAAAGTGTTTGGGGAACGTTTGTCGACAGCCAGGAAGTCTGGATCGGGGAGAAATCGAAAACCGGAAGCCGCTGAGACGACAAAGAGAGTTGCCGGTAGTTTCAAGCGAAACCCTAACCTCTCTCTCCAAGATGCCGCAAAAAAGCTGCGTGTATCGTCTACAACCGTGCATCGAGCCAAAAAACGAGCCGGACTATCGACTCACAAGAAGGTAGTGACTCCAAATCGCGATGATAAGCAAAATACGACGGCCAAAGCGCGATCCCGGAGGCTGTACACGACGATGTTGACGAAGTTTGACTGCGTGGCAATGGACGACGAAACCTACGTCAAAGCCGACTACAAGCAGCTTCCGGGACAGGAGTTTTATACGGCAAAAGGAAGGGGAAAGGTAGCAGATATTTTCAAGCACATAAAACTGTCAAAGTTCGCAAAGAAATATCTGGTTTGGCAAGTCATATATACCTGTGGCTTGAAAAGCAGCATTTTCATAGCTTCCGGGACTGTCAACCAAGAAATTTACGTGAAAGAGTGTTTGAATAAACGTTTGCTGCCTTTCCTGAAGAAACACGGTTTTTCCGTACTGTTTTGGCCGGATTTGGCATCTTGCCATTACGGTAAAAAGGCCATGGAGTGGTACGCCACCAACAACGTGCAGGTGGTTCTCAAGGACAAGAACCCTCCCAACACGCCAGAGCTCCGCCCAATTGAGAAATACTGGGCTATTGTCAAGCGGAACCTAAAGAAGACCAAAAAAACTGCTAATGACGAGCAGCAGTTCAAGGCAAACTGGCTTTCTGCGGCGAAGAAGGTGGACAAGGTGGCTGTACAAAATCTGATGGCAGGTGTCAAGCGTGAGGCCCGGCAATTCGGATTTGGAAAAGCGAAAGCCTAACTGAATATTTTTCCTGAATTTTATACTAATTGAACTTGAAAAAGAAATTTAATTTGATTTTTTAAATAAAGGATTTCACCGATTTACACGCGTTTTCACTTGACCAAATTTTGACCGTATCACCCTTTATAAATAAATAAATAAAATTTTGAGCACAATATTGTTTGGGAGAATTTTTTTTAAGCATATAATATTTTTGGGTGCAAAATGCTTCCAAACATATTATATGTTCACATAATAACATATTGTTTTGTGGAAGACAACATTATTGAATTTGGATGCAAAAATACAAAATGTTTGGAACTTAGAGTACCCAAACATATATTGTTTAGACTAATATGCTTTCAAACATATTATATATTGGAAGAGATCAAACAGATAAATGTTTGGGCAATACCCAAAAATGTATATGCTTGAAGCAAAATATGTTTTGGAGTATATGTTACAGAAGCGATTTTTTGTGAGCGTGTAGAGTTAAAGCCAGATAGGTCGCTAAAAAACATTCTTTATTTTAAAGAAGCCGCATCTTTGGCTCGGAATCAATACCAGAATCCTTAAGGGAAGGTCAAAATCTTTGGATCCAAGTAATCTTTTTTTTTAGTGTATGAAATGCCCTTTGAAATCGCATTGCATTCAAGTGTCCACAATTATTCGCATAAATCCACAGACATTCCAGCCTGACCGCCTTTGACTTTAAATTCCTATACTGAATGTCTGTAACAATCCGAATTCGTTTCAAATAATGGCTAGGCTTTGTCGTACGAAATGTCAACCACGTCTACCATGACATAGTGGTAGCTAAAACAAAAGATGTCACTACAGTGTGCCATTGATTGCATTTGTGTGCAAATGCATCTGCAGATGGTGATTAACCGCCTTTACTGTGTGTTCTACAACCCATATAGAGCAATGATAGAAAGAACAGGCCCTAAGATAATGCTATGAGAAATATTAGTATCCCAGAAAAAAAGAAAATCGTCGCCAAAAAGTAGTGAAAATGTTCTTTTTGGATCCGGAAGTGGTGCAAAATTGGCGCAGAAGCGATGATTTTAACATGGGCTTGTCATAGGACGGATGTTCACCATTTCAACAGCCGTTGCACTGAATTTGCAGCACTTCTTATGGTGTGATGCGAATCCATTGATTTGGTTGTGAATTAAGAAATTTTGTGATATTTTGATGAATAAATAGTTTTTAAAAATTTTTATGATTTTTAATGCATTACAACGCTTGTCTGGAACGTTTGACATCAAATATTTTCAAAAATTCGCAATTTTTCTAGAAAGGATTTAGCATTTTTTTTTCGGCAAAATTTAAATAATTTGCTCTTTTTTTTATTAATTTTTAATCTGTGTTTAATCCATTTGAAACAAAAAACTTTAAATTTCCCATTAAAAATGTGAAAAAAGCGAGTTATGAAAATTCCTGTGCAGATAAAATAAATTTGTAATATTTCACAAAAATATGGACCTTGTTTGTGGTTGTTGTGTTAGTTTGAGTAGTTGTTATTTGGTTTGTTGTGTGTTGGCTTTTGTTATGCTTGCATTAGCATACAAGTTTGAGAGTCACTCGTTGAGTATTGGTAGCACGATTGCCACAGTTGGTAGAATTCTACCAAATATGGTATATGTTTTACTATTTGGTAAATTGGTAGAATTCTTGTCGTTTTTGGTAGATTTCATAAAATATTCCTCTCCACCCAATAGGTACTTAACAAATTTTCTATAGAAAAAAAATTAAATAATATTTTCTCCAGGAATAAAATATATTTTCTCTAAGAAAAAAATGTTGAAAACATTTTCTCTTGTAATAAAATGTTGATAAAATTATCTCTAGGAATAAAATTTTTACAATATTTTCTCTAGAATTAAAATTTGGACAAAATTTTCTCCAGGAATAAAATTTTGATACATTTTTCTCTAAGAATAATATTTTGGAAAGATTTTCTCAAGGAATAAAATTTTAAGAAAATTTTTCATAGGGTAAAATTTTGATACATTTTTTGATGGAAATAAAATGTTGACAAAATACAATTTTGACAATATTTGCTATAGGAATAAAATTTTGACAATATTTCCTCTAGGAATAAAATTTTGACAACATATTCTGTAAGAAAAAAAAATTGTTACAATTTCCAATAGGAATACAATTGTGAACATTTTTTCTTTAGGAATAAAATTTTGACAACATATTATATAGGAATAAAATATTGACAACATATTCTCTAAGAAAAAATTTTGATAAAATTTTCTCTAGGAATAAATTTTTTTTAGGACAAAATTTTCTATAGTAATAAAATTTTGAAAAAATTTTCTATAGATATAAAACTTTTACAAAATTTTCTATAGATATAAAATTTTGACAAAATTTTATATAGAAATGAAATTTTGACAACATTTTCTACAGAAATAAAATTTGGACAAAATTTTCTATAGAAATAAAATTTTGACAAATTTTTTTATAGAAATAAAATGTTGATAAATTTTTCTCTAGAAATAAAATTTTCACAAAATTTCTTATAGGAATACATTTTTGACATTTTTGTTAGGAATAAAATTTTGACAATATATTCTGTACGAAAAAATTTTGATAAAATTTCCTATAGGAATGCAATTTTGACAAAACTTTCTTTAGGAATAAAATTTTGACAACATATTATATAGGAATAAAATATTGACAACATATTCTCTAAGAAAAAATTTTGATAAAATTTTCTCTAGGAACACATTTTTTTTATGACAAAATTTTCTATAGTAATAAAATTTTGAAAAAATTTTCTATAGATATAAAATTTTGACAAAATTTTCTATAGATATAAAATTTTGACAAAATTTTCTATAGAAATGAAATTTTGGCAACATTTTCTACAGAAATAAAATTTGGACAAAATGTTCTATAGAAATAAAATTTTGACAAACTTTTCTATAGAAATACAATTTTGATAAATTTTTCTCTAGAAATAAAATTTTGACAAAATTTCCTATAGGAATAAATTGCTGACAACATTTTTTCTAGGAATAAAATTTTGACAACATATTCTGTACGAACAAATTTTGATAAAATTTCCTATAGGAATACAATTTTGACAAAACTTTCTTTTGGAATAAAATTTTGACAACATATTATATAGGAATAAAATATTGACAACATATTCTCTAAGAAAAAATTTTGATAAAATTTTCTCTAGGAATAAATTTTTTTTAGGACAAAATTTTCTATAGTAATAAAATTTTGAAAAAATTTTCTATAGATATAAAACTTTTACAAAATTTTCTATAGATATAAAATTTTGACAAAATTTTATATAGAAATGAAATTTTGACAACATTTTCTACAGAAATAAAATTTGGACAAAATTTTCTATAGAAATAAAATTTTGACAAATTTTTTTATAGAAATAAAATGTTGATAAATTTTTCTCTAGAAATAAAATTTTCACAAAATTTCTTATAGGAATACATTTTTGACATTTTTGTTAGGAATAAAATTTTGACAATATATTCTGTACGAAAAAATTTTGATAAAATTTCCTATAGGAATGCAATTTTGACAAAACTTTCTTTAGGAATAAAATTTTGACAACATATTATATAGGAATAAAATATTGACAACATATTCTCTAAGAAAAAATTTTGATAAAATTTTCTCTAGGAACACATTTTTTTTATGACAAAATTTTCTATAGTAATAAAATTTTGAAAAAATTTTCTATAGATATAAAATTTTGACAAAATTTTCTATAGATATAAAATTTTGACAAAATTTTCTATAGAAATGAAATTTTGGCAACATTTTCTACAGAAATAAAATTTGGACAAAATGTTCTATAGAAATAAAATTTTGACAAACTTTTCTATAGAAATACAATTTTGATAAATTTTTCTCTAGAAATAAAATTTTGACAAAATTTCCTATAGGAATAAATTGCTGACAACATTTTTTCTAGGAATAAAATTTTGACAACATATTCTGTACGAACAAATTTTGATAAAATTTCCTATAGGAATACAATTTTGACAAAACTTTCTTTTGGAATAAAATTTTGACAACATATTATATAGGAATAAAATATTGACAACATATTCTCTAAGAAAAAATTTTGATAAAATTTTCTCTAGGAATAAATTTTTTAAGACAAAATTTTCTATAGAAATAAAATTTTGACAAAATTTTCTATAGATATAAAATTTTGACAAAATTTTCTATAGATATAAAATTTTGACAAAATTTTCTATAGAAATGAAAATTTGACAATATTTTCTACAGAAATAAAATTTGGACAAAATTTTCTATAGAAATATAATTTTGAAAAAATTTTCTGTAGATGTAAAATTTTGATAAATTTTTCTCTAGAAATGAAATTTTCACAAAATGTCCTAAAGGAATAAATTTTTGACAACATTTTTGCTAGGAATAAAAATTTGACAACATTTCTGTACGAAAAAATTTTGATAAAAGTTCCTATAGGAATACAATTTTGACAAAACTTTCTTTAGGAATAAAATTTTGACAACATATTATATAGGAATAGAATATTGACAACATATTCTCTAAGAAAAAATTTTGATAAAATTTTCTCTAGGAATAAATTTTTTTTAGGACAAAATTTTCTATAGTAATAAAATTTTGACAAAATCTTCTATAGAAATAAAATTTTGACAAAATTTTCTATAGATGTAAAATTTTGACAAAATTTTCTATAGATATAAAATTTTGACAACATTTTCTCTAGGAAAAAAATTTTTTTAGGACAAAATTTTCTATAGTAATAAAATTTTGACAAAATTTTCTATAGATATAAAATTTTGACAAAATTTTCTATAAATATAAAATATTGACAAAATTTTCTATAGAAATGAAATTTTGACAACATTTTCTACAGAAATAAAATTTTGACAAAATTTTCTATAGAAATGAAATTTTGACAAAATTTCCTATAGGAATAGAGTTTTGACAACATTTTTTCTATTAATAAAATTTTGACAACATATTCTGTACGAAAAAATTTTGAAAAAAATCCTATAGGAATACAATTTTGACAAAACTTTCTTTAGGAATAAAATTGTGACAAATTTTGCTATAGAAATAAAATTTTAACAAAATTTTCTTTAGGAATAAAATTTTGACAACATATTCTCTGAGATATTTTCTACAGAAATAAATATGGACAACATTTTCTTAGAAATAAAATTTTGAGAAACTTTTCTATAGAAATAAAATTTTGACAAAATATTCTATTAAAATATTATTTTGACAAAATTGTCTATATAAATAAAAATTTTAAAAAATTTGCTATAAAAATAAAATTTTCTATAGGAATAAAATGTTGACAAAATTTTCTATAGAAAAAAAATTTTGACAAAATTTTCTATAGGAATGAAATTTTGGCAAAGAAATAAAATTTTGACAAAATTTTCTATACAAATAAAATTTGACAAAATTTTCTCTAGAAATAAAATCTTGACTAGATTTTTTCTAGGAATACAATTTGGGCAAGATTTTCTTAGGTAATAAGAGATTTTCTCTAGGAATGACATTTTTCTTTAGAACTAAAAATTTGGCCAAATTGTCTTTATACCCACCACCATAGAATGGTGACGGGGGTATAATACGTTTTTCATTCCGTTTGTAACACATCGAAATATCGATTTCCGACTATATAAAGTGTATATATTCTTGATCAGGGAGAAATTCTAAGACGATATAACGATGTCCGTCTGTCTGTCTGTTGTAATCACGCTACAGTCTTCAATAATGAAGCAATCGTGCTGAAAGTTTGCACAAACTCGTCTTTTGTCTGCAGGCAGGTCAAGTTCCAAGATGGGCTATATCGGTCCAGGTTTTGGGCTATATCGGTCCAGGTCCCCATATAAACCGACCTCCCGATTTGGGGTCTTGGCCTTATAAAATCGTAGTTTGTATCTAATTTGATTGAAATTTGAAATCTAGAGGTATTTTATGACCATAAAGAGGTGTGCCAAAATGGTGAGTATCGGTCCATGTTTTGGTATAGCCCCCATATCGACCGATCTCCCGATTTTACTTCTTGGGCTTATAGAAACCGCAGTTTTTATTCAATTTACCTGAAATTGGAAATCTAAAAGTATTGTAGGACCACAAATACGTGCGCCAAAAATTGTGAGTATCGGTCCATATTTTGGTATAGCCCCCATATAGACCGATCTCCCGATTGTACTTCTTGGGCTTATAGAAACCGCAGTTTTTATCCAATTTACCTGAAATTGGAAATCGAGAGATACTTTAGAGCCGTAAAGAAGTGTGCCAAAAATGGTCAGCATCGGCCCATGTTTTGGTATAGCTTCCATATAGACCGATCTCCCGATTTTACATTTTGGGTTTATAGAATCTGTAGTTTATATACAATTTGCCTGAAATTGGAAATTTATAGGTATTTTAGGTCCATAAAGAGGTGTGTCACAAATGGTGAGTATCGGTCCATGTTTTGGTATAGCCCCCATATAGACCGATATGCCGATTTTACATCTTAGGCTTCTAGAATCCGAAGTTTTTATCAAATTTGCCCGAAATTGGAAATCTAGAGGTATTTTCGGGCCATAAAGAGGTGAGTATCGGTCCATATTTAAGTATAGCCCCCATAAGAACGATCTCCCGATTTAACTCCTTGGGTTTCTAGAAACCGTAGTTTTTATCCGATTTGCCTGAAATTGTAAATATTCTGGTATTTTAGGCTCACAAAAACGTGTATCGGATTAAGTTTTTATCGGTCCATTTGGTAATGCCTCCATATAGACCGACTTCACTTCTTGAGGGTGTAGAAGGCGCACTGATCATGAAAATTGCTTGAAACTCAATGTAAAATTTCCAGATTTTACTTCTCGGGTGAAAATCTACAGATTTTAGATTTCAAGTCAAAACATTATTTTATAATTTTCTTGCACACTTAACATACAAGAGATGTTACTGATTCTTCTAAAACTCAAACAAAAATGGTTCTTATAAAACCCGAATCTGATATAGTCCTTATAGGTGAAATCTTTAAATTTATCTTCGGGAAGTGTCTTCAAGCCCTCCTGAAATTTCAAAGGAAACCCCAATATTTGGTTCATGGTGGTGGGTATTTAAGATTCGGCCCGGCCGAACTTACTGCTGTATATACTTGTTAGAAATAAAATCTTGACTAGATTTTCTCTAGGAATAAAATTTTGCTAAAATTTTCTCTAGTTATAACATTTTGATAAATTTTTTTTTGGAATGGAATTTTGATAACATTTTCTCTAGATACAAAATTTTGGCAACATTTTCTCAATGATTAAAATTTCGACAACATATTCTCTACGAAAAAATGTTGGTAGAATTTTCTCTACGAATTAAATGTTGATAACATTTTCTGTAGGAATAAAATTTCGACAAGATTTTCTCTAAGAATAACATTTTTACAAGATTTTTTCTGGGAATCAAATTTTGACAAAATTTTCTCTGGGAATAAATTTTTCTAGACATAAAATAGACAAGATTTTTTGACAAATTTGACAAAATTTTCTATAGAAATAAAATGTTGACAAAATTTTCTATAGAAATAAAATTTTGACAAAATCTTCTAGGAATGAAATTTTGACAAGATTTTTTGACAAATTTGACAAAATTTTCTTTTGAAATAAAATGTTGACAAAATTTTCTACAGAAATAAAATTTGACAAAATTTTCTATAGAAATAAAATCTTGACTAGATTTTCTCTAGGAATAAAATTTTGATAGCTTTGTCTCTACGCATGAAATTTTGATAAAATCTTCTCTAGGAATAAATTATTCACAAAATTTTCTCTAGAAATAATGTTTGACAAAATTTCCTATAGAAATAAAATTTTGAAAAAAATTTTCTCTAGGAATAAAATTTTGCTAAAATTTTCTCTAGTTATAACATTTTGATAAAATTTTCGTTAGGAATGGAATTTTGATAATTTTTTCTCTAGAAATAAAATGTTGGCAACATTTTCTCAATTATTAAAATTTTGTCAACATATTCTCTAAAAAAATGTTGGTAAAATTTTCTCTACGAAGAAAACATTTTCTGTAGGATTAAAATTTCGACAAGATTTTCTCTAAGAATAAAATTTTTACAAAATTTTTTCTGGGAATCAAATTTTGACAAATTTTTCTCTGAGAATAAACTTTTGATAAAATTTTTTTAAGACATAAAATTATGAAAACATTTTCTCTAGGAATGAAATTTTGACAAGATTTTTTTATAGAAATAAAATGTTCACAAAATTTTCTATAGGTATAAAATTTTAACAAAGAAATAAAATTTTGACAAAATTTTCTACAGAAATAAAATTTGACAAAATTTTCTCTTGAAATAAAATCTTGACTAGATTTTCTCTAGGAATAAAATTTTGATAGCTTTGTCTCTAGGAATGAAATTTTGATCAAATCTTCTCTAGGAATAAATTATTCACAAAATTTTCTCTAGAAATAACGTTTGACAAAATTTTCTAAAGAAATAAAATTTTGAAAAAATTTTCTCTAGGTATAAAATTTGCTAAAATTTTCTCTAGTTATAACATTTTGATAAAATTTTCGTTAGGAATGGAATTTTGATAATTTTTTCCCTAGAAATAAAATTTTGGCAACATTTTCTCAATGATTAAAATGTTGACAACATATTCTCTAAAAAAAATGTTGGTAAAATTTTCTCTACGAATAAAATGTTGATAAAATTTTCTGTAAGAATAAAATTTCGACAAGATTTTCTCTAAGAATAAAATTTTACAAGATTTTTTCTGGGAATCAAATTTTGACAAAATTTTCTCTGGGAATAAATTTTTGATAAAATATTTCTAGACATAAAATTTTGAAAACATTTTCTCTAGGAATGAAATTTTGACAAGATTTTTTTATAGAAATAAAATGTTCACAAAATTTTCTATAGAAATAAAATTTTGACAAAATTTTCTATAGGTATACAATTTTGACAAAGAAATAAAATTTTGACAAAATTTTCTACAGAAATAAAATTTGACAAAATTTTTTCTAGAAACAAAATCTTGACTAGATTTTCTCTAGGAATAAAATTTTGATAGTTTTGTCACTAGGAATGAAATTTTGATAAATTCTTCTCTAGGAATAAATTATTCACAAAATTTTTTCTAAAAATAATGTTTGACAAAATTTCTTATAGAAATAAAACTTTGAAAAAATTTTCTCTAGGAATAACATTTTGATAAAATTTTTTTTAGGAATGCAATTTTGAAATTTTTTTCTCTAGAAATAAAATTTTGGCAACATTTTCTCAACGATTATAATTTTGACAACATATTTTCTACGAAAAAATGTTGGTAAAATTTTCTCTACTAACAAAATATTGATAAAATTTTCTGAAGTATTAAAATTTCGACAATAGTTTCTCTAAGAATAAAATTTTTACAAGATTTTTTCTGGGAATCAAATTTTGACAAAATTTTCTCTGGGAGTACATTTTTGATAAAATTTTTCTAGACATAAAATTTTGAAAACATTTTCTCTAGGAATAACATTTTCACAAGATTTTTTTTTTAGCAATGAAATTTTAAAAATTTCCTCTAGGAATAAAATTTCGATAAAATTTTCTATAGGAATTAATTTTTTTGATAAAATTTTCTCTAAAAGTAATGTTTGAGAAAATTTCCCATGGAACAAAAATTTTGACAAAATTTTCTCTAGGAATAAAATTAAAAAAAAAAAAAATTCTTTAAGAATAAAATTTTGACAACATTTTTCTAGGAATAAATTTTTGATAAAATTTTCTCTAAAAATAATGTTTGACAAAATGTTCTCTACGAATAAAATTTTGACAAAATTTCCTCTAGGAATAAAATTTTGACAACATTTTTCTAGGAATAAATTTTTGATAAAATTTTCTCTAGAAATAAAATTTTGACAACATTTTCTCTAAGAATAAAATTATGACAAAATTTTCTCTAATATTAAAGTTTGACAATTTTTTTTCTTGAACTTCGACGAATAAATTCACAAATTTAAGCCAACTTGATTGAATACCGTCAATATTTCCTAATATTCTCAGTTCTGATTTAGGTAGGAAGTCCCATAAAAAGGCAATGCTCGATGTTTGCAATCAAATATTTCAATTCTTTTCAAAAGTACTTGCATCCAAATCTTTAAATTTGAGTGCACACATTTCAATTTTAGCAATCCCATTTAAGTGATAATTTCTCTATAAAATTTTCAACATTCTCATAAAGCTATATAATTATATCCTCCAAAATCCAGGACATTCCTTTAAAGGAATGTTTTTTTTTTGGTGTGCGGTTGCATGTGCGATTTTGTGTAGCCAACTAAAAATAACCAAAAACTGAAAATGGTCCATATAAAAATTAGCCCTGTGGCGTTTTGCTATTCAACGGAGTTGTATTCGTTTTGCTTTTTGTGTCATCTGAATAATGCTATGCATTGCTGTTGCTATGGTTGGGGATTGGTATTGTTGTCATCAAAATACAGCATCCTGGTTGTGACCGTATCGTCCGTATCAGGTGTTGGTAGTTAACCAGTTTTGTGCATACAACATTTTTAACATTTAGGAGTTTATGAGAGCAAAATGGTTTTAAAATTTAAATACATCGAGCAATCGATTTTGGGTAAAGATTGCACTCAGAAAAAATGTTCCATGTTCACCGTCCAAAAATAACATTTTTCTCTTGAAACATCTTTGAAGGTGTATGCATTGAAAGATCTTAAAAGTAAACAAATCTCAACTGTGGAAATTTTTCATCAGACCTTTGCTATATTATCACAATAAAATTAACCTCTCATAAGACCCCTCTTAGACTTATATATATATATATATTCAGAAACCCCCATAAAACAAAGCTGTTGTGGATATACGACAGTGAATGAAGGATAATGTGCTTAGCGTAAAAATACATTTTATTACAAACAAGTAAGGAAAGTCTAAAGTCGGGCGGGGCCGACTATATTCAAGCCTGCACCACTTTGTAGATCTAAATTTTCGATACCATATCACATCCGTCAAATGTGTGGGGTGCTATATATAAAGGTTTGTCCCAAATACATATATTTAAATATCACTCGATTTGGACAGAATTTGATAGACTTTTACAAAATCTATAGACTTAAAATTTAAGTTGGCTAATGCACTAGGGTGGAACACAATGTTAGTAAAAAACAAGTAAGGAAAGTCTAAAGTCGGACGGGGCCGACTATATTATACCCTGCACCACTTTGTAAATCTATACATTTAAATATCACTCGATCTGGAAGAATTTAATAGACTTCTAGAAAATCTATAGACTCAAAATTTAAGTCGGCTAACTAGGGTGGAACACAATGTTAGTAAAATAAAATATGGGAAACATTTAAATCTGAAGCAATTTTAAGGAAACTTCGCAAAAGTTTATTTATGATTTATCGCTCGATATATATGTATTAGAAGTTTAGGAAAATTAGATTCATTTTTACAACTTTTCGACTAAGCTGTGGGATTCTAAAAGGAAAATTTTGGTATTTTGACCATTTTTGTCGAAATCAGAAAAACATATATATAGGCGCTATATCTAAATCTGAGCAACAAATTGGCCTCTGTGGTCATATGAGTGTAAATCGGGCGAAAGCTATATATGGGAGATATATCTAAATCTGAACCGATTTCAACCAAATTTGGCACGCATAGCTACACTGCTAATTCTACACTCTGTGCAAAATGTCAACTAAATCGGAGCAACAAATTAGCCTCTGTGGTCATATGAGTGTAAATCGGGCGAAAGCTATATATGGGAGCTATATATAAATCTGAACCGATTTCAATCAAATTTGGCACGCATAGCTAAAATGCTAAATCTACTCCCTGTGCAAAATTTCAACCAAATTGGGCCGAAACTCTGGCACTTAGGACTATATTAGTCCATATCGGGCGAAAGATATATATGGGAGCTATATCTAAATCTGTACCGATTTCAATCAAATTTTGCACACTTGACTATACTACTAATTGTACTCCTAGTGCAAAATTTCAACCAAATTCGGCCGAAAATCTGGCTCCTGGGTCCATATTAGTGCATATCGGGCGAAAGATATATATGGGAGCTATATCTAAATCTGAACCGATTTCAATCAAATTTTGCATACTTAACTGCACTACTAATTGTACTCCTAGTGCAAAATTTCAAACAAATTGGGTCAAAAATCTGGCTTCTGGGGCCATATAAGTCCATATCGGGCGAAAGATATATATGGGAGCTATATCTAAATCTGAACCGATTTCAATCAAATTTTGCACACTTTACTATACAACTAAGTGTTATGTTTGTACAAAAAATATCTAAATCTAAACCGATTTCTTCCAAAATCAATAGGGTTCTATTCTGACCCAAATTAGGAACATGTGCCAAATTTGAAGGCGATTGGACTTAAATTGCGACCTAGACTTTGATCACAAAAATGTGTTCACAGACAGACGGGCGGACAGACGGACATGGTTATATCGACTCAGGGACCCACCCTGAGCATTATTGCCAAAGACACCATGTGTCTATCTCGTCTCCTTCTGGGTGTTACAAACATATGCACTAACTTATAATACCCTGTTCCACAGTGTGGCGCAGGGTATAAAAATATAGGAAACATTTAAATCTGAAGCAATTTTAAGGAAACTTCGCAAAAGTTTATTTATGATTTATCGCTCGATATATATGTATTAGAAGATTAGGAAAATTAGAGTCATTTTTACACCTTTTCGACTAAGCAGTGGCGATTTTACAAGGAAAATGTGGAAAAGGAAATTTTGACCATATTTGTCGAAATCAGAAAAACATATATATGAGAACTATATCTAAATCTGAACCGATTTCAACCAAATTTGGCACACATAGCTACAATGATAATTCTACTCCCTGTGCAAAATTTCAACTAAATAGGAGCAACAAATTGGCCTCTGTGGTCATATGAGTGTAAATCGGGCGAAAGCTATATATGGGAGATATATCTAAATCTGAACCGATTTCAACCAAATTTGGCACGCATAGCTACAATGCTAATTCTACTCCCTGTGCAAAATTTCAACCAAATCGGAGTTAAAAATTGGCCTCTGTTGTCATATGAGTGTAAATCGGGCGAAAGCTATATATGGGAGATATATCTAAATCTGAACCGATTTCAATAACATTTGGCACACTTGATTGACTACACTACTAATTGCACTCCTAGTGCAAAATTTCAACCAAATTGGGGTAAAACTCTGGCTTCTGGGACCGTATTAGTCCATATCGGGCGAAAGATATGTATGGGAGCTATATCTAAATCTGAACCGATTTCAAAAAAATTTGGCACACTTGACAATAGTACTAGTTGTTCTTCTTGTGCAAATTTTTAAGCAAATTAGGGTAAAACTCTTGCTTCTGGGACCATATAAGTCCATATCGGGCGAAATATATATATATGGGAGCTATATCTAAATCTGAACCGATTTCTTCCAAAATCTTCTATTCTGAGCCAAAACACATACTTCTGCCAAATTTGAAGTCGATTGGTCTAAAACTGCGACCTTGACTTTGATTACAAAAATGTGTTCACGGACAGGAGGACATGGCTATATCGACTCAGGAGCCCACCCTGAGCATTATTGCCAAAGATACCATGTGTGTATCTCGTCTTCTTCTTGGTGTTGCAAACATATGCACTAACTTATAATACCCTGCTCCACAGTGTGGCGCAGAGTATAACCACGGAGCCACCGTGGTGCAATGGTTAGCATGCCCGCCTTGCATACACAAGGTCGTGGGTTCGATTCCTGCTTCGACCGAACACCAAAATGTTTTTCAGCGGTGGATTATCCCACCTCAGTAATGCTGGTGACATTTGTGAGGGTTTCAAAGCTTCTCTAAGTGGTTTCACTGCAATGTGGAACGCCGTTCGAACGCGGCTATAAAAAGGAGGTCCCTTGTCATTGAGCTTAACATGGAATCGGGCAGCACTCAGTGATAAGAGAGAAGTTCACCAATGTGGTATCACAATGGACTGAATAGTCTAAGTGAGTCTGATACATCGGGCTGCCTCCTAACCTAACCTAACTAAACATAACCAACCTTTTTCACCTCTTCTTGATATATGTTATATCAACTAGAGGTCTGCATCGAATAACTTTTCACTACATGTATGCAATTCGCTGTCGAGTATAGTACATACACTGTCTTTCTCTCAGAGCGCAAGTAGTGAAGTGAAGAGAACACTTGCTTGTCAAATACCACCAAGTACTTATCCGAAACAATATGTGTTCCGAAAAAAAGGAACAATAAAAATGTAAGTACTTGAGAAAAAGTACAACATGGATTCTCTTCACTTCACGTGGTACCACAAGTATTGCTCAGTTATGTGCGAAGCAAAACTTTCCATTATTATTAATCATACATATGTATGTATGTCACATATTTCATATATTTATGTATGTCACATACTTACCTTAACGTTTGCCGTTCTTTATATTAATCCGAAAACATATATTATGGAGAGTAACTGTTTTCTTGTATTTCTGAAACTGCACATGGTACATGGAGTACTATATGAAGTTTTGTTCTCGCAACATACTCGACGTGATCACTCTGAGTACACTTCAATATGAGAGAAAGAGGAATATGTGTTTGTTGGTAGTGAAGACATCAGAGTAGCAACAAGAAGTTACTCGTGGCTTTTGGTGTTCATTGAAATGTGTACCAATTGTTTTGCGACTCTCTCAAATAGATGTACTCATTTAGCAAGTACACGTGTACTCTGCATTTACAAATGGAATTGTGCAGACCCCTAATATCAACACACTGTGGAACAGGGTATTATAAAGGGTGATACGGTCAAAATTTGGTCAATACAAATTTGACGTATTTCTTAAAATTTTGCATTTAAAAAACCTTCACACCCCTCATTTTGAAGGTGTGTGTGTGTGGAATGTTGCTCCTAGTTTGATTTTGGAATTCACTCTTCAGTTGTCAAAATGCCGTCCAAGCAAGAAGAGCAGCGTATCAAAATTTTGTTCGCGCATCGCGAAAATCCGAGCTACTCGCACGCAACGCTGGCAAAATCGCTAAAAGTTGCCAAATCAACCGTTACAAATGTAATTTAAGTGTAATTTAATGTAATTTAAGGGAACGTTTGTCGACAGCCAGTAAGTCTGGATCGGGGGGAAATCGAAAACCGGAAGCCGCTGAGACGACAAAGAGAGTTGCCGGTAGTTTCAAGCGAATCTCTCTCCGAGATGCCGCAAATAAGCTGGGTGTATCGTCTACAACCGTGCATCGAGCCAAAAAACGAGCCGGACTATCGACTTACAAGAAGGTAGTGACTCCAAATCGCGATGATAAACAAAATACGACGGCCAAAGCGTGATCCCGGAGGCTGTACACGACGATGCTGACGAAGTTTGACTGCGTGGTAGTGGACTACGAAACCTACGTCAAAGCCGACTACAAGCAGCTTCCGGGACAGGAGTTTTATACGGCAAAAGGAAGGGGAAAGGTAGCAGATATTTTCCAAGCACATAAAACTGTCAAAGTTCGCAAAGAAATATCTCGTTTGGCTAGCCATCTGTACCTGTGGCTTGAAAAGCAGCATTTTCATAGCTTCCGGGACTGTCAACCAAGAAATTTACGTGAAAGAGTGTTTGAATAAACGTCTGCTGCCTTTCCTGAAGAAACACGGTTGTTCCGTACTGTTTTGGCCGGATTTGGCATCTTGCCATTACGGTAAAAAGGCCATGGAGTGGTACGCCGCCAACAACGTGCAGGTGGTTCCCAAGGACAAGAACCCTCCCAACACGCCAGAGCTCCGCCCAATTGAGAAATACTGGGCTATTGTCAAGCGGAACCTAAAGAAGATCAAAAAACTGCTAAGGACGAGCAGCAGTTCAAGGCAAACTGTCTTTCTGCGGCGAAGAAGGTGGACAAGGTGGCTGTACAAAATCTGATGGCAGGTGTCAAGCGTGAGGCCCGGCAATTCGGATTTGGAAAAGCGAAAGCCTAACTGAATATTTTTTCTGAATTTTATACTAATTGAACTTGAAAAAGAAATTTAATTTGATTTTTTAAATAAACGATTTCACCGATTTACACGCGTTTTCCCTTGACCAAATTTTGACCGTATCACCCTTTAAGTTAGTGCATATGTTTGCAACACCCAGAAGGAGACGAGATAGACACATGGTGTTTTTGGCAAAAGTGCTCAGGGTGGACGCAGGGTGTTAGGGTTTATCAATTCGATCCTAGTGTTTTAGAGTAGGATGTCGTCGGCTTTGTCCAACTTTCTATTTTACTCACTTGGTTATTTGTCTTTGCAATTCCCCCACTATTGAATTAAAAATTCCTTTAAATGTTTTGTGGTTTTGTTTTAAACTTTTTCATTTTTATTGATCAGTTTAAGGATACAACTAATAATAATTTCATATATATATATATAATTTTTTTTGTTTGATTTTTTTTACCGAGTTTCTCTTGTTGTATTTTGTTTTTATTTTGTTATCATCAATATATCTTAAAACTTATAAATTTATAAGAAAATGTTTGAGTTTTTTTGGTTTTCTTTTTTTTTAATTTTTATTGGATTTTTTGTTTTTGGTTTTCTTTTGTCATGATTTTTGTTTAAGTGTGTTTTGTCATGTATGGCTGTGTGAGTGTGTGTGTATGTGTATTTGAATCTTACATAAATCAATAATATTTATTCATTAATTTATTTGTATTTATTATACTGTTTGTTATTTTTGTTTTTGTCATGATGTTCATTTAATTAATTGTCATGTCTTTATTTTCATGTTTTTAAGGGGAAATATTTTTTTTTAAGTTTTGCTTGCAGGGGTGGTAAATTGATCAAGTTTTTTGTTTATTTTCTTTTTTTTTATCGTTTTTCAATTTTGTCTTTATTGTAATGGTAATTAATAAATTACTATAATCTTGTTTGTTTTTTTTATTTATGGTATAATAATATAATTATTTCTTTCATTGAGTTTTGTTTTTCTATTATTTCATAATTCGTTTATTTGTATTTCCTTACCACCCCAACGGGTAGTCCTATGTTTAGTCTTAGGAAAATTCAAATGAAATGCTATTGTGTTGCAGATGTCTATGATGATGGCCTTATGGTTGGTATTGTATTTGATTTTGTATAAACTGGAATTACTACTGTATTGTTTTTGTTTTAATGGTTATAGTAGTTTGGGGAAATGTAGTAATTTATGGGTATTTTTTTGCAGCTATTTAACGCTTTGAATAATTTATTATTCGAGTTGCATTCTCTCTTTGTTATTACTGTAAAATATAGGTTGAGCTATTTCCCGTATGAAAATTTACCAGCCATCATTGGGTAGCAGAGAGTTAATATGTGTGGTTGTGGGTGTAACTGGGTGAAGAGTTTGACTATGAGTATGGGAGAGTGAAGGGAATATGAGTATACCTAGAGATTAGAATTATATTGATATCAAATAGTGAGTGGGGTTGTGTAGACGAGAGTATCAATATGAGTATGGGAGAGCAAATGTAAGGGTATACCTAGTGATTGAAAAGAGATTGATGCCATTAATGGTATTGTTGTTGTTGTTTATTGTTAGTGGAATTTTCTCTTCAGTTAGTAATCAGTT
Organism: Haematobia irritans; assembly: GCF_050003625.1. Taxonomy (NCBI): domain Eukaryota; kingdom Metazoa; phylum Arthropoda; class Insecta; order Diptera; family Muscidae; genus Haematobia; species Haematobia irritans. The sequence goes on along the minus strand of NC_134400.1, from coordinate 192,258,749 downwards.
GAGCTTGTTATTTCATTTTTGTTGTTTGTCGTTTCTTTTTTAAGTCTTAAATGTTTTAATGAATAATGACATTTTGTTTTCATGACTTGGTTAAAATTAATTGTTTTTTTTTTTGGTATTACTAAATAAAAAATCTCTGAAATTTGGGGCACCTATGGAGCTGTCTTATGAATTGTTGTAGTTAAAAAGGGGGTGGGGCATAGATTTTGATCTTCCACTCTGGTATTTGGCTTTCCCTTACAATAATTCAAGGAAGAGTACAAGAGAGGCTGTAGATGACTTGATTTTATGTAAGTATTTTTTTTTTGATTATATTTTATAATAATAAAAATTAAAATTATCGAAAAAATACTAAATTTTCTTTGGGAAGGGAATAAAAAATTTTTAGGTAAAAAAAAAAAACACAAAATGTTTCCATTTATTTCTTAAACCCTTAATTATATTTCGTTAAACCTCTTCATTATTCATGTATCCTTATTTTTTAACTCTTGGGGTAATTATTACATCAACTATTATCTTGGGTTTTAAGGGATTTATATTTACCTTTTAATTTAAAATTTTTTTGTGGATATTTATTTTTCTGGTATTTTTGAAAGGGAGGAAATAAATTTTCATTCTCATTCCAATTAAGAGAATTCTCTGTATCTGTATGTTTTCGAATTATATTGTGGAGGGATTATGGGAATTGTTTTTATTTGGTTTGATTTATTTGTTTGTTTTTGTCTGTATTACTTAAGGTTAATTAATAAATTTTTATTTATTTTTTTTTGGGGAGAGGATTTTGTTTATTTTATAATTATTATAATTGTTGTTGTTTACGGGATGTTGTTTGTTTATTCTTTTTTTTTTTGTTCTTATTTTATTTAAGGTTAGATGCCTTTTCATACTCTCTTGCCTAGTCATATTTTTCTTTTAGATAAAAATATGTCGCTGGGAGTCTTGCTGTGAGTTAAGACTTAGAAAGAGAAATTAGGCACGTCCTTTGCGGGCACCTGTAAATGCAATAAAAAAAATTAAAGTAAATGTAAGGGATTGTAATTCTTAGAGTTAAATAAATAAATATATATTATATGGATATGTGATATATTTATAATATATAAATAAATATATATAACATAAATGTAGTGCAAAGACAAAATGTATTAGATTTTCCGCGACCAAGCTTATTTAGAATTAACTCTGGTTTTGATTAAAATGGGCTAAGCTAATTGCATCTCATTTTTGACCTCAAGTTTTAATAGAAAATAGGTTATTTAAATTTTAAAGTAAGATTTTGAATAAAATACAAATTATTCTGGAAATTATGTTCATTTAGTTTTATAATAAAATTATTATATTTTATGTTAATCATCGAAAATTGGTTTCCATAATAATCCCCATTAAAATCTATACACTTTTGCATGTATTTCAACTCATTGTCGAAGAAGCCCTTTTGCCACTTTAATTGAGGAAATTCAGGAAACACATGCATTCTGAACACATCAACCGTTCCTTTAGGTGTCTCCAAAAGGTTGACTTCTCATTTTATTACGTACGGCAAAAAACAAGAAATCATTCGTTGCCAAGTCTGGACTATTCGGCCTATATGATTCATCAAATATATGTTGTGAGTGCTGAGAACTTTTAGATTTTGCAACAAGAGTTGGCAACCCTACTGGATAAACATCAAAAAATATTACGCTCGAGTCTGCTGAGTTTTAAATAGTGAAAAAGTCTTAGTTAAACCCCACGAAACACCCGCTATCAGTTATAAACGTAAATAACAAAACTAACTGCATTCGGTGAATATTAAAAATGCCACCAACAAGCGGTCGAAGAAGCATAAAACATAAAAAAATATTGTGTGGTCAATGCAAAATAGAAGTGAAAGAAGGAAAAGAAGATTACATTGAATGTGATAAGTGTTCGAAAACGTATCATGCGATGTGTACGAAGCTGGATAAAAAGGAATATGATCGCCTGTTAAAGAATGAAGAAGAAGAATATGTTTGTCATCTGTGCAATGTAAACAATGATATTACAGTTGCAGAACGACTGCAAAGAATGGATACTAAGCTTAACAAACTTGATCAGCTGACTGAGTCAATGAGTTTTATGACAGAAAAGTTCGATGAGATCATGAACGGCATAACTGCAAATAAAAAGAAAATTGAAAATGTTGAAAGAGAAAATAAAAAACTAAGAGAAGAGATGAAAATGTTAAAAGATTCTATTAAAATGTTGAATGATCAACGAGTTAAAAACGATTGTATGATTAGTGGTATTGATACAAGTGATGGTAAAAGTGCTATTGATGCTGTTATGGAACTGTCCGGTGCTGTTGGGGTTTCCATCAACAAAGACAATATTGATGAAGCATTTTTTTTAAGAAATAAAAGTGTTAATAAAACAAAACAATCACTTGTAGTAAAATTTAATTCAAAAACTGAAAAAAATAAATTAATGGAATCTAAAACAAAATTAAAAGAAAATGATAAAACCAAAGGAATATACATTAATGATTTTCTTGGACGTGAAAGTTTTGAATTATTCAATTATGCTAAAACACTAAAGTCTGTTGGATACAAATTTGTCTACACTAATGGAAATAAAATTTTTGCAAAAAGAAGTGCCATAAACAAGCCTAAGATAATACGTAGCAAGCAAGATGTTGATGATATGTTGATACAAGCCACAACAAATAACTATTCCGGAAGACGTTCTATGAGGCGAGAGCAAACACCTGATGATGAGTCCGATGATAATGAAGCTGAACTTCAAGTCCAATTTTTGTCTCCCGATTTACAACAATAATTTGATAAGTAAATTCTTACACATTTGTTTATATAAAATTTTTTTACAACATTTATGGTTAATAATAAATATTTTCAAAATATAGAAACATTCTGCAATCATTTAGAAAGTTTAGATAAAAATGTTTTAAACTTTATATCTGTAAACATAAGAAGCATATCTTCTAGAAGTAAATTTAACAAATTCAAATTAATGGTTTCCCAGTTTCCAAGCTTACCAAATATAATTGCAATTCAAGAGACCTGGTTTCGAACTGATTTAACTCAGATTTATAAAATACCTGGTTACAATGCTGTTCATTCTTGTCGGATTGATGGTTATGGAGGAACTTCTATTTACATACGGGACAATCTAGCCTATAATGTAGAACTTTGTGAAAGTCGCGGTGGCATTGAAGCTGTTATAATTTCCTTGGAAAATGTAAAGATTAATGGTCATTCATTGCATTTTGCAACATTTTATCGCTCACAAAGATGTAGTGAGGATGTTTTCTTACAATATTTGGAGAATAAGCTCTGCGAATTTAGAACTGCTACAGTTGTAGTTGGAGACGCTAACATTGATTTTGCGAATTCCACCGATTCATTTGAACTGTGTACTACACTCTCATCTGTAAATTATAAAACTTGTCATACTTTGATATCGCGACCAGATAGTGGAAAATGTATTGACCACGTATATAGTAATATAGAGAATCGTGTGTCTGTGGACTCAGTAGTATGTGACATAAGCGATCATAACATATTATGGTGCAGATTCCAAATCAAAGTTGTGAACAAAGATTACTGTACACGGAAAAAAATATTTCGTAATTATGAGTCAATAATAGAAAATCTGCAAGAAAAAATAAATACATTGGAAAGGACAGGAAATCCCAGTGAAGATACTACGAATCTAATATCAATGGTATCAGACTGTATTAATCGCAATACAATAGAAAATGAAGTTCACACATTAGCGAGGGCTCGGTTGACGCCATGGCAAACAGATAATTTGTTGTCATTACGAAAATTCAAGGACAAACTGTTAGCTGCAAGAAGAAAGAAAGGAAGAGTCCCCCAAATAGAGTTTACCTTGAAACAAATAAGTAAAGTTATTAAAAAGGCAAACAAAATATGCATGAATAATTATTTCCAGTTGAACTTGGAAAAAATAGAACAAAATCCGAAAAAATATTGGAAATTTCTTAATGATTGCCTTGGAGAGAATGACAGCAGACAGTTGCAACTACGAAATGAGAGTGGTCAAGTTACCACAGATAAAAAGGAAATATGTACGTCATTAAACAGGTACTTCTTGAGTGTACCTAAAGAATTAAAAGAACTTATTCCCCAGTACAGCGATGATACTTGCAATAAACTTGGTACACTTATTCAGTGTAACCATATGTTTTCTTTTAGAAATATAAGTAATATGGAGGTTATGGAAGTAATAGAAGGTCTACCAACTAATAAAAGTCCGGGTCATGACGGCATTACAACTAAGATCATGTTAAAGGGCAAAGCTTTATTAAGTTCTCGACTAATGGAAATATTCAATGACGTTGTTGGTACATGTACATATCCTGAAATTCTAAAAATAGCAAAAGTATTAGGTATACCAAAATGCAAAGATTCCTGTATGACAAACCAATTTCGACCTATATCAGTGCTGCCTTTGATTGATAAAATATTTGAAAAGATTATGTACAAACAGCTAATAGAATATTTGGATGTGACAAATCAATTATATAATCTGCAATTTGGTTTCAAGAAGTCCATTGGAACCGGAGATGCTGTTGCATATGTTGTAAATTTAATTTGTGATGGTTTGGATAATAACTATGGTGGTGTCGGTGCGATATTCTTTGATTTGTCAAAAGCCTTTGATTTGGTTGAACATGATATACTCTTGGACAAACTTTCATACTATGGACTAAATAGAAGATCAATTCTATTGTTGAGGAGTTTTTTATGTAACAGGAAACAGTATGTCGAATTAGACGGCATTAAAAGTGAAATTGGAAATGTAGAGCATGGAGTACCTCAAGGTAGTGTTCTTGGGCCTCTGCTTTTTACTATATATTTGAATGACATCGCCAATCTTAAATTACATGGGAAATTAATTATGTATGCTGATGACATTTCGCTATTTTATCCTTACAATCACACTATTATATTAAAATCACAAATGGAAGAAGACGCTGCAAAAATCCAAGAATTCTTTAGATTGAACAAACTTGTCCTAAATCAGAATAAAACTAAGGTGATTCGTTTTCGACCTCATTACACCCAGAGTAATCAACCCTTTTTCATCAATGTGGGAGACGTACAGATCTCTGAATGTAATTCCTTGAAATATCTTGGAATTCATTTTACATCAATCTAACATGGAATATACACATACAACATATAAAGACAAAAGTGGCTTCTGCGATTGGCATACTGCACAAATATAAACATAAATTTGATGGAAAAACAAAGTTGCTTCTTTATAATGCACTAATTCACAGTCATTTCAATTACTTGCCTATGATATATGGCTATAAACAAAATTCCTCGCTAAAATCACTTCAAAGAGTTCAAAACAGAGCACTGAAAATCGTAAATAATCTCCCTCGTGAATTTTCTACTATAGCATTATATGAGGACGTTTGTAAAGGAATCCTACCTATTTACGGATTATACAAAATGCAACTAATTACATTCATGTTTAAATCAGTTAAAAATTTTGTACCAAGGTCTTTTGAATTTATTGTAAACCAATCATTATTTAATACGCGACATAGATCAAACTTAAGAGTAAAACGATGTCGCCTTGAAGTAACAAAGCAAAGAATAGAGCACAATGGCTGTGCTGAATTCAATCACCTACCTGATGAAATAAAGAATTTATCGAGTATATCACAATTCAAGCACAATGCTAAGATATTACTGCTTAACAACATCAGAATGCTTCTTTTGTAATTAATATTTTAAATTTAATAACTTTAATCCATATTTTTTTTTTCCAATTCGATCTCATTATTTATAAAACTTTAGTATAAATTTTTTATTTTGCCAACTCGCCCCTAACTATGCCCTAAGGGCGCTGGGGCTTAATATTATATTGTTATATGTTTATAATGAATTGTTTTAATAAATAAAAAAAAAAAAAAAAAAAAAAAAAAAAAAAAAAATTTCTAAGAGGTACTTAAATTTTTTATAGAAATAAAATTTTCTTCGAATAACATTTTGAGAATTTTTTTTTAGAAATTAAATTTTGTGAAAAATTTCTGGGGAATTAAAATTTTGAGAAAATTTTCTTCAGAAACAAAAAATTTCAGAAAATTTCCTTAAGAAATAAAATTTTGTGAAAAATTTCTTTAGAAATAAAATTTTGTGAAAATTTTCTTTAGAAATAAATTTTTGAGACAATTTTCTTTAGAAATAAATTTTTAAGAAAATTTTCCATATAAAACAAATTTTGAGAAAAAATTCTTTAGAAATAAAATTTTGAGAAAGATGTCTTTAGAAATAAATGTTTGGCAAAATTTTATATAGAAATCAAATTCTGTATAAAATTTCGTTAGAAATAAAACTTTGACAAAATTAGAAAAAACAAGTATATACGGCCGTAAGTTCGGCCAGGCCGAAGCTTATATACCCTCCATCATGGATTGCGTAGAAACTTCATCTAAACACTGTCATCCACAATCGAATTACTTAAGTTGCGGTAACGCTTGCCGATGGCAAGGTATCTTAAAACCTCCTATCACCATCTTCTAAATTGTATGTAAGTTCATACGTGGTATATATTAAATCAAAAAAGATCGATCCAATACGTATATAATTCAGTTTGACAAAGTAGACATAAAATTTTGACAAAATTTTCTACAGAAATAAAATTTTAACAAAATTTTCTATAGAAATAAAATTTTCACAAAATTTTCTATAGAAATAAAAATTTTGACAAATTTTTCTATAGAAAGAAAATGTTGACAAAAATTTCTACAGAAATAAAATTTTAACAAAATTTTCTATAGAAATAAACTTTTGACAAAATTTTCTATAGAAATAAAATCTTGGTAGATTATTTTTGGCTCGAGTGGCAACCATGTTTATGAACCGAATAAAATTTGAACAAAATTTCCTATAGAAATAAAATTTTGACAAAATTTTCTATAGAAATAAAATTTTGACAAAATTTTCTATAGAAATAAAATTTTGTAGATTATTTTTGGCTCTAGTGGCAATCATGATTATGAACCGATATGGACCAATTTTTGTGTGATTGGACCAATTTTGGCATGTTTGTTAGCGACCATATACTAACACCACGTGCCTAATTTGAACCGGGTCGGATGAATTTTGCTCCTCCAAGAGGCTCCGGAGGTCAAATCTGGAGAATGTTTTATATGGGGGCTATATATAATTATGAACCGATATGGACCAATTCGGGCACTGTTGTTAAAGATCATATACTAACACCATGTTCCAAATTACAACCGGATTGGACGAAATTTGCTTCTCTTGGAGACTTCGCAAGCCAAATCGGGGGATCGGTTTATATGGGCGCCATATATAATTATGGACCGATGTGGACCAATTTTTGCACGGTTGTAAGAGACCATATACCAATATCATGTACCAAATTTCAGGCGGATCGGATGAAATTTGCTTCTCTTTGAGGCTCCGCAACCCAAATCTGGGGATCGGTTTATATGGGGTCTATATATAATTATGGACCGATGTGGACCAATTTTTGCATGATTGTTGGAGACCATATACCAACACCATGTACCAAATTTCAGCCGGATCGGATGAAATATGCTTCTCTTAGAGGCTCCACAAACCAAATCTGGAGATCGGTTTATATGGGGGCTATATATATAATTATGGACCGATGTGGACCAATTTTTGCACGGTTGTTAGAGACCATATACCAATACCATGTACCAAATTTCAGCCGGATCGGATGCAATTTGCTCCTCTTTGAGGCTTCGCAAGCCAAATCTGGAGATCGGTTTATATGGGGTCTATATATAATTATGGACCGATGTGGACCAATTTTTTCATGATTGTTAGAGACCATATACCAACACCATATACCAAATTTCAGCCGGATCGGATAAAATATGCTTCTGTTAGAGGCTCCACAAGCCAAATCTGAGGGTCCCTTTATATGGGGGCATACGTAAAAGTGGACCGATATGGCCCATTTTCAATACCGTCCGACCTACATCGATAACAACTACTTGTGACAAGTTTCAAGTCGATAGCTTGTTTCGTTCGGAAGTTAGCGTGATTTCAACAGACGGACGGACGGACGGGCGGACGGGCATGCTTAGATCGACTCAGAATTTCACCACGATCCAGAATATATATAGTTTATGGGGTCTTAGAGCAATATTTCGATGTGTTACAAACGGAATGACAAAGTTTATAGACCCCCATCCTATGATGGAGGGTATAAAAATAAATAAATACACATATCACCTACCCTGTAAAGGTCCTTTGGTGGTTTTGTATCAAATACAGGCTTCGTATAGGCTAACATACTAATTAATTTTTATACCCTCCACCATAGGACCCATATACCCCCATATTAACTTTGTCATTCCGTTTGTAACACTTCGAAATATTGCTCTAAGACCCCAAAAAGTATATATATTCTGGGTCGTGGTGAAATTCTGAGTCGATCTAAGCATGTCCGTCCGTCCGTCCGTCTGTCCGGCTGTCCGTCCGTCTGTGGAAATCACGCTAACTTCCGAACGAAACAAGCTATCGACTTGAAACTTGGCACAAGTAGTTGTTATTGATGTAGGTCGGATGGTATTGAAAATCGGCCATATCGGACCACGTTTACGTATAGCCCCCATATAAACCGATCCCCAAATTTGGCTTGAGGAGCCTCCCGGAGCAGCAAAATTCATCCAATCCGGTTGAAATTTGGTACCTGATGTTAGTATACGGCCTCTAACAACCATGCAAAAATTGGTCCATATCGGTCCATATTTATATATAGCTCCCATATAAACCGATCCCCAGATTTGACCTCCGGAGCCTCTTGGAGGAGCAAAATTCATCCGATCCGGTTGAAATTTAGAACGTGGTCTTAGTATACGGTCTCTAACATTCATGCAAAAATTGGTCCATGTCGGTCCATAATTATATATAGCCCCCATATAAACCGATCCCTAGATTTGACCTCCGGATCCTCTTGGAGGGGAAAAATTCATCCGATCCGGTTGAAATGTGGTACATGATGTTATTATACGGTCTCTAACAACCATGCAAAAATTGGTCCATATCGGTCCATAATTATATATAGCCCCCATATAAACCGATCCCCAGATTTGACCTCCGGAGCCTCTTGGAGGGGCAAAATTCATCCGATCCTGTTGAAATTTGGTACCTGATGTTAGTATACGGCCTCTAACAACCATGCAAAAATTGGTCCATATCGGTTCATAATTATATATAGCTCCCATATAAACCGATCCCCAGATTTGAACTCCGGAGCCTCTTGGAGGAGCAAAATTCATCCGATCCAATTGAAATTTAGTACGTGGTGTTAGTATATAGTCTCTAACAACCATGCAAAAATTGGTCCATATCGGTTCATAATTATATATAGCTCCCATATAAACCGATCCCCAGATTTGACCTCAGGAGCCTCTTGGAGGAGCGAAATTCATCCGATCCTGTTGAAATTTGGTACATGGTGTTAGTATATGGTATCTAACAACCATGCAAAATTGGTCCATATCGGTCCATAATTATATATAGCAAAAGTCATCCGATGCGGTTGAAATTTGGTACATTTTGTCAATATATGGCCTCTAACAGCTATGTAAAAATTGGTCAATATCGGTCTTTAGTTATATATAGCCGATGACTTATTACACAAAAATTGGTCCATATCGCCAAAAATAATCTACCAAAACTTTATTTCCATAGAAAATTTTGTCAAATTTTATTACTATAGAAAGTTGTGTCTAAATTTCATTTCTATAGAAAGTTTTGTCAAACGTTTATTTCTATAGAAATGTTTGTCAAAATTTTATTTCCATAGAAAGTTTTGTCAAAATTTTATTTTTATAGAAAATTTTGTAAAAAATTTATTTCTGTAGAAAATTTTGTCAACATTTTATTTCTATACAAAATTTTGTCAACATTTTACTTCCATAGAAAATTTTGTCAACATTTTATTTCTATAGAAAATTTTGTCAAGTTTTTATTTCTATAGAAAATTTTGTCAAAATTTTATTTCTCTAGAAAATTTTGTCAAGTTTTCATTTCTATAGAAAGTTTTGTCAAACTATATTATATACGTATTTAATCGGCCTTTTTATACCCTCCATCATAGGATGGGGGTATATTAACTTTGTCATTCCGTTTGTAACACATCGAAATATTGCTCTAAGACCCCATAAAGTATATATATTCTGGGTCGTGGTGAAATTCTGAGTCGATCTAAGCATGTCCGTCCGTCCGTCCGTCCGTCCGTCCGTCCGTCCGTCCGTCTGTTGAAATCATGCTAACTTCCGAACGAAACAAGCTATCGACTTGAAACTTGGCACAAGTAGTTGTTATCGATGTAGGTCGGATGGTATTGAAAATGGGCCATATCGGTCCACTTTTACGTATAGCCCCCATATAAAGGGACCCTCAGATTTGGCTTGTGGAGCCTCTAACAGAAGCATATTTCATCCGATCCAGCTGAAATTTGGTACATGGTGTTGGTATACGGTCTCTAACAACCATGCAAAAATTGGTCCACATCGGTCCATAATTATATATAGCCCCCATATAAACCGATCCCCAGATTTGGCTTGCGGAGCCTAAAAGAGAAGCAAATTTCATCCGATCCGGCTGAAATTTGGTACATGGTGTTGGTATATGGTCTCTAACAATCATGCAAAAATTGGTCCACATCGGTCCATAACTATATATAACCCCCATATAAACCGATCCCCAGATTTGGCTTGCGGAGCCTCAAAGAGAAGCAAATTTCATCCGATCCGGCTGAAATTTGCTACATGATGTTGGTATATTGTCTCTAACAACTATGCAAAAATTGGTCCACATCGGTTCATAATTATATATAGCCCCCATATAAACTGATACCCAGATTTGGCTTGCTGAGTCTCCAAGAGAAGCAAATTTCATCCAAGCCGGTTGTAATTTGGAACATGGTGTTAGTATATGATCTTTAACAACCGTGCCAGAAGTGGTCCATATCGGTCCATAATTATATATAGCCCCCATATAAAACGTTCTCCAGATTTGACCTCCGGAGCCTCTTGGAGGAGCAAAATTCATCCGATCCGGTTCAAATTAGGAACGTGGTGTTAGTATATGGTCGCTAACAACCATACCAAAATTGGTTCAATCACACAAAAATTGGTCCATATCGGTTCATAATCATGGTTGTCACTAGAGCCAAAAATAATCTACCAAAATTGTATTTCTATAGAAAATTTTGTCAAAATTTTATTCAGTTCATAATAAAATTTTCATCATTTTCAAAATTGTATTTCTATAGAAAATTTTGTCAAAATTTTATTTCTATAGAAAATTTTGTTCAAATTTTATTCGGTTCATAATCACGGTTGCCACTCGAGCCACAAATAATCTACCAAGATTTTATTTCTATAGAAATTTTTGTCAAAAGTTTATTTCTATAGCAAATTTGTTAAAATTTTATTTCTGTAGAAATTTTTGTCAAAATTTTCTTTCTATAGAAAATTTTGTCAAAATTTTTATTTCTATTGAAAATTTTGTGAAAATTTTATTTCTATAGAAAATTTTGTTAAAATTTTATTTCTGTAGAATATTTTGTCAAAATTTTATGTCTACTTTGTCAAACTGAATTATATACGTATTGGATCGATCTTTTTTGATTAAATATATACCACGTATGGAGTTACATTCAATTTAGAAGATGGTGTTAGGAGGTTTTAAGATACCTTGCCATCGGCAAGCGTTACCGCAACTTAAGTAATTCGATTGTGGATGGCAGTGTTTAGATGAAGTTTCTACGCAATCCATGATGGAGGGTACATAAGCTTCGGCCTGGCCGAACTTACGGCCGTATATACTTGTTTTGTTTAATATATACCCCGTATGGGCTAACTTACAATTTAGAAGACAGTGTTAAAAAGTTTTACGATACCTTGCCATCGGCAAGTGTTATCGCAACCCAAGTAATTCGATTGTGGATGACAGCCTTTAGTAGAAGTTCCTACGCAATCCATGGTGGAGGGTACATAAGATTCGGCCTGGCCGAACTTACGGCCGTATATACTTGTTCATTATTAGAAAGCTTTAAAATACCTGGACATTGGCATCTGTTACCAACCGAACCCAAGTAATTAGATTGTGTATGACAGTCGTACATAAGATTCGGCCTAACCGAATGTTCGGCTATATCTACTGGCGGCGATGTAATTTTACCTTTCTCTTAAAACTCTTATTAAATTCTAGTGAATTCACTCCTTTCATCCATATAATGCGAACTAAAGCAAAATGAATGATGATGATAAAGAGTCATTAGCCCCATTAAGTGGTAACTAATTATTATGGATTCTTTATGTTGTCAAGGTTCTGCTTCATTAGACCAATGCGTTTGCAGACAACAAAGAGATTTACTCATCCTAGATGTTATGCCAACTATTCTCATTTTCTCGTTTTCTTACTAACGCCCAAACACACACACACACACACACATACATACTTGCACAATCTCTAAAAAGAGAGATGAGAATTTTTCATGGGAATAAACACTAGTCATTCATTATGGAGAATGGATTGTATGGGTTGAGGTGGGGTAAAAACACCCAACCAAGCAATACTCTCGTGCAATGTCATTGGAAAATTACAGCTATCACTAACCTCGTAATTAACTCCTTAGTAATTGAATATGGGTAGGAATGTTTGCTATTGTTTGTGATGTTTTAAAAAGAACGAAATCGTAACAATGAAATCCAAATAAGTTTGAATATGGCCATCGGGTGGAGCGAATATATACTACTTACAGAGGATTCCTCTAATTGTCAATTACTTCTACTAAATCCATACATATGTATTTAAAATGATTGTTTTTTAAGCAAAATGAGACCTTGTTCAAATGACATCTTCGTTGTTATATACGAAATGAAGAAACAACCTTTTAGGAATGTCGTATGTCACAATGGCCTATGATGTTACTCAAAATGATTTGCCATCTATGCCAATTACCTTTCATTTCCATCGTAACGCTAATTGACTTGAATTAAACCGATTAGTATGGCAGGAAAGTCTAATTAAAAATGAAATTGAACTTAATACTGTCATCTGTCTTTGTTCCATGGGAAAAGTTTGCCTTTACCTAAATTACTTTGCCATTCGTTGGACAGACGGAATAGTTTTTATGTCAAGGCAAGCTGTGACGTATCATAATTTCCTTAATTTACCATCTTCATTGTTTCCTGGCAATGACTGTTACACTTTTAAACATAATTAACTGGTCATCTTTGCTTGGTCCTAAGAACCAGAAAGAAAATGGCATAATAGATGTGTTTTTCCACATGTTTTGACAAAATTTTCTATAGAAATAAAATTTTGAGAAAATTTTCTATAGAAATAAAATTTTGATAAAATTCCTATAAAATAACATTTTGACAAAATTTTCTTTATAACTAAAATGTTGGCAAAATTTTTTATAGAACTAAAATTTTGACAAAAATTTTTTATAGAAATAAAATTTTGACAACATTTTCTATATAACTAAAATTTTGATAAAATTTTCTATAGAACTAAAATTTTGACAAATTTGTCTATAGAAATAAAATTTTGACAACATTTTCTATAGAAATAAAATTTTTACAAAATTTTCTATAGAAATAAAAATTTGATAAAATTCCTGTAAAAATAAAATGTTGACAACATTTTCAATATAACTAAAATTTTGACAAAATTTTCTATAGAACTAAAATTTTGAAAAAATTTTTTATAGAAATAAAATTTTGAAAAAATGTTCTATAGAAATAAAATGTTGACAAAATTTTTTTTATAACTAAAATTTTGACAAAATTTTCTATAGAAATAAAATTTTGACAAAATTTTCTATAGAACTAAAATTTTGACAAAATTGTCTATAGCAACAAAATTTTGACAAAATTTTCTATAGAAATAAAATTTTGACAAAATTTTCTATAGAAATAAAATTTTGACAAAATTTTCTATAGAAATAAAATTTTGACAAAATTTTCTATAGAAATAAAATTTTGACAAAATTTTCTATAGAAATAAAATTTTGACAAAATTTTCTATAGAAATAAAATTTTGACAAAATTTTCTATAGAAATAAAATTTTGACAAAATTTTCTATAGAAATAAAATTTTGACAAAAGTTTCTATAAAGAAAAAATTTTGAAAATTTTTTAAATAGAAATAAAAATTTGGCGAAATTTTTTGTGGAAATTAAATTTTGCCAAAATTTTCTATAGAAATAAAATTTTGACAAAAATTTTAATAGAAATAAAATTTTGACAAAAGTTTCTAAAGAAATAAAATTTTGAAATTTTTTTTGTGGAATATAATTTCCTATAGAAATAAATTTTGAAAAAATTTTCCATAGAAATAAAATTTTGACAAAATTTTCTATAGAAATAAAATTCTGACAAAAATTTTCTATAGAAATAAAATTTTTACAAAATTTTCTATAGAAATAAAATTTTGACAAAAGTTTCTATAGAAATAAAGTTTTGATAAAATTCCTATAAAAATAAAATTTTAAAAAATTTTCTATATAAATAAAATTTTGACAAAATATTCTATAGAACTAAAGTTTTGACAAAATTTTCTATAGAAATAAAATTTTGACAAAATTTTCTATAGACATAAAATGTTGACAAAATTTTCTAAAGAAATAAACTTTTGACAAAATTTTCTATAGAACTACAATTTTGACAAAATTTTCTATGGAAATAAAATTTTGACAAAAGTTTCTAAAGAAATAAAATTTTGACAAAAGTTTCTATAGAAATAAAATTTTGAAAAAAATTTCTATAGAAATAAAATTTTGAAAAAAATTTCTATAGAAATAAAATTTTGACAAAACTTCCTATAGAAATAAAATGTTGACAAAAGTTTCTAAAGAAATAAAATTTTGACAAAATTTTCTATATAACTAAAATTTTGACAAAATTTTCTATAGAACTAAAGTTTTGACAAAATTTTCTATAGAAATAAAATTTTGTCAAAATTTTCTATAGAAATAAAATTTTCCATTTGTTTTGTTTTGTTATTGTTGGTTTTGTTCTTTAAGCATTGTTGTTGTTTTTTTATTTCAGCTTAAAACCATACATTGACTAAACTGACTGGTTGATAGTTTTGCTGCAAGTAGAGGATGCTGATGAGGAATGTGGTAATTCCGAAACGTGCGTCCATCCAACCATCTTGCAGTCTATAGGGCTTTGCCCAAATAAATTTGACAAACATTCTTTTCCTCTGTTGGTTAAGCTACTCTTGTAGTTTAGTCAATGTATGGTTTTAAGCTGAAATAAAAAAACAACAACAATGCTTAAAGAACAAAACCAACAATAACAAAACAAAACAAATGGAAAAAGAAGAGGAGGCACGCTCAAAATAAACCCAGCCATGTGAATTCAAATCGATGATTTGACAGTGGCATAGGAAAAGAGATATGTTTGTTTCGAGTTTATTTCGGCATAAGCCGGCTATCAATGTAAAACCTTTTTTCGGAGGGTTCAAGTGTGGTTTTTGTTGGGTTTAATAAACTGCCTGAATTTATTCTGATAATTGGTTGATAGTTTTGCTGCAAGTAGAGGATGCTGATGAGGAATGTGGTAATTCCGAAACGTGCGTCCATCCAACCATCTTGCAGTCTATAGGGCTTTGCCCAAATAAATTTGACAAACATTCTTTTCCTCTGTTGGTTAAGCTACTCTTGTAGTTTAGTCAATGTATGGTTTTAAGCTGAAATAAAAAAAGAAATAAAATTTTGACAAAATTTTCTATAGAAATAAAATTTTGACAAAAGTTTCTAAAGAAATAAAATTTTGACAACATTTTCTATGGAATAAAATCTTGAGAAAATTTTCTATAGAAATAAAATGTTGACAAAACTTTCTATAGAAATAAAATGTTGACAAAATTTTCTACAGAAATAAAATTTTGACAAAAGTTTCTAAAGAAATAAAATTTTGACAAAATTTTCTATGGAATAAAATTTTGAAAAAAATCCTATAGAAATAAAATTTTGACAAAATTTTCTATATAACTATAATTTTGAAAAAATTTTCTATAGAACAAACATTTTGACAAAATTTTCTATAGAAATAAAATTTTGACAAAATTTTTAATAGAAATAAAATATTGACAAAATTTTCTATGGAAATAAAATTTTGATAAAATTCCAATAAAAAAAATGTACAAAATTTTTTATATAACTAAAATTTTGACAAAATTTTTATACCCTTCACCACTACTGTGGTACAGGGTATAATAAGTTTGTGCATTTGTATGTAGCGCCAAGAAGGAAACGTCTGAGACCCATCGTTTAGTAAACCAATTGTCTTAGAATTAAATTCTGAGTCGATTTAGCGATTTCCGTCTGTCTGTCCGTCCGTCCGTCTGTCTGTCTGTCTGTTCATGTATTTTTGTGCGCAAAGTACAGGTCGCAGTTGAAGTCCGATCGTCCTCAAATTTGGCATAGGGTCGTTTTTTGGGACAGAGACAATCGCTGTTGATTTTGGAAAAAATCGGTTCAGATTTAGATATTGCTGCCATATATATTTATCCCCGATCTGGTCATAATTGGCGTGTTTATCAACCGATGTTCTTCAAATTCAGTACATCCGAATATTTTATGAGTCTCGAAAAACTTGCAAAATATCAGCTAAATCGGTTCAGATTTAGATATAGCTCCCATATATATCTTTCGTCCGATTTAGAATCATTTGACCACAGAGACCAAAGGTTACTACCGATTTTTGTGAAATTTTGCATAAAGAGTAGAATTTACATTTCTACCAATACTTGGTAAATTTGATTGAAATCGGTTCAGATTTAGATATAGCTCCCATATATATCTTTCGTCCGATTTGCACTTATATGACCTCAAAAGCCAGAGTTTTGCCCTGATTTAGTTCAAATTTTGCACTAGGAGTACGTTTAATAGTATCGATAAGTGTACCAAATTTGGTTGAAATCGGTTCAAATTTATATATATCTTTCGCCCGATTTATACTCAAATGACCACGGGGGCCAAAGTTAAACTCCCATTTACGTGAAATTTTGCAGAGATTGCAGAATTATTATTCCAACTATGCATGTCAAATTTAGTCGAAATCGGTTCAGATTATATATAGCTCCCATTATATGTACACCAGAGTTGGGAAAATATGGTAGACTATTTCATATTTTAGACCCATTTTCAATGGGATTTTCCTCCAATTGACTGCATAGTTTCCACGGAGAATATATTTAATATGATATTTAAGTGTGTGAAGTTTGATCTAATTTGGTTCAGAATTAGATAAAGCCTCCATATATTCGTTTTTCCGGTTTATACAAATATGGCCAAAATTCCCACACTTTACACAAAATTCTGTGATAATTTCCCCATATCTTAGTCATATTCTACAGACTGTAATGCCTGACTTTCCACAGAACGGTTGAGTTTTAAATAAGGCTCCAAGTCGCCCGACTTGACCAAATAATATATCACAACCCACACTTGACAACATATCGTGGCAAGATCTAACCAATATCCTTGTAAAATCGTCACTGCTGAGTAGCAAAAATAGTAAATGTTACTCAAATTGTCCTACATCTCGAATACATAAGTATCGCCTGATAAATCGCAAATGCTCTTGTGTACAATTGCCTCAAAATTTCTCTCGCTTCATATTTCCCATATTTTTTTATTAACATTTTGCTATTGAAACATGTTTGGGGTGATCATATTCCTTCTCTGCGTGTGGAAATCCAAACCTTTATATAGCTCCCAGTAAATTTGAAGTAGTTGAGATGGTAACACAAATGTTGGTCTACATGGTGGTGAAGTGTATAATATAGTCGGCCCCGCCCGACTTTAGACTTTACTTACTTGTTTATAGAAATAAAATTTTGACAAAACTTTCTATAGAAATAAAATGTTGACAAAATTTTCTGTAGAATTAAAGTTTTGACAAAAGTTTCTACAGAAATAAAAATTTGACAAAATTTTCTATGGAATAAAATCTCGAGAAAATTTTCTATAGAAATAAAATTTTGAACAAATTTTCTATGGAAATTAAATTTTGAAAAAACTTTCTATAGAAATAAAATTTTGACAAAATAATCTATATAACTAAAATTTTGACAAAATTTTCTATAGAAATAAAATTTTGACAAAATTTTCTATGCAATAAAATCTCGAGAAAATTTTCTATAGAAATAAAATTTTGAAAAAATTTTCTATAGAAATAACATTTTGACAACATTTTCTATAGAAATAAAATTTTGACAAAATTGTCTATAGAAATAAAATTTTGACAAAATTTTCTATAAAACTAAAATTTTGACAAAATTTTCTTAGAAATAAAATATTGATAAAATTCATAAAAAATAAAATTTTGACAAAATTTTCTATATAACTAAAATTTTGAAAAAATTTTCTATAGAAATAAAATTTTGACAAAATTGTCTATAGAAATAACATTTTGACAAAATTGTCTATAGAAAAAAATTTTGACACTACTTGTTTCGAATTTATTTCGGCATAAGCCGGCTATCATACAAAATCTTTTTTCGGAAGGTTTAAGTGTGGTTTATTGTTGGGTTTAATGAACTGCCTGAATTTATTCTGATAATTGGGTGATAGTTTTGCTGCAAGTAGAGGATGCTGATAAAATTTTGACAAAGTTTTCTATAAAACTACAATTTTGACAAAATTTTCTATAGAAACAAAATTTTGACAAAAGTTTCTAAAGAAATAAAATTTTGACAAAATTTTCTATGTCAAAATTTTATTATATAGAAATAAAATTTTGACAAATTTTCCTGTAGAAATACAAATTTGACAAAATTTTCTATAAAAAAATTTGACAAAGTGTTCTATTGAATTCAAGTTTTGACAAAACATTCGATATAGAAATAAAATTTTGAAATAAACTTTTAAAAAAATTTTCTACAAATTTTCTAGAAAAGGAAATAAAATGTTGACAAAATTTTCTATAGAAAAAAATTGACAAAAGTTTCTATTGAAATAAAATTTTGTCAAAATTTTCTATAGAAGTAGAATGTTGACGAAATTTTTTGTGGAAATTAAATTTTAACAGAATTTTCTATAGAAATAAAATTTTGGCAAAATTTTCTATAGAAATAAAATGTTCTTCCGGTTTATCTACAACAGAAAATTTTCATAGCCTATTTTCAGGCGTCACAATTGTCCGCTTGATATTTAGCAATATGGCATGACGAGGAAAAAGTTCTCAAAATTATAGTATTGAGACTTAAAAGATCGATTTTATTTCAAGGTACCGGTAAGATTTGCAATTTTAAAGGATTGAAAAGCAAACTCATTAACCCTAGAAAGCTTATCCTACTCACGGATAAGCTAAACATACGTCTATGGGACGTATGTTGGTTTGTCAGCACATGAACAAAATTAACGAATTTTTGTTTCAAATTTTTGGACTTACACCGATTCTATATACAAATCGTTATCATTTAAACACGTTTTTGGCCGAACTTTTATTTACATGTAACAAAAAAATCTAATTTTCGGTACTCATTTTCATGAGGGAGAGCGAAAAACTAAAAAAACGCATACGTTTTTACGACGTAGATAAGCTGTTTAGGGTTAAAAAGTTGGCCAATATGGTCAAAAGGCAAAAAAATTTAATAAGTATGACATTAGGTAGCATAAGAAATAAAATCTCAACTCTATAAAAAAGTGACAAATTTACCACTCAAATTGCACAATATTACAATTGAAGAAACTATTACCATTTTACCATTTTTGTTTCCTGTTCCGTTGTTTCGTTTTTTATAAATCTTTTTGAAAAAAACAGCTCTATTATACCAAATGTCCTAGTCATTTAGTTTTACTATAATTACTATTATTAGCATTACCTTTATCCTTATTTTTGCGTTGTTCCTTGGCAGTCTTATCCTTGGATTTGCCGGGTTTGCAATTCTTTTTAATGACACGTGTTGCTTCGCACGATGGATCGCTTGTTGCCTTCAATTTGTCGGCTCGTGTCATTTGCCCGGTGGCACATTCGGACCAGGAGCCTTTCTCATAACGGCATGCTGCAAAGAAAGAAAAAACAACGCAGAAAGCAAACATGAATGGAAGAAACACAAAAAACAAATCCAAAGTAAATTAAATGTGTCCATTAATATTAGAGCAGTATTAGGCTATTATGCCGGGTATTAAGTGTTAATGCCCCAAACACTGTCACAGTCTGCATAGCCTGTCCATACAAATTCCTTTATTACTTTCATACTGCAAATGTGTGGGGGTAGTGTAGTGAGGACCACGCAAAAAACAAAATCCATTAAGAGTTAAATGTGACTATGGGCAACAATATTGCTGCGCACACGCTCCCACACACACATACACTTATACACTCAGCCATGCTCAAACAAATTGATTAAAAACGAAAGGATTAGTGCGAATTAGAAATGAGTCCTTTGGCAGTAGCCATAAACAAAGATTGTCACTTTTCTATTCAATTATTAAGGCATTAAAGTGTGTGTGTGTGTGTGGGCATAAATATCCCGAAACGAAAAAAAAACAGAGTGACAAGAGATTTTTCTCCTCCTCAAAATAGGTGGCAGGGGGTTTATGTTTAATTAATTTTTGCATTTCGAATTAGTGCAAAAATTTTCAACATAAGTTCATTAATACGGAATGAGCCATAGCAATACATGGAATGATTTTTGTATCTTATGCGGCATAAAATTAGGAACAACTACAACAACACCAATTTTATTCAGTATTTTAGTGAACTACCAGAATTTATTCTGATCATTGGTTGATAGTTTTGCTGCAAGTAGAGGATGCTGATGAGGAATGTGGTAATTCCGAAACATGAACATTTTTTCAAAAATTTTTTCCTATAGAACAAGTAAGGAAAGTCTAAAGTCGGGCGGGGCCGACTATATTATACCCTGCACCACTTTGTAGATCTAAATTTTCGATACCATATCACATCCGTCAAATGTGTTGGGGGCTATATATAAAGGTTTGTCCCGAATATATATGTATTAGAAGTTTAGGAAAATTAGAGTCATTTTTACAACTTTTCGACTAAGCAGTGGCGATTTTACAAGGAAAATATTGGTATTTTGACCATTTTTGTCGAAATCAGAAAAACATATATATGGGAGCTATATTTAAATCTGAACCGGTTTCAATTAAATTTGGCACGCATAGCTACAATGCTAAATCTACTCCCTGTGCAAAATTTCAAATAAATCGGAGCAAAAAATTGGCCTCTGTGGTCATATGAGTGTAAATCGGGCGAAAGTTATATATGGGAGCTATATCTAAATCTGAACCGATTTCAACCAAATTTGGCACGCATAGCTACAATGCTAAATCTACTCCCTGTGCAAAATTTCAACCAAATTGGGCCAACACTTTGGATATTAGAACCATATTAGTCCATATTGGGCGAAAGATATATATGGGAGCTATATCTAAATCTGAACCGATTTCAATCAAATTTGGCACACTTGACTATAATTGTTATGTTTGTACAAAATTTCAAGCAAATCGGTATAAAACTCTGGCTGCTGGGTCCATATTAGTGCATATCGGGCGAAAGATATATATGGGAGCTATATCTAAATCTGAACCGATTTCTTCCAAAATCAATAGGGTTCTATTCTGACCCAAATTATGAACATGTGCCAAATTTAAGGGCGATTGGACTTAAATTGCGACCTAGACTTTGATCACAAAAATGTGTTCACAGACAGACGGACGGACGGACAGACGAACATACGGACATGGTTATATCGACTCTGGGACCCACCCTGAGCATTATTGCCAAAGACGCCATGTGTCTATCTCGTCTCCTTCTGGGTGTTACAAACATATGCACTAACTTATAATACCCTATTCCACAGTGTGGCGCAGGGTATAAAAATTTGTCAAAATTTTATTTCTACAGAAAATTTTGACACTATTTTATTTATAGAGAAAATTTTATCAAAATTTTATTTCTATGGAAAATTTTGTCAATATTTTATTCCAATAGAATGCTTTGTCAAAATTTTATTTCTATTGAAAATTTTGTCAAGATTTTTTTTCTATAGAAAATTTCGTCAAAATTATATTCCTATAGAAAAATTTTGACAAAATTTTATTTCTATAGAATATTTTGTCAAAATTTTAAAAATTATAAAAAATTATAAAAAATATTTATTTGACAAAATACCACAGGATTTTTTAATTTACATCCAAAACATTGAATTCGTATCACACCTAAAGAAGTGATGCAAATTTAGTGCAAGGGCTGTTGAAATGGAGGACTTCCGTCCTATGACAAGCCCATGTTAAATTCTTCGCTTCCCCGTCAATTTTGCACCACTTCCGGATCCAAAAAGAACATTTTCATTATTTTTTTTTTTTGGCGACGCTTTTTTGCTGGGTAACTAAATTTTTTCTACCTGGTGGGTTCACTGTTTCTTGAGTGTATAGAAAATTTTGTCAAAATTTTATTTGTATAGAAAATTTTGTCAAATTTTTATTTGTATAGAAAATTTTGTCAAAATTTGATTTCGATAGAACTTTTGTCACAATTTTGTTTCTATAGAAAATATTGTTAAAATGTTATTTCTATAGAATATGTTGTTAAAATTTTATTTCTATAGAAAATTTTATCAAAATTTTATTTTGTATCGAAAATTTTGTCTAAACTTTATTTTGATAGAACATTTTCTCAAAATTTTATTTCTATAGAAAATTTTGTCAAAATTTTATTTATATAGAAAATTTTGTCAAAATTTTATTTCTATAAAAAATTTTGTCAAAATTTTATTTTTATAGAAAATTTTGTCAAAATTTTATTTCTATAGAAAATTTTGTCAAAATTTTAATTTGTATCGAAAATTTTGTCACAATTTGAATTTGTATCGAAAATTTTGTCACAATTTGAATTTGTATCGAAAATTTTGTCAAAACTTTATTTTGATTTCATTTTCTCAAAATTTTATTTTAATAGAAAATTTTATCTCTGCAGCGAATTTTGTCAACATTTTATTTCTATAAAACATTTTGTCAAAATTTTATTTCTATAGGAAATTGTGTCAAAATTTTATTTTTATAGAAAATTTTGTCAAAATTTGAATTTGTATTGAAAATTTTGTCAAAACTTTATTTTGGTAGAACATTTTCTCAAAATTTTATTTTAATAGAAAATTTTATCTCTGCAGCGAATTTTGTCAACATTTTATTTCTATAAAACATTTTGTCAAAATTTTATTTCTATAGGAAATTGTGTCAAAGTTTTATTTTTATAGAAAATTTTGTCAAAATTTGAATTTGTATCAAAAATTTTGTCAAAACTTTATATTGGTAGAACATTTTCTCAAAATTTTTCTTTTATATAAAATTTTGCAAAAATTTTATTTCGATAGAAACTTTTGTCAAAATTTTGTTTCTATAGAAAATTTTGTTAAAATTTTATTTTTATAGAAAAATTTTTCAAAACTTTATTTTGATAGAACATTTTCTCAAAATTCTATTTTAATAGAAAATTTTGTTAAAATTTTATTGCTATAGAAAATTTTGTCAAAATTTTATTTCTATTGAAAATTTTGTCAAAATTTTATTTCCATAGAAAATTTTGGCAAAATTTTATTTTTGTAGAAAATTTCGTCAAAATTTGAATTTGTATCGAAAATTTTGTCAAAACTTTATTTTGATTTCATTTTCTCAAAATTTTATTTTAATAGAAAATTTTCTCTCTACAGCGAATTTTGTCAACATTTTATTTCTATAAAACATTTTGTCAAAATTTTATTTCTATAGGAAATTTTGTCAAAATTTTATTTTTATAGAAACGTTTGTCAAAATTTTATTTGTATAGAAACTTTTGTCAAAATTTTGATTCCATAGAAAATTTTGTTAAAATGTTATTTCTATAGAAAACTAGCGTAACCCGGCCCGCTTCGCTGCGCCTTCCGAAGCGTATTTGGAGGAACATTTTGCGTTAACTTAGTCAACTATATCCTTCGTGCTGAAAACAAATTCGAAAAGATTTGAATTCTTTTAAACAAATCGGACTACTTGATTTTTCGTTTATAGGTACAAATACGGCGGGAGAGGGTGTACCCTTTCCTCCAAATTTTTTTAATAATGTTCTGTATTCAAGTAGTTGGACAATCTTCTATATTTCTTGTGAATTTTAAGTGTGGTTTGTCAAGGAAAGGTATCCTTTTCCTCAACAAATCTGAAAATTAAGCACTATATTATCCAATAAATCGGAAAAAGCAAACGTAGTAAAAAATTGTACCACATTAACATTTGCTAAAATGTTGGAAAATGATGTACCCTCTACGTTGGCTACCAATTTCATGTAAATTTAAGTTCTTTACTAAAAAGAAGTCTGGCAGAAGCCTGTGCCAAAATCATAAAATTATGTACCGAGTTCCCATTTATGGACAACCCTCTACTTTCAATTTAAGAAAAAAAAAACGGACAAAAGGGCACCCTCTCCCCACCTTCGCACCACTCCGACCTGATATCGGACTATCACGTACCCTATATTAATTTCGCAACTACTCAATGGTCCCTATAAATTCTATCGAAGTAAATCGACAAAGTTTATTTCAATTTTCCCCTTCCCCAACCAGATATCGAAAAATCATATACCAATTTAAAAATCATGTATAAATTTAATCACCTCCTCCCACGTTCCCTGTTAATTTCAAGTAGATCGGCGATGTTTAAATTTTGCTCTATTGTTTTAAAGGGACATCACTTTCCCCGATACAATATCGACAAACACCGTAGTGAATAGCACCCCTAACCTTCCCAGAAAATTCTTAAAACTTTCCTTCAAGTGTGGGGCAAGGAAGGTTGCCTCTTCGTTCATAACGTTCCCCCACTGCTTTTGTAAATTTCAAGAAAACTTAATTTTTTTTTTGCAGTTTTAGAGGAGGACCTCCTCCCCGACCAAATATCGAAAAGTGATGTAGCGTATCTTTTGTAAACGTCCCAGAAAATGTCACACAAATTATAAGCCTAAAGGGGCGGCCTCTCTTCCGTCCAAATATCACAAAATCAGGTATCAACTATTAATATCGTAACCTCTCCCCTGTCCTCAAGTAACTCGGTAAAGTTTAATTGTTTCTCTGTATGTACTTAAGAGAAGCGGATGTCTCCCTATGCCCTTTTATTTTTATTAAAAAATCAGGAACCTGGTATAAATTTCATAACCCGTTTTTTCCGTAAAATTTCAGTCGGGGGAGTTTAGTTTTGTTTGTACTTTCAAAAAAAAAAAAAAAAAATCGGCAAAGGGGAGGTCCCTCTCCCCGACCAAATACCGAAAAATAATGTAGCGGATTTTTGTCTAGATGCCAACCCCAACATTCAATGAAAATTTCAAGCAAATCGCATAATTTTGTTCCAAGTTTCAAAAAGTAGGGCAAGGGGGAGGTCCCCCTCCCCATCCACATATGAAATCATCAGGTACCCCATATTAATTCCATAACCTCACCACATGTTTTCTGTAAATCTCAGATAATTTAGAGAATTTTAGTTTTTTCACAGTACTTTAAAAAAGTCGAACAGGGGAGGCCCCCCTCCGCCACCAAATATCGAAATAAAAAGTAGCGGATCTTTGTCTAGATGCCAACCCCAATCTTCAATGAAAATTTCAAGCAAATCGGCCAACTTTGGTCCAATTTTCAAAAAGTCCGACAAAGGGGAGGTTCCTCTCCGCGACCATATGTCAAAAAATGAGGTACCCTATTTTCAGCACATGAGTGCCCCCCACGATCTCTGAAAGTTTCAAGTAAATCGGTTCAGCCGTTTTCGCGCCAACCCGGAACATACAAATAAACAAACAAACAAACAAATAAACAAACATAATTTGAATTTTATATATATAGATGTTGTTAAAATTTTATTTCTATACAAAATTTTATTTTGTATCGAAAATTTTGTCAAAACTTTATTTTGATAGAACATTTTCTCAAAATTTTATTTTAATAGAAAATTTTGTTAAAATTTTATTTCTATAGAAAATTTTGTCAAAATTTTATTTCTATAGAAAATTTTGTCAAAATTTTATTTCTATAGAAATTTTGTCAAAATTTTATTTCTATAGAAAATTTTTTCAAAATTTTATTTCTATAGAGAATTTTTGTCAAAATTTTATTTCCATAGAAAATTTTGGCAAAATTTTATTTTTATAGAAAATTTCGTCAAAATTTGAATTTGTATCGAAAATTTTGTCAAAACTTTATTTTGATTTCATTTTCTCAAAATTTTATTTTAATAGAAAATTTTATCTCTACAGCGAATTTTGTCAACATTTTATTTCTATAGGAAATTTTGTCAAAATTTTATTTTTGTAGAAAATTTTGTCAAAATTTGAATTTGTATCGAAAATTTTGTCAAAACTTTATTTTGATAGAACATTTTCTCAAAATTTTATTTTTATAGAAAATTTTGTTAAAATACTATTTCTATAGAAAATTTTGTTAAAATTTTATTTTTATAGAAAATTTTGTCAAAATTTGAATTTGTTTCGAAAATTTTGTCAAAACTTTATTTTGATAGAACATTTTCTCAAAATTTTATTTTAATAGAAAATTTTGTTAAAATTTTATTTCTATAGAAAATTTTGTCAAAATTTTATTTCTATAGAAACTTTTGTCAAAATTTTATTTCTATAGAAAATTTTTTCAAAATTTTATTTCTATAGAAAATTTTCTCAAAATTTTTTTCTATAGAAAATTGTATTAAAATTTTATTTCTTAATATTGTCAAAATTGTATTTCTATAGATATTTAAAATTTTTTCTTTTTTTTTAATATATATTTAAAATTTAGCATAGGCTCTTTCCTCGGGTTCTAATACAAAAAATGTTGTATCATATAATCACCTCAGCCTGATTTTCGGTCTCTCTAATAGCGTTGATAGTTGAGAAAAATTTTAGCACGTGTTCAATTCTGTATATAGAAAATGTTAATATATGTACGGCAGTTATAGGCTATCTGGGACATAAATAAACGACATTACCACAAAACTATAGAAAATCTCCATTTTTGTTTAACATCAATAAAAGGAAAGACATGAATTATGCATGCAGAAGACCTTACTTTAGTGACTATCCCTTTTTATGTTTTTAAATTTTTTGGAAATCATTGAAATGTAATTTCTACAAAAAAGTTTTAGAATGTGAACGCAATTGGTTTGTCCACTGGTTCGCTGGTATTTAGCTTTCCTTTCCTTTCTAAGGGACAAGGCAAATTAGAATTTGAATATAGTTTTTTTGGATTGCCCTTTACTGTGTCTCCTTTTGCCTTTTTATTCGCCATATCTGTGTAGTGCTAATGGGGTTTTAAATTCTTTTTTCTCCTTGGCCATAAAGGATTCACATGTAATTTGGTTTTCCCTAAATGCTTTTGGTGTGTGTGAGTGTGTGTATGTGGGCGTGAATGTGTGTGTGTTTTATCTTTAGTATATCCATGACTTGGTTATCCTTGCATATGTTGCCATTGTGGTTTTGCAGCATGTGTATCAAAAAACAAAAAACCCATATAAAAGACTTTTGCGGAAAGATGGTTGGCTGAGCTTTTGTTTTTGGTTTTATATAAATATGGATGAGTGGTTTCCTCTAAGTTTTAGAATAAATTATCAAAGAAAAAAAAAAAACAATGTTCTTGTGGTTTATATGGTAGGGACACATACCATATTTAAGGTCCTTTGACCCCATTACAGAGGGAAAACATATAAAACTCCTGTATTCAAATAATGTTTGTATAATTTTGTAAATCCCCTATGAAGGTCATGATATTCTAGAGATTTATAAGAAAAGTGACGAAAACAAGGCTGGAGCATCTGAAGCAATGTAGGTTAGGACTAAATACAGATAAGTTTTGAACCTCCAACTCCATCTATATCCCAGCAAAAAAGGAGCTTCCTAAAAAGTAGTTTGGATCCCCAGCTTGTGATCTGGAGAAAGTGCAACTTGGATCATTTCCAAAGAATTTTACAATTGACTTTTTTTGATTTCATTTCTATAGACAATTTTGTCAAAATTTAATTTCTACAAAAAAATCATTTTTATGCTATTCAAAATTTTGTTAAAATTTTAATTCTATTAAAAATTTTGACAAAATTTAATTGCTAAAGAAAATCTCGTCAAATTTTTATTTCTATAAAAAATTTTGTTAAAATCTACTGGAAATTTTGTGAAAATATTATTTCTATAGGAAATTTGGTCAAAATTCTATTTCCATAAGAAATAAGAAATTTTGTTTCAATAAAAATAATTTTGTCACAATTTTATTTCTATTGAAAATTTTGTTAAAATTCTATTTCTAAAAATTTTTTGTCAAAATTTTATTTCTATAGAAAATTTTTGACAAAATTTTATTTCTATAGAGAATGTTGTCAAAATTTTATTTCTATAGAAAATTTTTGACAAAATTTTATTTCTATAGAAAATTTTGTCATATTTATATTTCCATATCAAATTTTGTCAAGTCTTTATTTCTAAAGAAAATTTTTATCAAACTTTCATTTTAATAAGAAAATTTTATTTCTTTAGAACAATTGGTCAACATTTTATTTCTATACAAAATTTTGTCTAATTTTTATTTCTATAGAAAATTTTGTCAAAATTATATTCATATAGAAAATTTTTGACAAAATTTTTATACCCTCCATCATAGGATGGGGGTATATTAACTTTGTCATTCCGTTTGTAACACATCGAAATATTGCTCTAAGACCCCATAAAGTATATATATTCTGGGTCTTGGTGAAATTCTGAGTCGATCTAAGCATGTCCGTCCGTCCGTCCGTCCGTCCGTCCGTCCGTCCGTCTGTTGAAATCATGCTAACTTCCGAACGAAACAAGCTATCGACTTGAAACTTGGCACAAGTAGTTGTTATCGATGTAGGTCGGATGGTATTGAAAATGGGCCATATCGGTCCACTTTTACGTATAGCCCCCATATAAAGGGACCCTCAGATTTGGCTTGTGGAGCCTCTAACAGAAGCATATTTCATCCGATCCAGCTGAAATTTGGTACATGGTGTTGGTATACGGTCTCTAACAACCATGCAAAAATTGGTCCACATCGGTCCATAATTATATATAGCCCCCATATAAACCGATCCCCAGATTTGGCTTGCGGAGCCTAAAAGAGAAGCAAATTTCATCCGATCCGGCTGAAATTTGGTACATGGTGTTGGTATATGGTCTCTAACAATCATGCAAAAATTGGTCCACATCGGTCCATAACTATATATAACCCCCATATAAACCGATCCCCAGATTTGGCTTGCGGAGCCTCAAAGAGAAGCAAATTTCATCCGATCCGGCTGAAATTTGCTACATGATGTTGGTATATTGTCTCTAACAACTATGCAAAAATTGGTCCACATCGGTTCATAATTATATATAGCCCCCATATAAACTGATACCCAGATTTGGCTTGCTGAGTCTCCAAGAGAAGCAAATTTCATCCAAGCCGGTTGTAATTTGGAACATGGTGTTAGTATATGATCTTTAACAACCGTGCCAGAAGTGGTCCATATCGGTCCATAATTATATATAGCCCCCATATAAAACGTTCTCCAGATTTGACCTCCGGAGCCTCTTGGAGGAGCAAAATTCATCCGATCCGGTTCAAATTAGGAACGTGGTGTTAGTATATGGTCGCTAACAACCATACCAAAATTGGTTCAATCACACAAAAATTGGTCCATATCGGTTCATAATCATGGTTGTCACTAGAGCCAAAAATAATCTACCAAAATTGTATTTCTATAGAAAATTTTGTCAAAATTTTATTCAGTTCATAATAAAATTTTCATCATTTTCAAAATTGTATTTCTATAGAAAATTTTGTCAAAATTTTATTTCTATAGAAAATTTTGTTCAAATTTTATTCGGTTCATAATCACGGTTGCCACTCGAGCCACAAATAATCTACCAAGATTTTATTTCTATAGAAATTTTTGTCAAAAGTTTATTTCTATAGCAAATTTGTTAAAATTTTATTTCTGTAGAAATTTTTGTCAAAATTTTCTTTCTATAGAAAATTTTGTCAAAATTTTTATTTCTATTGAAAATTTTGTGAAAATTTTATTTCTATAGAAAATTTTGTTAAAATTTTATTTCTGTAGAAAATTTTGTCAAAATTTTATGTCTACTTTGTCAAACTGAATTATATACGTATTGGATCGATCTTTTTTGATTAAATATATACCACGTATGGAGTTACATTCAATTTAGAAGATGGTGTTAGGAGGTTTTAAGATACCTTGCCATCGGCAAGCGTTACCGCAACTTAAGTAATTCGATTGTGGATGGCAGTGTTTAGATGAAGTTTCTACGCAATCCATGATGGAGGGTACATAAGCTTCGGCCTGGCCGAACTTACGGCCGTATATACTTGTTTTTCTATAGAGTATTTTGTCAAAATTTTATTTCTGTAGAAAATTTTGTCAAAATATTATTTCCATAGAAAATTTTAATACATTTTTATTTAGTCAAAATTATATTTCTATAGAAAATTTAGTCACAATTATATTTCTATAGAAAATTTAGTCACAATTATATTTCTATAGAAAATTTTTGACAAAATTTTATTTCTATAGAATATTTTGTCAAAATTTTATTTCTAAAAAAAATTTTGTCACAATATTATTTCCATAGAAAATTTTATTAATTTTATTAATTTTTTTTTTCTTTGTTTTTCTTTTTTTTTTTCTTTGTCAAAATTTTATTTCTATAGAAAATTTTGTCAAAATATTATTTCCATAAAAAATTTTAATAAATTTTTATTTTGTCAAAATTTTATTTCTATAGAAAATTTTTGTCAAAATTTTATTTCTGTAGAAAATTTTGTCAAAAAAAAAATTTTTTTCTATAGAAAAGTTTGTAAAAATTTTATTTCTATAGAAAATTTTGAATATTTTGTCAAAATTTTATTTCTATAGAAAATTTTGTCAAAATATTATTTCCATAGAAAATTTTAATAAATTTTTATTTTGTCTAAATTTTATTTCTATAGAATATTTGGTCAAAATTTTATTTCTATAGAAAATTTTGTCAAAATTTTATTTCTGTAGAAAATTTTGTCAAATCTTTTTTTTATAGTAACGTTTGTCAAAATTTTACTTCCACAAACAATTTTGTCAAAAATTTTTTTCTATAGAAAATTTTGCCAAAATTTATTTTTTATAGATTTTTTATAAATTTTGTCAAGATTTTATTTCTATGCAAACTTTTGTAAAAATTTTATTTCTATAGAACAATTATATTTTTATGGAAAATTTTTGACAAAATTTTATTTCTATAGAAAATTTTTGACAATTTTTTGTTTGTTTCTATAGTAAGTTTTGTTAAAGTTTTATTTCAACAGAAAATTTTGTCACACTTTTATTTCTTTAGAAAATTTTGTAAAAAGTTTGTTTCTGTACAAAACTTTGTCTAATTTTTATTTCTAGAGAAAAAATTATCAAAATTTTATTTCTAAAGAAAATGGTGTCAAAATTTTATTTCTATAGAAAACTTAGTCAAAATAATATTTCTATAGAAATTTTTTGACAAAATTTTATATCTATAGAAAATTTTGTCAAAATTTTATTTCTATAGAAAATTTTGTCTAAATATTATTTCTATGGAAATTTATATTACATTTTTATTTTGTCAAAATTTTATTTCTCTAGAAAATTTTCTCTAAATTTTATTTTTATAGAAAATTCTGTCAACATTTTATTTCTATAGAAAATTTTGTCAAATTTGTTCTTCTGTAAAAAATTGTTGACAATTTTTTTTCTATAATAAAGTTTGTTAAAATTTTATTTCCACAAAAAAATTTGTCAAAATTTTATTTCTAGAAAAACATTTGTCAAAACTTATTTTTGTATAGAAAACTTTGTCAAGATTTTATTTCGATACAAAATTTTGTCAAAATTTTTATTTCTATAGAAAAATTTATCAAAATTTTATTTCTATAGAAAACTGTGTCAAAATTTTATTAAATGTTTATTTTCTCAAAATTTTATTTCTATAGTAAATTCTGTCAAAGTTTATTTCTGTAGAAAATTTCGTCAAACATTTATTTTTTTCTAAAATAAAGTTTGTTAAGACTTTATTTCCACAAACAATTTTGTCAAACTTTTATTTCTATAGAAAATTTTGCCAAAATTTATTTTTTATAGAAAATTTTGTCAAGATTTTATTTCTATGCAAAATTTTGTCAAATTTTTATTTCTATAGAACATCTTTTACAAAATTTTATTTCTATAGAAAATTTTTGACAAAATTTTATTTCTATAGAAAATTTTTGACAATTTTTTGTTTGTTTCTATAGTAAAGTTTGTTAAAATTTTATTTCCATAGAAAATTTTGTCAAAAGTTTGTTTCTCTACAAAATTTTGTCTAATTTTTATTTCTAGAGAAAAAATTATCAAAATTTTATTTCTAAAGAAAATTGTGTCAAAATTTTATTTCTATAGAAAATTTAGCCAAAATTATATTTCTATAGAAATTGTTTGACAGAATATTATCTAGCTATAAAAAATTTTGTCAAAATATTATTACTATGGAAAATTTTATTACATTTTTATTTTGTTAAAATTTCATTTCTCTAGAAAATTTTCTCTAAATGTTATTTCTATAGAAAATTTTTTCAAAATTTTATTTCTGTAGAAAATTTTGTCACAATTTGTTTTTCTATAGAAAATTTTTGAAAATTTTTTTTCTATAGTAATGTTTGTTAAAATTTTATTTTCACAAAAGATTTTGTCAAAATTTTATTTCTATAGAAAACTTTGTCAAAATTTATTTTTGTATAGAAAATCTTGTCAAGATTTTAATTCGATACAAAATTTTGTCAAAATTTTTATTTCTATAGAAAAATTTATCAAATTTTTATTTCTATAGAAAATTTTGTTAAAATATTTCTGGAGAGAATTTTGTTAAAATATTTCTAGAGAAAATTTTGTCAAAATTTTATTTCTTTAGATTTTTTTTCAACATTTTATTTCTATAGAATAATTTTGTCAAAAATTGTATTTCTATAGAACATTTTGTCAACATTTTATTTCTACTGAAAATTTTTTCAAAATTGCC
Organism: Haematobia irritans; assembly: GCF_050003625.1. NCBI lineage: Eukaryota > Metazoa > Arthropoda > Insecta > Diptera > Muscidae > Haematobia > Haematobia irritans. The sequence goes on along the minus strand of NC_134400.1, from coordinate 192,225,661 downwards.
TTTCTATAGAAAATTTTGTCAAAATTTTAGTTCTATAGAAAATTTTGTCAAAATTAGTTCTATAGAATAATTTTATCTAAAATTGTATGTCTATAGAAATTTTGTCAAAATTTTATTTCTATTGAAAATTCTGTAACAGTCAGTCATTTTAAAGTTCTCTTTGATATAAATCGCTTCTAAATTACTTTCATCTCACTATTTTCCCTGCCTTGTTTGTAATTTGTGCATGATTCTCAGAAATTCCAAATTCCAACTTTTACTCTATTGAATATCATTCATCCAAAAAATTTTCATTTCTTCAGGCCATCCGCCTCATCGCTCCATTTCCGAAAAACTTTCATCATTTATTCTTCTTGCTTATCCGTTATCTGTCATATTTCAAATGTATTTTGTATGCGATAAATCTTTAACTATTGTATAACTTTATGTATTGCTTCTCTCTCACTCTCTCTCTCTCTCTCTTGATCTCTCGTCAAGGCTATTCAAAAGCCAAAATCACGTTTACAGCCAAATTTACTTTTCTACCAGTCAGTCAGTACAATAATAAACAAAAAAGAAAAAAAAAATAATCCCCATAAAAATTCTCTAAATGCTAAGCAATTTTCTAGTGAATATAACTTGAATAACTCGCTGAAATAGGAAATGGAATCGGAAACACGGCAAAGCTACGGAAATGTGTATGGCCATGTAGTTTGGGCTCACGCGCGTACTCGCTTTGTACACGGACTTCCTAAATAGGTGTGGTTAAACCGCAACATGGGCAATTTGTACGATGTGCTAGGACAAGTGTAGTGGTGTGTACGCCGTTGTAGTTGTAGATGTAGTTGGGTATATGAAAATTACTACAAAAAGAAATTTGGTCATGTACATGGGAACTATTGTTTGCAGTCATACAACTACGGTAGTCTTCACAGTCCTGTCTAAGATATGGGTATATAGAAACGGTTTTTGTGTAACACGGAGATGGGTTTTCAGATTCAAAAGGAAAAGCTATGAAAATTGCTATCTTGTAGAATTGTTCTGAATTAAATACGAGAGAGGGATATTTTTGTATACCCTCCACCATAGGATGAGGGGTATATTAACATTGTCATTCCGTTTGTAACACATCGAAATATTGCTCTAAGACCCCATAAAGTATATATATTCTAGGTCGTGATGAAATTCTGAATCGATCTGAGCATGTCCGTCCGTCCGTCTGTTGAAATCACGCTAACTTTCCGAACGAAACAAGCTATCGACTTGAAACTTGACACAAGTAGTTGTTATTGATGTAGGTCGGATGGTATTGCAAATGGACCATATCGGTGCACTTTTACGTATAGCCCCCATATAAACGGATCCCTAAATTTGGCTTGCAGACCCTCTACGAGAAGCAAATTTCATCAGATCCGGCTGAAATTTGGTACATGTTGTTGGTATATGGTCTCTAATAACCATGCCATAATTGGACCACAGCGGTCCATAATTATATATAGCCCCCATATAAACCGATCCCCCGATTTGGCTTGCGGAGCCTCTAAGAGAAGAAAATTTCATCCGATCCGTCTGAAATTTGGTACATGATGTTAGTATATGGTCTCTAATAACCATGCCAAAATTGGACCATAGCGGTCCATAATTATATATAGCCCCCATATAAACCGATCCCCCGATTTGGCTTTCGGAGCCTCTAAGAAAAGCAAATTTCATCTGATCCGGCTGAATTTTGGTACATTGTGTTAGTATATGGTCTTTAACAACCATGCAAAAATTGGTCCACATTGGTCCATAATTATATATAGCCCACATATAAACCGATCCCCCGATTTGGCTTGCGGAGCCTCTAAGAGAAGAAAATTTCATCCGATCCGTCTGAAATTTGGTACATGGTGTTAGTATATGGTCTCTAACAACTATACAAAAATTGGTCTACATCGGTCAATAATTATATATAGCCCCCATATAAACCGATCCCCAGATTTGGCTTGCGGAGCCTCTAAGAGAAGAAAATTTCATCCGATCCATCTGAAATTTGGTACATGGTGTTAGTATATGGTCTCTAACAACTATACAAAAATTGGTCTACATCGGTCAATAATTATATATAGCTCCCATATAAACCGATCTCCCGATTTGCTTTGCGGAGTCTCTAAGAGAAGCAAATTTCATCCGATCCGGCTGAAATTTGGTACATGGTGTTAGTATATGGTCTCTAACAACCATGTAAAAATGGGTCCACATCGGTCCATAATTATATATAGGCCCCATATAAACCGATGTCCCGATTTGGCTTTCGGAGCCTCTAAGAGAAGCAAATTTCATCCTATCCGGCTGAAATTTGGTACATGGTGTTAGTATATGGTCTCTAATGACCATGCGAAAATTGGTCCACAGCGGTGCGTAATTATATATAGCTCCATATAAACCGATCGCCAGATTTGACCTCCGGAGCCCCTTGGAAGAGCAAAATTCATCGGATTCGGTTGAAATTTGGTACGTGATGTTAGTATATGGTCTCTAATGACCATGCGAAAACTGGTCCACAGCGGTGCGTAATTATATATAGCCTCCATATAGACCGATCCTCAGATTTGACCTCCGGAGCCTCTTGGAAGACCAAAATTCATCTGATTCAGTTGATATTTGGTGCGTGGTGTTAATATATGGCCTCAAACACCCATGCAAAATTTGGTCGAAATCGTTTGGTACGTGATGTTAGTATATGGTCTCTAACAACTATACAAAAATTGGTCTACATCGGTCAATAATTATATATAGCTCCCATATAAACCGATCCCCAGATTTGACCTCCGGAGCCCCTTGGAAGAGCAAAATTAATCGGATTCGGTTGAAATTTGGTACGTGATGTTAGTATATGGTATCCAACAACCATGCATGAATTGGTTCATATCAGTCCATAATTATATATAGCCCCCATATAAACCGACTCCCAGATTTGACCTCCTGTGCCTTTTGGAGAAGCATAATTCATCCGATCTGCTTGAAATTTGGTACGTGGTGATCGTATATGATATTTAACAACCATGCCAAAAGTGGTCCATATCAGTCCATAATCATATATAGCCCCCATATAAACCGATCCCGAGATTTGGTTTTGGAGCCTCTTGGAGAAGTAAATTTCCTCCGAGTCAGTTGATATTTGGTACATTGTGCTAGTATATGGCCGTAACAACCATGCCTAACTAAGTCCATAACGGTCTATAGTTATATATAGCCCTCAGATAAATCGATCACCAATCACACAAAAATTGGTCCATATCAAGTTTATAATTGTATATAGCCCCCATATAAGTGACCCCCATATTTCAATTCTGGCTCCCTACGTACTGTGCAAAAGTACATATCGATTCGTAATTATTTGTAGACTTACATACCTTTTTGTCTAATATATACCACGTGTGGACTAACTCACAATTTAAAAGACGATTTAAGATACCACAACCCAAGTATTTCGATTGTGTATAACAGTCTTTCGTAGAAGTTTCTACGCAATCCATGGTGGAGGGTACATAAGATTCGGCCTGGCCGAACTTACGGCCGTTTATACTTGTTTTTTTTTTTAAATCCAAAACTCAAAAATATAATTTTTTTAATCTTCAAAATTTATTTTAAATTTTTCCATTGACGTTTTGATGTCAGTTAGAGCCGATTAGTCGATATTTTATGATGACCATAGTAGGCTAAACGAATTTAAAAATCCAATTTTGAATTAAACAAGTATATACAACAGTAAGTTCGTCCGGGCCGAATCTTAAATACCCACCACCATGAATCAAATATAATAGTTTCCTTTGAAACCTCTTTGTCGTATCAGGTTACTTGATAATATATAGAATTTCAGAGGGGTTTGGAGACAGATATTCTTCTATGCAGTCCAGTTCAACCAGTACGCTTCCCGAAGATAAATGTAAAGATTCTACCTATGAAGACTAGATCAGATTCTGGATTTTTAACAACCATTTTTGTTTGAGTTTTAGAGGAATCACAAACATCTCGTGTAGGTGTTCAGGTAAATGATGAGATAACGCCTTGATTTGAAATCCAAACTCTCTAGAATTTTACCCCCATTATTAAAATGATTAGAATAAATAAAATCTGGAAATTTTGTTTTCAGTTTCATGCAATTTTCATGATCAGTGCGCCTTCTATACTCTCAAGAAGTGAAATCAGTCGATATACAGACAGATAAAAATTAGAGGCAAATTGAACAAACACTATGGTTTCTAGAAACCCAAGAAGTAAAATCGGGAGATCATTCTATAGGGGACTAAACCAAAACATGGATAGGCCCTATTTTCGGCAAAACTTTTTGTGGTTATAAAATACCTCTAGATTTCAAATTTCAGGCAAATCGTATTGAAAATACGTTTCTAGAAGCCCAAGAAGTTAAATCAGAAGATCGGACTATATGGAGGCTATACCAAACCATGAACCGATACACACCATTTTCGGCACAACCATTTGCCGTCCTAAAATACCTCTAGATTTTCAAGTTCATACAAAGCGGATAAAAACTACGGTTTCTAGAAGCAAAAGAAGTAAAATCGGGAGATCGGTCTATATGGGGGCTATACCAACTAGAGGTGTGGGCGTGAAACGAAATTCTCGTGACACACGTGAATCACGTGAGTCGTGAACAAAATCCAAAGCAACTCTCGTGCGTGAATGGGACTAAAATAAATATGTCGTGCGTGAGTGTGCGTGAGAAAAAAAAATTGGTTCGTGAATGTGCGTGAATAAAAAACACGCTCACGAAAAAAATCACGATTTAATTTATACTCGTATGTCAACTGAAATTTATTTAGCTCACGAAGTATATTCTATTTTTGAATTTTGTTACCTTTGCTGATTTCCGTTTGGAAAATGTCGTAAGTCTCGTGAATTTGTCGCGAATCACGTGAATTTTTGAATTTTGTTACCTTTGCTGCTTTCCCTTTGGAAAATGTCGTGAGTGTCGTGAAATTGTCGTGAATCACGTGAATTTTTGAATTTTGTTACCTTTGCTGATTTCCCTTTGAAAAATGTCGCGAGTGTCGTGAATTTGTCGTGAATTTTTGAATTTTGTTACCTTTGCTGATTTCCCTTTGGAAAATGTCGTGAATTTGTCGTGAATCACGTGAATTTTTGAATATTGTTACCTTTGCTGATTTCCCTTTGGAAAATGTCGTGAGTCTAGTGAATTTTTCGTGAATCACGTGAATCGTGCATGAGCGTGAGTCTTTAAAAGTAGTTCGTGCGTGAGTACTGGTTTTCATTTCGTGAATGTGCGTGAGTGGGATTGGCTATGTATCGTGCGTGGGATTGGCACATGTATCGTGCGTGTGCGTGCCTGAATAAACATTTTGCTTCGTGAATGTGCGTGAGTTTGAGTGAAATTTCAGTCTCGCTAATATCAACAAATGGACCGATACTCACCATTTTCGGCACACCTCTAGATTTCCAATTTCAGGCAAATTGGGTAAAAACTACGGATTCTAGAAGCCCAAGAAGTAAAATCGGGAGATCGGTCTATATTGGGGCTATAACAAAACATGGACCGATACTCGCCATTTTTGGCACACCTCTTTATTGTCCCAAATTACCTCTAAATATCAAATTTCAGGCAAACTGGATTGGATAACTACGGATTCTAGCAGCCCAAGACCCCAAATCGGGAGGTCACTTTATTTGGGGACAGACATACGGACATGGTTATATCGTCTTAGAAATTCTCCCTGATCAAGAATATATATATTTTATATAGTCTGAAATCGATATTTCGATGTGTTACAAACGGAATACAAACTTATTATACTCCCGTCACCATTCTATGGCGGTGGGTATAAACAGGAATGTGATCACTGTCGCTACTCGTGCCATAGATAATCTACCAAAATTTGAATCAGAAATTTTTACCAAAAATGAACTAAATTAAAAACTCTTATTTTGAAGTTTAGGATGAAAATTTTGCCAAAATTTTATTTCTTTAGAAAATTTTGCCAAAATTTTATTTCTTTAGAAAAGTTTTGCAAAATTTTATTTCGTTAGAAAATTTTGCCAAACTTTTTTGCTATGGAAAATGTTGGCAAAATTTTATTTCTATAGAAAATTTGAAAAAAAAAATTATTTCTGTACATTTTTATACCCTCCACCATAGGATGGGGGTATATTAACTTTGTCATTCCGTTTGTAACACATCGAAATATTGCTCTAAGACCCCATAGGTTAGGTTAGGTTAGGTGGCAGCCCGATGTATCAGGCTCACTTAGACTATTCAGTCCATTGTGATACCACATTGGTGAACTTCTCTCTTATCACCGAGTGCTGCCCGATTCCATGTTAAGCTCAATGACAAGGGACCTCCTTTTTATAGCCGAGTCCGAACGGCGTTCCACATTGCAGTGAAACCACTTAGAGAAGCTTTGAAACCCTCAGAAATGTCACCAGCATTACTGAGGTGGGATAATCCACCGCTGAAAAAGTTTGTGGTGTTCGGTCGAAGCAGGAATCGAACCCACGACCTTATGTATGCAAGGCGGGCATGCTAACCATTGCGCCACGGTGGCTCCCGTGGTATATATATTCTGGGTCGTGGTGAAATTCTGAGTCGATCTGAGCATGTCCGTCCGTTCGTCCGTCTGTTGAAATCACCCTAACTTCCGAACGAAACAAGCTATCGACTTGAAACTTGGCACAAGTAGTTGTTATTGATGTAGGTCGGATGGTATTGCAAATGGGCCATATCGGTCCACTTTTACGTATAGCCCCCATATAAACGGACCCCCAAATTTGGCTTGTGGAGCCTCTAAGAGAAGCATATTTCATCCGATCCGGCTGATATTTGGTACATGGTGTTGGTATATGTTCTCTAACAACCATGCAAAAATTGGTCCGCATCGGTCCATAATTACATATAGCCCCCATATAAACCGATCCCCCATTTAACTTGCGGAGCCTCTAAGAAAAGCAAATTTCATCCGATCCAGCTGAAATTTGAAAAGCAAATTTCATCCGATCCGTACCAAATTTCAACCGATTCGGTTGAAATTTGGTACGTGATGTTAGTATATGGTATCCAACAACCATGCACAAATTGGTCGAAATCGGTCAATAAATATATATAGTCCCCATATAAACAGATCTCCAGATTTGACCTCCGAAGCCCCTTGGAAGAGCAAAATTCATCCGATTCGGTTGAAATTTGGTACGTGATGTTAGTATATGGTATCCAACAACCATGCAGGAATTGGTTCATATCAGTCCATAATTATATATAGCCGCCATATAAATCGATCCCCAGGCTTGACCTCTGGTGCCTTTTGGAGAAGCAAAATTCATCCAATCTGGTTGAAATTTGGTACGTTGGTGTAGTATATGATATTTAACAGTCATGCCAAAAGTTGTCCATATTTAGAAATACAATGTTTACAAAAATTTCTATATTGAGAAAATTTTGAAAAAAATCTATAGAAATAACATTTTGACAAAATTTTTTACAGAAATAAAATTTCGACACAATTTTCTATATAAATACAAATTTTACAAAAACTTTTAGGGAAATAAATTTTTACAAAATTTTCTATAGAACTACAATGTTGAAAAATTTTCAAAATAAGATTTCTTTTAAAATTGGTAGTTGCCACAGTTGGTAGATTATTTACTGTGTGGTAGAGTGGTAAAATTTGTGACGATTTGGTAGATTGTGATATATATAACTCTCGAACAAAGGGGGACATCAATTAGTTATAGAAATAAAATCTTGACAAAATTTTGTACAGATATTAAATGTTGACAAAATTTTCTATAGAAATAAAATTTTGACAAAATTTTCTATAAAAATAAAATTTTGACAACATTTTCTATAGAAATAAAATTTACGACAAAATTTTCTATAGAAATAAAATTTTGACAAAATTTTCTATAGAAATAAAATTTTGACAAAATTTTCAAAATAATGTTTTTTTTTTAATTTGGTAGTTGCCACCATAGTTGGTAGAATTCTACCCAAAAAGGTAGATTATTTACTGTTTGTAGATTAGTAGAATTTTTGGTGTTTTGGTAGATGTAAAAATATGTAGAATGTAAAAATATTTCTATAGAAATGTTGACAAAATTTCCTATAGAAATAAAATGTTGACAAATTTTCTATAGAAATAAATTTTAGACAAACTTTTCTATAAACTTCACAAGATTTTTTATAAATATTAAATTTTGACAAAATTTTCTATAGAAATAAAATTTTGACAAAGTTTTCTGTAGAAATAAAATTTTGATAAAATGTTCTATAGAAATAAAATTTTGACAAAATTTTCTATAGAAATAAAATTTTGACAAAATTTTCTATAGAAATAAAATTTTGACAAAATGTTCTAGAGAAATAAAATTTTGACAAAACTTTCTATAGAGATAAAATTTTGCCACAATGTTCTATAGAAATAAAATTTTGAAAAAATTTCTATAGAAATAAAATTTTGACAAAATTTGTATAAAATTAAAATTTTGACAAAATTTTCTATAGAAATAAAATTTTGACAAAATTATCTAAAGAAATAAAATTTTGACAAAATTTTCTATATAAATAAAATGTTTACAAAATTTTCGATAGAAATAAAATTTTGACAAAATTTTCTATAGAAATAAAATTTTGAGAAAATTTTCTATAGAAATAAAATTTTGACAAAATTTTCTACAGAAATAAAATTTTGACAAAATTTTCGATAGAAAAAACATTTTTACAAAATTTTCTATATAAATAAAATTTTGACAAAATTTTCTATAGAAATAAAATTTTGGCAAAATTTTCTATAGAAATAAAATTTTGACAAAGTTTGCTGTAGAAATAAAATGTTGACAAGATTTTCTATAGAAATAAAATTTTGACAAAATTTTCTAAAGAAATACAATTTTGACAAAATTTTCTATAGAAATAAAATTTTGACAAAATTGTCTATAGAAATAAAATTTTGAAAAAATTTCTATAGAAATAAAATTTTGAAAAAATTTCTATAGAAATAAAATTTGGAGAAAATTGTCTATATAAATAAAATTTTGACAAAATTTTCTATAGAAATAAAATTTTGGCAAAATTTTCTATATAAATAAAATTTTCTATAGAAATAAAATTTTGACAAAATTTTCTATAGAAATAAAATTTTGACAAACATTTCTATAGAAATAAAATTTTGACAAAATTTTCTATAGAAATAAAATTTTGACAAAATTTTCTATAGAAATAAAATTTTGACAAAACTTTCTATAGAAATAAAATTTTGACAAAATTTTCTATAGAAATAAAATTTTGACACAATTTTCTATAGAAATAAAATTTGGACAAAATTTTCTATAGAAATAAAATTTTGACAAAAATGTTCTATAGAAATAAAATGTTGACAAAATTTTCTATAGAAATAAAATTTTGACAAAATTTTCTATAGAAATAAACAAAATTTTCAAAATAATGTTTTTTTTTTTGTTAATTTGGTAGTTGCCACCAGAGTTGGTAGAATTCTACCCAAAAAGGTAGACTATTTACTGTTTGTAGATTAGTAGAATTTTTTGTGTTTTGGTAGATTTTTCTAAATGTAAAAATATGTCTATAGAAATGTTGACAAAATTTCTTATAGAAATAAATTTTTGACAAAATTTTCTATAGAAATAAATTTTAGACAAAATTTTCTATAAACTTCACAAGATTATTTATAAATATAAAATTTTGACAAAATTTTCTAAAGAAACAAAATTTTCTATAGAAATAAAATTTTGACAAACTTTTCTGTAGAAATAAAATTTTGACAAAATTTTCTATAGAAATAAAATTTTGACAAAATTTTCTATAGAAATAAAATTTTGACAAAATTTCTATAGAAATAAAATTTTGAAAAAAATTCTATAGAAAAAAATTTGGACAAAATTTTCTATATAAATACAATTTTGACAAAATATTCTATAGAAATAAAATTTGACAAAATTTTCTATAGAAATAAAATTTTGACAAAATTTTCTATAGAAATAAAATTTTGAAAAAAATTCTATAGAAATAAAATTTTGACAAAATTTTCTATAGAAATAAAATGTTTACAAAATTTTCTAAAGAAATAAAATTTTTACAAAATTTTCTATAGAAATGAAATTTTCTATAGGAATGAAATTTTGACAAAATTTTCTATAGAAATAAAATTTTGGCAAAATTTTCTTTAGAAATAAAATTTTGCCACAATGTTCTATAGAAATAAAATTTTGAAAAAATTTCTATAGAAATAAAATTTTGACAAATTTTTCTATAGAAATAAATTTTTGACAAAATTTTCTATAGAAATAAAATTTTGACAAAATTTTCTATAGCAATAAAATTTTCTATAGAAATAAAATTTTCTTCTTCTTAGAGAGACATCACGTTTTTAGAGAAATAAAATTTGGAAACGATTTTCTATAGAAATAACAATTTGACAAAAAAATTCTATGGAAAGAAAATTTTTACAATATTGTTCTATATAAATAAAATTTTAACAAAATTTTCTATCGAAATAAAATTTGGCAAAAATTGTGCATTGCGATATATTCTCCAACTTTCACTCTACCTAACACTACCTAAGCGTATTGGTGGTGTAAAGTCCGACTATGTAAATTTGGTGCCAAATTTTGTCGCACCGAATATTCGCTTCAGTGGGCCAATTAAACTAACCATAAAACGGAAGAAAGGCGCGATGAACGTTTTTCAAAAATAGCACTCATTTTGATAATAAAATTCAATAACTTGCAAGTATTATTCCTTTCTAAGACTAGTCGTGGTTAAATTACAGACCAATCTGTAGATTTTTGACAGTGAAACAAATCACGAAGAGGGCGTCAACTGTTTAAATCTGTGTTGCCTAAAATATTAGAGCTAAAAAATCACCCTTTATAAAATATATATTCGGAAATCCTTATTCGCCGTAATAAGAATCGTGTGCACTGATGAGAATTTCCCAAATCCCTCCCTTCTTTCGCACATTTAAGTTTTTGCTTTTATGTTTAAAAATATTTTTATGACTTTTATTTTATATTGTTGAATATTCTTGCTGACCATTGGTAATTGTTGGTATTCACCGCACTGTCTATCCTTTGAACTTTTCATCATTACAGTCACGGCTACAATACAATTTAACACGTCAACAGAAAACCCTCAGCTTGAGGTGAGAAAAATAAAATTGAAAACTTAACGAAACCAACAACACGGAAAACAAGGGAGAAATATAAATAATTGCACGAAGCAAACGGAAATAAAAAACAACAGTAGAAGAAAGCAAAAGAAAGAAGAGTGCTATGAAATGATAAATTTTAATGGTCAAATGGTGTTTGAGTTGTAAGAGATGCTGACAAAGAAAGTGGATTCAAAAGGATGTCTGTATACACGTGAGCACATACACATACACATCTAAGGACAAAAGGTGAAATATGGTGGTCCTTGCAATTACCTTACTATTGAAAATAAAAGAAATAAGTTTGTATTGCTTGAGATGACCATAACTATGGAAGGTTCCAGAATACGAATGTGTTGTTTGAGTGTGTAGGTGCGTGTATCTGCGTGATTGAAGGAAATGGTGAAAATATGCCGGAAGTCCTTTTTTAATAGACTTAAATATCATTACCCATAATTATGGTAGTTTTTCTTCGAATATGGAATATAACAATTATTATCATCATCAGCAGTTCTTAAGAAAATAGCATTTAAAGTTGAAACGATGTTATTTACAAGAAATTATTTCTTCTCTTCCCATTCTTATAAAATCAAAAGGACGAACATGAGCAAATGGTTATAAAAACATACAGCTTCATTCCCTTAATTTTGCTTATTCGCCTTAATTTTCATTCTTTTATTTTAGTTATTGGCACATTTTTAGTTTTCATGGAACAGTTTTGGTCAATCCTATTTAATTAACTGATTGGCAATTGGACATTGTCGGGAAATCTGTTTGTTTTAATATATAATGAATTTTGACAAAATTTTCTATAGAAATAAAATTTTTACAAAATTTTCTATAGAAATAAAATTTTGACAAAATTTTCTATGGAAATAAAATTTGGAGAAAAATTCAATAGACACAAAATTTTGACAAAATTTTCTATAGAAATAAAATTTTGACAAAATTATCTAAATAAATAAAATTTTGACAAGATTTTCTATAGAAAGAAAATTTTGACAAAAGTTTCTATAGAAAGAAAATTTTGACAAAATTTTCTATAGAAAGAAAATTTTGACAAAATTTTCTATAGAAATAGAATTTTGACAAAATTTTCTATAGAAATAAAATTTTGACAAAATTTTCTATAGAAATAAAATTTTGAGAAACTTTTCTATAGAAATAAAATTTTGACAAAATTTTCTATAGAAATAAAATTTTGAGAAAAATTTCTATAGAAATAAATTTTCGACAAAATTTTCTATAGAAATAAAATGTTGACAAAATTTGCTATAGAAATAAAATTTTGACAAAATTTTCTATAGGAATAAAATTTTGACAAAATTTTCTATAGAAATAAAATTTTGACAAAATTTTCTATGGAAATAAAATTTGGAAAAAAATTCTATAGAAATAAAATTTTGACAAAATTTTCTATAGATATAAAATTTTGACAAAATTTTCTATAGAAATAAAATTTTGAGAAACTTTTCTATAGAAATAAAATTTTGACAAAATTTTCTATGGAAATAAAATTTGGAAAAAAAATTCTATAGAAATAAAATTTTGACAAAATTTTCTATAGAAAAAAAATGTTGACAAAATTTGCTATAGAAATAAAATTTTGAGAAATTTTTCTATAGAAATAAAATTTTGAGAAAATTTTCTATAGAAATAAAATTTTGACAAAATTTTCTACAGAAATAAAATTTTGACAAAATTTTCTATAGAAATAACATTTTTACTAAATTTTCTAGAGAAATAAAATTTTGACAAAATTTTCTATAGCAATAATATTTTGACAAAATTTTGTGTGGAAATAAAATTTTGACAAAATTTTCTATAGAAATATAATTTTTACAAAATTATCTGTAGAAATATAATTTTGACAAAATTTTCTATAGAAATTAAATTTTGACAAAATTTTCTATAGAAATAAAATTTTGACAAAATTTTCTATAGAAAAAAAAATGTTGACAAAATTTGCTATAGAAATAAAATTTTGAGAAAATTTTCTATAGAAATAAAATTTTGAGAAAATTTTCTATAGAAATAAAATTTTGACAAAATTTTCTACAGAAATAAAATTTTGACAAAATTTTCTATAGAAATAAAAGTTTAAGAAAATTTTCTATGGAAATAAAATTTGGAAAAAAATTCTATAGAAATAATATTTTGACAAAATTTTGTATGGAAATAAAATTTTGACAAAATATTCTATAGAAATATAATTTTTACAAAGTTGTCTGTACAAATATAATTTTGACAAAATTTTCTATAGAAATATAATTTTGATAAAATTTTAATGCGAAATTAAATTTTGACAAAAATTTTCTATAGAAATAAAATTTTGACAAAATTTTCTATATAGATAAAATGTTTACAAAATTTTCTATAAAAATAAAATTTTGACAAAATTTTCTATAGAAATAAAATTTTGACAAAATTTTCTATAGAAAAAAATTGTTGACAAAATTTGCTATAGAAATAAAATTTTGAGAAAATTTTCTATAGAAATAAAATTTTGAGAAAATTTTCTATAGAAATAAAATTTTGACAAAATTTTCTACAGAAATAAAACTTTGACTAAATTTTCTATAGAAATAAAAATTTATGAAAATTTTCTATGGAAATAAAATTTGGAAAAAAATTCTATAGATATAATATTTTGACAAAATTTTGTATGGAAATAAAATTTTGACAAAATTTTCTATAGAAATATAATTTTTACAAAATTGTCTGTAGAAATATAATTTTGACATAATTTTCTATAGAAATAAAATTTTGATAAAATTTTAATGCGAAATTAAATTTTGACAAAAATTTTCTATAGAAATAAAATTTTGGCAAAATTTTCTATATAGATAAAATGTTTACAAAATTTTCTATGAAAATAAAATTTTGACAAAATTTTCTATAGAAAAAAAATGTTGACAAAATTTGCTATAGAAATAAAATTTTGAGAAAATTTTCTAAAGAAATAAAATTTTGAGAAAATTTTCTATAGAAATAAAATTTTGACAAAATTTTCTACAGAAATAAAACTTTGACAAAATTTTCTATAGAAAGAAAATTTTGAACTTTCTTCCATTGACACCATCAGACCTACAATACCTGACTTGGACCTTCTGGCACAAGTTCTCTTACAGAAACCACCGGGTCTATAATTCTGCCATGGAGACCTTCTGATCACCAGTTCACCCCAAACACACCCGGGTTACAGTTTACCCTCGGAGAACTTCTGGTCTACAATTTCCTCACTAAAGACCTTCTGGTATATAGTTCTGTCACTCAGAACATTTAACGAAAAGTTCCCCTACTGAGACCATCAGGCCTACATTTTCTGTAGTGATGCCATTGTGAGTTTGAGACTCACAGTTCCCCAATAAGACTGTTGGGCTTAAATTTTCCCAGTGAGACCATCGGGTCTACAGATACCTCACTAAGACCATCAGGTCACCAGTTCGTTCACTGAGACCTTCGAGACTTCAGTTTCTCAACTGAGACCTTATGGCATTCAATGAAGACTATCGCGTCTAAATTTCGATTACAGTTCGTTCACTTAGTCCTTAGGGTCTACAGTTTCCCCATTGAGACCTTCTGGTATACAAGACATTGGTGAGATGTCTCCATGCATACTCATCGTATGACTGTGGTTCATTCTTATTCGAAAAAGGTTTGATCAATATCTACAATGAATGAATTGCCCTATCAATAAATGGATAATCCTTTTTTATAGTCGCAGTTGGATGCTGTTGATCTGGACAATGTTCTCCTTCAATATGGAGCTACATGGCATACTATTGTGGTTATTTCGCCTTGACACTACAAGCAGAAAATATATCCAAAACTGTGTCTATATAGAGGGTCACATTTCGATCAATAAATAAGTTTCACCGTGTGTCTATAATATTATATGAGAAATAGGATTTTGTTCGGCATGCCAATGTATATGTACATTACATTAGTCACAGTATTTAAAATTTCAAAATCATTGGAATTCTTTTAAAAATTTTGCCATTTGAAACTTACCTTTCTTGCATTTCTTTTGAATAGTTCGTGTTTGATCACAGGCAGGATCTCCTTTTTTCAATGTCAACGTTCTTGAGCGTGTATTGGTCTTTGTATCACATTCAGTCCATGGATTCTTGCCATAACGACATGATAAACCTGGAAGTATTAAAATGACAATTAAAATAGGCGAATTTTGGTAGTAGAAATTTTATAGTTTTTCCGTCATTTCTATGGAGTAGAATTTCGGCACTACCTAAAGTAGCACCGATTTCCATTGATTTTTATGTTTTTGATTTTGTAACGACGACTAACTTTATGTTCATTTCTATTTCGATTCAAACGGAATTTCTAAATTCGTCTTTGTTGAAAATGCTCCAGCATTGTGAACATTTTTTTTTCTGGTACCATTGCTCGTTAACATGATATTGGCATTGCGTCAAAAAAATGGAAGCAACACCAGAAATGATACGAAAAGTGAAGGACAGATTTGATCGAAATCAATGACGCAGTGATAGATTTGCTTGAAGTTTTCAGGGAAAGCTGAAGGTGGCGTCTAGACAAAGATCCATATTTTCTTTTGCGATAGTTGGCGGGGGGAGGAGACCTTCCCTTTGCTGGACTATGTTTTAAATACAGTGCAAAAACTAAACTTCTCCGATTTATTTGAAATTTGCACAGGACGTGGGTAGAGGTTATGAAATTAATATGTGGTACCTCAGAAGGGGGAAGGGACCTACCCTTTGTCCGAATTTTTGGATCAAAGTTCTCCGATTTACTTGAAATGTTCAGGGGAGCTTGGGGGTGGCGTCTGGACCAAGCCCCTCTTCTTATATATTTCGATATTTGATAGGGGAGTGGACCTCCCGACTTATTTTCAGCACAGTGCAAAAACTATCCTTCTGCCGATTTACTTGGCAGAGATGCGATTAGAGTTTATGAAATTAATGTGGGCTACCTTATTTTTTACATTTAGTCGGAAAAGGGGACAACCCTTTGTAAAAATTTTATTTCCATAAAAAATTTTGTCAAAATTTTATTTTCATAAAAAATTTTTAACAAAATTTTACTCCCATAGAAAATTGTGCCAAAATTAGATTTTGTTAAAATTTTATCTCTATAGAAAATTTTGTCAAAATTTAATTTCTATAGAAAATTTTTTCAAAATTTTATTTCTATAACGAAGTTTGTCAATTTTTTATTTCCATACAAATTTTTGTCAAAATTTAATTTCTATAGAAAATTTTGTCAAATTTGTATTTCTGTAGCGAATTTTGTCAACTTTTGTTGCACTAGAAAATTTTTTCTTTCAAAATTTTATTTCTATAGAAAATTTTTTCCAAATTTTATTTCCATAAAATATTTTGTCAAAAGTTTATTCCTATAGAAAATTTTTGTCAAAATTTTATTTCTATAGAAAATTTTGTCAAAATTTTATTTCTATAGAAAATTTTGTCAAAACTTTATTTCTATAGAAGATTTTTTCAAAATGTTATTTCTATAACGAAAAATTTGTCAAAATTTCATTTCTAGAAACAATTTTGTCAAAATTTTATTCCTTTAGCAATTTTTGTCAATTTTCTTCTATAGAAAATTTTGTCAAAATTTTATTTCTATAGAAAATTTTGTCAAAATTTTATTTCTATAGAAAATTTTGTCAAAATTTTATTTCTATAGAAAATTTTGTCAAAATTTTATTTCTATAGAATTTTGACAAAATTTTATTTGTATAGAAAATTTTGTCAAAATTTTATTTCTATAGCGAATTTATTCAACTATTATTTCAATATAATTTTTTCTTCAAAATCTTATTTCTATAGAAAATTTTGTCAACATTTACTTTATATAGAAAATTTTTTCAAAATTTTATTTCCATAAATTTTTTTTTTTTCAAAATTTTATTTCCATAAAAAATTTCGTCAACATTTTATTTCTATAGAAAATTTTGTCAATTTTTTTTTTTTGATTAATGATAAGGATTCAAAATTATACAAACCAGTGACGTATATACCAAACTTCTCCGAGAGACTGTGCAAGTCAAATATATACAATAAAGAAAAATACCAACTCGCGTTAAAAACTACGAATACAGTAAACGGATTATTTAGTAAAACCAAAACAAAAATTAAGAATGAAGACCAACACAATGTAGTATATAAGATAAAATGCAACGGTGACAAATCCAACTTATGCCAAAAGACATATATTGGTACAACAATGACAAAATTAAAAACAAAATTGTCTTCACATAAATCGGATTTAAAAACAACAGACAAGCCAATGAAACAAAAAACAGCACTTGCGGCCCACTGTACTTTGACTGGTCACAAACCTAACTTAAACGACGTAGAAATCCTAAGCAAGGAAAACAACTACAGACGAAGATTTACTCTGGAGATGTTACACATCATTAACACCCCAATTAACGAGAGAATAAATTATAAGAAATATATTGAGAACTGTGCGAGAATATATCGGCACAGGATACAAAAACACAAGAGAAAGTAATCACCAGTAGAAAAACAGACAGCGAGGTAAGAAGACAGCGGAGAAAATATAAAGTACAATAGAAAGTTTGATTTTATTTTGTGAATTTTGTTATTAATTTTTGTACAATTTTGTAATTTGTAGCCTTGAAAACGGTTCTGACGAAGTCAACCGAAATATCGGAAAATAAAAAAAAACAAGAAACCAACAATTTCAAGTTTAATTTATAGACCTATACCAGGGATTATGAGATAAAAAATCATAAAAATTAAAATAAAAAGGTCAACAACATCCACAACAAACACAAAATTTTATTTCTATAGAAAATTTTGTCAACTTTCTTTCTTTCTTTCTATAGAAAATTTTTCTATAGAAAATTTTGTCAAAATTTTATTTCTATAGAAAACTTTATCAAAATTTTCTTTCTATAACAAATTTTGTGAAAATTTAATTTTTATAGAAAATTTTGTCAAAATTTCATTTCTATAGCGAATTTTGTCAAATTTTTATTTCCAAAGAAATTTGCTTCAAAATTTTATTTCTAAAGAAATTTTTGTCAAAATTTTATTTCTATAGAAAATTTTTTCAAATTTTATTGCAATAGAAAAGTTTTTTTCAAAATTTTATTTCTATAGAAAATTGTGTCAATATTTTATTTCTATAGAAAACTTAGTCGGAAAAGGGGACACCCAAGGCCGTATTCAGGGGGGGGGGGGATGAGGGGGATCAAACCGCCCCCGAAATGAATGAATATTTTTATATAAATAAATATATATTTTTAGCTGCATAGAAAAATCTTATCGAAGATGTTGAAGAAAAGCTGGAGGTTTTATTTTGAAAACCGCTTACCTATAAAAATTGCACAAATCATAGAATACTAGTTGAAAAGCCCGTCAAACGACGGTCGTAAAAAAAACAAATTGTTTTTGTTCTCATACTACAAATTTCATTTTTGGAAAATGCATTTCTGCTTTTTATGTGTGTTTGTTGTTCTTTTTGTGAACATGACTCGCTTTGTTTGGCCATAGCAACAACAATGAAACAGCCAAACACACATGTGCAAATGAAATTGCGCAAAACCTGCGAAAAGAACCTGTATAATTCAGCGATGGAAGCAATAAAGAGATATTTCCAAACGTGCATATTCTTTTAAAAATTTTGGTCACTTTGCCAGTTACTCAGGGATGGAAAATAAAATTTTTAAGAAAATACAAAAAAGGTATTTTTTGAGCGGAAAGGTACTTTTCACTAAATTTCAACAACAATTTCACTGGAAGATTATTGTCAAGAGACTGAATTTTAAAGAAAATAAAATTTTGACAAAATTTTCTATATAAATAAAATTTTGCAAAAATTTTCTATAGAAATAAAATTTTGCAAAAAAATTCTATAGAAAAAAAAATTGCAAAATTTTTTCTATAGAAATAAAATTTTGCAAAAATTTCCTATAGAAATAAAATTTTTACAAAATTTTCTATATAAATAAAATTTTGCAAAAAATTTCTATAGAAATAAAATTTTGCAAAAATTTTCTATAGAAATAAAATTTTGCAAAAAAATTCTATAGAAAAAAAATTTTGCAAAATTTTTTCTATAGAAATGAAAGTTTGCAAAAATTTCCTATAGAAATAAAATTTTTACAAAATTTTCAATTGAAATAAAATTTTGACAAAATTTTCAATTGAAATAAAATTTTGACAAATTTTCTATAAAAATAAAATTTTGCAAAAATTCTATATAGAAATAAAAGGTTGACAAAATTTTCTACCGAAATAAAAAATCGATAATATAGAATCGCATTCTTTTTTAGACTAAAACTTTCTTGAAGTTCAATAAAATCCTGTTTTTGACTATGTCTTTTACAAAATCGAGATTTTCTTCCCACATGAACATGTCTGTTTTGCCACAGTTGTAAAAGACTATTATCAAACAAGGTTGATAAAGACTTTCTCAAAATATTAAAATATTTTGTCAAAGCTATTGTACCATAAATCTGATATCGACTCAAAAATGTCTACACAAAAGGTACTAAATCATTCGCGGGCGTACTACGGTACTGACCGGGGTGAAAAAGGTTTGAAAAAAGTACTATAGTACTGCATTTTCCATCCCTGCAGTTACTACGTGCTCATCCGTACGTTAATTTTCAACAAAGAAGAGATTAAAGACGTATCTTAGAAATTCGACTAGCGAGAGTAGACTCAAAGGATTGGCATTAATGTCGGTTCATCGCCGAATAAATGTGCCGACTGAAGAAGTCATTGATTTATGTGCTGCAAAAAGCCCGTCGGCTCAATTTAATATTATAAAAATATTGTATATATACCTATGCATAAATAAAATTTTCTACACATGAGATTATATGAATATATTTTTTTAAAGTTGAACCCCCTCCGAATTAAAATTCTGGCTACGGCCTTGGGGACACCTCTTTGTAAAAATTTTATGTCAATAGAAAATTTTATCAAAACTTTATTTCCATAAAAAATTTTGTCAAAATTTTATTTTCATAAAAAAAATTAACAAAATTTTATTCCTATAGAAAATTTTTGTCAAAATTTGATTTTTATAGAAAGTTTTGTTAAAATTTTATTTCTATAGAAAATTTTGTCAAAATTTAATTTCTATAGAAAATTTTTTCAAAATTTTATTTCTATAACGGAGTTTGTCAAGTTTTTATTTCTTTAGAAAAATTTGTCAAAATTTCATTTCTAGAAACAATTTTGTCACAATTTTATTTCTTTAGCAATTTGTGTCAATTTTTCTTCTATAGAAAATTTTGTCAAAATTTCATTTCTATAGAAAATTTTGTCAAAATTTTATTTCTATAGAAAATTTTGTCAAAATTTTATTTCTATAGAAAATTTTGTCAAAATTTTATTCCTATAGAAAATTTTGTCAACTATTATTTCAATATAAGTTTTTTTAAAAATTTTATTTTTATAGAAACCTTTGTCAACATTTTCTTTCTATAGAAATTTTTTTCAAAATGTTATTTCCATAAAAAAAATTTTCAAAATTTTATTTCCATAGAAAATTTTGTCAAAATTTTATTTCTATAGAAAATTTTGTACAAAATTTATTTCTGTAGAAAATTTTGTAAAAATTTTATTTCTATAGAAAATTTTGTCAAAATTTTATTTCTATATAGAAAATTTTGTAAACATTATCTTTCTATAGAAAATTTTCTCAATTTTTTTTTTATAGAAAATTTTGTCAAAATTTTATTTCTATGGAAATTGTTGTCAAAATTTTATTTCTATAGCGAATTTTGTCAACTACTATTTCAATAGAAGTTTTGTCAAAATTTTATTTCTATAGAAAATTTTGTCAATATTTCTTTCTATACAATTTTTTTTCAAAATTTTATTTCCATAAAAAATTTTATCTAATTATACAATTATTATTCGAGCTTTATGGACAGATATAGATTAAGGAACATGGTTAATAGAGCCATTGAAAAGAAAACGCCAGATACAAATCTATAAAAATACAAATCTATCTGGCGTTTTCTTTTCAATGGCTCTATTAACCATGTTCCTTAATCTATATCTGTCCATAAAGCTCGAATAATAATTGTATAATTAGATATAATGCATTTGGACGTCAATTGCCTGTTTCGGTATCAGGCTAACATGTAATATAATAAAAAATTTTGTCAAAATTTTATTTCTATGAAAAATTCTGTCAAAATTTTATTTCTGTAGAAAATTTTGTCAAAATTTTATTTCTATATATAATTTTGGAAACATTATCTTTCTATAGAAAATGTTGTCAAAATTTTAGTTGATTGGAAATTATGCCAAAACTCTATTTCTATAGAAAATTTTGTCAAAATTTTATTTCTATAGAAAATTTTGTCAACATTTTATTTTTATAGAAAATTTTGTCAAATTTTTATATTTCTACAAAAATTTTGTCAAAATTTTACTTCTATAGAAAATTTTGTCAAAATTTTATCTCTATAGAAAATTTTGTCAAAATTTTATTTCTATAGAAAACTTTGTCTGTCGAAAGCACAGAATTCTTAAAATAGGCATGGGGTTATAATTATTAACTAGATCGCACAAAAAGCCGATTTCCGGCTTAGGTGTATGTCATATGACATGAGACGGAGAAATCCGACTCCTCTCTTCAACCTTACCTAACCTTGTCAAAATTTTCCTTCTATAGAAAATTTTGTCAAAATTTTATTTCTATAGCGAATTTTGTCAAATATTTTTTTCCAAAGAAATTTTTATCAAAATTTTATTTCTAAAGAAATTTTTGTCAAAATTTTATTTCTATAGAAAATGTTGTCAATATTTTATTTCTATAGAAAATTTTGTCAAAGTTTTATTTGTATAGCAAATTTTGTCAAATTTTATTGCAATAGAAAAGTTTTTTCAAAATTTTATTTCTATAGAAAATTGTGTCAATATTTTATTTCTATAGAAAATTTTGGTAAAAATTTTATTTCTATAGCGAATTTTGTCAAATTTTATTGCAATAGAAAGGTTTTTTTCAAAATTTTATTTCTATAGAAAATTTTTTCAAAATTTTATTTCTATAGAAAATTTTTTCAAAATTTTATTTCCATAAGAAATTTTTTCAAAATTTTATTTTTATAGAAAATTTTGTCAAAATTTTATTCCTAAAGAAGAATTTGTCAAAATTTTATATCTCTACAAAAATTTTGTCAAAATTTTATTTCTATAGAAAATTTTGTCAATATTTTATTTCTATAAAAATTTATGTTAAAATTTAATTTCTATAGAAAATTTTGTCAATAGAAAAGTTTTTTTCAAAATTTTATTTTTATAGAAAATTTTGTCAACCATTTTTGGTAGAACTCTACCAAACTGTGGCAACCGTGCTATCCAGTCATGACAACCATCATAGCTCACCGGTATTAATATACCCCTACCCTATTTTTATAATCCAATATTTATTTTATTTTATTGTTTTTTTTTTTTTTTTTTTTTTTTTTAAGCGAAACTCTGGTTTCCATCATATTGGCGGTTAAAGGCGCTTTAAGCTGTAATCATTAAGTGACCCTGTCATAAAGACTGTTTGTTAGTCTCGCTCTCTTTATGCTTAGTTGAAGCCCCTGGGGCATACAGCCAGCACTTCTTTTTAAGGGTACTTCAATTTTTCCATCTCACATAGAGGGGAGGCTGTAGAAGCAAGCAATTAATTCCACGCTCTAGAGCCAAGAAAGAAATTATCGGTGAATGGTTAGACGGTGATGATGATGATTCGTACTTACCATCGTTCTTGGTGCCACGCTCGTTGCGTATTAAAATCTCATGATCATCTTCTTCCCAGATCTCACCCTGTGATGCTGTTGTCGGTTGTGTTTGTTCGCCAACGGGTAAAGCCAATGGTGTCTCTTGTACTTCTGTTGTGCCATATACGAAATGTGGCAGCATTGACAATGAGGCCAATGCCACCACCAGTATCGAGCATACTGAAGCTGCTGATGGGACAATTTGATTATGGTGGCGGTAATGTTTCATTTTGTTTTTGTGTTTTTTGTTGTTTTTCGATTCAGTTCTATGGTCTAGTGGTTATGTGATGACGTTATAGCAGCACCACTACTAGCGGCAGCACTACTGTAGCTAATGCTGATGATAACGATGATGACTGTGACGGACTGTATTGGAGGACAACACTACAACTGGTGCGGGTGAATGATTATGCTCTCAATCCAAGTGTGTAGTAGTGCCAGAGAGAATGAGAACGAGAAATGCCAATGGTACACTAAATGTGGGAAGTGCCTAGGCAGCTTTTGTCGTTGTTTTGGTTTTCTGTCTGGTCGACTTTCAATGAACCGAACTTTGTGCTTTCAATTTTCAGGGATAATGGTGCTTTAGACGACGAATGTTGATACAGCTGTTGCTCTGGGTTTTAAGTGCGATTTATTTATCTTTATATGTAGGTGTAAATGGTTTTTGGTCTTCGTTTATTCGAAGAGCTCGTATTAATTTAGCATTCGTGCTAGTGGTTTGGTGTGAGTATGTGTGTTTTTAGCTTATTTTTGCTTGTGCCAAAATTTGTAATTTAATCTAGAAAAAGAAATGCAAAAAAGAAAAAAAAAATGAGACATACAATTATATGATGGATAATTAAATGTTTTTGATTTATTTAAAAATATATATTAAAATTCAATAATTGCTCATATTCAAAATAATGTACTAGTATAATTGAACTAAAGAATGGGTTTTATTATACCTTCTACCACAGGATGGCGGGTATATTGACTTTGGCATTCCATTTGTAACACATCAAAATATTGTTCTAAGACCACGTAAAGTATATATATTCTGGGTCGTGGTGAAATTCTGAGTCGATCTGAGCATGTCAGTCCGCCCGTCTGTAGAAATCATGCTAACTTCCGAACGAAATAAGCTATTAACTTGAAACTTGATATAAGTAATTGTTATTGATATACGTCAGATGATATTGCAAATAGGCCATATTGGCCCATTTTTACGTATAGGCCCCATATAAACGGACCCCCAGATTTGGCTTGTGGAGCCTCAAAGAGAAGCAAATTTCATACGATCAGCCTGAAATGTGGTACATGATGTTGGTATATGGTCTCTAACAACCATGCAAAAATTGGTCCACATCGGTTAATAATTGTAAATAGCCCCCATATAAACCGATTCTCAGATGTGACCTCCGGAGCCCCTTGGAGGAGCAAAATTCATCCGATTCGGTTGAAATTTGGTACAATGCCATAGTGTGACCACTAACAACCATGCCACAAGCCAAAAATAATCTACAAAAAAATTTGTTTCTATATACAATTTTGTAAAAATTTTCTTTCTATAGAAAATGTTGTCAAAATTTTATTTCCATAGATAGAAAATTTTGCCAAAATGTTATTTCTATAGAAAATTTTGTCATTTTTTATTTCTATAGAAAATTTTGTCAAAATTTTATTTATATAACGAATTTTTTCAAATTTTATTGCAATAGAAAGTTTTTTTTTTCAAAATTTTATTTCTATAGAAAATTTTGTCACAATTTTATTTCCATAGAAAATTTTGTCAAAATTTTATTTCCATAGAAAATTTTCTAAAAATTTTATTTCCATAGAAAATTTTGTCAATATTTTATTTCCATAGAAAATTTTGTCAATATTTTATTTCCATAGAAAATTTTGTCAACATTTTATTTCTATAGAAAATTTTGTCAAAATTTTATTTCTTTATATTTGCTTAGTTCGGCTTGAGGTCATGTGAATAAAAACAGATGTTGTTGTTTTTTGAGTTGTATTTTTATATTTAAAATTTGCCAATATTTCGAGACATCTCCGATGCTCGTCTTCAGGGAAATTACTTTAAACAAAAAGAGAAAACATTTAACACATTAACAAAAAAAAAAAAATATATCATTACATGAAAAACACAGATAATTACATTTAAATTTAAAGAACAGTGAACTTCTTTACAAGGGAGTATATTTACAACTAAAAGCTAATCTGTCTTTCTATATTTTTGTACAATATTTCTATAAATATGTGCACAATGGTCCGTATCAGTCTTAAAATTCATTCGTCTTTCTGCAGGTACATTTATAATATGTAGCATCTCCAGAGTAAATCTCCTTTTATAATTGGTTTCTTGCGTCAAAATATCTACGTCCTTAAAGTTTGGTTTGTGTCCTGTTAAAGTGCAATGTGCTGCAAGTGCCGTCTTTTGCTCCAAGGGCTTATCAGTGGCTTTCTGATCAGATTTATGCCCTGAGAGTCTAGTTTTTAATTTGGTTTTCGTTGTACCAATATATACTTTTTGGCAAGTATCAGAGTCATTTCCATTGCATTTGATCTTATATACTACGTTTGACTTGTCTTCTTTCTTAATTTTGGATTTTGTCTTGCTGAAGAATTGATTTACTGTATTATGAGTCCTTTGTGCAATTTGAAATTTGTCCTTATTTAGCATGTTAGATGATTTGAATCTTTCCGAGAATTGGGGGACATATGTCAAGGGTTTATAAATTTTGGGTTCAATTTCGTCATGTTTGATATGTTGTTGTTCTTTTACATGTTGTATTAGGTCGTCAATCGTCTTATTCGGGAAATCATTTAATCGCAATATGGTCCTTATCTTATCTTTGTTGTCCTTATGAAATATTTTGTCGCTGATATCGTGTACTCTTCTTATAAAATTTGTAGCCGTATTCATTATAACTCGTCTAGGATGTTTGGAGTTGAAATTTATCAATCGTCCTGTGGCTGTTGGCTTTTGATACCAGTTAATTTTTATTCCATTTCTGTGCCTTAGAATTATGGTATCTAAGTATGGTAACTTGTTGTCCTCTTCTGTTTCCATCGTAAATTGAATTTGTCTATCAAAGGCGTTTAAAGCTGATAAAGTGGCCTGAACGTCATTTTTATTCAAAATACAGAACAGATCATCTACATATTTTGTCATTATTTTTGGTTTAATAGTCAATTTTTCCAATACTGAGTCCAAGAGTACTTCCATTACAATATCGGCGATAATAGGTGAAGCTGGTGATCCCATTGGCATTCCTTTACGTTGCTCATACACCTTGTCATCATATACAAAATATCTTGAGTCCTTTATACAAAAAGTTAACATTTCTATAAAAATATCCATCGATATCTTCGTATAGTCCTTTATTTCGTCCCATTTTTCTTTTATAATCTTAATCGCCAAATTTACTGGAATGCTTGGAAAAAGAGATACTACGTCAAACGAGATCATTGTTTCATTGTCCTCAATCTTAATATTACTGGTTTTATCCTTAAATTCAATTGCGTCCTTTACATTATATTTGGAATCTTTCGTCAAATTTTTCAAAAGATTTACAATATATTTTGATAGTTCATAAGAGGGGGAATTTATTGAAGAACATATAGGTCTTACAGGGACTCCTTCCTTATGTATCTTCGGAAGTCCATAAATTCGAGGGGCGTTAGCAGTTTAACATATCAATTTTCATTTTTCGTTGGTGTCAATGATGTTCATTCTGAATAATTTTTCCACCAGTTTGTTATTTTTGGTTTGTAGTGTTGATGTCGGATCTCTTTTTAAGCGTCTATATGTACAAATATCTCTTAAAATATTTTTCATCTTTATTTCATAATCGTCTTTATACATCGCTACGGTTTTCCCCCCTTTATCAGCAGTTAGAATAAGTAAATCTTTATTTTCCTTTAGATATTTCCGTGTCTCCCCCACTGTGTCAAGTATAAATTTCTCTTTCTTATTTGGTTTAGTCTTTTGTATGTGGTCATCTATAAGAGAAGCTAAACGTACTCTCGCGTTCTCTTGTTCTTCTTTATTGTCTAATGTTTGTATGCACTCATCGCCTTCAGCTATAACATTGAACAACGGAAAGGAAGATGTTATTGTCGGAAGAGAAAACTTGGGTCCTAGAGAAAGCAGCCATTTAACATTAGTTGGTATGGTTTTATTTGTGAGGTTCTCAAACCAACTTGTTTTGTTGTTCATGCCAAGCTCTACTTGTTGTTGTTGTTTTAATGCGTTTAGTTTTTTAATGTGAGTAGTTTTAATTTTATAGTTGTGTGATATTCTGAGAGTATTTTCACTCTCAATGAATTTGTTGTAGTCATCCGTGCTCATGACTTTGCTTAGTTTATCTTTAGCATTAGAAATCATTATTGTATTTTTGTGTATTTGCATGTGTTTGTATTGTATGATGAGATTCAATACTTTAGTGTGCAAGTTATAGTTATGCTTTTCTAATTCTCGTTTGAATTTTGGCGGCAAGTTGTTAGTATTGAAGATGTTATAAGTATGTGTTGTTGTATTAGTGATGAATTTTGGTATAATACCTGCTTGTTTGCATTTTATTAGAAAAGTGGTTGATGCCTTTAGGGATGCTGCTTGCCTGTTACTTTTGGAATATTGTTTGATTATATTTTTCGTTTCTGTGTTATATTTATGTTTAATGTTTTTGTAAAGTTTCATTTTGAAAATTATTGCGGTGTGCCTTCCGTATATTTTGTTGTTTTAATTAGTTGATCTTTAAACTTTTAATTATATTTGCTTAGTTCGGCTTGAGGTCATGTGAATAAAAACAGATGTTGTTGTTTTTTGAGTTGTATTTTTATATTTAAAATTATTTCCATAAAAAATTTTGTCAAAATTTTATTTTTATAGAAAATGTTGTCAAAATTTTATTTCTACAGAAAACTTTGTCAAATTTTTTTGCAACAGAAAGTTTTTTTCAAAATTTTATTTCCATAGAAAATTTTGTCAAAATTTTATTTCTATAGAAAATTTTGTCAAAATTTTATTTCTGTTGAAAATTTTGTCAAAATTTTAGTTGATTGGAAATTTTGTCAAAATTTTATTTCTATAGAAAATTTTGTCAAAATTTTATTTCTATAGAAAATTTTGTCAAAATTTTATTTCTATAGAAAATTTTTTAAAATTTTATTTCTATAGAAAATTTTGTCAAAATTTATTTTCCATAGAAAATTTTGTCAAAATTTTATTTCTATAGAAAATTTTGTCAAAATTTTATTTCAATGGAAAATTTTGTCAAAATTTTATTTCAATGGAAAATTTTGTCAAAATTTTATTTCTATAGAAAATTTTGTCAAAATTTTATTTCTATAGAAAATTTTGTTAAAATTTTATTTCTATAGAAAATTTTGTCAAAATTTTATTTCTATAGAAAATATTGTCAATATTTTATTTTCATAGAAAATTTTGTCAAAATTTTTGTTTGTATAGAAATTGTTGTCAAAATTTTATTTGTATAGAAAATTTTGTCAAAATTTTATTTTTATAGAAAATTTTGTCAAAATTTTATTTCTATAGAAAATGTTGTCAAATTGTCCAGGGGGTTTTCCTTTTAACTTGACCCAGGACGTGTCTTTTAGAATGAAACCAAGTCGTGTTCTAACGAGTAAATTTCCCCGCCAATGACTTAAAGTTACAAGTGCCTTCCATACATTTTGGCCGGAATAAAGATTGGTTCGTACACACCGGACGTTTTCCCAATGGGTTGTGCTTTTCCGGTGGAAAAGGTCATCGTAATACCTTTCATTTAAGTACTAACAACGATATAATCGGACATTTCTAACTCGAGATATTATTTGTTTAGTCAAAAAAGAGCGGAAAACCAAAAACAACTGGATTTCTCAAAAACTATTCCATACAATTTTTTTGGAATTTATCAAAATTCGTATCAAATTTCTCCAAAATACCCAAATTGGGGACATATGTTAAAAAAAACGCTATTTTTTTGTAATTTGTATTTTTCTCAGCTGTATACCGGTATAATGTTGAAATTTTTAGTTAATCGACATATGTGGCTTTTTGGAAAATATATTGGTTTTGCAATCGGTGCTTTGCATACAAAATTAATTGGCTTACAACGTATAAAATCATTTGGTAGACGTCTAGAATAAAAATGCTACGACAGAATGAATGTTGGTGCCATTTCCAAAAAAATTGGTCAAAAGTTGTTTTTTTGTTTTTTTTTTTGTTTTTTGAAATTCCAAATTTTGGAGTCTACAACTTTTAATCTAAAGCATAGGAAAATAATTGTTTGCTTCTAAAATGCGTGGAATTTTGCAGGACATACAGCTAAGAAAAGAAAACAAGAATCCAGCCAGAAACAGACTTTGAAATACTGTTAAAATTTTGCAAAAAACAAGTATATATGTAAGTTCGGCCAGGCCGATTCTTATGTACCCTCCACCATGGATTGCGTAGAAACTTCTACGAAAGACGGTCATCCACAATTGAATTACTTGGGTTGCGGCCGATGGCAAGGAATTTTAAAACATCTTAACATCATCTTCTAAATTGTAAGTTAGTCCATGCGGGATATATAGTAGACAAAAGAAAGGTCGATTAAATCCGTATATATTCAGTTCTTGACAAGTATATATAGGTAAGAAATAATTACGAACCGATATTTACTTTTGTGCGGTAATTATAGAGCCAGAATTGAAATATGGGTGTCGCTTCATATGGGGGCTATATACAATTATGAACACGAGTCTACCGAAAATGGCAGATTTTTTACTGTTTAGTAGATTGGTAGAATTTTTGATGTTTTGGAAGATTTTGCAAAATATTCCTCTCCAACTATGAAATGCTTCATAAATTTTCAATAGAAATAACATTTTGACAAAATTTTCTGTAGAAAAAAAATGTTGACAAAATTTTCTATAGAAAAACAAGTAAGTAAAGTCTAAAGTCGGGCGGGGCCGACTATATTATACCCTTCACCACCATGTAGACCAACATTTGTGTTAGCATCTCAACTACTTCAAATTTGCTGGGAGCTATATAAAGGTTTGCATTTCCAGATACAAATACTTATAATGGAGACAATTTTTTGTACTTCTACAAAATCTCTAGAATTAAAATTGAAATCGGCTAACCCCCTGGAATGAAGCACAATGTTAATAAAAAAATATGGGAAATATGAAGCGAGAGAAATTTTGAGGCAATTGTACAAAAGAGCATTTGCGATTTGTCAGGCGATACTTATGTATTCGAGATATAGGACAATTTGAGTAACATTTACAATTTTTGCTACTCAGCAGTGACGATTTTACAAGGATATTGGTTAGATCTTGCCCAGATATGTGGTCAAGTGTGGGTTGTGATATATTATTTGGTCAAGTCGGGCGACTTGGAGCCTTATTTAAAACTCAACCGTTCTGTGGAATGTCTGGCATTACAGTGTGTAGGATATGACTAAGATATGGGGAAATTATCACAGAATTTTGTGTAAAGTGTGGGAATTTTGGCCATATTTGTATAAACCGGAAAAACGAATATATGGAGGCTTTATCTAACTCTGAACCAAAATTGATCAAACTTGACACACTTAAATATCATATTAAATATATTCTCCGTGGAAACTATGCAGTCAATTGGAGGAAAATCCCATTGAAAATGGGTCTAAAATATGAAATAGTCTACCATATATTCCCAACTCTGGTGTACATATAACGGGAGCTATATATAATCTGAACCGATTTCGACTAAATTTGACATGCATAGTTAGAATAATAATTCTGTTATCTCTGCAAAATTTCACGTAAATGGGAATTTAACTTTGGCCCCCGTGGTCATTTGAGTATAAATCGAGCGAAAGATATATATGGGAGCTATATCTAAATCTGAACCGATTTCAACCAAATTTGGTACGCTTATCGATACTATTAAACGTACTCCTTGTGCAAAATTTCAACTAAACCACGGCAAAACTCTGGCTTTTGAGGCCATATATGTGCAAATCGGACGAAAGATATATATGGGAGCTATATCTAAATCTGAACCGATTTCAAGCAAATTTACTAAGCATTGGTAGAATGTCAATTCTACTTTTTATGCAAAATTTCAC
This sequence comes from Haematobia irritans, assembly GCF_050003625.1. Classification (NCBI taxonomy): domain Eukaryota; kingdom Metazoa; phylum Arthropoda; class Insecta; order Diptera; family Muscidae; genus Haematobia; species Haematobia irritans. Next base: position 192,194,663 of record NC_134400.1, on the reverse strand, counting down.
GTAAATCGGTAGTAAACTTTGGCCTCTGAGGTCATATGAGTCTAAATCGGACGAGAGGTATATATGGGAGCTATATCTAAACCTTAACCGATTTCAATAAAATTTACCAAACATTTGTACAATGTCAATTCTACTCTTTATGCAAAATTTCACGAAAATCGGTAGTAACCTTTGACCTCTGTGGTCATATGAGTCTAAATCGGACGAAAGATATATATGGGAGCTATATCAAAATCTGAAACGATTTAGCTGATATTTTGTAAGTTTTTCGAGACTCATCAAATATTCGGACATACTGAATTTGAAGAACATCGGTTGATAAACGCACCAATTATGACCAGATCGGGGATAAATATATATGGCAGCTATATCTAAATCTGAATCTAAATCAATAGCGATTGTCTTTGTCCCAAAAAACGACCCTATGCCAAATTTGAGGACGATCGGACTCAAACTGCGACCTGTACTTTGCGCACAAAAATACATGAACAGACAGACAGACGGACAGACAGACAGCCAGACAGACAGACAGACGGACATCGCTAAATCGACTCAGAATTTAATTATAAGACGATCTGTATACTAAACGATGGGTCTCAGACTTTTCATTCTTGGCGTTACATACAAATGCACAAACTTATTATACCCTGTACCACAGTAGTGGTGAAGGGTATAAAAATGTAGACAAAATTTGCTTTAGAAATAAATTTTTGACAAAATTTTGTATAAAATTATATTTTGACAAAATTTCCTAAAGACCTAAAATTTTGACAAAATTTTCGATAGAAATAAAGTTTTGACAAAATTTTCTTTTTCTATGGCAATAAAATTTTGGTAGACTATTTTTGGCTCTTAGAGGCTCCGCAAGCCAAATCTGGGGATCGGTTTATGTGAGGGCAATATATAATTATGAACTGATGTGGACCAATTTTTGCAGGGTTGTTAGAGACTATATACCAACATCATGTTCCAAATTTCAGCCGGATCGGATGAAATATGCTTCTCGTAGAGGCTCCGCAAGCCAAATCTGGGGATCGGTTTATTGGAGAGGAATATTGCAAAATATTCCTCTCCAACTATGAAATGCTTCATAAATTTTCTATAGAAATAAAATTCTGACAAAATTTTCTATAAAAATAAAATTCTGACAAAATTTTCTATAGAAAAAAATTTTTACAAAATTTTCTATAGAAATAAATTTTTTACAAAATTTTGTATAGAAATTATATTTTGACAAAATTTCCTAAAGAAAACAAATTTTGACAAAATTTTCTATAGAAATAAATTTTTGACAAAATTTTCAATAGAAATAAAATTTTGACAAAATTTTCTATAGTAATAAAATTTTGACAAATATTTCTATAGAAATAAAATTTTGACAAAATTTTTTATAGAAATAAAATTTTGACAAAATTTTCTATAGTAATAAAATGTTGACAAAATTTTCTATAGTAATAAAATGACAAAATTTTCTATAGAAATAAAATTTCGACAAAATTTTGACAAAATTTTCTATAGAAATAAATTTTTTTTTTCCATTTGTTTTGTTTTGTTATTGTTGGTTTTGTTCTTTAAGCATTGTTGTTGTTTTTTTATTTCAGCTTAAAACCATACATTGACTAAACTACAAGAGTAGCTTAACCAACAGAGGAAAAGAATGTTTGTCAAATTTATTTGGGCAAAGCCCTATAGACTGCAAGATGGTTGGATGGACGCACGTTTCGGAATTACCACATTCCTCATCAGCATCCTCTACTTGCAGCAAAACTATCAACCAATTATCAGAATAAATTCAGGCAGTTTATTAAACCCAACAAAAACCAGGAATGTGGTAATTCCGAAACGTGCGTCCATCCAACCATCTTGCAGTCTATAGGGCTTTGCCCAAATAAATTTGACAAACATTCTTTTCCTCTGTTGGTTAAGCTACTCTTGTAGTTTAGTCAATGTATGGTTTTAAGCTGAAATAAAAAAACAACAACAATGCTTAAAGAACAAAACCAACAATAACAAAACAAAACAAATGGAAAAAGAAGAGGAGGCACGCTCAAAATAAACCCAGCCATGTGAATTCAAATCGATGATTTGACAGTGGCATAGGAAAAGAGATATGTTTGTTTCGAGTTTATTTCGGCATAAGCCGGCTATCAATGTAAAACCTTTTTTCGGAGGGTTCAAGTGTGGTTTTTGTTGGGTTTAATAAACTGCCTGAATTTATTCTGATAATTGGTTGATAGTTTTGCTGCAAGTAGAGGATGCTGATGAGGAATGTGGTAATTCCGAAACGTGCGTCCATCCAACCATCTTGCAGTCTATAGGGCTTTGCCCAAATAAATTTGACAAACATTCTTTTCCTCTGTTGGTTAAGCTACTCTTGTAGTTTAGTCAATGTATGGTTTTAAGCTGAAATAAAAAAACAACAACAAGAAATAAATTTTTGACAAAATTTTGTATAGAAATTATATTTTGACCAAATTTCCTAAAGACATAAAAATTTGACATAAAATTTTTCTATAGAAATAAAATATTGGCAAATTTTTCTATGGCAATAAAATTTTGGTAAATTATTTTTGGCTCTTAGAGGCTCCGAAAGCCAAATTTGGGGATTTGCTTTTCTTTGAGGCTCCGCAAGCCAAATCTGGGGATCGGTTTATATATAATTATGGACCGATGTGTATGGTTGTTAGAAACGATATAGTAACACCATGTACCAAATTTCAGCCGGATCGGATGAAATTTGCTTCTCGTAGAGGCTCCGCAAGCCAAATCTAGGGATCGGTTTATATGAGGGCTATATATAATTATGAACCGATGTGGACCAATTTTTGCATGGTTTTTAGAGACCATATACTAACACCATGTACCAAATTTCACCCGAATCGGATGAATTTTGCTCTTCCAAGGGGCTCCGGAGGTCAAATCTAGGGATGGGTTTATATGGGGGGTATATATAATTATGGACCGATTTCGACCAATTTTTGCATAGTTATTAGATACCATATACCAACATCATGTACCAATCGTATGGAATTTGCTTCTCTTTGAGGCTCCATAAACCAAATGTGGGGATCGGACATGCTTAGATCGACTCAGAATTTTACCACGACCCAGAATATATATATATATATATATATATATATATATATATATATATATATATATATATATATATATATATATATATATATATATATATATATATATATATATATATATATATATATATATATATATATATATATATATATATATATATATATATATATATATATATATATATATATATATATATATATATATATATATATATATATATATATATATATATATATATATATATATATATATATATATATATATATATATATATATATATATATATATATATATATATATTTTATGGGGTCTGAGAGCAATATTTTGATCTATTACAAACGCAATGACAAAGTTAATATACCCCCCATCCTATGGTGGAGGGTATAAAAAAAATAAATTGTGGTGTCCATATCTCGCAATTTAAAAAAAATATACTTTTTTGGATTTTATAAGTTCTATCCTGCCAAAAAATCATCGAAATCGGTTCATAATTGCGGATTTTACAGCTACAAAAAAATTTTATACCCCCGAGGTGACCAACTTTAAAGGCCTACAGGTCAGGCCATGGGGCCCTCATACTTGCAAACTTATAGAAAAACATCTTTCACATGAAGGAAAATTTATATTTATACTTTATCCGTTTAAAAGTTGCAGAATTATTTCCAACAAAAAAAAAACGATTTCGAACCATCATGCAATAAGGAAACTGATGAGGATGTGGACTTTTCATTACATCTACAAAGGAACGTAAAATAAACTTCGTGGAACTGAAGTCTTAATTGCGCATCATAGATGATAAATGTACTAGCAATATGAATTGAATATTGCTTAAAAATACGAAAAGATTTTTTTCCACTACCTAATACAATAATTATTTCAACGTAAAATGAGTACACTTAACCACAGAGATAAATAAATAATTTACCATGAACCAAAGAAAAAACAAAAAAAAAATAAAAAAAAAACTCTCACACACACATAGCCTCAAATTTAAGGGAATTTTCTAAAATCCTAAAAAAAATTTTGTTTACCACTTTATGACCGATGGAAAATATGATGGTAAGCCACATGGAAAAAATCAGCAAAAAAACTGCAAACTCAATTTCAATGTGGCAATTAAATAATGTGGTGTATTACAGTCGAATATAATCAAGACCGTAATTGTTTTAAACATAAACATAAAACCAAACCCAAAAAAAAAACAAAGGCCGGAGAACCGAGCACAACATTAGATGGTCTCTGTACTCAGCTTCGAGTACAGTGGGGCGTATGAGTGTGTTTGCTTAATTCCATTGTGGTAGCAGCACTCATACGCATAGGTGTTCAATGGTTTAATGTCATCCGACACACACAAACACACACTTTCGAATTTGTTTTAGGGTTTCTAAAGAAGCGAAGCATTTTAATTTTCGAAATTTTTGTTATAAAATTTTGGTAACATATAACCCATTCGAATCCCATTTTATGGCACTTTGTGCAAATCTAATGAGCACAGCAGGTTAATTAGAGTTTCTAAAATCTTCGTTTTGTTATCCACCCAAGTTTAATGGATTTTGTTGTTTCGTGAATTTTATGGCAATTTGGTGTATTAAAAAGTTTATTTTTAAGTACTTGGATGGAGATTTGTAGGAATGTTTTATACATAAACAAGCAAATAAAATTTGTAAAATAAAGAATTTAATTCTTTTAGCATTGCAACATAGGATGGTCTCACAACCCATAAAGTATACAGTGTGAATGATTTGTATTGAAACCAACATCAATTACAATATTATCCACACATTAATATAAATAACAAGTAAGGAAAGACTAAAGTCGGGCGGGGCCGACTATATTATACCCTGCACCACTTTGTAGATCTAAATTTTCGATACCATATCACATCCGTCAAATGTGTTGGGTGCTATATATAAAGGTTTGTCCCAAGTACAGACATTTAAATATCACTCGATCTGGACAGAATTTGATAGACTTCTACAAAATCTATAGACTTAAAATTTATGTCGGCTAATGTACTAGGGCTGAACACAATGTTAGTAAAAAACAAGTAAGGAAAGTCTAAACTCGGACGGGGCCGACTATATTATACCCTGCACCACTTTGTAGATCTAAATTTTCGATACCATATCACATCCGTCAAATGTTTTGGGGGCTATATATAAAGGTTTGTACCAAATACAAACATTTAAATATCACTCGATCTGGACAGAATTTGATAGATTTCTACAAAATCTATAGACTCAAAATTTAAGTCGGCTAATGCACTAGGGTGGAACACAATATTAGTAAAAAAATATGTGAAACATTTAAATCTGAAGCAATTTTACGGAAACTTCGCAAAAGTTTATTTATGATTTATCGATCGATATATATGTATTAGAGGATTAGGAAAATTAGAGTCATTTTTACAACTTTTGGACTAAGCAGTGGCGATTTTACAAGGAAAATTTTGGTATTTTGACCATTTTTGTCGAAATCAGAAAAACAAATATATGGGAGCTATATCTAAATCTGAACCGATTTCAACCAAATTTGGCACGCATAGCTACAATGCTAGTTCTACTCCCTGTGCAAAATTTCAACTAAATCGGAGCAAAAAATTGGCCTCTGTGGTCATATGAGTGTAAATCGGGGGAAAGCTATATATGGGAGATATATCCAAATCTGAACCGATTTCAACCAAATTTGGCACGCATAGCTACAATGCTAATTCTACTCCCTGTGCAAAATTTCAACTAAATCGGAGCAAAAAATTGGCCTCTGTGGTCATATGAGTGTAAATCGGGGGAAAGCTATATATGGGAGATATATCCAAATCTGAACCGATTTCAACCAAATTTGGCGCGCATACTTACAATGCTAATTCTACTCCCTGTTCAAAATTTCAACTAAATCGGAGTTAAAAATTTGCCTCTATGGTCGTATGAGTGTAAATCGGGCGAAAGCTATATATGGGAGATATATCCAAATCTGAACCAATTTCAACCAAATTTGGCACGCATAGTTACAATGCTAATTTTACTCCCTGTGCAAAATTTCAACTAAATCGGAGCAAAAAATTGGCCTCTGTGGTCATATGAGTGTAAATCGGGCGAAAGATATATATGGGAGATATATCCAAATCTGAACCGATTTCAACCAAATTTGGCGCGCATAGTTACAATGCTAATTCTACTCCCTGTGCAAAATTTCAACTAAATCGGAGTTAAAAATTTGCCTCTATGGTCGTATGAGTGTAAATCGGGCGAAAGCTATATATGGGAGATATATCCAAATCTGAACCAATTTCAACCAAATTTGGCACGCATAGTTACAATGCTAATTCTACTCCCTGTGCAAAATTTCAACTAAATCGGAGCAAAAAATTGGCCTCTGTGATCATATGAGTGTAAATCGGGCGAAAGATATATATGGGAGATATATCTAAATCTGAAGCGATTTCAACCAAATTTGGTCCCCATAGCTACAATGCAAATTTTACTCCCTGTGCAAAATTTCAACTAAATCGGAGCAAAAAATTGGCCTCTGTGATCATATGAGTGTAAATCGGGCGAAAGCTATATATGGGAGCTAAAAATTTACATCTTCGATTGACCACCAGAACTCATGTACCGCCGATGACGATGGTAAGAGACAACTGTCGGACTTTTCAAAATTTTCCAAAAAATTCTCCAATTTGCTTGAATTTCTCAGGGCAATACTCTAAACTTCTCCGATTTATTTTAAATGTACAGATGATGTGGGTGGAAATTAATATGGGGTATTCGATTTTTATATCCAAAACCACATTGTGGTCTGCCACCTGAACACGGTTTCCACTCTAGTCACAAGTAATCTACCAAAAAATAATCTTCTGTAGAAAATTCTCGTCAAAATTTTATTTGTATAGACAATGTTTGTAAAAATTTAATTTCTATAGAAAATTTTGACAAAATTTTATATCTATACAAAATTTTGTTTCTATAAAAAATTTTGACAAAATTTTATTTCTATACAAAATTTTGTGAAAATTTTATGTTTTCTTCTCAAAACTTTATTTCTATAGAACATATTGTCAAATTTTATTTCTATAGAAAATTTTGACAAAATTTTATTTCTTTACATAATTTTGTTTCTATAGAAAATTTTGTCAAAATTTTATTGCTATAGAAGTTTTTTTATAGAAAATTTTATTTCTATAGACAATTTTGTGAAAATGTTATTTGTATAGAGAATTTTGTCAAAATTTTATTTCTATAAACAATTTTGTAAAAATTTTATTTTTATAAAAAATTTTGTCTACATTTTATTTCTATAGAAAATTTTATTAGTATAAAAAATTTTGGCAAAATTTTATTATTATTATTATTATTATTTTTTTTTTTTTTTTTTTGATAGAAAATTTTTGTCAAAATGTTATTTCTATAGAAAATTTTCTTCAAAATTTTATTAGTATAGAAAATTTTCTTCAATGTTTTATTAGTATAGAAAATTTTTGTCAAAATTTTATTTCTATAGAAAATTTTTGTCTAAATTTTATTTGTATTGTTTTTGATTTCAGCTTAAAACCATGCATTGACTAAACTACAAGTGTAGCCTAACCAACAGAGGAATATAATGTTTGTCAAATTTATTTGGGCAAAGCCCTATAGACTGCAAGATGGTTGGATGGACGCACGTTTCGGAATTCCCAGGGGCTTTGTCCAAATAAATTTGACAAACATTCTTTTCCTCTGTTGGTTAGGCTACACTTGTAGTTTAGTCAATGCATGGTTTTAAGCTGAAATCAAAAACAACAACAATGATTAAAGGAAAAAAACCAACAATAACAAAACAAAACGAATGAAAAAAGAGGAAGCACGTTCAAAATAAACCCAGCCAACTGCACTCAAATCGATGATTTGAAGGTGGCAAAGGAAAAGAGATATGTTTGTACGAATTGATTTCGGCATAGGCCTACTATCATGTAAAACCTTTTTTTCGGAAGGTTCAATTGTGTTCACTTTTGGGTTTAGTGAACTGCCTGAATTTATTCTGATAATTAGTTGATAGTTTTGCTGCAAATAGAGGATGCTGATGAGGAATGTGTTAATTCCGAAACGTGCGTCCATCCAACAATCTCGCAGTCTATAGGGATCTGTCCAAATAAATTTGACAAACATTATTTTCCTCTATTGGTTAAGCTACACTTGTAGATTAGTTAATGCATGGTTTTGAGCTGAAATCAATAACAACAACAATGATTAAAGGGGAAAAAACCAAAAATAACAAAACAAAAATTTTATTTCTATAGAAAATGTTTGTCCAAATTTTATTTCTATAGAAATTGTTTGTCTAAATTTTATTTCTACAAAAAATATTTGTCAATATTTTATTTCTATAGAAAATTTTTGTCACAATTTTATTTCCAGAGAAACGTTTCGTCGAAATTTTATTTCTATAGAAAATTTTTGTCAAAATTTTATTTTTATAGAAAATTTTGACTAAATTTTATTTCTATAGAAAATTTTACCAAAATTTTATTTCTATAGACTTTAATCTGCCAAAAACATTTCCCTACCAGAAATATTGATTGTGGACTAAATAAAATATATATCTATCGAGTCAGAAACACCTCCTTCTGTAGAAATTTTTGTCAATATTTTATTTCTATAGAAAAGTTTGTCTAAACTTTATTTCTATAGAAAATATTCTTCAAAATTTTATTTCTATGGAAAAATTTTGTCAAAATTTTATTTCTTTAGAAAATTTTCTTCAAAATTTTATTAGTATAGAAAATGTTTGTCAAAATTTTATTTCTATACAAAATTTTGGTTCTATAGAAAATTTTGACAAAATTTTATTTCTACACAAAATTTTGTCAAGACTTTATTGCTATAGATGCTTTTTTCAAAATTTTAATTCTATAGAAAATTTTTGTCCAAATTTTATTTCCATAGAAATTTTTTGTCCAAAATTTATTTCTACAGAAAATTTTCTTCAAAATTTTATTAGTTTAGAAAATGTTTGTCAAAATTTTATTTCTATAGAAAATGTCGAAATTTTTTCTTTTAGAAAATTTTGTCAACATTTTATTTCTATAGAAAATTTTTGTCAAAATTTTATTTCTATAGAAAATTTTTATCAAAATTTTATTTCTATAAATTGTAGTCAAAATTTTATTTCTATAGTAAATTTTCTTTAAAATTTTAATTCTATAGAAAATTTTATTTCTATAGAAAATATCAAAATTTTATTTTTTTTTAGAAAATTTTCTTCAAAATTTTAATTCTATAGAAAATGTCAAAATTTTATTTTTTTTAGAAAATTTTGTCAACATTTTATTTCTATAGAAAATTTTTGTCAAAATTTTATTTCTATAAATTGTTGTCAAAATTTTATTTCTATAGAAAATTTTCTTCAAAATTTTAATTATATAGAAAATGTCTGTCCAAATTTTATTTCTATAGAAAATTTTTGTCCAAATTTTATTTCTATAGCAAATTTGTGTCTACTTTTATTTCTATAGAAATTTTGTCAAAATTTTATTTCTATAGAAAATTTTTGTCAAACTTTTATTTCTATAGAAAATTTGTGTCTAATTTGATTTCTATAGAAAATTTCAAAATTTTATTTTTTAGAAAACTTTTGTCAACATTTTATTTCTATAGAAAATTTTTGTAAAAATATTATTTCTATAGAAAATTTCTATAGCAAATGTTTGTCAAAATTTTATTTCTATAGAAAATTTTTGTCAAAATTTTATTTTTATAAATTGTTGTCAAAATTTTAATTCTATAGAAAATTTGTGTCTAATTTGTATACCCTTCACCACTACTGTGGTACAGGGTATAATAAGTTTGTGCATTTGTATGTAACGCCAAGAAGGAAAAGTCTGAGACCCATCGTTTAGTATACCGATCGTCTTAGAATTAAATTCTGAGTCGATTTAGCGATGTCCGTCTGTCTGTCTGTCTGTCTGTCCGTCTGTCTGTTGATGTATTTTTGTGTGCAAAGTACAGCTCGCAGTTTTAGTCCGATTGTCCTAAAATTTGGTATAGGGTGCTGTTTCGGCTCAAAGACGATCCCTATTGATTTTGGAAAAAATCGGTTCAGATTTAGATATAGCTGCCATATATATTTTTCACCGATCTGGTAATAATTGGCGTGTATATCAACCGATCTTTCTCAAATTCCGTACATCCGAATATTTTATGAGTCTTGAAAAACTTGCAAAATATCAGCCAAATCGGTTCAGAGTTAGATATAGCTTCCATATATAGCTTTCGCCCGATTTACACTCATTTGCCCACAGAGCCCATTTTTTTGCTCCGATATAGTTGAAATTTTGCAAAGGGAGTAGAATTTGCATTGTTGCTATGCGTGCCAAATTTGGTTGAAATCGGTTCAGATTTAGATATATCTCCCATATATAGCTTTCGCCCGATTTACACTCATATGACCACAGAGCCCAATTTTTAACTCCGATTTAGTTGAAATTTTGCACAGGGAGTAGAATTAGCATTGTTGCTATGCGTGCCAAATTTAGTTGAAATCGGTTCAGATTTAGATATAGCTCCCATATATATGTTTTTCTGATTTCGACAAAAATGGTCAAAATACCAACATTTTCCTTGTAAAATCGCCACTGTTTAGTCGAAAAGTTGTAAAAATGACTCTAATTTTCCTAAACTTCTAATACATATATATCGAGCGATAAATCATAAATAAACTTTTGCGAAGTTTCCTTAAAATTGCTTCAGATTTAAATGTTTCGCATATTTATACCCTTCACCACTACTGTGGTACAGGGTATAATAAGTTTGTGCATTTGTATGTAACGCCAAGAAGGAGTAATCATAGACCAACCTTTTAGTATACGGATCGGCTTAGAATTAAATTCTGAGTCGATTTAGCGATGTCCGTCTGTCTGTCCGTCTGTCTGTCCGTCTGTCTGTCTGTCTGTCTGTTGATGTATTTTTGTGTGCAAAGTACAGCTCGCCGTTTTAGTCCGATTGTCCTAAAATTTGGTATAGGGTCCTGTTTCGGCTCAAAGACGATCCCTATTGATTTTGGAAAAAATCGGTTCAGATTTAGATATAGCTGCCATATATATTTTTCACCGATCTGGTCATAATTGGCGTGTATATCAACCGATCTTCCTCAAATTCCGTACATCCGAATATTTTATGAATCTCGAAAAACTTGCAAAATATCAGCAGAATCGGTTCAGATTTAGATATAGCTCCCATATATAGCTTTCGCCCGATTTACACTCATTTGCCCACAGAGGCCAATTTTTTGCTCCGATTTAGTTGAAATTTTGCATAGGGAGTAGAATTAGCGTTGTAACTATACGTGCCAAATTTGCTTGAAATCGGTTCAGATTTGGATGTATCTCCCATATAAAGCTTTCGTCCGATTTACACTCATATGACCACAGAGGCCAATTTTTAACTCCGATTTAGTTGAAATTTTGCACAGGGAGTAGAATTAGCATTGTAGCTATGCCTGCCAAATTTGGTTGAAATCGGTTAAGATTTAGATATAGCTCCCATATATATGTTTTTCTGATTTCGACAAAAATGGTCAAAATACCAACATTTTCCTTGTAAAATCGCCACTGCTTAGTCGAAAAGTTGTAAAACTGATTCTAATTTTCCTAAACTTGTAATACATATATATCGAGCGATAAATCATAAATAAACTTTTGCGAAGTTTCCTTGAAATTGCTTCAGATTTAAATGTTTCCCATATTTTTTTACTAACATTGTGTTCCACCCTAGTGCATTAACTTAAATTTTGAGTCTATAGATTTTGTAGAAGTCTATCAAATTCTGTCCAAATCGAGTGATATTTAAATGTATGTATTTGGGACAAACCTTTATATATAGCCCCCAACACATTTGACGGATGTGATATGGTATCGAAAATTTAGATCTACAAAGTGGTGCAGGGTATAATATAGTCGGCCCCGCCCGACTTTAGACTTTCTTTACTTGTTTTTCTATAGAAAATTTTGTCAAAATTTTATTTCTATAGAAAATTTTTGTCAAACTTTTATTTCTATAGAAAATTTGTGTCTAATTTTATTTCTATAGAAAATTTTGTAAAAATTTTATTTCTATAGAAAATTTTTGTCAAACTTTTATTTCTATAGAAAATTTGTGTCTAATTTTATATCTATAGAAAATGTGAAAATTTTATTTTTTAGAAAACTTTTGTCAAAATCTTATTTCTATAGAAAATTTTTGTAAAAATATTATTCTATAGAAAATGTTTGTCAGAAATGTATTTCTAAAGAAAATGTTTGTCAAAATTTTATTTCTATACAAAATTTTGAAAAAAATTTATTTCTGTACAAAATTTTGTTTCTATTGAAAATTTAGACAAAATATTGTCAAAAGTTGATTTAACTTTTTTTTCAAAATTTTATTTTTTATCGAAAATTTTTTCTATGTAAGTTTGTGAAATTCTCTTAACTGGAGAGGAATATTTTGCAAAATCTACCACAACATCAAAAATTCTACCAACCTACCAAATTGTAAGAGATCTACCATTTTTGGTAGAATTCTACCAACTGCGGCAACCGCGGTCATACGCCATATAATCCGGACTTGGCCCAGAATGAAAGTTGGATTTAAAGATTTTGTCCTTCCCTTAAGAATTTTAGTATTGATTCCGAGCCAAAGATGCAACTTCTTGAAAATAAAGTCATTTTTTAGTCATATAACCTAAAATGTAGTTTGGGTAATCTTTAATATATCGGAATTATTTTTTTTTGTTCAGTGTGTATAGATCTTAATGGGGACAATATTCCCCATTAAGAAAACAATAAAGCGATTTTCGATGATTAATAGTTGCTTTCCGAATTTCAAACACACGGTATTACAAATTTATTATAACATCATCGCCTTCGTATTGTGGTTGGTTTGGAACCAAAACTGAAATAACGATCTTTCTCCTACCACATCACAATCAAATTGCCCGATTTGAGCTATGAGCTTAACAGTGTTTTTCGGATTTCGAAAATGAAGTTCTCAGGAAATTTGTTTTGTATATAGTTCTTTGTAAAAAGTATAATCTGTATACGGTTTTAATTTTAATTTTAGTTAGGTTAGGTTAGGTGGCAGCCTACACTGAAAAAAATATTGTCGTGAGGTCAAAGATTTCATGTCTTTGAAATACGAATGCAAATTTTGCTTAGCATTGAAGACGTATTTCTCTAATATAAAGTTTTTTTCCTTGTCCAAAAGTCGATAAACTTTTCAATGAAGTTATATTGTCCTTATAATTAAGTGATTTCACTTAAAAATGGGTATCATAAAATGAAAGAAAAAATGTTTGGGCTAAGGTCAACTTGACTTTAATAATTCAGAAAAATTCTTTAAATTTAATGAAATTGTCATTAAATTTATTGTATTTTTGCATCTTGACTACAAAGCAAAAAATCGTTCAAATATAGGACAAGTTTTTCAACACTTTATTTTAAAGACGTTATTTACTTGAAACATAGCATAATTTCTACCAGAAGTCGAGTCTGAATTTGGAAAATAGAGTTGTCGTTAACTCGTTTTTAAAGGACTTTGATAGCATTTGAAGAAACAAAGCTGAAAAAGCGAAAAATTAAAAAAGTAAAAAAGTACACAAAACACAAATTTAAAAGTGAATTGTGTCTTAAAAGTATCCTTATTTGTATTCTCCGCTTCTTTGGCTCGGAATCAATACCAAATTTTTTAAAGTAAAGACATGCTTTTTTTTCAGTGTAACCTTTGACTATTCAGTCCATTGTGATACCACATTGGTGAACTTCTCTCTTAGTTAACTATGCCTACTCGGAAAAAGCAACTCCCCAAAGGCTTCAATGTTGTTTTAAGTTCTTCTTCTTTACCATAACAATTCCAAATTGTAAATTCCCAACAAACGTTAGGAAATATAGGAAATAACACATTTACATTGTTTTTTATTCTTTGGCAAACTCTTTGCACAAATGTAAACAACTAAACAAACAAACAAAAAAACTTAAAATCAACTTTAACAATATTCCTTCATATAACATAAATACCACAAGCATTTATGAAGTGGAAAAGTGAAAAGTAAACAAGACTGCCTTCCATACACTGACACTCATTTAGCCATTGTCTTTAGCACTTATCTCGCACCCCCCCCCCCCCCCCCTCCCCCAGCATAAAACACTCACTGGCTCATATACATTACACATAGGCAAAAGTTAAAGGATATGACTATTTGCTGCACTCATGTGTAACGAACCTCAACTCTATTTCCGGTATGGTAAAAAGTTTTTTTTTTTGTTTTTGTGTTTAGATTTCATAATGGAAAAGCAATGGCTGAACTATGTCTTCCCTAAAGTCATGACAATAATGGCAACATCGCATAAATACTGACATAAAACACATGGCTTGTTGTGATATAATTTTGTATTAAAACTTTTAATAATCGTAAAAATTAAAAAAAAAAACAAGTATAAACGGCCGTAAGTTCGGCCAGGCCGAATCTTATGTACCCTCCACCATGGATTGCGTAGAAACTTCTACGAAAGACTGTCATCCACAATCGAATTACTTGGGTTGTGGCATTTTAAATCGTTTTCTAAATTGTGAGTTAGTCCATACGTGGTATACATTAGACAAAAAAAAAGTATGTGTAAGTATGTCTACAAATAATTACGAATCGATATGGACTTTTGCACGGCACGTAGGGAGCCAGAATTGAAATATGGGGGTCGCTTATATGGGGGCTATATACAATTATTGATATGGACCAATTTTTGTGTGATTGGGGATCGATTTATCTGAGGGCTATATATAACTATAGACCGATATGGACCTAGTTACTCATGGTTGTTAACGGCCATATAAAGGGTGATTCTTTTGAGGTTAGGATTTTCATGCATTAGTATTTGACAGATCACGTGGGATTTCAGATATGGTGTCAAAGAGAAAGATGCTCAGTATGCTTTGACATTTCATCATGAATAGACTTACTAACGAGCCACAACGTCGAATTTTCAGTGAATGGGCCCTAGAAAAGTTGGCAGAAAATCCGCTTTTTTATCGACAAATTTTGTTCAGCGATGAGGCTCATTTCTGGTTGAATGGCTACGTAAATAAGCAAAATTGCCGCATTTGGAGTGAAGAGCAACCAGAAGCCGTTCAAGAACTGCCCATGCATCCCGAAAAATGCACTGTTTGGTGTGGTTTGTACGCTGGTGGAATCATTGGACCGTATTTTTTCAAAGATGCTGTTGGACGCAACGTTACGGTGAATGGTGATCGCTATCGTTCGATGCTAACAAACTTTTTGTTGCCAAAAATGGAAGAACTGAACTTGGTTGACATGTGGTTTCAACAAGATGGCGCTACATGCCACACAGCTCGCGATTCTATGGCCATTTTGAGGGAAAACTTCGGAGAACAATTCATCTCAAGAAATGGACCGGTAAGTTGGCCACCAAGATCATGCGATTTGACGCCTTTAGACTATTTTTTGTGGGGCTACGTCAAGTCTAAAGTCTACAGAAATAAGCCAGCAACTATTCCAGCTTTGGAAGACAACATTTCCGAAGAAATTCGGGCTATTCCGGCCGAAATGCTCGAAAAAGTTGCCCAAAATTGGACTTTCCGAATGGACCACCTAAGACGCAGCCGCGGTCAACATTTAAATGAAATTATCTTCAAAAAGTAAATGTCATGGACCAATCTAACGTTTCAAATAAAGAACCGATGAGATTTTGCAAATTTTATGCGTTTTTTTAAAAAAAAAAGTTATCAAGCTCTTAACAAATCACCCAATCACCAAATCAGGTTTTTGTACCAAATCCATATTTAGGAAAATTTTGGGAAATTGAAAAATCTAATTCTCTTTTTAAAGTAAAGAAAAAACCTTTGAAAACGGGCATGCTTTTTTTTCAGTGTACGATCGGCTAATACTTCAATATAAGAATTTTGAGTAACTTTGATTAATAAATAACAGTATTATGTCCAAAATTGGGAAAATCGAGCGATGCATATATATATATGGGAGCTATATCTAAATCTGAACCAATTTGTTGTTGTTGTTGTTGTTGTAACAGTTTATTGTGATTTCATCCATTTTTATACCCACCACCATAGAATGGTGACGGGGGTATAATAAGTTTGTCATTCCGTTTGTAACGCATCGAAATATCGATTTCCGACTATATAAAGTATATATATTCTTGATCAGGGAGAAATTCTAAGACGATATAACGATGTCCGTCTGTCCGTCTGTCTGTCTGTCTGTCTGTCTGTCTGTCTGTTGTAATCACGCTACAGTCTTCAATAATGAAGCAATCGTGTTGAAATTTTGCACAAACTCGTCTTTTGTCTGCAGGCAGGTCAAGTTCGAAGATGGGCTATATCGGTCCAGGTTTTGATATAGTCCCCATAGAAACCGACCTCCCGATTTGGGGTCTTGGGCTTATAGAAATCGTAGTTTTTATCCAATTTGCCTGAAATTTGAAATCTAAAGGTATTTTAGGACCATAAAGAGGTGTGCCAAAAATGGTGAGTATCGGTCCATGTTTTGGTATAGCCCCCATATAGACCGATCTCCCGATTTTACTTCTTGGGCTTATAGAAACCGCAGTTTTTATTCTATTTACCTGAAATTGGAAACCAAGAGGTATTATAGGACCACAAATACGTGTGCCAAAAATTTTGAGTATCGGTCCATGTTTTGGCATGGTCCCCATATAAAACGACCTCCCGATTTGGGGTCTTGGGTTTATAGAAACCGTAGTTTTTATCAAATTTGTCTGAAATTGGAAATCTAGAGGTATTTTAGGACCATAAAGAGGTGTGCCGAAAATGGTGAGTATCGGTCCATGTTTTGGTATAGCCCCCATATAGACCGATTTCCCAATTTTACTTCTTGGGCTTCTAGAATCCGAAGTTTTTATTCAATTTACCTGAAATTGGAAGTCTAGAGGTATTATAAGACCGCAAATACGTGTGCCAAAAATTGTGAGTATCGGTCCATATTTTGGTATAGCCCCCATATAGACCGATCTCCCGATTTTACTTCTTGGGCTTTTAGAAAACGCAGTTTTTATTCAATTTACCTGAAATTGGAAATCTAGAGGTATTGTAGGACCACAAATACGTGTGCCAAAAATTGTGAGTATCGGTCCATATTTTGGTATGGTCCCCATATAAAACGACCTCCCGATTTGGGGTCTTGGGTTTATAGAAACCGTAGTTTTTATCCAATTTGTCTGAAATTGGAAATCTAGAGGTATTTTAGGACCATAAAGAGGTGTGCCGAAAATGGTGAGTATCGGTCCATATTTTGGTATATCCCCCATATAGACCGATTTCCCGATTTTACTTCTTGTGCTTCTAGAAACCGTAGTTTTTATCTGATTTGCCTGAAATTGTAAATATTCCGGTCCATTTGGTAATGACTCCATATAGACCGACTTCACTTCTTGAGGGTGTAGAAGGCGCACTGATCATGAAAATTGCTTGAAACTCAATGTAAAATTTCCAGATTTTGCTTCTACAGATTTAAGATTTCAAATCAAGACGTTATTTTATAATTTTCTTGCACACTTACAAGAGATGTTAATGATTCCTTTAAAACTCAAACAAAAATGGTTCTTATAAATCCAGAATCTGATATAGTCCTCATAGTTGAAATCTTTAAATTTATCTTCGGGAAGTGTCCTCAAGTCCTCAAGCCCTCCTGAAATTTCAAAGGAAACCCTAATATTTGGTTCACGGTGGTGGGTATTTAAGATTCGGCCCGGCCGAACTTAGTGCTGTATATACTTGTTAAGTTATACGCTTTGGTACTTCAGCTTGTGGCCAGATCGAGGAACTCTGCGACTAATGTGGGGTGCGTCCAGAGTGACCTGGCGGTAAGTCGGGTTGATTTAGCTGGGCAAGAGAAAAGATGATAAGAGATAAGGCCCTTAGTGGCCCTTAGACATACGTCAGCAACGCTGTAATCAATCACTTAAATAGGAATTGAGGCGGCTGCACTTGCCTGATCTTAACTGGGCTAAAACTACCTTAGTCTGCCGTGGGAGGTCTCTTTCCTCCGGTGCTATGGACGGACTCCGAGAACAGGACTAACCTTGTAGCTGCTCACCGCTACAGTATCCTCATGAATCCTGTTCAAACCTGCCTTGTACGCTGCTTGATCTAGAGGTTCTCTTTTGTAGCGCTGGATCTCGCTCTCTAGATGATGTATATCAACCCTTACGTTCCTGGGTGGTGGTTGTGCATCCATGAGATGGTGGTTTGGATGATTACTGCGATAACAACCCAGGAGATACTGCTTTGACACCGTGTAGTTGTGTCTTCGCACAGGGATGATCTTTGTCTCCACATAAAGGTGATCCAGGGGTGTGCTGCGGAGACACCCAGTCACAGTTCTAAGGGCAGCGTACTGACAGGTTTGGATGTTATTCCACTGCGTATCACTAGTTTGCGGTGTCCACACTGGCGCTGCATAGTTTACCACTGACCGGCCAATTGTCTTATAGGTAGCTAACAAGGTTTCTTTGTCCGCACCCCATGTACTGCCGGCAAGTGACTTGAGGACCTTGTTTCTACCACGGAGCTTATTACAAATTGCAGTGGCATGGACAGACGACCTGAAAAGGCTGTCGAATGTGACCCCAAGAATCTTGGGGTAATATGTGGTCGGAATTATTTCGCCATCGACACTAATATTCAACTGCCTGCGCACTTCTGCCGTCCATGTAGTGAATAGTGTGGCTGAGGATTTGGTGGGGGATATCCTCAAGTTTCTCGCAGTGAAATAACTGATAAGATTAGCTAAGTAGACATTTGAACGATCGCAGATGTCATCAACATTGGGCCCAGATGCCAAGATTGTACAATCATCCGCGTATGATACAATCTGGACGCCGTCAGGTGGGCGTGGAATCGAGGTTAAACAGTGCCGGAGATATCACCCCACCCTGTGGAACTTCCTGTTTAACTCTACGGGGTTTTGACATTTTGTCCCTGAATTCCACGTACGACTGGCGTCCACACATATAATTCAGCACCCAACGTTTCACTCCTGCCGGTAGGGACGTATTCTCGATGTCCTCAAATAATGTGGCTTGGTTGACCGTATCGAATGCTTTCGATAGGTCAAGCGCCAGGAGGACCGTCCTATGACCCGGCCTTAAGTCCCTTATTGATATGTGTCGAAATGGCATGTAAGGCTGTCGTCGTACTGTGTACCTTACGGAATCCATGTTGATGGTGGGCAGCTGGAAAATTCTCCACAAGGCTAGGGAGGAATAGTGCCTCAAGTGTCTTGGCTACTGGCGAGAGAAGGGATATCGGTCTGTACGATTCACCTTTACTCGAATCTTTGCCTGGTTTCAGTAGTGGAATCACCCTTCCCATCTTCCAGACATCGGGTGATTCCAAGGACAAATTGAGGAGTGTGGTCAGATACTCAACTCCCAGTATTCCCAGATGCTTCAACATTAGCATTGAAATTCCGTCGGGGCCCAGCGCCTTAGATGGTTTCGCGCTGTTGATGACACTGGTAACTTCGGCTGCAGTAAATTGTGGTGTGTCGTCGGCTCGGAGACCACGTATGCGACGAGTGGCTCTCCTTTTCGCTCCATCACTCTCGGGATGCTCGACAAACTGTCGGTTGAAGTATTTGGCGCATCTCTTCGGATCAGTCACAGTCACGTCGCCAAAGGTGACTGAAATCCCATCATCCCTTGTAGCGGGGTTCGAGAGGGCTCTAACTGTTGACCACAATTTACCAGTCCCTGTGCCTAAGTTACATTGCTTCAGGTGGTCTAACCAAGTGTTCCGCTTGTGTTCGTCGAAGGTAGTCGACTAATCTAATCTCTAGATTTGGTCAGATACTCAACTCCCAGTATTCCCAGATGCTTCAACATTAGCATTGAAATTCCGTCGGGGCCCAGCGCCTTAGATGGTTTCGCGCTGTTGATGACACTGGTAACTTCGGCTGCAGTAAATTGTGGTGTGTCGTCGGCTCGGAGACCATGTATGCGACGAGTGGCTCTCCTTTTCGCTCCATCACTCTCGGGATGCTCGACAAACTGTCGGTTGAAGTATTTGGCGCATCTCTTCGGATCAGTCACAGTCACATCGCCAAAGGTGACTGAAATCCCATCATCCCTTGTAGCGGGGTTCGAGAGGGCTCTAACTGTTGACCACAATTTTCCAGTCCCTGTGCCTAAGTTACATTGCTTCAGGTGCTCTAACCAAGTGTTCCGCTTGTGTTCGTCGAAGATAGTCGACTAATCTAATCTCTAGATTTAGTTCTCTGATTCTAGGATCAGCAGGGTTAGCACGACGGCGTTCACCATGCTCGTCTGCGAGTCCCGCCGCTTCGGCTGGGAAGTTGGGCCTGACTTGGACAATTCGACCAGCGGGTATGAAGCGAGCGGATGCTGCGTTGATGATGTCCCGGAACGCCCTCTGGGCAACAGAAACATGAGAGGGGGACGGGAGCTCACTGAAGCGGCGATCGGTGTATTCTCTGAATCCTTCCCAGTTGGCTTTCTTTTGATTAATAAACGTCCGGCGTTCAGGGTTATGAAATCAGAGGGTCGGTTGATAGTGAGAATTATGGGGAGGTGGTCCGATCCCAATGAAATGACGGGTTGCCAGGAGACGTCATTTATCAGACCACGACGCGACGCTAAAGATAAATCTGGCGAACTGCTGCAGTCACCCATAATCCTCGTGGGAGCCTCTTCGTTCACCGTGCAAAATGTGGAGTCATCTATCTGCTCTGCCAAAGCTATGCCTCTCTGGTCATTACCTAGGAGAGAATGCCAAAGTTCATGGTGGGCATTAAAGTCTCCTAGAACCAATCGGTTATGCCCGCACAACAGCCACGCGACGCTAAAGATAAATCTGGCGAACTGCTGCAGTCACCCATAATCCTCGTGGGAGCCTCTTCGTTCACCGTGCAAAATGTGGAGTCATCTATCTGCTCTGCCAAAGCTATGCCTCTCTGGTCATTACCTAGGAGAGAATGCCAAAGTTCATGGTGGGCATTAAAGTCTCCTAGAACCAATCGGTTATGCCCGCACAACAGCCACTCAATGTTTGGGCTATAACCTGGAGCACAGCTACCAACCGGCGGTATATACACATTGTATAGCTCTATCTCGGCAGCCCCAGACTTGACTGCTACCCCCATACATTCCATATACGGGTCACTAGTGTCTGGCACAAGCGGGATAGGTCTATACTGCACGGAACGGTGTAATATGAAAGCCAGGCCACCACCTCCACTTCTCGTGCGATCCTTTCGAAGCATATCCATCCACATGTATCCATCACAATGGCGCAGGCTGCAGGTGGAATTCAGCTTAGTTTCCTGGATCGCCGCGACCCTTATCCTTTTCCGATTCATAAAGTCCACGATTTCGCTAATCTTACCCCGGAGCCCGTTGCAATTAAATTGCATAAACGATGCACTATCCGGAACTGGAACAACAATATTGGGTGTGAGATGCTGCGGCGGAGTATATTGTTGTACGGGAGATGTCGGGGGAGTCGCATAGTCAGACGACCCGCTGCTGCTATAGCTGGCACAGCATCCTGCCACGAAGTCAGTATGACTATACTCCCGCAGCGATGTTAAGCCGGAGCAGTTCCGGAAGTGTACCCACTCCAAGGACCGGTTACACCTGACCGAAACCGAACGATGGTGGATCAGGTTTCGGCAGACTGAACAATACCATGGTCCGGGGTTCTCCTCTATCCCGTCTCGGACCAACAGCAAACGGAGAAGGCTCCCCGGGATGCACCCTCTGCAACACAAAAAGACGGACGAAAACAACACGTAAATACACTGATGTGGCAGCCGCTGGCCAATGGATGGGGTCCATCGGGTCGATCCGGTACACAGAACCCGCCGCCGTGGGATCGTGAACCAATTTGTATTATGTTTTGCAGGTTTGGTTGATACCATAGAAGGTTGGTTACCTTGTGCAAAATTTGAGTGAGATTTGTTAATAAATAAGGCTTCTATGGTCAAAAATAAGGTTAAAGGGGGCAAATTTGGCAAAATCGGGCGATACATATATATGGGAGCTCTATCTAAATCTGAACCGATTTGTATGATATTTTGCACCTATAGTCAGTAAAATATAAGATTAGAGAAAGTCAAATTTTTGGTATGATCACTTGATAAATAAGCCCAAATTTGGGAAAATCGGGCGATACATATATATGGGAGCTATATCTAAATCTGAACCGATTTGTATGATATTTGGCACCTATAGTCAGTAAAATAGAAGATAAGAGTAAGCCAAATTTGAATACGATCGGTTGATAAATAAGGTTTTTATGACCAAATTTGGGAAAATCGGGCGATACATATATAAGGGAGCTATATCTGAATCTGAACCGATATCAATGAAATTTGCCACACTTAAAGGATGGTCAATTAGATTAATTTGTGGCAAATTTAACGCTGATCGGTTAGTAAATGAGCACAATATGATCCCATTTATCGAAATCGGACGATTCATATATATGGGAGCTAGGTTAGGTGGCAGCCCGGTGTATCAGGCTCACTTAGACTATTCAGTCCATTGTGATACCCATTAGCGTAGCCAGACAATTTTCCTAGGGGGGGCTATAGCCCCCCTAGCTAAAAATTTATATTTTATTTATTTATATTTCAATTAGTGTTTTATTTCATAAAAATGATTAAAAAAAATTAGACATCAAAATAACTCGAAAATTAATTTATGATAAAGCAACTAAAAGTAGTTCCACACATTTCCCAGCAAAAAAAAATTGGAAGTTCTTCCAAAGGCACAATTTTAAAAGCACTTCCAGAAGATGTACTCCCAATGATGTTCTTTATTTTAACTACTCAGGAAGTTCTTTAAATTAATTTTTTTATAACTTGGTTTTTTCATACTTTTAATGGGAAATTTTAACTTTTTTGTTTCAAATACCTTAAAAACGAAGTAAGAATTCATAAAATGGTACAAATAATTTAAATTTTGTCGAAAAAAATTCTAAATCCAATCTAAAAAACTTGTGAATTTTTGAAAATATTTGAGGTCAAACGTTTCCGACAAGCATTAGAATCCATTAAAAATTATAAGAATTATTTATTTGACAAAATATAACAGAATTTTTTAATATACATTCAAAACATTGAATTCGGATCACACCTAAAGAAGTGATGCACATTTAGTGCAACGGCTGTTGAAATGGAGGACTTCCGTCCTATGACAAGCCCATGTTAAATTCATCGCTTCTTCGCCAATTTTGCACCACTTCCAGATCATTTTCATTACTTTTTTGGCGACGCTTTTTTGGCTGGGCTAATAGGTTTTCAAATTCTGGGGGGGGCTAAAATTTTTCTGGGGGGGTCTAAGCCCCCTCCCCAGAGGCCTTCCTACGCTTATGGTGATACCACATTGGTGAACTTCTCTCTTATCACTGAGTGCTGCCCCATTCCATGTTAAGCTCAATGACAAGGGACCTCCTTTTTATAGCCGAGTTCGAACGATGTTCCACATTACAGTGAAACCACTTAGAGAAGCTTTGAAACCCTCAAATATGTCACCAGCATTACTGAGGTGGGATAATCCACCGCTGAACAACTTTTTGGTGTTCGGTCGAAGCAGGAATCGAACCTACGACCTTGTGTATGCAAGGCGGGCATGCTAACCATTGCACCACGGTGTCTATGGGAGCTATATCTAAATTTAATCCGATTCCATCCAAATACAATAGCGTTCGTCCTTGTGTTAATAAAGCGCCAAATACCAAATTTCATCAAAATCGGTTAATAATTGCCATCGGAATCCTGCGAACAATAAATACATGGATGGACGGACGGACACCAAGGGATCGACTCAGGAGTTGATTCTGAGTCGATTGGTAAATATTTTATGGGGTCTAATATCTATATTTTTGGTAGGCACATTTTTTGACAAATCAAAGTTATTATACCCTGACTGATACGGTCAAAATTTGGTCAAGGGAAAACGCGTGTAAATCGGTGAAATCGTTTATTTAAAAAATTAAATTAAATTTCTTTTTCAAGTTCAATTAGTATAAAATTCAGGAAAAATATTCAGTTAGGCTTTCGCTTTTCCACATCCGAATTGCCGGGCCTCACGCTTGACACCTGCCATCAGATTTTGTACAGCCACCTTGTCCACCTTCTTCGCCGCAGAAAGCCAGTTTGCCTTGAACTGCTGCTCATCCTTAGCAGTTTTTTGGTCTTCTTTAGATTCCGCTTGACAATAGCCCAGTATTTCTCAATTGGGCGGAGCTCTGGCGTTTTGGGAGGGTTCTTGTCCATGGGAACCACCTGCACGTTGTTGGCGGCGTACCATTCCATGGCCTTTTTACCGTAATGGCAAGATGCCAAATCCGGCCAAAACAGTACGGAACAACCGTGTTTCTTCCGGAAAGGCAGCAGACGTTTATTCAAACACTCTTTCACAGTCCCGGAAGCTATGAAAATGCTGCTTTTCAAGCCACAGGTATAGATGGCTTGCCAAACCAGATATTTCTTTGCGAACTTTGACAGTTTTATGTGCTTGAAAATATCTGCTACCTTTCCCGGAAGCTGCTTGTAGTCGGCTTTGACGTAGGTTTCGTCGTCCATTACCACGCAGTCAAACTTCGTCAGCATCGTCGTGTACAGAATCCGGGAGAGAGGTTAGGGTTTCGCTTGAAATTACCGGCAACTCTCTTTGTCGTCTCAGCGGCTTCCGGTTTTCGATTTCCCCCCGATCCAGACTTCCTGGCTGTCGACAAACGTTCCCCAAACACTTTAATTACATTTGTAACGGTTGATTTGACAACTTTTAGCGATTTTGCCAGCTTTGCGTGCGAGTAGCTCGGATTTTCGCGATGTGCGAGCAAAATGTTGATACGCTGCTCTTCTTGCTTGGACGGCATTTTGACAACTGAAGAGTGAATTCCAAAATCAAAATAGGAGCAACATTCTACACACACACACCTTCAAAGTGAGGGGTGTTCAGGTTTTTTAAATGCAAAATTGAAAGAAATACGTCAAGTTTATATTGACCAAATTTTGACCGTATCACCCTTTATGTGGTTTAGGAAATAAATAATAGCTAACGATGAAAAATACTTCAATTGACCAGTTACAATTTGTTTTTTTTTTAGAATAAATTGTGAAATATTTGAAAAAAAATCGAATTTTCATTCTCTTTATGCGATATAACTTATACTCATACAAAAAAAAAATTAATTTTTTTCGTAGCTTAAAAAATTCAGAGATGTAAATCCTTAAAATTGGTCTTAGCCTATAGTGGTGTTTTATTTTTATTATACCCTCCATCATAGGATGGGGGTATATTAACTTTGTCATTCCGTTTGTAACACATCGAAATATTGCTCTAAGACCCTATAAAGTATATATATTCTGGGTCGTGGTGAAATTCTGAGTCGATCTAAGCATGTCCGTCCGTCCGTCCGTCCGTCCGTCCGTCTGTTGAAATCACGCTAACTTCCGAACGAAACAAGCTATCGACACAAGTAGTTGTTATCGATGTAGGCCGGATGGTATTGAAAATGGGCCATATCGGTCCACTTTTACGTATAGCCCCCATATAAGGGGACCCTCAGATTTGGCTTGTGGAGCCTCTAACAGAAGCATATTTCATCCGATCCGGCTGAAATTTGGTATATGGTATTGGTATATGGTCTCTAACAACCATGCAGAAATTGGTCCACATCGGTCCATAATTATATATAGCCTCCATATAAACCGATCTCCAGATTTGGCTTGCGGAGTCTAAAAGAGAAGCAAATTTCATCCGATCCGGCTGAAATTTGGTACATGGTGTTGGAATATGGTCTCTAACAACCGTGCAAAAATTGGTCCACATCGGTCCATAATTATATATGGCGCCCATATAAACCGATCCCCAGATTTGGGTTGCGGAGCCTCAAAGAGAAGCAAATTTCATCCGATCCGGCTGAAATTTGGTACATGATATTGGTATATGGTCTCTAACAACCATGCAAAAATTGGTCCACATCGGTTCATAATTATATATAGCCCCCATATAAACCGATCCCCAGATTTGCTTGCGAAGTCTGCAAGAGAAGCAAATTTCATCCAATCCGGTTGTAATTGGAACATGGTGTTAGTATATGATCTTTAACAACCGTGCCAGAATTGGTCCATATCGGTCCATATATATATATATAGCCCCCATATAAAACATTCTCCAGATTTGACCTCCGGAGCCTCTTGGAGGAGCAAAATTCATCCGATCCGGTTCAAATTAGGCACGTGGTGTTAGTATATGGTCGCTAACAACCATACCAAAATTGGTCCAATCACACAAAAATTGGTCCATATCGGTTCATAATCATGGTTGCCACTAGAGCCAAAAACAATCTACCAAAATTTTATTTCTATAGAAAATTTTGTCAAAATTTTATTTCTATAGAAAATTTTGTCAAAACTTTATTTCTAGTGAAAATTTTGTTAAAATTTTATTCGGTTCATAATAAAATTTTCATCATTGTCAAAATTTTATTTCTATAGAAAATTTTGTCAAAATTTTATTTCTATAGCAAATTTTGTTCAAATTTTATTCGGTTCATAATCATGGTTGCCACTCGAGCCAAAAATAATCTACCAAGATTTTATTTCTATAGAAAATTTTGTCAAAATTTTATTTCTATAGAAAATTTTGTTAAAATTTTATTTCTGTAGAAATTTTTGTCAAAATTTTCTTTCTATAGAAAATTTTGTCAAAATTTTTATTTCTATAGAAAATTTTGTGAAAATTTTATTTCTATAGAAAATTTTGTTAAAATTTTATTTCTATCTTTTTTTATTTCTTTGTCAAACTGAATTATATACGTATTGGATCGATCTTTTTTGATTTAATATGTACCACATATGGACTTACATACAATTTAGAAGATGGTGTTAGGAGGTTTTAAGATACCTTGCCAACGGCAAGCGTTACCGCAACTTAAGTAATTCGATTGTGGATGGCAGTGTTTAGATGAAGTTTCTACGTAATCCATGATGGAGGGTACATAAGCTTCGGCCTGGCCGAACTTACGGCCGTATATACTTGTTTTTAATCTAACGATTCCATATCTCAGATAATTTAAAGGTTATTTCTGTTAATTAAAAATATTTCTCTTTAGTTGAAGAGAAATTTTCCTAACTTCCAAGACATCTGAATTTAAAAACAGGGGCTCCCGTTTTAAGGGTTTAATGATAAATATTTCTAAAGCAAAATATTATAATTTTTATTTTTATTAAATTTTCTTTATTTTAAAGAAATTTGTCCTTAATGTTAGGAACATTTTACATCCTAAAATTTAGTGTGCATAATTATTTTTCATGCTAGCTCCATTGCCAGCAATATTGCTTTGTTCCTTCACATAGACATCTAATAAAACTGTTTACCAACTTGACTTTCTACGAGTTTAGAAATTTGGTTTTCCATAAAATTTGCATGACAATCGATTCAAGCCCATAAAAAAAAGTTCTTGTCTTCTTCTACAAAATTTAGTATTCTATTAGGATGACATATAGCTAAAACCAATCCCACAAAAAACAAAACTACTCCATTAACCTATGCTTCATGTTGACTCTGGTTAAATTTTTCTACTAGGGGCGTTTCAAATGCCTCGACATTGCTAAACACACACACACTCCCATAGCCCCTCCTATATAGTGTGACAAAGGACATAGCTGAACGGAACGATGAATATTTGTCACATACTCTCTCAAACACACACACTCACATACTTCTAACTACATATACATGGATATATTTATGGAGTCATCTACATAAAACCGGGCCACCAAGCACTCTAGGCAGGAAGGCAAACTAAGACAAACAGAAGAGGTAAACAAAAATAGCATAAACAAAGTTGCAAAAATGCCAGATGCATGGTAGCCAAGGGGTGGGTGAGAGGGAGGGAGTAGGGAAAGAAAATAAAAATATTTTTCTATGGTATATGGGCATATATACTCATGCAACATTAACCGAATGACAATAAAGCACAAAGGAAAAAAAGCTTAACGGCTTTGGTAGAATCCACAGCCAACTTCCTTTTCCGCAAGATACAAACACTAACACATACATAAATATGTATGTGGCTAAATTTAAATACAGAATTTATAGAAGGGGGCTATGTTGTTTTTTTTTTTGTTATCAATTTACATGAATTCTTGCAATACTTTTTTTCAGTTTTTTTTTCTTTTACATGCATCCTTATTTCGTGCATAATTTGTTCAGCTTGGAGGCCACAGGCAATTAGTAATAAAAAATTTTTACATCAAATATTTGTAATTACTGTACAATGAAGTAAATATGCGGGGTTTTTCAAAGGCGATACTGCTCCATATAAAATTTAATATCAAGGGAGATTTTCTGTAAAAGATGTGTCTACGAACTGTCAACATATCTTAGGTTGACAAGTAAATGAACACATCCAGCACATGTCAGTGTGAAGTGCTGCGTTCATTGTG
This sequence comes from Haematobia irritans, assembly GCF_050003625.1. Classification (NCBI taxonomy): domain Eukaryota; kingdom Metazoa; phylum Arthropoda; class Insecta; order Diptera; family Muscidae; genus Haematobia; species Haematobia irritans. The sequence continues at coordinate 192,166,088 of NC_134400.1, read as the reverse complement.
TTACCAGCAAAAATATATGTTTGATTTTGTCAATCTTTTATTTCTATAGAAAATTTTGTCAAAATTTTATTTCTATAGAAAATTTTATTTCTACCGAAAATTTTGTCAAAATTTTATTTCTAACGAAAATTTTGCCAAAATTTTATTTCTATAGAAAATTTTGCCAAAATTTTGTCTACAGAAAATTTTGTCAAAAAAAATTATTTCTATAGAAAAATTTGTCAAAATTTTATTCCTATAGCAAATTCTTTCAAAATTTTATTTCTATAGAAAATTTTGTCAAAATTTTAATTCTATATAAAATTTTGTCAAAATTTTATTTCTAACGGAAATTTTGCCAAAATTTTATTTCTAACGAAAATTTTGCCAAAATTTTATTTCTATAGAAAATTTTGCCAAAATTTTGTCTATAGAAAATTTTGTCAAAAAAATTATTTCTATAGAAAAATTTGTCAAAATTTTATTCCTATAGCAAATTTTGTCAAAATTTTATTTCTATAGACAAATTTGTCAAAAATTTATTTCTATAGAAAATTTTGTCAAAATTTTAATTCCATAGAAAATTTTTTCAAAAATTTTATTTCTATAGAAAATTGTGACAAAATTTTATTTCTATAGAAAATTAAGTCAAAATTTGATTTCTATAGAAAATTTTGTCAAATTTTAATTTCTATACAAAATTTTGTCAACATTTTATTTCTATAGGAAATTTTGACAAAATTGTATTTCTATAGAAAATTTCTTAACACTTTATTTCTTTAGAAAATTTTGTCAACATTTTATTTCTATAGAAATTTTTGTCAAAATTTAATTTCTATAAAAAATTTTGTCAAATGTTTTTTTCTATGTGAAATTTTGTCAAAATTTTATTTCTATAGAAAATCTTTTCAAAAATTTGTTTTCTCTAGAAAATTGTGTCAAAATGTTATTCCTATAGCAAATTTTGTCAAAAATTTATTTCCATATAAAATTTTGTCTAAATTTGATCTCAATAGAAAACTGTTTCAAAATTTTATTTCTATAGAAAATTTTGTCAACATTTTATTTCTATAATAAAATTTGTCAAATTTATATTTCTATAGGAAACTTTGTCAAATTAGAAAAATTGGCAAAATTTTCTATAAAAAATGTTGTCTAACTTTTATTTCCATAGAAAATTTTTTAAAAATGTAGTTTCTATAGCAAATTTTGTCAAAATTGTATTTCTATTGACAAATTTGTTAAGAATTTATTTCTATAGCAAATTTTGTCAAAATTTTATTTCTATAGACAAATTTGTCAAAAATTTGATTTCTATAGAAAATTTTGTCAAAATTTTATTTCTATAGATAAATTTGTCAATATTTTATTCCTATAGCAAATTTTGTCAAAATTTTATTTCTATAGACAAATTTGTCGAAAATTTATTTCTATAGAAAATTTTGTAAAAATTTTAATTCCATAGAAAATTTTTTCAAAAATTTTATTTCTATAGAAAATTGTGACAACATTTTATTTCTATAGAAAATTAAGTCAAAATTTGATTTCTATAGAAAATTTTTTCAAAAATTTTATTTCTATAGGAAATTTTGACAAAATTTTATTTCTATAGAAAATTAAGTCAAAATTTGATTTCTATAGAAAATTTTGTCAAATTTTAATTTCTATACAAAATTTTGTCAACATTTTATTTCTATAGAAATTTTTGTCAAAATTTAATTTCTATAAAAAATTTTGTCAAATGTTTTTTTCTATATGAAATTTTATCAAAATTTTATTTCTATAGAAAATCTTTTCAAAATTTGGTTTCTCTAGAAAATTGTGTCAAAATGTTATTCCTATAGCAAATTTTGTCAAAAATTTATTTCCATAGAAAATTTTGTCTAAATTTGATCTCAATAGAAAATTGTTTCAAAATTTTATTTCTATAGAAAATTTTGTCAAAATTTTATTTCTATAGAAAAATTTGTCAAATTTATATTTCTATAGGAAACTTTGTCAAATTAAAAAAATTGGCAAAATTTTCTATAAAAAATGTTGTCTAAATTTTATTTCTGTAGAAAATTTTGTCAAAATTTGATGTCTATAGAAAATTATGTCAAAATTTCATTTCTATAGAAAATTTTGTCCAAATTTTATTTCTATAGAAAAATTTGTCAAAAAATTTGCTTCTATAGAAAATTTTTGTGAAAATTTTATTTCTATACACAATTGTCCAAATTTTATCTCCATAGAAAATGTTTTAAAAATTTTATTTCTATTGACAATTGTCCAAATTTTATTTCCATAGAAAATTTTTTAAAAATGTAGTTTCTATGGAAAATTTTGTCAAAATTTTATTTCTATAGACAAATTTGTAAAAATTTATTTCTATAGAAAATTTTGTCAAAATTTTATTTCTATAGAAAATTGTGCCAAATCTTATTTCTATAGACAATTATGTCCAAATTTTATCTCCATAGAAAATTTTCTCAAAATTGTATGTCTATAGAAAATTATGTCAAAATTTTATTTCCATAGAAAATTTTGTCAAATTTTAATTTCTATAGAAAGTTTTATTAAATTTTAATTTCCATAGAAAATTTTTTTTAAATGTAATTTCTATAGAAAATTTTGTAAAAATTTTATTCCTATAGCAAATTTTGTCAAAATTTTATTTCTGTAGACAAATTTGTAAAAATTTATTTCTATAGAAAATTTTGTCAAAATTTTATTTCTATAGAAAATTGTGACAAAATCTTATTTCTATAGACAATTATGTCCAAATTTTATTTCCATAGAAAATTTTCTCAAAATTTTATGCCTATAGAAAATTATGTCTAAATTTATTTCCATCGAAAATTTTGTCAAATTTTAATTTTTATAGAAAGTTTTGTCAAATTTTAATTTATATAGCAAATTTTGTCAAAATTTTATTTCTGTAGACAAATTTGTCAAAATTTTCTTTCTATAGAAAATTTTGTCAAAATTTTAATTCTATAGAAAATATTGTCAAAATTTTAATTCTATAGAAAATTTTGTCAAAAACTTTATTTCTGTAGACAATTATGTCAAAATTTTATTTCCATAGAAAATTTTGTCAAAATTTTATGTCTATAGAAAATTATGTCAAAATTTTATTTCCATAGAAAATTTTGTCAAATTTTAATTTCTATAGAAAGTTTTGTCAAATTTTAATTTCCATAGAAAATGTTATTTTCATAGAAATTTTTTTTAAAATGTAATTTCTATAGAAAATTGTGTAAAAATTTTATTCCTATAGCAAATTTTGTCAAAATTTTTTTCTGTAGACAAATTTGTCAAAATTTATTTCTATAGGAAATTGTGACAAAATTTTATTTCTATAGAAAATTATGTCAAGATTTGATTTCTATAGAAAATTTTGTCAAATTTTAATTTCTATACAAAATTTTGTCGACATTTTATTTCTATAGGAAATTTTGACAAAATTGTATTTCTATAGAAAATTTCTTAAAATTTTATTTATTTAGAAAATTTTGTCAACATTTTATTTCTACCAAAATTTTTGTGAAAATTTTATTTCTATAGAAAATCTTTTCAAAATTTGTTTTCTCTAGAAAATTGTGTCAAAATGTTATTCCTATAGCAAAAAAAATTTGTCAAATTTATATTTCTATAGGAAAATTTGTCAAATTTTTATTTCTATAGGAAACTTTGTCAAAAAAGAAGATTTGACAACATTTTCTATAGCAAATGTTGTCTAAATTTCATTTCTATAAAAAATTGTGTCAAATTTTTATTCCCATTGCAAATATTGTCAAAATTTTATTTCTACAGACAAATTTGTAAAAATTTATTTCTATAGAAAATTTTGTCAAAATCTTATTTCTATAGAAAATTGTGCCAAAATTTTATTTCTACACGGATGAAAAAGACTGTTTTTCATATGTTTGGCTATAAACATTATATGTTTGGAACACAAATTTTTAAACACAATATTTTTGAGTGCAAGCATATAATGTTCATAAACTAGCATAACATGTTTGGGACATATATGTTAATATGTTAGAACATATTATGTTTGGGACATAAAATGTTTGTAAATATAATATGCTTGGATGCAAACATATATTAATTTAGAAATAGCCTATAAACATATATGTGTTTAGTAGCTTGGAGCGCTATTTAACAGGGAGCGATATTGAATTAAGTTGGTGGTTGTTGCTTGTTATTTGTTATTTTATTTTTTTTTTTTTTGTTATATTGTTATTTTATTTTTCCTTGGGCAATTGATCAGCTACTTCTTTGATCCTTACAAACTGTGTGGTCCGCTGTTCGAATCCCCGTCCGGCAAAAGGTAAAATTAAAATAAAAAAAATTGAATAATTTCTTCTACAATGTTTGTATTACAGAAAAAGGTGCTAAGAACTAAAAAATGTCGTGGAAGTGAGAAAGATGTGGGGGAATATACAATTAGGCAGAAACACAATTTTGAGCATTCAGGTCGAAAACCTATGTTGTCAGCACTTATATTACTTGTTTATTTCCATAATTCATTATGATTGTAAATATATAAATAAATAAATAAAATTTTGAGCACAATATTGTTTGGGAGAATTTTTTAAGCATATAATATTTTTGAGTGCAAAACGCTTCCAAACATATTATATGTTCACATAATAACATATTGTTTTTTGGAAGACAACATTATTGAATTTGGATGCAAAAATACAAAATGTTTGGAACTTAGACTACCCAAACATATATTGTTTAGACCAATATGCTTTCAAACATATTACATATTGGAAGAGATCAAACATATAAATGTTTGGGCAATACCCAAAAATGTATATGCTTGAAGCAAAATATATTTGGGAGTATATGTTACAGAAGCGATTTTTTATGAGGGTGTATAGACAATTATGTCAAAATTTTATTTCCATAGAAAATTTTGTTGAAATTTTATGTCTATAGAAAATTATGTCAAAATTTTATTTCCATAGAAAATTTTGTCAAATTCTAAATTCTATAGATAGTATGTCAAGTTTTATTTTCTATAGAAAGTTTTGTCAAATTTTAATTTCCATAGAAAATTTTTTCAAAATGTAATTTCTATAGAAAATTGTGTAAAAATTTTATTCCTATAGCAAATTTTGTCAAAATTTTATTTCTATAGATAAATTTGTCAAAAATTTATTTCTATAGAAAATTTTGTCAAAATTTTAATTCTATAGAAAACTTTGTCAAAAATTTTGTTTCTATAGAAAATTGTGACAAAATTTTTTTTCTATAGAAAATTATATTAAAATTTAATTTCTATAGAAAATTTTGTCAAATTTTAATTTCTATACAAAACTTTGTCAACATTTTATTTCTATAGGAAATTTTGACAAAATTGTATTTCTATAGGAAATTTTGTCAACATTTTATTTCTATAGAAATTTTTGTCAAAATTTAATTTTTATAAAAAATGTTGTCAAGTGTTTATTTCTATAGGAAATTTTGTCAAAATTTTATTTCTATAGAAAATCTTTTCAAAATTTGTCTTATTTAGAAAAATGTGTCAAAATGTTATTCCTATAGCAAATTTTGTCAAAAATTTATTTCCATAGAAAATTTTGTCTTAATTTTATTTCAACAAAAATTTTTTTTCAAAATTTTATTTCTATAGAAAATTTTATTTTTATAAAAAAAATTGTCAAATTTTTATTTCTATAGGAAACTTTGTCAAAATAGAAGAAAATTTTGTCTAAATTTTATTTCTAAGAAAATTGTGTCAAAATTTTATTCCTATAGCAAATTTTGTCAAAATTTTATTTCTATAGAAAATTTTGTCAAAATTTTATGTTTATAGAAAATTTTGTCAAAATTTTATTTATATAGAAAATTTTGTCAAAATTTGATGTCTATAGCAAATTATGTCAATATTTTATTTCTATAGAAAATTTTGTCAAATTTTAATTTCTATAAAAAAAATGTCAAATTTTTATTTCTATAGGAAACTTTGTCAAAATAGAAGAATTTTCTATAGAAAATGTTGTCTAAATTTTATTCCAATAGCAAATTTTATCAAAATTTTATTTCTATAGAAAATTTTGTCAAAATTTTATTTCTACAGACAATTATGTCAAAATTTTATTTCCATAGAAAATTATGTCAAAATTTTATTTCCATAGAAAATTTTGTCAAATTTTAATTTCTATAGAAAGTTTTATATCCATAGAAAATTTTGTCAAAATTTTATTTCTATAGTGTTAAACGTGACTATATGTCCTCTACTGAGATTATTTGTCTACATTTTAGTCTTCGTCTAGAGTTAAGTCACAATTTTTAAATTTTTCCACAAAAAATGTGTTGTAAAATGAAGTTCGTAAGGACATTTTGGTACAAATTTTAACCAGTGTTGTCAGTGCGGTTCTATCTCTAATTCTTAAATATGTTTGGGAAGAAAAGAGTATAAATAAATTTCGAAAAATCCCCCAAGATATAAATTCAAGTTTCCAAGTTTCCATTCACGAAAAATTCCTATATTTGTGGAAAAATCCTTATTACTGGTACCACTGATTCTAATGCTAAGTTTATTTTCTTTAAAATACGAAATTTTCTAAAACAAGAAGAACATCTAGTCGTCCACCATAGGCTCACTTGAGTTTATGGTTCTCTCACTACGAAATTTGGGTCTAAATTTTTATCACTGACACCTTAGTTTAGGTTATGTTAGGTGGCAGCCCGATGTATCAGGCTCACTTAGACTATTCAGTCGATTGTGATACCACATTGGTGATCTTCTCTCTTATCACTGAGTGCTGCCCGATTCCATGTTAAGCTCAATGACAAGGGACCTCCTTTTTACAGCCGAGACCGAACGGCGTTCCACATTGCAGTGAACCACTTAGAGAAGCTTTGAATCCCTCAGAAATGTCACCAGCATTACTGAGGTGGGATAATCCAACGCTGAACAACTTTTGGTGTTCGGTCGAAGCAGGAATCGAACCCACGACCTTGTGTATGCAAGGCGGTCATGCTAACCATTGCACCACGGTGGCTCCCGTGGTGCACTGACACCTTATAATATTTTTTTTTTTAATTTTGTTTTCATATCGGCGTATGTAATATAATCGAATGAAGAATTTCTAAAATTTAACCTCATTTTCTTTCCAAGTAGGTTCATGTTTTTTTTTGAGTGTACGCTTTTGGTCTTTGCAAGAATTATTTACAGGATTAAGAGTAAACATGATTTCTTCCCCTAAATCTTGGTCCTCCCTTCGACCCAAATGGAGAGTTTTGCAAAATTCCTAGCCACACAATTTAAGAATTTTTCATCGTTGTTTATGTTGTTGTTGTTCATATTTTGTTTACTAGTTTACTTGCATAAAAATTTTATGCATAGCTCTTCTAGGTGCTCTCTCTCCCTCCCTCTTTGTCTCTCTCTCTCCTGGGTATTGTTGTAAATGCATTTACTACATGGTATTCAACACTCCTCTACATTGTTACAAAAAAAATTGTTGTTCGTTTTCCTGTAGGTTTTCTTAGAAATTACTTTGGTAATGTTATAAAAAGTTGTTTGGCTTTTGTATTCGCCTCCCTAGGGTCTTCTCTAGGAATTTCGTTGATGTAGTCAGAGAAAAAAAAGTTTTTTTCCCCCCTACCCATCTCTATAGGTAAACAATCATTTAGAAACTGTTAAAGTAAATTTTTAAAATTTTATTATAGCAAAATTATTTTTCAATTTAGTCTGGTAGGGAAATTGAGGAAGTTGTTAAAGAAATGGAAGCATTTTCAGGTTATCACCACAGTTGTCACTCGTACCATAATTAATCTACCAAAACTTGAAGAAAATTTACCCTCGAATCTACCACTACTATTACCAAAAGGGAGAACTTTTTATGAAATTTTTTGAAAAAATTAGATCATGAAATACTTCAATTTTCTATAGAAATAAATTTTTGAGAAAATCTCAAAAGCAATAAAATCTTGAGAACGTTTTCTATAGAAATAAAATTATGAGAAAATTTTCAGTAGAAATAAAATTTTAAGAAGATTTCTATAGAAATAAAAATTTTGACAAAATTTCCTATAGAAATAAAATGTTGACGAAAGCTTTTACAGAACAGAAATTTTCTATAGAAATAAAATTTTGACAAAATTTTCTATAGAAATAAAACGTGGACAAAATTTTCTATAGAAATAAAATTTTGACAAAAGTTTTTACAGAAATAAAATGTTGACAAAATTTTCTATAGAAATACAATTTGGACCAAATTTTCTATAGAAAAACAATTTGGACAGAATTTTCTGTAGAAATAAAATTCTCACAAAATTTCGTATAGAAATAAAATTTTCAACAAATTTTCTATAGAAATAAAATTTTGAACAAATTTTCTATAGAAATAAAATTTTGATAAAATTTTCTATAGAAATAAAATGTTGACATCATTTTCTATAGAAATAAAATTTTGACAAAATTTTCTATAGAAATAAAATGTGAACAACATTTTCTATAGAAATAAAATTTGTACAAAATTTTCTATAGAAATAACATTTTGACAAAATTTTCTATAGAAATAAAATGTGGACAACATTTTCTATAGAAATAAAATTTGTACAAAATTTTCTATAGAAATAACATTTGGACAAAATTTTCTGTAGAAATGAAATTTTGACAAAATTTTCTATAGAAATAAAAAAAAAACCCAAAATTTTCTTTAGAAATAAAAATTTGACAAAATTTTCTATTGAAATAAAACAAAATTAAAAAACAAATTTTTCTATAGAAATAAAATTATGTATAAAAATAAAATTTTGACAAAATTTTCTAGAAAAACAGTTTCTAGAGAAATAAAATTTTGACAAAAATCTATGGAACCAAATTTTATATAAAAATAAAATCTTGACAAAATTTTCTACAAAAAATAAAATGCTTACAAAATTTTCTATAGAAATAAAATTTTGACAAAATTTTGAAAAGAAATAAATTTTTTATCTAATTTTAATTTTATTTCTATAGAAGATTTTGTCAAAATTTTATTTCTATAGAAAATTTGTTCAACATTTTATTTTTATAGAAAATTGTGTCAAGATTTTATTTTTATATAAAATTTTATTCCATAGATTTTTGTCAAAATTTTATTTCTGTAGAAAATTTGTCAAAATTTTATTTCTATAGAAAATTTTGTAAGCATTTTATTTTTTATAGAAAATTTTGTCAAGATTTTATTTTTATATAAAATTTTGTTCCATAGATTTTTGTCAAAATTTTATTGCTGTAGATACTGTTTTTCTAGAAAATTTTGTCAAAATTTTATTTTTATACAAAATTTTATTTCTACAGAAAAATTTGTTTTATAATTTTGTTTTATTTCAAAAGAACATTTTGTCAAATTTTATTTCTAAAGAAAATTGTGGGAATTTTTTTATTTCTATAGAAAATTTTGTCCGGATTTTATTTCTATAGAAAATTTTGTACAAACTTTATTTCTATAGAAAATGTTGTCCCTATTTTATTTCTATAGAAAATTTTGTCAAAATTTTATTTCTATAGAAAATTTTGTCAACATTTTATTTCTATAGAAAATTTTGCCAAAAATTTATTTCTATAGAAAAATTTATCAAAATTTTATTTCTATCGAAAATTTTATAAAAATTTTAGTTCTATAGAAAATTTTGTAAAAGTTTTATTTCTATAGAAAATTTTGTCAACATTTTATTTTTATAGAAAATTTTTGTCAAAAATTAATTTCTATAGAAAAATTTATCAAAATTTAATTTCTATAGAAAATTTTATAAAAATTTTAGTTCTATAGAAAATTTTGTAAAAGTTTTATTTCTATAGAAAATTTTGTCAAAATTATATTTCTATAGAAAATTTTGTCAACATTTTATTTCTATAGAAAATTTTGTCAAAAATTTATTTCTATAGAAAAATTTATCAAAATTTTATTTTTTTAGAAAATTTTATAAAAATTGTATTTCTATAGAAAATTTTGTAAAAGTTTTATTTCTATAGAAAATTTTGTAAAAATTTTATTTCTATACAAAATTTTGTCAACATTTTATTTCTATAGAAAATTTTGTCAAAATTTTATTTCTTTAGAAAACTTTATCAAAATTTTATTTCTATAGAAAAATTTATCAAAATTTTATTTCTATAGAAAATTTTGTAAAAGTTTTATTTCTATAGAAAATTTTATCAAAATTTTATTTCTACAGAAAAATTTGTCAAAATTCTATTTCCATTTTGTCAAAATTTTATTTCTATAGAAAATTTTGTCAAAATTTTATTTCTATACAAAATTTTGTCAACATTTTATTTCTATAGAAAATTTTGTCAAAATTTTATTTCTTTAGAAAAATTTATCAAAAATTTATTTCTACAGAAAAATTTATCAAAATTTTATTTCTATAGAAAATTTTGTAAAAGTTTTATTTCTATAGAATATTTTATCAAAATTTTATTTCTACAGAAAAATTTTTCAAAATTCTATTTCCATTTTGTCAAAATTTTATTTCTATAGAAAATTTTGTAGAAATTTTACTTCTATAGGAAATTGTGTCAAGATTTTATTTCTATAAAAAATTTTGTCAAATTTTTATTTCTATAGAAAATTTGTTGAAAATTTTAATTCTATAAGACATTTGGTGAAAATTGTATTTCTATAGAAAATTTTGCCCAAATTTTATTTCTGTAAAAACTTTTGTCAAAATTTTATTTCTATAGAAAATTTTGTCAAATTTTAATTTCTATAGAAAATTTTATATCCATAGAAAATGTTGTCAAAATTTTATTTCTATAGTGTTAACCGTGACTACATGTCCTCTACTGAGATTCTTTGTCTACAGTTTAGTCTTCGTCTAGAGTTTAGTCAAAATTTTTAAATTTTCCCACATAAAATGTGTCGTAAAATGAAGTTCGTAGGGACACTTTGGTACAAATGTTAACCAGTGTTTTCGATAGAAATAAAATTTTGACAGAATTTTCTGTATATTAGAAATAAAATTTTGAAAAAAATTTTGTCAAAATTTTATTTCTATAGGAAATTTTGTCAAAATTTTATTTCTACAGAAAATTTTCTTAAGAAAATTTTGTGAAAATTTTATGTTTTTAAAAAATTTTGTCAAAATTTTATTTCTATAAAAGGCTAGGTTAGGTGGCAGCCTGATCTATCAGGCTCACTTAGACTATTCAGTCCATTGTGATACCACATTGGTGAACTTCTCTCTTATCACTGAGTGCTGCCCGATTCCATGTTAAGCTCAATGATAAGGGACCTCCTTTTTATAGCCGAGTTCGAACGGCGTTCCAAATAGCAGTGAAACCATTTAGAGAAGCTTTGAAACCCTCAGAAATGTCACCAGCATTACTGAGGTGGGATATTCCACCGCTGAAAAACTTTTTGGTGTTCGGTCGAAGCAGGAATCGAATCCACGACCTTGTGTATGCAAGGCGGGCATGCTAACCATTGCACCACATTGGCTCCCTATTTCTATTGAAAATTTTATCAAAATTTTATTTCTATAGAAAATTATGTCTACATTTTATTTTTATAGAATTTTTTGTCAAAATTGTATTTTTATAGAAAATTTTGTCAAAATTTTATTTCCATAGATTTTTGTCAAAATTTTATTTCTGTAGAAAAATTTTATTTCTATTACCGAGAATATTGCATGTTTGCGACAAATATGCTATATGTTCACCGTCAAAAAATAAATTTTTGCTTGAAGGGACATCTAAACCAATAAAAGAAAATTTCTTTGGTCTAAAAATTCCGCAGGGGAAATTCATTTTTTGTCATTTTGTCAACATTTTATTTCTATAGAAAATTTTGTCAAAGTTTTAGTTCTATAGAAAATTATATCAACATTTTATTTTTATAGAATATTTTGTCAAAATTGTATTTTTATAGAAAATTTTGTCAAAATTTTATTTACATAGATTTTTGTCACAATTTTATTTCTATAGAAAAATTTTATTTCTATTACAGAGAAAATTACATGTTTGCGACAAATATGCTATATGTTCACCGCCAAAAAATAAAATTTTGCTTGAAGGGACAACTAAAGCAATAAAAGAAAATTTCTTTGGTCTAATAATTCCGCAGGAGAAATTAATTTTTTGCCTTTTCCAGAACTTCAAAGTTTATTACTATTATGAGAGAGAAAAAATGTATTTAAATTTAGCCTTAAAGATTCATGTTAAGGTTAGGAAAATTAATTTTAAATTTCTAACCTTCTACTCTCCTTCATGCCCTTCATGCCAAAGGGTGGTATTTTCTCATTGGATACGGGAGCGTAGTAAAGGCGTACAGATTTTCATGTGAAGTTATTTACAGCCTCTTTTGTGTTTGGTTAAGTAAAACAAGCCACACAATCGACCATAGCAAAATGTTAGCAAGCATCGCGAGATTTGATGGAGAAGCATTTGCCTTTTTTCCCTATCAGTTTTACTGGTTAACTAAATAAAGCCTGGAAAGCAGGATAAATTTATTACAAACAGCATAAGCATGTGGTAGCTATAAAACTCACACAAATAGCATAGACCTCGGTTTTGTGATCCAAGACCTCACGCTAGGTTTTTTCTCTTTGCCCCCCACCCAGCCACCTTCAATACATCCATTTGCAAACATTCCCTTAGGAGACGATACGAGTAGACCACCCAGTTAAGCCTACCTACGAAAAAAATAAAGGATTTTGTGGCTCGTAAATTCTAGCTGATTTGAAGCAGACATTTCCCGTGATGGTGGAAGAAAATTCAGGAGTAGAGTTTTTGTTTTCGGGGAGTGAACGTAAATGGAAGGAGCAAAAAAAAAAATAAATAAATATGTATATACAAAAAACATACAAAAAATAAATAAATAACCAGGGGGGCATAGAAAAAAACTAAAGAGTATTTTGCAAGTTCATCAGAAAATATGGCCGAATGAGGAAGTCTACAAAATAAACCACCCCCCTCCCAACCCAAATAAAAAATGAAACCATATTTCACTTTGAACTTGGAATTAAATGGAAATGAAAGACTCGTTATGGTCATGATATACAATACCATGGTCTTGTTTGAATGTATAAATGTATGTGTGTGAGTGTGTGTATACATTCCTTTGCCAAATTTATGTGTTCACACATATACACACGGCCTTAAATCTTATGTGAATACCTCTGGCATAAGGACCCAATGATGTGTTATACTAATCCCCTACATAATCCTTCATTAATGGCAATATGTGAAAGGATATTAATGCTTTCACATCATATAATTCCCCTCACACCATATAATTCCCCTATGGAAATTGGAGAAATTATAATAAGCATAATAATTATTTTACCATTGGAGTTTTCTCAATTTCAATATCGAAATATAAAAAACAAGTAAGAAAAGTCTAAAGTCGGGCGGGGCCGACTATATTATACCCTGCACCACTTTGTAGATCCAAATTTTCGATACCATATCACATCCGTCAAATGTGTTGGGGGCTATACATAAAGGTTTGTCCCAAATACATACATTTAAATATCACTCGATCTGGACAGAATTTGATAGACTTCTACAAAATCTACAGACTCAAAATTTAAGTCGGCTAATGCACTAGGGTGGAACACAATGTTAGTAAAAAAAATATGGGAAACATTTAAATCTGAAGCAATTTTAAGGAAACTTCGCAAAAGTTTATTTATGATTTATCGCTCGATATACATGTATTAGAAGTTTAGGGAAATTAGAGTCATTTTTACAACTTTTCGACTAAACAGTGGCGATTTTACAAGGAAAATGTTGGTATTTTGACCATTTTTGTCGAAATCAGAAAAACATATATATTGGAGCTATATCTAAATCTGAACCGATTTCAACCAAATTTGGCACGCATAGCTACAATGCTAATTCTACTCTCTGTGCAAAATTTTAACTAAATCGGAGCAAAAAATTGGCCTCTGCGGTCATATGAGTGTAAATCGGGCGAAAGCTGTATATGGGAGCTATATCTAAATCTGAACCGATTTCAACCAAATTTGGCACGCATAGGTACAATGCTAATGCTACTCCCTGTGCAAAATTTAAACTAAATCGGAGTTAAAAATTTGCCTCTGTGGTCATATGAGTGTAAATCGGGCGAAAGCTATATATGGGAGATATATCTAAATCTGAACCGATTTCAACCAAATTTGGCACGCGTAGCTACAATGCTAATTCTACTCCCAGTGCAAAATTTCAACCTAATTGGGGTAAAACTCTGGCTTCTGGGACCGTATTAGTGCATATCGGGCGAAAGATATATATGGGAGCTATATCTAAATCTGAACCGATTTCAATGAAATTTGTCACACTTGACTATAGTACTAATTGTTCTTCTTGTGCAAAATTTTAAGCAAATTATGGTAAAACTCTGGCTTCTGGGGCCATATAAGTCCATATCGGGCGAAATATATATATGGGAGCTATATCTAAATCTGAACCGATTTCTTCCAAAATCAATAGGGATCTATTCTGAACCAAAACACATACTTGTGCCAAATTTGAAGGCGATTGGACTAAAACTGCGACCTAGACTTTGATTACAAAATGTGTTCACGGACAGACGGACATGGCTATATCGACTCAGGAGCCCACCCTGACCATTTTTGCCAAAGACACCATGTGTCTATCTCGTCTCCTTCTGGGTGTTGCAAACATATGCACTAACTTATAATACCCTGTTCCACAGTGTGGCGCAGGGTATAAATATGGGAAACATTTAAATCTGAAGCAATTTTAAGGAAACTTCAAAAAAATTTATTTATGGTTTATAGCTCGATATATACGTATTAGAAGTTTAGGAAATTTAGAGTCATTTTTACAACTTTTCGACTAAGCTGTGGCGATTTTACAAGGAAAGTGTTGGTTTTTTGACCATTTTTGTCGAAATCAGAAAAACATATATATGGGAGCTATATCTAAATCTGAACCGATTTCAACCAAATTTGGCACGCATAGCTACAATGCTAATTGTACTCCCTGTGCAAAATTTCAACTAAATCTGAGCAAAAATTTGGCCTCTGTGGTCATATGAGTGTAAATCGGGCGAAAGCTATATATGGGAGCTATATCTAAATCTGAACCGATTCCAACCAAATTTGGCACGCATAGTTACAATGCTAATTCCACTCCCTGTGCAAAATTTCAACCAAAGTGGGCTAAAACTCTGGTTTCTGGGACCGAATTAGTCCACATCGGGCGAAAGATATATATGGGAGCTATATCTAAATCTGAACCGATTTCAATAAAATTTGGCGCACTTGACTATAGTACTAATTGTTCTTCTTGTGCAAAATTTTAAGCAAATTAGGGTAAAACTCTGGCTTCGGGGGCCATATAAGTCCATATCGGGCGAAATATATATATATGGGAGCTATATCTAGATCTGAACCGATTTCTTCCAAAATCAATAGGGATCTATTCTGAGCCAAAACACATACTTGTGCCAAATTTGAAGTCGATTGGACTAAAACTGCGACCTAGACTTTGATTACAAAAATGTGTTCACGGACAGACGGACATGGCTATATCGACTCAGAAGCCCACCCTGAGCATTTTTGCCAAAGACACCATGTGTCTATCTCGTCTCCCATATATATGTTTTTCTGATTTCGACATAAATGGTCAACAAAACCAACATTTTCCTTGTAAAATCACCATTGCTTACATATATATCGAGCGATAAATCATAAATAAACTTTTGCGAAGTTTCCTTAGAATTCCTTCAGATTTAAATGTTTCCCATATTTATACCCTTCGCCACACTGTGGAACAGGGTATTATAAGTTAGTGCATATGTTTGTAACACCCAGAAGGAGACGAGATAGACACATGGTGTCTTTGGCGATAATGCTCAGGGTGGGTCCCTGAGTCGATATAACCATGTCCGTCTGTCCGTCCGTCCGTCCGTCCGTCTGTCTGTGAACACATTTTTGTGATCAAAGTCTAGGTCGCAATTTAAGTCCAATCGCCTTCAAATTTGGCACATGTTCCTGATTTGGGTCAGAATAGAACCCTATTGATTTTGGAAGAAATCGGTTCAAATTTAGATATAGCTCCCATATATATCTTTCGCCCGATATGGACTTAAATGGCCCCACAAGCCAGATTTTTGGCCCAATTTGGTTGAAATTTTGAGTCTATAGATTTTGTAGAATTCTTTCAAATTCTGTCCAGATCGAGTGATATTTAAATGTATGTATTTGGGACAAGCCTTTATATATAGCACCCAACACATTTGACGGATGTGATATGGTATCGAAAATTTAGATCTACAAAGTGGTGCAGGGTATAATATAGTCGGCCCCGCCCGACTTTAGACTTTCCTTACTTGTTTTGTACCAGGGATCCGGAGCGGTCCATTTTTTTCGCTCCGCTCCCGCTCCGCTCCGAGAAAAAAAAAATCGCTCCGCTCCTCTTCGAGAAAAATCGGGCGGTACATTTATATGGGAGCTATAGCTAAATCTGGGAAAATCGGGCGATACATATATATGAGAGCTATATCCAAATCTGAACCGATTTGGATGAAATTTTGCAGACTTGAAGGGCGAAGAAAAAGATTACCTTTTGCCAAATTTGGCGACGATCCGTTTGAAAAAAAGCACAGCGTGACCCCATTTATCGAAATCGGGCGATACATATATATGGGAGCTATATCTAAATTTGATCCGATTTCTTCCAAATTCAATAGAGTTCGTCGTTGTGCCCAAAAACTCCCTGTACCAAATTTCATCAAAATCGGTTAATAATTGCCACCGGAATCCTGTGAACAACAAATACATGGACAGACGGACGAACGGACACCAAGCGCTAGATCGACTCAGGAGGTAATTCTGAGTCGATCGGTATATATTTTATGGGGTCTAAAATCAATATTTCTGGTAGGCACATTTTTTGGCAGATCAAACTTATTATACCCTAACCACTATGTGGTTTAGGGTATAATGACTTTAAAACAATATGTTGAAACATTTTATTAATTTTGAAGATTTTTTCAGAAATATTAAATCCATTTTGACTTCATTAAAACGAAATTTTCATTCATGTTAGGATACACATTTTTATGTCGAATCACTTAGCTATAAGGACAAACAGACTTCATTGAAAAGTTTAGAGACTTTTAGACAAGGAAAAAACTTTATATCAGAAAAATACGTCTTCTATTCTAAGCAAAATTCGTATTCGTATTTTAAGCATGTGAAATATTTGGCCTCCCGACAATATTCTTTGCGGTGCACCATTTACTATTTAATATGTGATAGAAACCAAATTTATGAAAATGGACCAAAATGGACCAAATTCTCTTTGGTCCGACCATCGGACCAAATTTAAAAATTAGAAATCTTTTGGACCAATTTTGGTCCGATCGGACCAAAACGGCAACGCTGATTGGAATTGAAAGTCTATACACAGAGTAGAAGTAACTACTCTCCGAAAGTTTTTTTTTGTTTTGCAACAGACGAAGAGAAAAGGTTTTGTAATATTTGATGATTTGACTTAAAAATGGGTATCTTAACATGAAACAACAAATTTATAGGCTAAGGTCAATTTGACTTTAATAATTCAGAAAAATTCTTTAAATTTAATGAAATTGTCTTTAAATTTGTTGTCTTTTTGCATACTACAATACAAAGCAAAAAATCGTTCAAATATAGGACATGTTTTTCAAAACTTTATTTTAAAGAAGTTTTTTACTTCAAACATAGCATAATTTCTACTGGAAGTCGAGTCCTAATGTGGAAAATAAAGTTGCCGTTAACTCGTTTTTAAAGGACTTTGATAGCATATGAAGAAAAAAAGCTGAGAAATTGAAAAATTAAAATTTGCTTCCTAGAAGCAAGTACACAAAACCTAAATTTAAAAGAGAATTGTGTTTTAAAAGTGTCCTTGCTTGTATTCTCCGCTTCGTTGGCTCGGAATCAATACCAAATTTTTTAAAGTAAAGACAAAATCTTTGGAACCGAGTATGCTTTTTTTCAGTGTATGTTTGCAACAACCTCCATCGAAATCAGTCCGTGGTATACCTACGAATATTCTTACTCAGATCTAGTGTTACCTAATTTCGCTTTTTTCCCCTTTATTGTAAAAATACATTTTCGAACAGCGTTTTTAAGAAATGTTCGTTCTCAAAAAAAGTAGATAACATGCAATAATACAAATCAAGTCATTAGTTTTCAATGTGAGAAAAAATTAAAATAAATGTATATGCGCACATTTTTCAACCAAAATTGAAACTATCCATAATTTTAATTAAATTTTCGAGAACTAATATCAGAAATAAGAGAATGCTAGGGTATAGTACAATAGTAAAGCAAATATGAATGTCCTTACACTGAAAAAACGTACGCCCGGTTCCAAAGATTTTGTCTTTACTTTAACAGTTTGGGTATTAATTCCGAGCCAAAGAAGCGAAGAATACATGTAAGGATACTTTAAAGACGCAATTCTCTTTTAAATTTGGGGGTTATGTACTTGCTTCTAGGAAGCAAATGTTAATTTTTAATTTTTTTAGATTTTTATTATAAGGACATTACAACTTCATTCAAAAGTTTATTGACTTTTGGACAAGGAAAAAAACTTTATTTTAGAGAAATGCGTCTTCCATGTTAAGCAAAATTTGTATTCTTATTCTAAGGACATGAAATCTTTGACTTCACGACAATATTTTTTTCAGTGTAGAAAACTAAAAAATTAAATATAAATAAGATCGTTTAATTGCATTTATTTGGCGTTCATTACAAACATCTTTGTAGTAATACGGGATGAAATTAATCGAAAGTACTGTTGTTACTTTTACAACACATACTAGAGATATATTTTGACATTTGCCGTTTTTGAAAACAATTACTAAAAAAACACTTTGTGTTTTCCCATTTTAAACGTTTACTCACACTACGCTAAGTACTAAGTAATTTCAAAGTTACACATTTCATTCAAGTAATATTTTATTCGGAACGGAGCGGTTTTTCATTTGGAAACCGCTCCGCTTCCGCTCCGCTCCGGATTTTAGAAATGCCGCTCCCGCTCCGGCAAAAAAAGGGCTTGCTCCGCTCCGCTCCACGCTCCGCTCCGGATCCCTGTTTTGTACTAACATTGTGTTCCACCCTAGTGCATTAGCCGACTTAAATTTTGAGTCTATAGATTTTGTAGAAGTCTATCAAATTCTGTCCAGATCAGGTGATATTTAAATGTATGTATTTGGGACAAACCTTTATATAAAGCACCCAACACATTTGACGGATGAGATATGGTATCGAAAATTTAGATCTACAAAGTGGTGCAGGGTATAATATAGTCGGCCCCGCCCGCCTTTAAACATTCTTTACTTGTTTTTTCTATTAAATGGTAAATGTACTTCGACTAAATGGATATATTAAGCTCACAATAAATAAACTTTTGATTAAAGGCTACATTTAGTAATTTTCACTTTTCTAAATAAATTTAAAATCCGATTTGGAATATCTTTGGGAATAGAAAGGTGTTATTTATTCTAAAACCCTTTGATATGGAGATAGAATGCCCACCTCCATGTATAATATGCCTTTCCTATATTATCACTTCAAATGACTATCTGAAAAATCCTTCGAATAACAACATCTTCCCTTAGGGTTATGCATGATTATGGATGGCAAAAATATCTATGGCGCCTTTGACCAAAAAAAAAAAAAAAATAACGAAAACATATATTCACAAACCAAGGCTTCGGCAAAACATTTACATAATATTTTTTTTTTTGGGAAATTTTCTAACATGCCCAGCACGGGGTGTGTGTGTGTGTGTAAATATTTATGACAGAATGTGTTCATCTATGTTTATATAAATATTAATTCGCTTACACAAACCACCAACACTCAGATATAAATGGCCCTATAGAAAATCCATTTCACATAGTAAGGCGTAGACTTCCTTTCGTATAATAAAGAAACCGTGGCACTAACATAAACAGGGGACTCCCATCAAAGTGCTATTTTATTTATTATGCTATATTCGGAAATGGAGAAATATATCAAGATACAGTGCTGTTCAAAACATTTTCAACTAGCCCTACCATGAACTTAATCTACACTCAAAAAAAAAAAAGTTTACTTGGATCCAAAGATTTTGACCTTTCCTTAAGGATTTTGGAATTGATTCCGAGCCAAAGCTGCGGCTTCTTTAAAATAAAGACATTTTTTACGGACCTCCCTGGCTTTAAATCTAGGATCAAATAAATTAAAATTGGACACAGATGTCATTCATCGAGTTTTTATTTTCTTTTTGCGATATATTAATAAAGGTATTTATGTACAAACAAATTCCAATTTCAAAATCCAAACAAGTATATACGGTCGTAAGTTCGGCCAGGCCGAATCTTATGTACCCTCCACCATGGATTGCATACAAACTTGTACTAAAGACTGTCATCCACAATCGAATTACTTGGGTTGTGGTATCTTAAAGCATCTTAATATCGTTTTCTAAATTGTGAGTTAGTCCATACGTGGTAGAGAGCCAGAATTGAAATATGGGGATCGCTTATATGGGGACTATATACAATTATGAACTTGATATGGACCAATTTTTGTGTGAGTGGGGATTGATTTATCTGAGCTATATATAACTATAGACCGATATGGACCTAGTTAGGCATGGTTGCTAACGGCCACATACTAGCACAATGTACCAAATTTCAACTGACTCGGATGAAATTTGCTCCTCCAAGAGGCTCCAAAACCTAATCTCGGGATCGATTTATACGGGTGCTATATATGATTATGGAATGATATGGACCACTTTTGGCATGGCTGTTAAATATCATATACTACCACCACGTACCAAATTTCAACCAGATCGGATGAGTTTTGCTTCTCCAAAAGGCACCGGAGGTCAAATCTGGGAATCGGTTTATATGGGGGCTATATATAATTATGGACTGATATGAACCAATTCCTGCATGGTTGTTGGATAACAGATACTAACATCACATGCCAAATTTCAACCGAATCGGATGAATTTTGCTTTTCCAAGGGGCTCCGTAGGTCAAATCTGGTGATCGGTTTATATGGGGCCTATATATAATTATGAACCGATGTGGACCAATTTTTGCATTGTTGTTAGAGACCATATACCAACATCATGTACCAAATTTCAGCCGGATCGGATGAAATTTGCTTCTCTTTGAGGCTCCGCAAGCCAAATCTGGGGATCGGTTTATATGGGGGCTATATATAATTAAGGACCGATGTGGACCAATTTTTGCATGGTTGTAAGATACCATATACCAACATCATGTACCAAATTTCAGCCGGATCGAATGAAATTTTCTTCTCTTTGAGGCTCCGCAAGCCAAATTTGGGGATCGGTTTATATGGGGGCTATATATAATTATGGACCGATGTGGACCAAGTTTTGCATGGTTGTTAGAGACCATATACCAACACCATATACCAAATTTCAGCTGGATCGGATGAAACGTGCTTCTGTTAGAGGCTCCACAAGCCAAATCTGAGGGTCCCTTTATATGGGGGCTATACGTAAAAGCGGACCGATATGGCCCATTTGCAATACCATCCGACCTACATCAATAACAACTACTTGTGCCAAGTTTCAAGTCGATAGCTTGTTTCGTTCGGAAGTTAGCGTGATTTCAACAGACGGACGGACGGACGGTCGGACGGACATGCTTAGATCGACTCAGAATTTCACCACGACCCAGAATATATATACTTTATGGGGTCTTAGAGCAATATTTCGATGTGTTACAAACGGAATGACAAAGTTAATATACCCCCATCCTATAGTGGAGGGTATAATTATGCCAGGTACTTCAAAGTAAAAACAGATTTCTTAATGCTAAAAAACTTTAAACCAAGGATGCAAATCCTTAAAATAAGTCTTAGCCTATATTTGAAGCGTTTTTATCTTAAATTTAAAAATTCAATATGTCAGTTGAGTTAAAGACGATTTCATTAAATTAAAAATGTTTTTCTTTATTTTAAGGAAAATTTGCCTTACTTCAAAGATCTACAACTTCAGCAGGGAGACGCAAAATTTCAAGATTTGTGTCCTAAATTTAATGAAAAAAATTTTGAAGCAAGGATTATAAAAGTCCTTTTAAATAAAATGTCATTGTTTTAAAGAATTTTGTCCTTAGCATTGCGTAAATTTTGAGCCCTACAATTTAAGTTGCACAATCTTCCATATTAGGTCAATATTTTTTTCAGTGTAGGTATATCTCCCATAATAATAACTTTTTTGTTTCGCTTCTACTTAAAAATTAATTGTTATTGTGTGGTATTTCCAAATTCTAATTGGGAAAAAGAATGGGATGTTATTAAAAATTTATATTTATATATGACTCGACCTGTTCAAAACATTTGCAACTATCTAGCACCCTGTAATATTTTCTTCTTTAAGGGCAATATTTTTTGTATTTTTATACCCTGCACCATAGGATGGGGGTATATTAACTTTGTCATTCCATTTGTAAAACATCGAAATATTGTTCTAAGACCCCATAAAGTATATATATTTTGGGTCGTGGTGAAATTCTGAGTCGATCTGAGCATGTCCGTCCGTCCGTCCGTCTGTTGAAATCACGCTAACTTCCGAACGAAACAAGCTATCGACTTGAAACTTGACACAAGTAGTTGTTATTGATGTAGGTCGGATGATATTGCAAATGGGTCATATCGGTCCACTTTTACGTATAGCCCCCATATAAACGGACCCCCAAATTCGGCTTTCGATTGCTCTAAGAGAAACAAATTTCATCCGATCCGGCTGAAATTTAGTACATGGTGTTGGTATATGGTATCTGACAACCATACAAAAATTGGTCCACATGGGTCCATAATTACATATAGCCCCCATATAAACCGATCCTCCGATTTGGTTTGCGGAGCCTCTAAGAGAAGCAAATTTCATCCGATCCGGCTGAAATTTGGTACATGGTGTTAGTGTATGGTCTCTAATGACCATGCAAAAATTGGTCCACATCGGTCCATAATTATATAACAGGTTGGCTGATAAGTCCCCGGTCTGACACATAGATGGCGTCGCTAGTATTAAATGCACACTGAAAAAAAGCATACTCGGTTCCAAAGATTTTGTCTTTACTTTAAAAAATTTGGTATTGATTCCGAGCCAAAGAAGCGGAGAATACAAGTAAGGATTCTTTTAAGACACAATTCTCTTTTAAATTTAGGTTTTGTGTACTTGCTTCTAGGAAGCAAACTTTAATTTTTCGCTTTCTCAGTTTTTTTACTTCATATGCTATCAAAGTCCTTTAAAAACGAGTTAACGGCAATTTTATTTTCCAAATTAGGATTTGACTTCCAGTAGAAATTATGCTATGTTTGAAGTAAAAAAAACTTCTTTAAAATAAAGTTTTGAAAAACATGTCCTATATTTGAACGATTTTTTGTTTTGTAGTCAAGATGCAAAAAGACAACAAATTTAAAGACAATTTCATTAAATTTAAAGAATTTTTCTGAATTATTAAAGTCAAGTTGACCTTAGCCTATAAATTTTTTCTTTCATGTTAAGATACCCATTTTTAAGTCAAATCACTTAATTATAAGGACAATACGACTTCATTGAAAAGTTTATCGACTTTTGGACAAGGAAAATAACTTTATTTTAGAGAAATGCGTCTTCTATGCTAAGCAAAATTTGTATTCGTATTTTAAAGACATGAAATCTTTGACCTCACGACAATATTTTTTTCAGTGCATATTATTTTTATATAGTACCAACCTTCAAATGATTCGTGTCAAAATTTGACGTCTGTAAGTCAATTAGTTTGTGAGATAGAGCGTCTTTTGTGAAGCAACTTTTGTTATTGTGAAAAAAAAAATGGAAAAAACGGAATTTCGTATTTTGATAAAATACTGTTTTCTGAAGGGAAAAAATACGGTGGAAGCAAAAACTTGGCTTGATAATAAGTTTCCGGACTCTGAACCAGGGAAATCAACAATAATTGGTTGGTATGCAAAATTCAAGCGTGGTGAAATGAGCACGGAGGACGGTGAACGCAGTGGACGCCCGAAAGAGGTGGTTACCGACGAAAACATCAAAAAAATCCACAAAATGATTTTGAATGACCGTAAAATGAAGTTGATCGAGATAGCAGAGGCCTTAAAGATATCAAAGGAACGTGTTGGTCATATCATTCACCCAGCAAAATAAGCGTCGCCAAAAAAGTAATGAAAATGTTCTTTTTGGATCCGGAAGTGGTGCAAAATTGACGCAGAAGTGATGAATTTAACATGGGCTTGTCTTGTCATAGGACGGAAGTCCTCCATTTCAACAGCCGTTGCACTGAATTTGCATAACTTCTTTAGGTGTGATCCGAATTCAATATTTTGGATGTAAATTAACAATTCTGTGATATTTTGTCAAATAAATAATTTTTATAGTTTTTTTTTATAATTTTTATGGGATTCCAACGCTTGTTGGAAACGTTTGATCTCAAATATTTTCAAAAATTCACAATTTTTTCAGATTGGATTTAGCATTTTTTTCGACAAAATATAAATGATTTGTACAATTTTATGAATTCTTAAACTGTTTTTAACCAATTTGAAACAAAAAAGTTAAAATTATCCATTAAAAGTATGAAAAACCCATGTTATAAAAAATTGAATTAAAAGAACTTCCTGGGTAGTTAAAATAAAGAACATCATTGGGAGTGCATCTTCTGGAAGGGCTTTTAAAGTTGTACCTTTGGAAGAACTTCCAAATTTTTTTGCTGGGCATCAATATTTGGATATGCGGAAGCTCTGTGCAAAATGGGTGCCGCACGAGCTCACATTTGACCAAAAACAACAACGTGTTGATGATTCTAAGCGGTGTTTGCAGCTGTTAACTCGTAATACACCCGAGTTTTTCCGTCAATATGTGACAATGGATGAAACATGGCTCCATCACTACACTCCTGAGTCCAATCGACAGTCGGCTGAGTGGACAGCGACTGGTGAACCGTCTCCGAAGCTGGGAAAGACTCAAAAGTCCGCAAGTCATTAAGAACGATGGAAAAAATTCATGAATTGAGCTTCGAATTGCTTCCCCACCCACCGGATTCTCCAGATCTGGCCCCCAGCGACATTTTCTTGTTCTCAGACCTCAAAAGGATGCTCGCAGGGAAAAAATTTGGCTGCAATGAAGAGGTGATCGCCGAAACTGAGGCCTATTTTGAGGCAAACCCGAAGGATTACTACCAAAATGGTATCAAAAAATTGGAAGGTCGTTATAATCATTGTATCACTCTTGCAGGGAACTATGTTGAATAATAAAAACGAATTTTGACCAAAAAAAATGTGTTTTTCTTTGTTAGACCGGGGACTTATCAGCCAACCTGTTATATATGGGAGCTATATCTAAATCTGAACCGATATCAATAAAATTTGGCACACTTGACTATAGTACTAATTGTTCTTCTTGTGCAAAATTTTAAGCAAATTAGGGTAAAACTCTGGCTTCTGGGGCCATATAAGTCCTTATCAGGCGAAATATATATATATGGGAGCTATATCTAAATCTGAGCCGAATTCTTCCAAAATCAATAGGGTTCTATTCTGAGCCAAAACACATACTTGTGCCAAATTTGAAGTCGATTGGAATAAAACTGCGACCTAGACTTTGATTACAAAAATGTGTTCACGAACAGACGGACATGGCTATATCGACTCAGGAGCCCACTCTAAGCATTTTTGCCAAAGACACCATGTGTCTATCTCGTCTCCTTCTGGATGTTGCAAACATATGCACTAACTTATAATACCCTGTTCCACAGTGTGGTGCAGGGTATAATAAATTTCTCTGATATAACAATTCTTCAAAAGTCGATAAACATTTCAATGAAATCGTTTTGTCCTTTTAATTAAGTCATTCGACTTAAAAATGGACATCTTTATATGAAAGAAAATTGTTTGACTACGGTTAACTTGACTTTAATAATTCTTAAATATTAAGCAAAATTAATTAAGTCGTCGTTTAGTATCTTGAAAACAAAGCGTTAAAAAATTGCTAATTTTTTCCAAAACTTTATTTTCAAGACTTGTTTACTAGATTTAATGACTTGAAGTCCACTGAAATTTAAACGAGAATTGTGCCTTAAATGTCAATCATTTGCCAAATTATTAGTTAAAAGTCCAAAATTTTTGGAATGGGGCATGATTTTTTTTAATGTATTATGCTCGCTCGTTTAGACCAACTATATTGACTTCTACTTATATATGATTCATTCTACCATAAATTATGTCCAAGTAGCCAGCTATATATTCAATTGGAAACTTTAATATTTTTCTCTAATTAAAAGATTGGTCAAGGATATGCATTTGCATAATGTGCACTTGGTTGAATGAAAATGAAAACTGCATCATTTGTATTCTCTTGCAAATATATTGAAAAGAATACATTTTAATTAGGAAATAAATTGGAAATTCACAAACACATATACACCAAACATTTGCAATATAATTAGCTGTCACTTGTAGTATTAATAATAATGAGAATTGAATAGGAAACAAGATTTTATAATTAATAAAAAATAAATTATATTATTGTTCCATGATATAGAGCAAATTTCTATGATTTTATTCATAAATTATATTGGTTGTATATATTAAGTTTTATAAACTTATATATTATGGAAATTAAATTGTCTAAATTTTCAGAATACAAACGAATACGAAGTTATCTCCAAACCATGGGTTGCCCAATCCCGAAACATATAGAGGGCAACCCTCATAGACAAACAACAACGTAATTTTTTCCATATATTTAAAGAAAAAAACGTACATTTTTCCATCCACGCGAAATATGACTTCCCACCATTCTCTGGGATTCACAAGTAGTGATCCATGTCTACTAACTGATTACGGGTAACACGATCAAAGATTTGCACAAAAGTGAAATATTAAGCCAATTCCAAGCTTAATTGAATAAAAAATTGCTTCTTTTGTATGAGGTGTCACAAAATAAGGGTGGCAGAAATATATTAAAACTAAGTAAAATGCTACATTAAAAAAAGCTAAAAATGTCGCATATATCACAAAATTTCAGAATCAGCTTGGATTTGTTCGAATTGGCTAACTTTGGTATGAATTATGGCCTTCAAACGTCCAACAAAGACATCACACTCTGCTCGAATGTGGCTCTGTGGAGTTGTAACCCATTTCCGGCGGAGCACAGTCTTCAGATGATCGACACCTTGTTATTTTTCATATGCCCAAATATCCTAGACACAAAAATCAAACGTGTTAAGATCACGGTTGTCACTCGAGTCAAAAATAATCTACCAAAATTTGGAGACAATTTTACCAAAAAACTACCAAACAAAAACTCCAATTTTTTAACCTTTTATTTCTATAGGAAATTTTGTCAAAATTTCATTTCTATAGGAAATTTTTCTAAATTTAAATTCTATAATAAATTTAATAAAAAAATTTATTACTATAGGAAATTTTATCAACATTTGATGTCTATAGGAAATTTTGTCAAAATTGTATTTCTATAGAAATTTTGTTAACAATTTATTTCTACGACATAGAATTTTTGTTAACAATTTATTTCTATAGGAAATTTTGGCAAATTCAATTACTATGAGAAATTTAGTCAAAATGTTATTTCTATAGGATTTTTTTTTACTTTTTATTTCTATAGGAAACTTTGTCAAAAGTTTATTTCTATGGAAAATTTTGTCAAAATTTTATTCATATAGGAAATTTCAATAGGATTTATTTTTTACATTTTATTTCTATAGAAAATTTTGTCAAAATTTTATTTCTATGGAAAATTTTGTTAACATTTTATTTCTATAGAAATTTTGTTAACAATTTATTTCTACGATATAGAATTTTTGTTAACAATTTATTTCTATAGCAAATTTTGTCAAATTCAATTACTATGAGAAATTTAGTCAAAATGTTTTTTCTATAGAATTTTTTTTACTTTATATTTCTATAGGAAATTTTGTCAAAAGTTTATTTCTATGGAAAAATTTGTCAAAATTTTATTTCTATGGGAAATTTCAATAAGATTTTTTTTACATTTTATTTCTATAGAAAATTTTGTCAAAATTTAATTTCTATTGAAAATTTTGTTAACATTTTATTTCTATAGGACCTTATTTCTATAGGAATTTTTTTCAAAATTTATTTTGTCAATATTTTATTTCTATAGAAAATTTAGTCGAAATTTTATTTCTATAGAAAATTTTGTCAAAATTTAATTTCTATAGAAAATTTTGTCAAAATTTTGTTTGCCCAAAATATATCCATATAAGAAAATTTGTCAAAATTTGATTTTAATAGAAAAGTTTGTCAAAAATTATTTTCGTTAAGATTTTATTTCTATAGCAAATTGTGTCAACATTTTATTTCTATGGTTTTAAAAATTTATCCATATAGGAACATTTGTTAAAATTTTATTTCTATTGTTGTTGTTGTTTTTTTTTTTAATTTGATCTCAGCTTAAAGCCATGCATTGACTAAACTACAAGTGTAGCTTAACCAATAGAGGAAAAGTATGCTTGTCAAATTTATTTGGGCAAAGCCCTATAGACTGCAAGATGGTTGGATGTACAGCTGTTTCGGAATCACCACATTCCTCATCAGCATCCTCTACTTGCAGCAAAACTATCAACCAATTATCAGAATAAATTCGGGTAATTCACTCAACCCAACGTGAACTACACTTGAACCTCCCGAAAAAGGGTTTGATAGTCGGAAGAGAAGCCAACAATAACAAACAAAACGAATGAAGATAGAGGAAGCACGCTCAAAAACAAACCCAGCCAAATTCATTCAAATCGATGATTTGAGTTTGGCAAAGGAAAAGAGATATGCTGGCAAATTTGTTTAGGCAGTAGCCGACTATCAAACCCTTTTTCGGGAGGTTCAAGTGTAGATCACGTTGGGTTGAGTGAATTACCCGAATTTATTCTGATAATTGGTTGATAGTTTTGCTGCAAGTAGAGGATGCTGATGAGGAATGTGGTAATTCCGAAACAGCTGTACATCCAACCATCTTGCAGTCTATAGGGCTTTGCCAAATAAATTTGACAAGCATACTTTTCCTCTGTTGGTTAAGCTACACTTGTAGTTTAGTCAATGCATGGCTTTAAGCTGAGATAAAAAAAAACAAAACAACAATAACGATTGAAGAGAAGCCAACAATAACAAACAAAACGATTTTATTTCTATGAGAAATTTTGCTAAAATTTTATTACTACAGAAAATTTTGTCAAAATTTTATTTCTATGAGAAATTTTGTTTAAATTTTATTACTACAGAAAATTTTTCCAAAATTTTATTTCTATGAGAAAGAATGTTTAAATTTTATTACTACAGAAAATTTCGTCAAAATTTTATTTCTGTAGAAAATTTTGTCAAAATTTTATTTCTATAGAAAATTTTGTCAAAATTTTTTTCTATAGAAAATTTTGTCAAAATTTTTTTCTATAGAAAATTTTGTCAAAATGTTATTCTATAGAAAATTTTGTCAAAATTTTATTTCTATAGAAAATTTTGTCAAAATTTTATTTCTATAGAAAAAATTTTTTCTTGTTGTTTTGATCTGTTGGTTAAGATACTCTTGTAGTTTAGTCAACGCATTGGGTTTTAAGCTGAGAACAAAATAGCAAATAAAATTTTATTTCTATAGAAAAATTGTCAATATTTTATTTCTATAGAAAATTTTATTTCTATAGAATTGTTTATTTTTATACCCTTCACCACTACTGTGGTACAGGGTATAATAAGTTTGTGCATTTATATGTAACGCCAAGAAGGAGTAATCATAGACCAACCTTTTAGTATACGGATCGGCTTAGAATTAAATTCTGAGTCGATTTAGCGATGTCCGTCTGTCTGTCTGTCTGTCTGTCTGTCTGTCTGTTGATGTATTTTTGTGTGCAAAGTACAGCTCGCAGTTTTAGTCCGATTGTCCTAAAATTTGGTATAGGGTCCTGTTTCGGCTCAAAGACGATCCCTATTGATTTTGGACAAAATCGGTTCAGATTTAGATATAGCTGTCATATATATTTTTCACCGATCTGGTCATAATTGGCGTGTATATCAACCGATCTTCCTCAAATTCCGTACATCCGAATATTTTATGAGTCTCGAAAAACCTGCAAAATATCAGCAAAATCGGTTCAGATTTAGATATAGCTCCCATATACAGCTTTCGCCCGATTTACACTCATTTGCCCACAGAGGCCAATTTTTAACTCCGATTTAGTTGAAATTTTGCATAGGGACTAGAATTAGCGTTGTAACTATGCGTGCCAAATTTGCTTGAAATCGGTTCAGATTTGGATATATCTCCCATATAAAGCTTTCGCCCGATTTACACTCATATGACCACAGAGGCCAATTTTTAACCCCGATTTAGTTGAAATTTTGCACAGGGAGTAGAATTAGCATTGTAGCTATGCGTGCCAAATTTGGTTGAAATCGGTTCAGATTTAGATATAGCTCCCATATATATGTTTTTCTGATTTCAACAAAAATGGTCAAAATACCAACATTTTCCTTGTAAAATCGCCACTGCTTAGTCGAAAAGTTGTAAAAATGACTAATTTTCCTAAACTTCTAATACATATATATCGAGCGATAAATCATAAATAAACTTTTGCAAAGTTTCCTTAAAACGGCTTCAGATTTAAACGTTTCCCATATTTTTTTTACTAACATTGTGTTCCACCCTAGTGCATTAGCCGACTTAAATTTTGAGTCTATAGTTTTTGTAGAAGTCTATCAAATTCTGTCCAGATCGAGTGATGTTTAAATGTATGTATTTGGGACAAACCTTTACATATAGCCCCCAACACATTTGACGGATGTGATATGGTATTGAAAATTTAGATCTATAAAGTGGTGCAGGGTATAATATAGTCGGCCCCGCCCGACTTTAGACTTTCCTTACTTGTTTATTGTTATAGAATATTTTGTCAGTTTTATTTTTATACCCACCACCATAGAATGGTGACGGGGGTATAATAAGTTTGTCATTCCGTTTGTAACACATCGAAATATCGATTTCCGACTATATAAAGTATATATATTCTTGATCAGAGAGAAATTCTAAGACGATATAACGATGTCCGTCTTTCTGTCTGTTGTAATCACGCTACAGTCTTGAATAATGAAGCAATCGTGCTGAAATTTTGCACAAACTCGTCTTTTGTCTGCAGGCAGATCAAGTTCGAAGATGGGCTATATCGGTCCAGGTTTTTATATAGTCCCCATATAAACCGACCTCCCGATTTGGGGTCTTGGGCTTATAGAAATCGTAGTTTTTATCCAATTTGCCTGAAATTTGAAATCTAGAGGTATTTTATGACCATAAAGAGGTGTGCGAAAAATGGTGAGTATCGGTCCATGTTTTGGTATAGCCCCCATATAGACCGATCTCCCGATTTTACTTCTTGGGCTTATAGAAACCGCAGTTTTTATTCAATTTACCTGAAATTGGAAATCTAGAGGTATTGTAGGACCACAAATACGTGTAAAATTGTGGGTATCGGTCCATGTTTTGGTATGGTCCCCATATAAAACGACCTCCCGATTTGGGATCTTGGGCTTTTAGAAAACGTAGTTTTTATCCTATTTGACTGAAATTGAAAATCTAGAGGTATTTGCGGGTCATAAAGAGGTGTGCCGAAAACGGTGAGTATCGGTCCATATTTTAGTATAGCCCCCATAAGAACGATACCCCGATTTAACTGCTTGGGTTTCTAGAAACCGTACTTTTTATCTGATTTGCCTAAAATTGTAAATATTCTGTTATTTTAGTCTCACAAAAACGTGTATCGGATTAAGTTTTTATCGGTCCATTTGGTAATGCCTCCATATAGACCGACTTCACTTCTTGAGGGTGTAGAAGGCGCACTAATCATGAAAATTGCTTGAAACTCAATGTAAAATTTCCAGATTTTACTTCTACAGATTTAAGATTTCAAATCAAGACGTTATTTTATAATTTTCTTGCACACTTACAAGAGATGTTAATGATTCCTCTAAAACTCAAACAAAAATGGTTCTTATAAATCCAGAATCTGATATAGTCGTCATAAGTGAAGTCTTTAAATTTATCTTCGGTAAGTGTCTTCAAGCCCTCCAGAAATCTTGAAAAGGAAACAGTAATATTTGGTTCATGTTGGTGGGTATTTAAGATTCGGCCCGGACGAACTTACTGCTGTATATACTTGTTATAGGAAATTTTGTAAAAATTTTATTTCTATAGGAAATGTCCGGAGAATTTTTTTTTTAACATTTTATTTCTATAGAAAATTTTGTCAATTTTTTTACGGGAAATTTTGTTAACATTTTATATAAAGGGTGATTTGTTAAGAGCTTGATAACTTTTTTTTAAAAAAAAAAACGCATAAAATTTGCAAAATCTCATCGGTTCTATATTTGAAACGTTAGATTGGTCCATGACATTTACTTTTTGAAGATAATTTCATTTAAATGTTGACCGCGGCTGCGTCTTAGGTGGTCCATTCGGAAAGTCCCCACAAAAAATAGTCTAAAGGCGTCAAATCGCATGATCTTGGTGGCCAACTTACCGGTCCATTTCTTGAGATGAATTGTTCTCCGAAGTTTTCCCTCAAAATGGCCATAGAATCGCGAGCTGTGTGGCATGTAGCGCCATCTTGTTGAAACCACATGTCAACCAAGTTCAGTTCTTCCATTTTTGGCAACAAAAAGTTTGTTAGCATCGAACGATAGCGATCGCCATTCACCGTA
Organism: Haematobia irritans; assembly: GCF_050003625.1. Taxonomy (NCBI): domain Eukaryota; kingdom Metazoa; phylum Arthropoda; class Insecta; order Diptera; family Muscidae; genus Haematobia; species Haematobia irritans. The sequence continues at coordinate 192,133,406 of NC_134400.1, read as the reverse complement.
ACGTTGCGTCCAACAGCATCTTTGAAAAAATACGGTCCAATGATTCCACCAGCGTACAAACCACACCAAACAGTGCATTTTTCGGGATGCATGGGCAGTTCTTGAACGGCTTCTGGTTGCTCTTCACTCCAAATGCGGCAATTTTGCTTATTTACGTAGCCATTCAACCAGAAATGAGCCTCATCGCTGAACAAAATTTGTCGATAAAAAAGCGGATTTTCTGCCAACTTTTCTAGGGCCCATTCACTGAAAATTCGACGTTGTGGCAGATCGTAAGTCTATTCATGATGAAATGTCAAAGCATACTGAGCATCTTTCTCTTTGACACCATGTCTGAAATCCCACGTGATCTGTCAAATACTAATGCATGAAAATCCTAACCTCAAAAGAATCACCCTTTATATAGGAATTTGGTCTAACTTTTTATTTCTAAAGGAAATTTTGTTTTAATTTATTCTTATAGGAAATTTTGTCACAATTTTATTTATGTAAAAAATTTTGTCGACATTTTATTTCGATAGGAAATTTATTCAAAATTTTATTTATATACCCAGCAAAACAATTTGGAAGTTCTTCCAAAGGCACAACTTTAAAAGCACTTCCAGAAGATGCACTTCCAATGATGTTCTTTATTTTAACTCACTAGGAAGTTCGTTTAAAGCAATTTTTTATAACATGTTTTTTTCATACTTTTAATTGGTAATTTCAACTTATTTCGTTTCAAATAGGTTAAAAACAGAGTAAGAATTCATAAAATGGTACAAATCATTTAAATTTTGTTGAAAAAAATTCTAAATCCAATCCGAAAAAATTGTGCATTTTTGAAAATATTTGAGGTTAAACGTTTCAGACAAGCGTTAGAATCCATTAAAAATTATAAAAAATTATAAAAATTATTAATTTGACAAAATATCACAGAATTTTTTATTTTACATCCAAAACATTGAATTCGCATCACACCTAAAGAAGTGATGCAAATTCAGTGCAACTGCTGTTGAAATGGACGACTTCCGTCCTATGACAAGCCCATGTTAAATTCATCGCTTCTGCGTCAATTTTGCACCACTTCCGGATCCAAAAAGAACATTTTCATTACATTTTTGGCGACGCTTTTTTTGCTGGGTAGTTTATCAAAATTCGTGCATACAAGAAAATGTGTCAAAATTTTATTTCTATCAGAAATTTTGTTAAAATTTTATTTCTATGGAAATTTTGTTAACATTTTATTTCTATTGGAAATTTTATTTCTATAAAAAATTTTGTCAAAATTGTATTTTATAAACATTTTTCAAAATTTTATATAGAAAATTTTGTCAAAATTGTATTTTATAAAAATTTTTCAAAATTTTATATAGAAAATTTTGTCAAAATTTATTTCTATAGGAAGTTTTTCAAAATTTTAATCTTTAAATCTTTTCCTCTGTTGGTTAAGCTACACTTGTAGTTTAGTCAATGTACGGTTTTAGGCTGAAATAAAAAAAACAACAACATTTTAATTTCAATAGAAAATTTTGTCAAAATTTTATTTTAGTTTTGTTATTGTTGCTTTATTCTTCAATCATTATTGTAGTTTTTGATTTTTTCAGCTTAAAAAAAGCCGACTATCATAAACCATTTTTCGGCAGATTTAAGTGTGGTTCACTTTGAGTTAAGTGAACTATCCGAATTTATTTTGATAATTAGTTGATAGTTGTGCTGCAAGTATAGGATGCTGATAAGGAATGTGGTATAGGGCTTTGGTCAAATAAATATGACAAACATTATTTTCCTCTGTTGGTTAAGCTACTCTTGTAGTTTAGTCAACGCAATGGTTTTAAGCTGAAACCAAAAACAACAATAAAAATTTTATTTCTATAGAAAATTTTGTCAAATTTTTATTTCTATAGAAAATTTTGTCAAAATTTTATTTCTATAGAAAATTGTGTCAAAATTTTATTTCAATAGAAAATAATTATTGGATAAAAGAAAGATTGAATAAAATCAAAATTCCTAAATTTTATTTCTATTGGAAATTTTGTCAAAATTGAATTTAATTAGGAAATTTTGTCACAACTTGATTTCAATAGGAAATTTTGTCAAAAGTTTATTTCTATGGAAAATTTTGTAAAAATTTTATTTCTATAGGAAATTTCAATAGGATTTTTTTTTACATTTTATTTCTATAGAAAATTTTGTCAACATTTTCTTTCTTTTGTTAAATTTTTATTTCCATAAGAAATTTGGTCAAAATTGGATTTAATTAGGAAATTTTGTCACGACTTGATTTCAATAGGAAATTTTGTCAAAATTTTTTTTTCTATAGAAGGTTAGGTTAGGTTAGGTTATGTGGCAGCCCGATGTATCAGGCTCACTTAGACTATTCAGTCCATTGTGATACCACATTGGTGAACTTCTCTCTTATCACTGAGTGCTGCCCGATTCCATGTTAAGCTCTATGATAAGGGACCTACTTTTTATAGCCGAGTCCGAACGGCGTTCCACATTGCAGTGAAACCACTTAGAGAAGCTTTGAAACCCTCAGAAATGTCACCAGCATTACTGAGGTGGGATAATCCACCGCTGAAAAACTTTTTGGTGTTCGGTCGTAGCAGGAATCGATCCCACGACCTTGTGTATGCAAGGCGGGTATGCTAACCATTGCACCACGGTGGCTCCCTTTTCTATAGAAAATTTTGTTAAAAATTAATTCCAATAAAAAATTTTGTCAAAAATTTATTTCTATAGGAAATTTTATCAAAATGTTATTCCTATATGAATTTTTGTCAAAACGTTTATTCTTAAAAAATTGTTTGAAAACTTTAGCTGTAAGGAATTTTTGCCATAAAAATGTATGTCATAAAAAATTTGCTCATCATTTCATTTTTATAGGAAATTTTGTCAAAAGTTTGTTTCTATAGTAAATTTTGTCAATTTCTATAAGACTTTCTGTCAACATTTTAGTTTTATAGGAAATATTGTCAAAATATTATTTCTCTAGGGAATTTTGTCAAAATTTGATTTCAATAATGCGTATGAGTCCGAAAGTAAACTACAATCGAATGTTCTACACTTGAGGAAGCGGTTGATGTGTTCAAAATGTGTGTTTTGGAGATGCATCCATCAGAGTAGCACAAGTGCTACGACAATTGGTTAAAACGCATGGAAAAGTGGGGAACAAGGGGGAATATTGTGACAAATAAGAAAAAGATTTTCGATTATCAATATTCGTTTTTTGTTCTCTATTCTCGAAATATAAAAGGTAAATCTCGTAGTCTAAGTGAGCCGGAAAAAAAACGGACTAACATTACCCTTATCATTTGAGCCATACTACCAGCAATATCGTATGCTTGGGAATTATGACATAAAAGGTGATACGGTCAAAATTTGGTCAATATAAACTTGACGTATTTCTTTCAATTTTGCATTTAAAAAACCTGAACACCCCTCATTTTGAAGGTGTGTGTGTAGAATGTTGCTCCTATTTTGATTTTGGAATTCACTCTTCAGTTGTCAAAATGCCGTCCAAGCAAGAAGAGCAGCGTATCAAAATTTTGCTCGCGCATCGCGAAAATCCGAGCTACTCGCACGCAAAGCTGGCAAAATCGCTAAAAGTTGCCAAATCAACCGTTACAAATGTAATTAAAGTGTTTGGGGAACGTTTGTCGACAGCCAGGAAGTCTGGATCGGGGGGAAATCGAAAACCGGAAGCCGCTGAGACGACAAAGAGAGTTGCCGGTAGTTTCAAGCGAAACCCTAACCTCTCTCTCCGAGATGCCGCAAATAAACTGGGTGTATCGTCTACAACCGTGCATCGAGCCAAAAAAAGAACCGAACTATCGACTTACAAGAAGGTAGTGACTCCGAATCGCGACGATAAACAAAATACGACGGCCAAAGCGCGATCCCGGAGGCTGTACACGACGATGCTGACGAAGTTTGACTGCGTGGTAATGGACGACGAAACCTACGTTAAAGCCGACTACAAGTAGCTTCCGGGACAGGAGTTTTATACGACCAAAGGAAGGGGAAAGGTAGCAGATATTTTCAAGCACATAAAACTGTCATAGTTCGCAAAGAAATATCTGGTTTGGCAAGCCATCTGTACCTGTTGCTTGAAAAGCAGCATTTTCATAGCTTCCGGGACTGTCAACCAAGAAAGTTACGTGAAAGAGTGTTTGAATAAACGTCTGCTGCCTTTCCTGAAGAAACACGGTTGTTCCGTACTGTTTTGGCCGGATTTGGCATCTTGCCATTACGGTAAAAAGGCCATGGAGTGGTACGCCGCCAACAACGTGCAGGTGGTTCCCAAGGACAAGAACCCTTCCAACACGCCAGAGCTCCGCCCAATTGAGAAATACTGGGCTATTGTCAAGCGGAACCTAAAGAAGACCAAAAAACACTGCTAAGGACGAGCAGCAGTTCTGCGGCGAAGAAGGTGGACAAGGTGGCTGTACAAAATCTGATGGCAGGTGTCAAGCCTGAGGCCCGGCAATTCGGATTTGGAAAAGCGAAAGCCTAACTGAATATTTTTCCTGAATTTTATACTAATTGAACTTGAAAAAGAAATTTAATTTGATTTTTTAAATAAACGATTTCCCTTGACCAAATTTTTACCGTATCACCCTTCACTATTTCCTTACAGTTTCGTTTGCCAAATTTGCGTGAGTACTGTAAAAGTAGCTTAGGAATTTGAAGTGAAAAAGTGCCTACCAAGAGAATTTATGTTATATTCACTGTAACACCTTATGCTTGGGAATAATTACTTACCATCACCGTATGATTTCGCTTGTAATTTAAATTCCTTCAATTGAAAATATCCATTACAGACACCAATTAAAAAATTAATACAATCAAATAAAAATGCAATTGACTTAAGTAAATGTTGTGATAGATTTTGAATTTAATTTGCAATTTAATTTAAAACAAGTACATACGGCCGCAAGTTCGGCCAGGCCGAATCTTATGTACCCACCACCATGGATTGCGTAGAAACTTCTAAGAAAGACTGTGATTTAGTCCATACATGGTATATATTAGACAAAAAAGTTATGTATAGTTAAGTCTACAAATAATTACGAATCGATATGGACTTTTTGTACGTAGAGAGCCTGAATTGAAATATGGGGGTCGCTTATATGGGGGCTATATACAATTATGAACTTGATATGGACCAATTTTTTTGTGATTGGGGATCGATTTATCTGAGGGCCATATATAACTATAGACCGATATGGACCTAGTTATGCATGGTTGTTAAAGACCATATACTAGCACAATGTAGCAAATTTCAACTCACTCGGATGAAATTTGCTCCTCCAAGAGGTTCCAAAACCAAATCTCGGGATCGGTTTATATGGGGCTATGTACGATTATGGACTGATATGGACCACTTTTGGCATGGTTGTTAAATATCATATACTACCACTACGTACCAAATTTCAAGCAGATCGGATGAATTTTGCTTCTCCAAAAGGCACCGGAGGTCAAATCTGGGGATCGGTTTATATGGGAGCTATATATAATTATGGACTGATAGGAACCAATTCCTGCATGGTTGTTGGATACCATATACTAACATCACGTACCAAATTTCCACGAATGGCAAGAATTTTGCTCTTCCAAGGGGCTCTGGAGGTCAAATCTGGGGATCGGTTTATATGGGGCCTATATATAATTATGGACCGATATCGACCAATTTTTGCATGGTTGCTAAAGACCATATACTAACACCATGTAGCAAATTTCAGCCGGATCGGATGAAATTTGCTTCTTTTAGAGGCCTCGCAAGCCAAATCGGGGGATCGGTTTATATGGGGGCTATATATAATTATGGACCGAGGTGGACCAATTTTTGCATGATTGTTAGAGACCATATACTGACACCATGTACCAAATTTCAATCGGATCGGATGAAATTTGCTTCTCTTAGCCAAATCGGGGGATCGGTTTATATGGAGGCTATATATAATTATGGACCGATGTCGACCAATTTTTGCATGATTGTTAGAGACCATATACTGACACCAAGTAGCAAATTTCAGCCGGATCGGATGAAATTTGCTTCTTTTAGAGGCCTCGCAAGCCAAATCGGGGGATCGGTTTATATGGGGGCTATATATAATTATGGACCGATGTGGACCAATTTTTGCATGATTGTTAGAGACCATATACTGACACCATGTACCAAATTTCAGTCGGATCGGATGAAATTTGCTTCTCTTAGGGGCCTCGCAAACCAAATCGGGGGATCGGTTTATATGGGGGCTATATATAATTATGGACCGATGTGGACCAATTTTTGCATGGTTGTTAGAGACCATATACTAACACCATGTGCCAAATTTCAGCCGGATCGGAAGAAATTTGCTTCTCTTAGAGGCCTCGCAAGCCAAATTTTGGGGTCCGTTTATATGGGGGCTATACGTAAAAGTGGACCGATATGGCCCATATACAATACCATCCGACCTTCATCAATAACAACTACTTGTGCCAAGTTTCAAGTCGATAGCTTGTTTCGTTCGGAAGTTAGCGTGATTTCAACAGACGGACGGACGGACGGACATGCTCAGATCGACTCAGAATTTCACTACGACCCAGAATATATATACTTTATGGGGTCTTAGAGCAATATTTCGATGTGTTACAAACGGAATGACAAAGTTAATATACCCCCCATCCTATGGTGGTGGGTATAAAAATCTTAATCTATTAATTTATCAATTTTTTCCCCAAAAATTTAATTAAAATTCACAAACATTAATTTCTGTCTAATATTGATTCATAGACCATTGCTATTATGGAATGACCTATAGATGTTTTCAATGCACATTCCATTCTTCCAAATTCCTTCACACAATGCCCACAACCATAGCTGTCATTGCTGGGACATGAGGTTAATTATGTTTTTATGAAATTCCTTATGTCTCCGATTCTTTGGTATGCGGTTAATTGGGGAACAACCACTGCAGTAGAAATATTCATTATTTCACACACACACACACCCGCACACCCATCCACATATTACGCACAGTGTAACTAACATTGTACAGAGATTGAGCTGATAAGGTCTCAATCATGCACACCCTCACACACCCACACTTTAGCTAAAACAATGAAATTTTTGTACGTACATTCTATCGAATATCAATGTGCAATTATGCATTTGACATTCCAAGGGCATGATGTCACAAAAAAAAAATCGAATCCTTTATTAGTTTACTGATACAATGTTGGGGTTTGAGATGGAAGTGTGATTTGAAATTGTAGCAATTTACAAAAATGGTTCGCAATAAAAATTTAGCCTCGAGGTGAATATGTTGTACATTGATTAACAGCCATTTTCATGTAGCTTCGTTAGGCTTTAACTGACAGTTAACAAGAAATAAATTGTCAAAATCTTCTCTTAACTTTAATTGAAAAATGTCAGCAGTTACACACTCACAAAAAAAAATAAAATATGAATTTGTACATAAATTGGTACATTTTTAATAATTTATGGACTTTTTTATAAAATGGATGTACGTTTAAATACGTAATATATTTTTGCGTAAATATTTGTTATTATAACAGGTTGGCTGATAAGTCCCCGGTCTGACACATAGATGGCGTCGCTTGTATTAAATGCATATTATTTTTATATAGTACCAACCTTCAAATGATTCGTGTCAAAATTTAACGTCTGTAAGTCAATTAGTTTGTGAGATCGAGCGTCTTTTGTGAAGCAACTTTTGTTATTGTAAAAAAAATGAAAAAAAGGGAATTTCATGTTTTGATAAAATACTGTTTTCTGAAGGGAAAAAATACGGTGGAATGCAAAACTTGGCTTGATAATGAGTTTCCGGACTCTGCCCCAGGGAAATCAACAATAATTGATTGGTATGCAAAATTCAAGCGTGGTGAAATGAGCACGGAGGACGGTGAACGCAGTGGACGCCCGAAAGAGGTGGTTACCGACGAAAACATCAAAACAATCCACAAAATGATTTTGAATGACCGTAAAATGAAGTTGATCGAGATAGTAGAGGCCTTAAAGATATCAAAGGAACGTATTGGCCATATCATTCATCAATATTTGGATATGTGGAAGCTCTGTGCAAAATGGGTGCCGCACGAGCTCACATTTGACCAAAAACAACAACGTGTTGATGATTCTGAGCGGTGTTTGCAGCTGTTAACTCGTAATACACCCGAGTTTTTCCGTCGATTTGTGACAAAGGATGAAACATGGCTCCATCACTACACTCCTTAGTCCAATCGACAGTCAGCTGAGTGGACAGCGACCGGTGAACCATCTCCGAAGCGTGGAAAGATTCAAAAGTCCGCTGGCAAAGTAATGGCCTCTGTTTTTTGGGATGCACATGGAATAATTTTTATCAATTATCTAGAGAAGGGAAAAACCATCAACAGTGACTATTATATATGGCGTTAATGGAGCGTTTGAAGGTCGAAATCGCGGCAAAACGGCCCCATATGAAGAAGAAAGAACTGTTGTTCCATCAAGACAACGCACCGTGCCACAAGTCATTGAGAACGATGGCACAAATTCATGAATTGCTTCACCACCCACCGTATTCTCCAGATCTGGCCCCCAGCGACTTTTTCTTGTTCTCAGACCTCAAAAGGATGCTCACAGGGTAAACATTTGGCTGAAATGAAGAGGTGATCGCCAAAACTGAGGCCTATTTTGAAGCAAAACCGAAGGAGTACTACCAAAATGGTATCAAAAAATTGGAAGGTCGTTATAATAGTTGTATCGCTCTTGAAGGGAACTATGTTGAATAATAAAAACGAATTTTGACAAAAAAAAAAATGTGTTTTTATTTGTTAGACCGTGGACTTATCAGCCAACCTGTTAAGCATAGACCAAAATGGACGAAACTATATTAAAAACTGTTACAATAACAACAACAACGGATTTGATATAGTATCGAAAATGTCGATTTACAAAGTTGGGCAGGGTATAATATAGTCGGCCCCGCCCGACTTTAGACTTTCCTTACTTGTGTTTTTATACCCTCCACCATAGGATGGGAGTATATTAACTTTGTCATTCCGTTTGCAACACATCGAAATATTGCTCTAAGTCCCCATAAAGTATATATATTCTGGGTCGTGGTGAAATTCTGAGTCGATCTGAGCATATCCGTCCGTCCGTCCGTGTGTTGAAATCACGCTAACTTCCGAACGAAACAAGCTATCGACTTGAAACTTGGCAAAAGTAGTTGTTATTGATGTAGGTAGGATGGTATTGCAAATGGGCCATATCGGTCCTCTTTTACGTATAGCCCCCATATAAACGGATATCCAGATTTGGCTTGCGGATCCTCTAAGAGAAACAAATTTCATCCGATCCGGCTGAAACTTAGTACATAGTGTTAGTATATGGTCTCTAACAACCATGCAAAAATTGGTTTACATCGGTCCATAATTATATAGAGCCCCCATATAAACCGATCCTCCGATTTGGCTTGCGGAGCCTCTAAGAGAAGCAAATTTCATCCGATCCGGCTGAAATTTGGTATATGGTGTTAGTATATGGTCTCTAATGACCATGCAAAAATTGGTCCACATCGGCCCATAATTATATAGAGCCCCCATATAAACCGATCCCCAGATTTGACCTCCGGAGCCTCTTAGAGGAGCAAAATTCATCCGATCCGGTTGAAATTTTGTACGTGGTGTTAGTATATTGTATCTAACAAGCATGACAAAATTGGTCCATATCGGTGCATAATTATATATAGCCCACATATAAGCCGATCCCCAGATTTGACCTCCGGAGCCTCTTAGAGGAGCAAAATTCATCCGATCCGGTTGAAATTTCGTACGTGGTATTAGTATATGGTCTTTAACAACCATGTAAGAATTGGTCCATATCGGTCCATAATTTTATATATCCCCCATATAAATCGATCCCCAGATTTGTCCTCCGGAGCCTCTTGGAGGAGCAAAATTCATCCGATCCGGTTGAAATTTGGAACGTGGTGTTAGAATGTGGTCTCTAACAAACACGCAAGAATTGGTCCATATCGGCCCATAATTATATATAGCCCCCATATAAACCGTTCCCTATATTTGATCTCCGGAGCCTCTTGGAGGAGCAAAATTCATCCGATCCGGTTGAAATTAATAATAACCATGCCAAAATTGGTCCATATCGGTATATGGCCGATCCCCAATCACACAAAAATTGGTCCATATCGGTTCATAATCATGGTTGCCACTCGAGCCAAAAATAATCTACCAACATTTTATTTTTATAGAAAACATTGTCAAAATGTTATTTCTATAGAAAATTTTGTCAAAATTTTATTTCTACAGAAATTTTGTCAAAATTTTATTTCTATAGAAAATTTTGTCAAAATTTTATTTCTATAGAAAATGCTGTCAAAATTTTATTTTGTCAAAATTTTATTTCTATAGAAACTTTAAACTTAATTTTATACGTATTTAATCGGCCTTTTTTAGTTTAATATATACCACGTATGGACTATGTGGTATATATTACGGTGTTAAGAAGTTTTAAGTACCTTGCAAGTGTTACCGCAACCCAAGTAATTCGATTGTGGATGACAGTCTTCAGTAGAAGTTTCTACGCAATCCATGGTGGAGGGTACATAAGATCCGGCCTGGCCGAACTTACGGCCGTATATACTTGTTTCTTTTTTTTGTTTTTGTTTTTTGAAGTGTAAAACAGTTCAACCAAATCAGTACATAATTGCGACCGGAATCATGAGAACAAAAACGGACACCAAGAGAATCGTCTCAGGATGTGCTCTGGGTCGATCGGCATATAGTTTGTAGGGTCTAAATTTAAGTTATCGTCAATTTAACGATGGACATTTTTGTGTGTATATTTAATCATTCTATTTATCCACTACGAATTAATAACTTTTCTTCTTCGACGTTTTCTTTACCATGGAAAAATTTAATTTTTGTTTTAGATTTGTGTGTTTAGAACAGAAATAATATAAGAAAAAAACAAATCATTTGATGTCTCAAACACATGTCTCTATACAAAAAAAAAAAAAAAAATAACTATATAATAAAATTGCTTTTATTATAATCAACATACCTTTTTATGAAGTCGTAGGTAGACTCTTTGTTGCGGTTACCAGATGCAATACACCAGATGGCTTCCCTCAATATCCTTCAAATGCAAAACAAGTCTTAATGAGATGTTTTTCCTTTTTTTTGTTTGTTTGTTCTTTAGAAAATTGTTTTCTTCTTTTTTATTTTCTTTTTATGTGTTAAGCTTTTTCATACAGCTGGGGACACTGCGTAAATAGAAATTTATATGGATGACACAAGTGAGCAAGTTGTATATTTTGTTTCTTAAAAAAAAAAACATGAATCTTGGATTAATTTATGAGATATGGATGCTTTAAGAAACTAACGCGCGACAACAAAAATACCACTTCACTCTGTCACAGACACAAGACACCCCCGCTTCGTTTTAGGTTAAGAAGAAAAATTCTATGGTCGTCACGGTACATACACTCACTCAAGCTCACACAGCAGACTTACAAACGCTCTCACAGTCGCTCTTAACATACGAACATACTTCAATGGAAAGTTATTAACACTCGCACACATCCGAAATACATGCATACACTCTTTCACACTCATACAATCTTAGAATATGGATAAAAGAACGAATGCCTTATACACAGACATAGATTTTTAGAAGTGGTCTACACACTTGTGCTGGATGCTGACTCTATATGGTTTTTTGTTGTTGTTGTTTCTTCTTTTCCTTTTTTTTTTGGTTTGGTTGGTCGATTTAGTTAAGGCGACTGCAAGAGTGAATTTGTAAAAAAAAAAAATATTTATCTTAGTATGTGTGAGTTGATATGTTTATGTATATTGGTAAAACAAAATTTAAAGATTGAATCACAACACTCTATACAAGATGAATTTAAACAAATCCCATTAAACAAATTCAAGAAAAATAACACAGATTTATTTTTATTTTTTCTTTTGGAGAATTTTTTTGTTTTTGTTATTTATTTCAACAATTTTGAAAACTTCTTTTTTCCGTCAATACATTTTTTTTATTGTATTATTTTTTTTTCTCATGTATATATATTTTTTCTATAGGACTTCTCACGTTATCCAGGCGTTTTTAATTACCAAACTTTTCACGTCACACGTTCGAGATGAACTGAATCGAATTTCTGCTATGACCACAGACGAAAGACCATGAATCATGAGAAAATTCTTTTATCTTCCGGTTATGCCACTGAAAGCTCATCATAAAAAAAGCTTTTTTTTGGGTTTTCATCCCCCACAAGCTATTCTTAGAGGGTGGCTGTAGTTCGTATATTTTTGTAGAGAATATAAATGAGCATTGGTAAATATAGAGAGAGTGTGAGAGAGAGAGAGCGATAAACAGATAAATGAGAGTTGCAAAATGATGTTATACACTGTGGAGTTTTTATATGGGGAACTTGTGTAAGTCTAACAGGTTGGCTGATAAGTCCCCGGTCTAACAAAGAAAAACACATTTTTTTTTTGTCAAAATTCGTTTTTATACCCTCCATCATAGGATGGGGGTATATTAACTTTGTCATTCCGTTTGTAACACATCGAAATATTGCTCTAAGACCCCATAAAGTATATATATTCTGGGTCGTGGTGAAATTCTGAGTCGATCTAAGCATGTCCGTCCGTCCGTCCGTCCGTCCGTCCGTCCGTCCGTCCGTCTGTTGAAATCACGCTAACTTCCGAACGAAACAAGCTATCGACTTGAAACTTGGCACAAGTAGTTGTTATCGATGTAGGTCGGATGGTATTGAAAATGGGCCATATCGGTCCACTTTTACGTATAGCCCCTATATAAAGGGACCCTCAGATTTGGCTTGTGGAGCCTCTAAAAGAAGCATATTTCATCCGATCCGGCTGAAATTTGGTATATGGTGTTGGTATATGGTCTCTAACCACCATGCAAAAATTGGTCCACATCGGTCCATAATTATATATAGCCCCCATATAAACCGATCCCCAGATTTGGGTTGCGGAGCCTAAAAGAGGAGCAAATTTCATCCGATCCGGCTGAAATTTGGTACATGGTGTTGGTATATGGTCTCTAACAACCGCGCAAAAATTGGTTCACATCGGTCCATAATTATATATAGCCCCCATATAAACCGATCCCCAGATTTGGCTTGCCGAGCCTCAAAGAGAAGAAAATTTCATCCGATCCGGCTGAAATTTGGTACATGATGTTGGTATATGGTCTCTAACAATCATGCAAAAATTGGTCCACATCGGTCCATAATTATATATAGCCCCCATATAAACCGATCTCAGATTTGGCTTGCGGAGCCTCAAAGAGAAGCAAATTTCATCCGATCCGGCTGAAATTTGGTACATGATGTTGGTATATGGTCTCTAACAACCATGCAAAAATTGGTCCACATCGGTCCATAATTATATATAGCGCCCATATAAACCGATCCCCAGATTTGGGTTGCGGAGCCTCAAAGAGAAGCAAATTTCATCCGCTCCGCCTGAAATTTGGTACATCATATTGGTATATGGTCCCTAACAACCATGCAAAAATTGGTCCACATCGGTTCATAATTATATATAGCCCCCATATAAACCGATCCCCAGATTTGGCTTGCGAAGTCTCCAACAGAAGCAAATTTCATCCAATCCGGTTGTAATTTGGAACATGGTGTTAGTATATGATCTTTAACAACCGTGGCAGAATTGGTCCATATCGGTCCATAATTATATATAGCCCCCATATAAAACGTTCTCTAGATTTGACCTCAGGAGCCTCTTGGAGGAGCAAAATTCATCCGATCCGGTTCAAATTAGGAACGTGGTGTTAGTATATGGTCGCTAACAACCATACCAAAATTGGTCCAATGACACAAAAATTGGTCCATATCGGTTCATAATCATGGTTGCCACTAGAGCCAAAAATAATCTACCAAATTTTTATTTCTATAGAAAATTTTGTCAAAATTTTATTTCTAGAGAAAATTTTGTTAAAATTTTATTCGGTTCATAATAAAATTTTCATCATTGTCAGAATTTTATTTCTATAAAAAATTTTGTCAAAATTTTATTTATATAGAAAATTTTGTTCAAATTTTATTCGGTTCATAATCATGGTTGCCACTCGAGCCAAAAATAATCTACCAAGATTTTATTTCTATAGAAAATTTTTTTAAAATTTTATTTCTGTAGAAATTTTTGTCAAAATTTTCTTTCTATAGAAAATTTTGTCAAAATTTTTATTTCTATAGAAAATTTTGTGAAAATTTTTTTTCTATCGAAAATTTTGTTAAAATTTTATTTCTACTTTTTCAAACTGAATTATATACGTATTGGATCGATCTTTTGTGATTTAATATATACCACGTATGGACTTACATACAATTTAGAAGATGGTGTTAGGAGGTTTTAAGATACCTTGCCATCGGCAAGCGTTACCGCAACTTAGGTCATTCGATTGTGGATGGCAGTGTTTAGAAGAAGTTTCTAAGCAATCCATGATGGAGGGTACATAAGCTTCGGCCTGGCCGAACTTACGGCCGTATATACTTGTTATTATTCAACATAGTTCCCTTCAAGAGCGATACAACGAACGACCTTCCAAATTTTTGATACCAGTTTGGTTTTGCCTCGAAATAGGCCTCAGTTTCGGCGATCACCTCTTCATTGCAGCCAAATTTTTTCCCTGTGAGCATCCTTTTGAGGTCTGAGAACAAGTAGTGGGTGGGGGAAGCAATTCGAAGCCCAATTCATGCATTTTTGCCAGCGTTCTCAATGACTTGTGGCACGGTGCGTTGTCTTGGTGGAACAACACTTTTTTCTTCTTCATATGGGGCCGTTTTGCCGCGATGTCGACCTTCAAACGCTCCAAAAACGCCATATAACAGTCACTGTTGATGGTTTTTCCCTTCTCAAGATAATCGATAAAAAATTATTCCATGCGCATCCCAAAAAACAGAGGCCATTACTTTGCCAGCAGACTATTGAGTTTTTCCACGCTTCGTAGACGGTTCACCGGTCGCTGTCCACTCAGCCGACTGTCGATTGAACTCAGGAGTGTAGTGATGGAGCCATGTTTCATCCATTGTCACATATTGACGGAAAAACTCGGGTGTATGACAGCTGCAAACACCGCTCAGAATCATCAACACGTTGTTGTTTTTGGTTAAATGTGAGCTCGCGCGGCACCCATTTTGTACAGAGCTTCCACATATCCAAATATTGATGAATGATATGACCAACACGTTCCTTTGATATCTTTAAGGTCTCTGCTATCTCGATCAACTTCATTTTACGGTCATTCAAAATCATTTTGTGGATTTTTTTTTATGTTTTCATCGGTAACCACCTCTTTCGGGCGTCCACTGCGTTCACCGTCATCCGTGCTCATTTCACCACGCTTGAATTTTGCATACCAATCAATTATTGTTGATTTCCCTGGGGCAGAGTCCGGAAACTCATTATCAAGCCAAGTTTTTGCCTCTACCGTATTTTTTCCCTTCAGAAAACAGTATTTTATCAAAACACGAAATTCCTTGTTTTCCATTTTTTTTTCACAATAACAAAAGTTGCTTCACAAAACATGCTCTATCTCACAAACTTATTGACTTACAGACGTCAAATTTTGACACGAATCAGTTGAAGGTTGGTACTATATAAAAATAATATGCATTTAATACTAGCGACGCCATCTATGTGTCAGACCGGGGATTTATATTCTATAGAAAAGGTGGTCAAAATGTTATTTCTATAGAAAGTTTTGTCAATATTTTATTTTTATAGAAAATTTTTTCAAAATGTTATTTCCATAGAAAATTTTGTCAAAACTTTATTTTGAAAATAATTTTATTTCTATATAAAATTTTGTCAAAATTTTATATCTGTAGAATGTTTTGTCAAAACTTTTTTTTCTATATAAAATTTTCTCGCAATTTTATTTCTATAAAAAAATTTACATTTTAATTTAATTTCTATCGACAATTTTGTCAACATTTTATATCTATATATAAAATTTTGTCAAAATTTTATATCTGTAGAATATTTTGTCAAAATTTTATTTCTATAGAAAATTTTGTCAAAACTTTATTTCTATAAAAAAATTTGACATAATTTAATTTCTATAGACAATTTTGTCAAAATTTTATTTCTATAGAAAATGTTACCAAAACTTTATTTATATAGAAAATTTTGTCAAAACTTTATTTAAATAGGAAAAGTTTGTCAAAATTTTATTTCTATAGGGAAATTTTGTCAAAATTTTATTTCTATAGAAAATGTTATCAAAATTTTATTTCTATAGAAAATTTTGTCAAAACTTTATTTCTATATCAAATGTTGTTAGAATTTATAGAATTTCTTAAAATGTTATTCTACAGAACATTTTCTATATTATTTCTATTAAAAAATTATCATAATTTTATTTCTATAGAAAATTTTGTGAAAATATTATTCCTAAAAAAATTTGTCTCTATATGTTAATTTACGTCTATAAAAATTTTGTCAAAATTTTTGGTCTATAGAAAATGTTGTCACAATTTTATTTCTAGAGAAAATTTTGTCACAATTTTACTTCTATAGACAATTTTGTCAAAATTTTATTTCTGAAGAAACTTTTGTCACAATTTTATTGTCAATAGAAAAATTTGTCAAAATTTAATTCCTTTGGAAATTTTTTTTAAAACTTTTATTTCTAAGAAAATTTTGTCAAAATTTTATTTCTGAAGAAACTTTTGTCACAATTTTACTTCAATAGAAACTTTTGTCAAAATTTAATTCCTTTGGAAAGTTTTGTTAAAATTTTTTTTTCTATCGAAAATTATGTCAAAATTTTATTTCTATAGAAAATTTTGTCAACATTTCATCTCTACAGAAAATTTTGTCAAAACTTTATCTCTATAGAAAATTTAGTCAAAATTTTATCTCTATAGCAAATTTGGTCAAAATTTTATCTCAAGAGAACATTTTGTCAAAATTTTATTTCTATAGAAAATTTTATCAAAATTTTTTATCTAAAAAAATTTTCTATAGACCATTTGTCCATAGAACATTTTGTCTAAATTTTATTGTTAGACAAACTGTTCCTCTATTGGTTAAGCTATACTTGTAGTTTAGTCAATGCATGGTTTTAAGCTGAAATCAAAAAAAAAAAAAAAAAAATAACAATGAGTAAAGAAAAAACCAACAATAATAAAACAAAACGAATGGAAAAAGAGGAAGCACGCTCAAAATAAACCCAGCCAACTGCACTCAAATCGATGATTTGACAGTGGCATAAGAAAAGAGATATGTTTTTACGAATTTATTTCGGCATAAGCCGGCTATCATGCAAACCCTTTTTTCGGAAGGTTCAAGTGTGGTTTATTGTTGGGTTTAATGAACTTCCTGAATTTATTCTGATAATTGGTTGATAGTTTTGCTGCAAGTAGAGGATGCTGATGAGGAATGTGGTAATTCCGAAACGTGCGTCCATCCAACCATCTTGCAGTCTATAGGGCTTTGCCCAAATAAATTAGTCAAACATTCTTTTCCTCTGTTAGTTAAGCTACACTTGTAGTTTAGTCAATACATGGTTTTAAGCTGAAATAAAAAAAAACAACAATGCTTAAAGAACAAAACCAACAATAACAAAACAAAACGAATGAAAAAAATTATTTCTATAAAAAATTTTGTCAACATTTTATTTATATAAAAAAATTTGGCAAAATTTTATTTCTATCGAAAATTTTGTCAACATTTTATTTCTATAGAAAATTTTGTCAACATTTTATTTCTATAGAAAATTTTGTCAAAATTTTATATCTATATGAAATTTTGTCAAAATGTTATCTCTATAGAAATGTTGTCAAAATTTTATCTCTATAGAAAATTTGGTCAAAATTTTATCTCCATAGAAAATTTGGTCAAAATTTTATCGCTATAGAAAATTTTGTTAAAATTTTTTCTCTATAGAAAATTTTGTCAAAATTTTATCTCTATAGAAAATTTTGTCAAAATTTTATCTCCATAGAAAATTTGGTCAAAATTTTATCTCTATAGAAAATTTTGTCAAAATTTTATCTCCATAAATATTTTAGTTAAAATTTTATTGCTATAGAAAATTTTGTTAAAATTTTATCTCTATAAAAAACTTTGTTAAAATTTTTTCTCTATAGAAAATTTTGTCAAAACTTTTTATCTAGAAAAAATTTTCTATAGACCATTTGTCTAAGTTTTATTTTTATAAAAAATGTTTATTTATAGTACTGTGTCAAAATTTTATTTCTTTAGAAAATTTTGTCAGCATTTTATTTCTATAGAAAATTTTGTCAAAATTTTATCTCCATAGAAAATTTGGTAAAAATTTTATCTCTATAGAAAATTTTGTCGAAATTTTTATCTATAGAAAATTTGGTCAACATTTTATCTCCATAAAAATTTTTGTTAAAATTGTATCTCTATAGAAAATTTTGTTAACATTTTATCTCTATAGAAAATTTTGTTAACATTTTATCTCTATAGAAAATTTTGTTAAAATTTTATCTCTATGGAAAATTTTGTCAAAATTTTATATCAAGAAAAAATTTTCTATAGACCATTTGTCTAAATTTTGTTTTTATAAAAAATGTTTATATATAGTAAACTTTGTCAAAATTTTATTTCTATAGAAAATTTTGTCAACATTTTATTTCTATTGAAAATGTTGACAAAATTTTATTTCTTTGTTGTTTTTTTTATTTTTTATTATTTCTATAAAAAATTTTGTCAACATTTTATTTATATAAAAAATTTGTCAAAATTTTATTTCTATAGAAAATTTTGTCAACATTTTATTTCTATTGAAAATTTTGACAAAAATTTATTTCTATAAAAAATTTTGTCAAAATTTTATTTATATAAAAAACTTTTTCAAAATTTTATTTCTACAGAAAAGTTGGTCAACATTTTATTTGTGTAGAAAATTTGGTCAAAATTTTATATATATAATAAGTTTGTCATTCCGTTTGTAACATATATAATATATAATAAGTTTGTCATTCCGTTTGTAACATATATAATATATAATAAGTTTGTCATTCCGTTTGTAACACATCGAAATATCGATTTCCGACTATATAAGACTAAGACGATATAGCCATGTCCGTCTGTCTGTCTGGCTCTCTGTCTGTCTGTCTATCTGTCTATCTGTTGTAATCACGCTACAGTCTTCAATAATAAAGCAATCGTGCTGAAATTTCGCACAAACTCGTCTTTTGTCTGCAGGCAGGTCAAGTTCGAAGATGGGCAATATTGGTCCAAGTTTTGATATAGCCCCCATATAAACCGACCTCCCGATTTGGGGTCTTGGGCTTATAGATTTCGTAGTTTTTATCCAATTTGTCTGAAATTTGAAATCTAGAGGTATTTTATGACCATAAGGAGGTGTGCCAAAAACGGTGAGTATCGGTCCATGTTGTGGTATAGCCCCTATATAGACCGATCTCCCGATTATGTTTCTAGGGCTTCTAGAATCGATAGTTTCTATCCAATTCGCCTGAAATTGGAAATCTAGAGGTATTTTAGCACCATAAAGATGTGTGCCAAAAATGGTGACTATTGGTTCATGTTTAGGTATAGCCCCCATATAGACCGATTTCACTTCTTGGGCTTCTTGAATCCGTAGTTATTATCCAATTTGTTTGAAATTTGAAATCTAGAGGTATTTTAGGACCATAAAGAGGTGTGCTAAAAATGGTGAGTATCGGTCCAGGTTTTGGTATATCCCCCATATAGACCGGTCTCCCGATATGGGGTCTTGGGCTTGTAGAATCCGTAGTTTTTATCCAATTTGCCTGAAATTGGAAATCTAGAGGTATTTTAGAACAATAAGGAGATGTGCTGAAAATGGTGAGTATCGGTCCATGTTTTGATATAGCCCCCATATAGACCGATCTCCAGTTTTTA
Organism: Haematobia irritans; assembly: GCF_050003625.1. Classification (NCBI taxonomy): domain Eukaryota; kingdom Metazoa; phylum Arthropoda; class Insecta; order Diptera; family Muscidae; genus Haematobia; species Haematobia irritans. Next base: position 192,113,498 of record NC_134400.1, on the reverse strand, counting down.
CTTCTTGGGCGTCTAAAATCTGTAGTTTTTATCCAATTTGCCTGAAATTAGAAATCAAGGGGTATTTTAAAACCCTAAAGAGGTGTGCTGAAAATGGTGAGTATCGGACCATGTTTTTATATAGCCCCCATATAGAGCGATCTCCAGATTTTATTCTTGGGCTTATAGAAACCGTAGTTTTTATCCAACTTGCCTCAAATTGTATTTTAGGACCATAAAAAGGTATGCCGAAAATGGTGAGTATAGGTCCATGTTTTGATATAGCCATCAGATAGACCGATTTCCCGATATTACTTTTTGGGCTTCTAGAAACCGTAAGTGTTGTCCACTTTGCCTGAAATCGAAAATCTTGAGGTTTTTAGGAATATAAATAGCTGTGCAAGAAATGATTTTATTTTTTAGGCTTCTAGAATCCGTAGTTTTTATCTAATTTGACAGAAATGAGATATCTAAAGGTATTTTAGGACCTTCAATATGAGAGCCGAAAATGGCGTGGAGTGGTCCATGTTTTGGTTTATCTCCCAAATAGACCGATCTCCCGCTTTTACTTCTTGGGCTTTTAGAAACCATAGTTTTTTTCAAATTTGCATGAAATTTTAAATCTAGAAGTATTTTAGGAACATAAAGAGGTGTGCCGAAAATAGTGAATATCGGTCCATGTCCATGCACTGATAATGAAAATTGCTTGAAACTGAATTATAGTTTCCAGATTTTACTTCTGGGAATCATTTAAATAATGGGGGTAAAAATCTACAGATGTTAGATTTTAAATCAAGGCGTTATTTCATCGTTTTCTTGCACACTTGCACACGATGTTTATGATTCCTCTAAAACTCAAACAAATATGGTTCTTATAAATCCAGAATCTGAGCTAGTCTTCATGGGTAAAATCTTTGAGTTTATCTTCGGGAAGTGTACTGGTTGAACTGATCTGCTTGTCATCAAATCCCCCTGAAATTTTCACAGGAAACTATAATATTTGATTCATGGTGGTGGGTATTTAAAATTCGGCCCGGCCGAACTTACTGTTTTATATACTTGTTATATATAATTTTGTCAAAATATTATTTCTATAGAAAATTTTGTCAAAATTTTATTTCAAAATTTTATTTATACAGAAAAGTTTACTTCTATTTCTACAGCATAATGGCCATCAAAATCTCCGAATCTCTTTCTATTGGACTTTTGCACATGGGGCATTTTAGAGAGTAAGTCTCGCTAAAACTGCAATTTTCAAGGGTATTTTATTTTTTAATAATTCATTTTAAACTATTTCAATTGTTGCTTTTGATCATACCCCTTCAAATTATTATAAAATTTGCCTAACAAAAAACAACTATAATATTATTCTCTTTTCATAAATTTATTTTGAAGTTTAGGAGCTAAACTCGACACTAATAATTTATTTGAAAACATTTTCAAAACAAATTCAACCCACTGTGCTAAGTTGTAATTCCGGGAACATTTTCACATTAAGCTCTAGTGGAGAGTTTCTGTTTGTGTTCTCTAATTTCTTTCTCTCTCTCTCTCTCTCCTGTTTATTACAAGCCTAAGGCATGGTATTTCTATATGCGAGTATAAGAGAGCTTTCATATTAAATTGGCTACCCAGTATCACATTTTCTCCAACTACCGGCTTGTATGTATGGAGAGGGGATTTCATCGCTCATGCCATTCTCTAAAAAAAATAAAAAAAACACACACACACACAAAAAACAACATGAGCTTTAACTCAAAGTCTGGTATGGCAAAATCCCTTGAGAAATCATGCACTCTCGTATGTGATGCCTATTTTCTCAGTTGGTATAACATTATTTGGAAATTATTCGTTCATGATTACAATCCTGCTCCATAGATAATTGGTATGCCATGAATGTCCAGGCCATGGAATCATGATGATGGCAGACAATATATTTGACAGTAAGAGTGTCTCCCTGTGCTATAGCATTGTGGTAACCATGTTACCTTACCATGACTACACAAGGATAATTTTTCACCCAAAAAAACAGAGAGCATCGATGAACAACAAAAAATAATCATTGATAAGATAGCGTAGGGTATTGGAGAGGGTAGAGGAAGTATAAGATGGTTTTGGAATTGTGAATGTTTCTTTTTCCATCAGTCGAGTCATTGATATGAGATGTTCCTCTTTCTATGGTGGATTGAATAAAAATCTCTTTGGAGTGTGCAAGGGGATGGTCCTTTTCACATTTTTTTTGTTGGCCAAAGTTTTTTATTGGGCAAAATAAAAATATCAACGAAAAAAATTGTTTCTGAGCAATATGGAAAATTTCATTCATATTTGTATTCTATTGGCTTCGATTTCATGTCCAAGAATGAAAAACAACAATAATGGACATTTTGTCGGGGTTTCCTGTTTCTTTTTTCTCATGCTTTTATAGCCACTGAACTTTTCGATGATTTCGTTTAAGGTTCATCCAGCGTACTGAGTGTTTACATCAAACTTTTGTGTGGGTCTCTGAAATGAAGTGATTTCCTGTCAATAGACGACATATTGTATATCCCAAAGGCAGGTTTTTCTTTTATTTGGGTATTGACTTTATGGCGAAATTTTTTGGCCTCTTTCTTAAACCCTAAGAGCCACTGATGTAACACGATGACCTGCAGCAAATATTGAAGTATAAAGAGTTTTTTAATCGACATTAACGAGCATTTGTTACGATAATGATACATGCAAAAAATTTATTGCTTTTCTATACACAAAAAAATAAAATATGAATTTGTACATAAATTTGTACATTTTTATAAATGTATGGACTTTTTCATAAAAAATGTGTACACTTACATAATATATTGTTTTCATAAATACTTGTTTTGAAATTATGAATCTTTTAATAATGTATAGAGACGGTTTCATAAAATTAATGAAATTTTACTTAATATATCAAAAATACTGGTTTTCTCTTAGAGTGAGAGAGCCACAACATAGAGTTACTCTCATATGTATACAAAACAAGCATATAATACGAGACAACAAAAAACGAAACATAACGTTTTGAAGGTAACACGCGATTTTGATGTATTTGAGTTTTTCAGTACAGTTTGAGTCGCCGTCGCGATTTGAAGATTTTTTATTGCTGTAAAAAAAATTTACGAAAAACAATATTAACTGGAGGCGTTGGTGCTCATGTTTATTAATAATATAAAATTATATTCTTTGCTGGCTGGACTTTAATGCGGGTTTTAATAAATGTGTTCATACATTTGACCAATTATGCATTAAGAATCAGGAGAAAAAAATTAAAAGAAACCAGTAAGGAAAGTCTAAAGTCGGGCGGGGCCGACTATATTATACCCTGCACCACTTTGTAGATCTAAATTTTCGATACCATATTACATCCGTCAAATGTGTTGGGGGCTGTATATAAAGGTTTGCCCCAAATACATACATTTAAATATCACTCGATCTGGAAGAATTTGATAGACTTCTACAAAATCTATAGACTCAAAATTTAAGTCGGCTAATGCACCAGGGTGGAATACAATGTTAGTAAAAAACCAGTAAGGAAAGTCTAAAGTCGGGCGGGGCCGACTATATTATACCCTGCACCACTTTGTAGATCTAAATTTTCGATACCATATCACATCCGTCAAATGTGTTGGGGGCTATATATAAAGGTTTGTCCCAAATACATACATTTAAATATCACTCGATCTGGAAGAATTTGATAGACTTCTACAAAATCTATAGACTCAAAATTTAAGTCGGCTAATGCACTAGGGTGGAACACAATGTTAGTAAAAAACCAGTAAGGAAAGTCTAAAGTCGGGCGGGGCCGACTATATTATACCCTGCACCACTTTGTAGATCTAAATTTTCGATACCATATTACATCCGTCAAATGTGTTGGGGGCTGTATATAAAGGTTTGTCCCAAATACATACATTTAAATATCACTCGATCTGGAAGAATTTGATAGACTTCTACAAAATCTATAGACTCAAAATTTAAGTCGGCTAATGCACCAGGGTGGAATACAATGTTAGTAAAAAACCAGTAAGGAAAGTCTAAAGTCGGGCGGGGCCGACTATATTATACCCTGCACCACTTTGTAGATCTAAATTTTCGATACCATATTACATCCGTCAAATGTGTTGGGGGCTGTATATAAAGGTTTGTCCCAAATACATACATTTAAATATCACTCGATCTGGAAGAATTTGATAGACTTCTACAAAATCTATAGACTCAAAATTTAAGTCGGCTAATGCACTAGGGTGGAACACAATGTTAGTAAAAAAATATGGGAAACGTTTAAATCTGAAGCAATTTTAAGGAAACTTCGAAAAAGTTTATTTATGATTTATTGCTCGATATATATGTATTAGAAGTTTAGGAAAATTAGAGTCATTTTTATAACTTTTCGACTAAGCAGTGGCGATTTTACAAGGAAAATGTTGGTATTTTGACCATTTTTGTCGAAATCAGAAAAACATATATATAAGAGCTATATCTAAATCTGAACCGATTTCAACCAAATTTGGCACGCATAGCTACAATGCTAATTCTACTCCCTGTGCAAAATTTCAACTAAATCGGAGTTAAAAATTGGCCTCTGTGGTCATATGATTGTAAATCGGGCGAAAGCTTTATACGGGAGATATATCCAAATCTGAACCGATTTCAAGCAAATTTGGCACGCATAGTTACAATGCTAATTCTACTCCCTATGCAAAATTTCAACTAAATCGGAGCAAAAAATTGGACTCTGTGGGCAAATGAGTGTAAATCGGGCGAAAGCTATATATGGGAGCTATATCTAAATCTGAACCGATTTTGCTGATATTTTGCAAGTTTTTCGAGACTCATAAAATATTCGGATATACGGAATTTGAGGAAGATCGGTTGATATACACGCCAATTATGACCAGATGGGTGAAAAATATATATGGCAGCTATATCTAAATCTGAACCGATTTTTTCCAAAATCAATAGGGATCGTCTTTGAGCCGAAACAGGACCCTATACCAAATTTTAGGACTATCGGACTAAAACTGCGAGCTGTACTTTGCACACAAAAATACATCAACAGACAGACAGACAGACGGACAGACAGACAGACGGACAGACAGACGGACAGACAGACGGACAGACAGACGGACAGACAGACAGACGGACAGACAGACGGACAGACAGACGGACAGACAGACAGACGGACATCGCTTAATCGACTCAGAATTTAATTCTAAGCCGATCCGTATACTAATAGGATGGTCTATAAGTACTCCTTCTTGGCGTTACATACAAATGCACAAACTTATTATACCCTGTACCACAGTAGTGTTGAAGGGTATAAATATGGGAAATGTTTAAATCCGAAGCAATTTTAAGGAAACATCGAAAAAGTTTATTTATGATTTATCGCTCGGTATATATGTATTAGAAGTTTAGGAAAATTAGAGTCATTTTTACAACTTTTCGACTAAGCAGTGGCGATTTTACAAGGAAAATGTTGGTATTTTGACCATTTTTGTCGAAATCAGAAAAACATATATATGGGAGCTATATCTAAATCTGAACCGATTTTTCCAAAATCAATAGGGATCGTCTTTGAGCCGAAATAGGACCCTATACCAAATTTTAGGACAATCGGACTAAAACTGCGAGCTGTACTTTGCACACAAAAATACATCAACAGACAGACAGACAGACGGACAGACAGACGGACAGACGGACATCGCTAAATCGACTCAGAATTTAATTCTAAGCCGATCCGTATACTAAAAGGTTGGTCTATGATTACTCCTTCTTGGCGTTACATACAAATGCACAAACTTATTATACCCTGTACCACAGTAGTGGTGAAGGGTATAAATATGGGAAACGTTTAAATCTGAAGCAATTTTAAGGAAACTTCGAAAAAGTTTATTTATGACTTATCGCTCGATATATATGTATTAGAAGTTTAGGAAAATTAGAGTCATTTTTACAACTTTTCGACTAAGCAGTGGCGATTTTACAAGGAAAATGTTGGTATTTTGACCATTTTTGTCGAAATCAGAAAAACATATATATGGGAGCTATATCTAAATCTGAACCGATTTCAACCAAATTTGGCACGCATAGCTACAATGCTAATTCTACTCCCTGTGCAAAATTTCAACTAAATCGGAGTTAAAAATTGGCCTCTGTGGTCATATGAGTGTAAATCGGGCGAAAGCTTTATATGGGAGATATATCCAAATCTGAACCGATTTCAACCAAATTTGGCACGCATAGCTACAACACTAATTCTACTCCCTATGCAAAATTTCAACTAAATCGGAGGAAAAACTTGGCCTCTGTGGGCAAATGAGTGTAAATCGGGCGAAAGCTATATATGGGAGCTATATCTAAATCTGAACCGATTTTGCTGATATTTTGCTAGTTTTTCGAGACTCATAAAATACTCGGATGTACGGAATTTGAGGAAGATCGGTTGATATACACGCCAATTATGACCAGATCGGTGAAAAATATATATGGCAGCTATATCTAAATCTGAACCGATTTTTTCCAAAATCAATAGGGATCGTCTTTGAGCCGAAATAGGACCCTATACCAAATTTTAGGACAATCGGACTAAAACTGCGAGCTGTACTTTGCACACAAAAATACATCAACAGACAGACAGACAGACAGACAGACAGACAGACGGACAGACAAACGGACAGACAGACGGACATCGCTAAATCGACTCAGAATTTAATTCTAAGCCGATCCGTATACTAAAAGGTTGGTCTATGATTACTCCTTCTTGGCGTTACATACAAATGCACAAACTTATTATACCCTGTACCACAGTAGTGGTGAAGGGTATAAATATGGGAAACATTTAAATCTGAAGCAATTTTAAGGAAACTTTGCAAAAGTTTATTTATGATTTATCGCTCGATATATATGTATTAGAAGTTTAGGAAAATTAGAGTCATTTTTACAATTTTGCGACTAAGCAGTGGCGATTTTACAAGGAAATTGTTGGTATTTTGACCATTTTTGTCGAAATCAGAAAAACATATATATGGGAGCTATATCTAAATCTGAACCGATTTCAACCAAATTTGGCACGCATAGCTACAATGCTAATTCTACTCCCTGTGCAAAATTTCAACTAAATCGGAGTTAAAAATTGGCCTCTGTGGTCATATGAGTGTAAATCGGGCGAAAGCTTTATATGGGAGATATATCCAAATCTGAACCGATTTCAACCAAATTTGGCACGCATAGCTACAATGCTAATTCTACTCCCTGTGCAAAATTTCAACTAAATCGGAGCAAAAAATTGGCCTCTGTGGTCATATGAGTGTAAATCGGGCGAAAGCTATATATGGGAGATATATCCAAATCTGAACCGATTTCAACCAAATTTGGCACGCATAGTTTCAATGCTAATTCTACTCCCTGTGCAAAATTTCAACTAAATCGGAGTTAAAAATTGGCCTCTGTGGTCATATGAGTGTAAATCGGGCGAAAGCTATATATGGGAGATATATCCAAATCTGAACCGATGTCAACCAAATTTGGCACGCATAGTTACAATGCTAATTCTACTCCCTGTGCAAAATTTCAACCAAATCGGAGTTAAAAATTGTCCTCTTTGGGCAAATGAGTGTAAATCGGGCGAAAGCTATATATGAGAGCTATATCTAAATCTGAACCGATTTGGCTGGTATTTTGCAAGTTTTTCGAGACCCATAAAATATTCGGATGTACGGAATTTGAGGAAGATCGGTTGATATAAACGCCAATTATGACCAGATCGGCGAAAAATATATATGGCAGCTATATCTAAATCTGAACCGATTTTTTCCAAAATCAATAGGGATCGTCTTTGAGCCGAAACAGGACCCTATACCAAATTTTAGGACAATCGGACTAAAACTGCGAGCTGTACTTTGCACACAAAAATACATCAACAGACAGACAGACAGACGGACAGACAGACGGACATCGCTAAATCGATACAGAATTTAATTCTAAGCCGATCCGTATACTAAAAGGGTGGTCTATGATTACTCCTTCTTGGCGTTACATACAATGGCACAAACTTATTATACCCTGTACCACAGTAGTGGTGAAGGGTATAAAAATTGCATATAATACATGACGTTTTTAGTACATATTATGTAAAGGTACATATTTTTCAATGACAAAAATATGTATACTTCATTTGTAATATTAAAAATTCCATTCATATTATGTACACATTCATAGTCAATGAAAACCTGTATTTTTGATTTTATGAAATGTTTTCATATAATCTATGAATCCCGTGTTTGGAAAATTTTTGTGAACACTATTCATAAAATAAATGTATTATTTTTTTGTGTGTAAGGTGTTAACATTTATATTGGCTTTTGCCTAGATAATATTGGAAACGTCTTTCGCCATTATTGTGTCATAATAGATGATGGTGGAAAGGTGACACATCAATCTTTTTATACAGCAAATTTTGTCAAAATTTTCTTCTACCACAAATCTTAAATTTAAAAATTTCTCCTAAAGGATATTGTGTTATTTTTTCCACAGGAAAACTCGCCATAACTTTCTTAATTTTCTTGTAAAGGAATATTTTGCACAATGTTCTACTAAGAAAAGTCTGGTTAAAATTTAGTAAATTTTTTTCCACCATTATTGGCTAAAAAAAAAAATTGTTCCATAGCACATTTTTAGCACTTTCTTCTATAAGCAATTTTCTAAAATGGGAAATTTTGTCAAAATTTTCTTCTATATGAAATTTTGTCTAAATTTTCTTCTATAGCCAAATTTTGTCAAAAATTTCTTCTATATAATTTCGTCCAAAGTTTTCTTTCAAAACAAAATTTTATCCATAATTTCTTCAATAGCACATCTTTGTCAAAATTTTCTTATACAGGAAAAATTTCTTTAGGAAGTTTTGTCAAAATTGTTTATGAAAATTTTCTTCCATTGAAAATTTTATAAAATTTTTCTTATAAAGAAAATGTTCTCAAAATTTTCTTCTATAGAAAATTTTGTCAAATTTTTCTTATACATAAAATTTTCTTTCAAAGCAAAATTTTGTCAAAATTTTCTTCTATACCAAAATTTTATCAAATTTTTCTTATACATAAAATTTTCATCTATAGAAAATTTTGTCAAATTTTTCTTGTACATAAAATTTTCTCAAAATATTCTTCCAAAGCAAAATTTTGTTAGAACATTTTCTTCTATACCAAAATTTTATCAAATTTTTCTTATACATAAAATTTTCATCTATAGAAAATTTTGTCAAATTTTTCTTATACATACTTTTTTTCAAAATTTTCTTCCAAAGCAAAATTTTGTCAAAATTTTCTTCTAAACCCAAATTTTATCCATTTTTTCTTATCAATAAAATTTTCTTCTATAGAAAATGTTGTAAAATTTTTCTTATACATACAATTTTCTCAAGATTTTTTTCCAAAGCAAAATTTTGTCAAAATTTTCTTCTATACCAAACTTCTGTCAAAATTATCTTCTATACCAAAATTTTGTTAAAATTTTCTTCCATAGCAAAATCTTGTCAAAATTTTCTTCTCTACTAAAAATTTAAAAAAAATTGATTTAATTGGCCTAACTAAAAACTATAGAATATTTTGTCAAAAATTTTCTTTAAGGGTATTCTGCAATGTTTTCTTTTATAGGATATTTTATAAAAAAAATCTTCTATATCAAATTTTTGGCCAAAATTTTCTACTACATCAAATATTTGTCAAAATTATTTTCTATACCAAAATTATGTTACATTTTGCTTCAGCCGGATCGGATGAAAATTGTTTCTCTTAGATGCTCTTCAAGCCAAATCGGGGGATCGGTTTATATGGGGGCTATATATAATTATGCACCGATACGGACCAATTTTGTCATGGTTGTTAGATACAATATACTAACACCACGTACAAAATTTCAACCGGATCGGATGAAATTTGCTTCTCTTAGAGGCTCCGCAAGCCAAATCGGGGGATCGGTTTATATGGGGGCTATATATAATTATGGACCGATATGGACCAATTTTTGCATGGTTATTAGAGACCATATACTAACACCATGTACCCAATTTCAGCCGGATCGGATGAAATTTTCTTGTCTTAGAGCAATCACAAGCCAAATTTTGGGGGTCCGTTTATATGGGGGCTATATGTAAAAGTGGACCGATATGACCCATTTGCAATACCGTTCGACCTACATCAATAACAACTACTTGTGCCAAGTTTCAAGTCGATAGCTTGTTTCGTTCGGAAGTGATTAGCGTGATTTCAACAGACGGACGGACGGACGGACGGACATGCTCAGATCGACTCAGAATTTCACCACGACCCAGAATATATATACTTTATGGGGTTTTAGATCAATATTTCGATATGTTACAAACGGAAAGACAAAGTTAATATACCCCCCATCCTTTGGTGGAGGGTATAAAAAGTGTTGTTCCACCAAGATAACGCACCGTGCCACAAGTCATTGAGAACGATGGCAAAAATGCATGAATTGGACTTCGAATAGCTTCCCCACCCACCGTATTCACCAGATCTGGCCACCAGCGACTTTTTCTTGTTCTCAGACCTCAAAAGGATGCTCGCAGGGAAAAAATTTGGCTGCAATGAAGAGGTGATCGCCGAAACTGAGGCCTATTTTAAGGCAAAACCGAAGGAGTACTACCAAAATGGTATCAAAAAATTGGAAGGTCGTTATAATCGTTGTATCACTCTTGAGTAATAGAAACGAATTTTGACAAAACAAATGTGTTTTTCTTTGTTAGACCGGGGACTTATCAGCCTACCTGTTATAGAAAATTTTATCAAATTTTTCTTATATATATTTTTTTTCAAAATTTTCTTCCAAAGCAAAATTTTGTCAAAATTTTCTTCTATACCAAAATTTTATCAAATTTTTCTTATAAATAAAATTTTCTTCTATTGAAAATTTTGTCAAATTTTTCTTATACATAAAATTTTCTTCCAAAGCAAAATTTTTGTAAAACATTTTCTTCTATACCAAACTTCTGTCAAAATTATCTTCTATACCAAAATTTTGTTAAAATTTTCTTCCATAGCAAAATTTTGTCAAAATTTTCTTCTCTACCAAAAATTAAAAAAAAAATTGATTTAATATGCCTAACTAAAAACTATAGAATATTTTGTCAACAATTTTCTTTAAGGGTATTCTGCAATGCTTTCTTTTATAGGATATTTTATAAAAAAAATCTTCTATATCAAATTTTTGGCCAAAATTTTCTACTACATCAAATATTTGTCAAAATTATTTTCTATACCAAAATTATGTTACATTTTGCTTCTATAGTAAAATTTTATCAAAAATTTCTTCTACAGCAATATGTTGTCCATAATTTTCTTCTATAGCTAATTTTTTCAAAATTTTCTTCTATACCAAATATTTCAAAATTTTATTTTATAGCAAAAATTTGTGAATATTATCATTAAATTTTTTTTTCAATAGAAATAGAAATAGAAATTTTCTTCTATAAAATTATGTTTTAAAAAATCCTTCTCTATAAAACTTTGTCGAAATTTTCTTCTATATTTGCAATAGGAAATTTTGTAAATTTATTTATTGGAAATTTTTTATAATTTTTTGGGAAATTTTGTCAAAATTTTGCAAAAATTCTCCTTCATAAGACATTTTGTAAAAATTGTCTTCTATAGAAAATTTTGTCATAATTTTGTTATATAGGAAATGTTTAGAAATTATATTAAAATTTTCTTCTTTTAGAAAATTTATCAAAATTTTCTTCGGTAGTGTTAAGACAACTTTGTATGATAATACTGTATTACAACACTATTAATTTTAATATAGTAGGTTTGCTACATTTACTCTATATTCAAACATTCAAATATTCTGTTTACTCGCTCTTATTTAAACATCATTAAATAAAGACAAATTTCCATTACTTAAATTATTTGTCTCAATAGATAGAAACACAAAATTTGTCAAAATTTAATTCTGTAGGAATTTTTGGAAAAAAATTTACGGGAAACTTTGTTAAAATTTTCTCCTACAGAAAATTTTGTAAAAATTTTCTTTTATATAACTTTTTTGTCAAAAATTTTGTTCTATAAGAAATTTTTGAAAATTGTTGTTGTATGGGAAATTTGATCAAAATTTTATTGTTAAGAAAATTTTCTCAAATTTGTATTGTTAAGAAAATTTTGTCAAAATTTTATTGTTAAGAAAATTTTGGCAAAAGGTTTTTCTACGGGATATTTAGTAAAATTTTTTCTATAGAAAATGTTCTATATTTATTCTATAAGAAATTTAGCCAAATTTTTCTTCTATAGAAAAATTCATTGATATAATATTTCCCTATAGAATTTTGTAAAACTTTTTTTCTATAGAAATTTTTCTTCTATAAGAAATTATTTTCAATTTTTTTTTTTTTTTTTGTATAGAAATTTTTGTCAAAATTTTCTTTCATATTTTTTTTTTCATATTTTGCTAAATTTTTCCTTTATAGGAAAATTTTCAGCCATAGCACAAATTTTGTCAAGAATTTTGCTATAGCAATATTTCGTCCAAAAATTTCTCCTATAGCAAAATTTCATCAAAACTTTCTACTATAGGAAATTTTTTGAAAATTTTCTTCTACCGGTAATTTTTTCAAAATCTTCTTCTATAGAATTTTTTTAAAAAATTTTCTTCTAAAGAAAATTTGTGAAAATTTTCTTCTAAAGAAAATTTGTGAAAATTTTCTTCTACAGGAATATTTTTCAAAATTTTCTTCTATAGGAAATTTTTATCAGAATTTTCTTCTAAAGGAAATTTTTATGAAAATTTTGTTCCACAGGAATTTTTATCAAAATTTTGTTCTGTAGGAAATTTTGTTAAAATTGGTTTCTATTGTAAAAATAAAAAAAAATTCTTCAAAAGGTAAATTGTGTCAAAATTTTCTGCTATAGTAAAATTTGCCAAAATTGTCTATTTATATAGCAAAAAATTGTCAAACGGCTCTTCTATAGATAAATTTTGTCCAAATTTTCTTTTATAGCAAAATTTTGTCAAAATGTTCTTCTCTACCAAAAATTTAACACAAGAAAATTGATTTAATATGACTAATTAATAGAATATTTTGTCAAAAATTTTCTTTATGGGTATTTTGCAAAATTTTCTTTTAGGAAATTTTGTAAAAAAATTCTTCTATAGCAAACTTTTAGCCAAAATTTTCTCCTACATCAAATTTTTGTCAAAATTTGTTTCTATACCAAAATGTTGTTACATATTTCTTCTATAGTAAAATTTTATCAAAAATTTCTTCTACAGCAAAATTTTGTCCATAATTTTCTTCTCAATTTCTATAGGAAATTTTGTCGAAATTGTCGTCTATAAAATTTTGTTTTAAAAAATCCTTCTCTAGAAAATTTTGTCGAAATTTTCTTCTATATTTGCAATAGAAAATTTTGTAAATTTATTTATTGGAAATTTTGTCATTTTTTTTAGAGAAATTTTGTCAAAATTTTTCAAAAATTTTCTTTCGTAAGAAATTTTGTAAAAATTTTCCTTCGTAGGACATTTTGTAAAAATTTTCTTCTATAGAAAATTTGGTCATAATTTTGTTATATAGGAAATTTTTAGAAATTCTATTAAAATGGTCTTCTGTTAGAAAATTTATAAAAATTTTCTTTTGTCAAAACTTACTTCTGTAGGAAATTTTGGAAAAAAATTACAGCAAACTTTGTTAAAATTTTCTCCTACAGAAATTTTTTTAAAAATTTTCTTTTATAGGATTTTTTTTATCAAAATTTTGTTCTATAAGAAATTTTTGAAAATTTTTGTTGTATGGGAAATTTTGTCAAAATTTTATTGTTAAGAAAATGTTGTCAAAATGTTATTGTTATGAAAATTTTGTCAAAATTTTATTGTTAAGGAAATTTTGTCACAATTTTATTGTTAATAAAATTTTGCCAAAATTATATTGTTAAGAAAATTTTGGCAAAAGGTTTTTCTAGAGGATATTTAGTAAAATTTTTATATCGAAAATGTTTTATATTTCTTCTATAAGAAATTTAGCCAAATTTTTCTTCTATAGAAAAATTCATTGATATAATATTCTATAGGGAATTTTATAAAACCATTTTTCTATAGAAATTTTTCTTCAATAAGAAATTATTTTAAATTTTTTTTTTGTATAGAAATTTTTGTCAAAATTTTTTTTTCATATTTTTTTCTTTCATATTTTGCTAAATTTTCCTTTGTAGGAAAATTTTCAGCCATAGCAAAATTTTGTCAAGAATTTTGCCATAGCAAAATTTCGTCCAAAAGTTTCTCCTATAGCAAAATTTTATCAAAACTTCCTACTATAGGAAATTTTGTGAAAATTTTTTTCTATGGGTAATTTTTTCAAAATCTTCTTCTATAGATTTTTTTTTTTTCAAAATTTTCTTCTATAGGAAATTTTTATCAAAATTTTCTTCTATAAGAAATTGTTATGAAATTTTTGTTCCACAGGAAATTTTATCAAAATCTTGTTCTATAGGAAATTTTTTTTAAATTGTTTTCTATTGTAAAAATAAAAAAAAAATTCTTCTAAAGGTAAATTGTGTCAAAATTTTCTGTTATAGTAAAATTTGCCAAAATTGTCAATTTATATAGGAAAATATTGTCAAGCGGCTCTTCTATAGCTAACTTTTGTAAAAATTTTCTTGTAGAGGACATTTGTATCAAATTTTCTTCTATAAGATTTTTTTTTCAAAATTTCGTTCTCTATGATATTTTGTCAAAACTTTCTTCTATAGGAAATTTGTCTGCTATAGGAAATTTTGTGGAAATTTTCTTATTTGGAAATTTTGACAATATTTTCTTCTGTGGGGAATTTTGACAAAATTCTAGTATAGGAAATATTGACAAAAATTTCTCCTATAGAAAATGTTTGCTGAAAATTGTTTTTGATAGAAAATTGTGTCAAAATATTCTTCTATAGGAAATTTTTTCAAAATAAGGAATTTTATAAAAATTTCCTTCTATAGGCAATTTTTTTAAAAGTTCTCTTCTATAGGAAGTTTTGTAAAAATTATCTTCCAATAGAAATTTTTTCTATAGGAATTTTTTTTCAAAACAGGAAAATTTCCGTCCATAGGAAATTTTTTAAAAGTTTGCAAAAATTGTCTTCTAATAGAAATTTCTTCCTTGTAGAAATTTTCTAATACAATGATAGTTTTTATAGGAAATTTAGTAAAAAATTTCTTCTGTAGCAAAATTTTGTCAATAAAGAGTAAATATAAAATTTTGTCGGATCATCATTAAAATTACCGATAGTCTTACAATTATTGTTCTATGTTTAAATAAATCCTTGTGTCTCATCGAACTTATGTTACAACAATATGGAATATAAATGGCCGATACTGTTTATATTAAATAACCCCTAACGGTTTTAATTAATAATAATAGCAGCTTCCTCTAATATAAATATGCGCAACCTCTGATATCCCTTGAATCCATATCGAATGGCAAATGATTACAAAAATATGTCTGTCCTACAACTTGATTTGAATGGAATTTTATTTTGGATACAATCCAGGGGTTGTTCCGGATACCCATAAAATTATTTCAGATTCCAATGGAAGAGGAAGACACAATTAAATCTTAAGTGTTTAGTTTAGATTGCAGGTGATTAATCTTATAAAATTGATAGATAGCCATAAAACATGAAACCCAAAGGTCTGAGCAAACAACTCTAACTCTTGGTCACCAGGATCTCCTTCTTTTGGGGGGGGGGGGGGGGTGGCAAACACCCAGTTATTGCATGTGGTTAAATTGATTGACTAACTCTCATCTCTCATTCATGATGGGCATAACGAATATCAATACCGATGAAGGATGAACTTGCAAAAATCCAAAACAACCCTGTCCTGTATACAACAAGCAAGGCTGGAAGGTGGAAAAAATTTCCCTAGCTTCCGTCATGGTTGAAGTTCACAACAAAAATATCATCCTGCTAAGAACAGAAGTGGTTTCCTTTTCTTCATGGCATAAAGCCCTCAAGTGTTTGCTACATATGGAAAAGTTGTATCTGTAACATCTTAGATTGGTTAAGGATTAAAACACAAAATACCAAAAACACTGTGATAGATGGCGTCAGAAGGTGGCCATGTGTTTTATTCCATCTTAAGATTGTATGGAGCATTTGCCATCCACGGATCATTTTAAAGTAAAAGAAATATTCGTTGGCATTGCAGAACTAGAAAATAGAGTAAAAAATTTGAGGCAAATGAGATGATACCTAAAGCAGAAGAGAATCCCATATTTTTATACCAATCACTACAAGATGGAGGTTTACCAAGTTTACCATTCAAAGTGTGACACATACAAATATAAATTATTACCATATACTTGTAAAATATGAATCAGGTATCCTTTGAGTTTTTTAACCTCAAACAACATATTTACATTCAAACTAAAATGTTGAAAAAATTTTCTATCAAAAAAAAATTTGACAAAATTTTCCATAGAAAAAATTTTGACAGATTTTTTTATAGAAATAAAATTTTGACAAAATTTTCTATAAACATACAATTTTGACAAAATTTTCCATAGAAAAAAATTTGACAGAATTTTTTATAGAAATAAAATGTTGACAAAATTTTCTAAAGAAATAAAATATTGATAAGATTTTCTATAGAACTAACAGTTTGACAACATTTTTTTATAGAAATAAAATTTTGACAAAATTTTTTTCTAGAAACAAAATTTTGACAAAATTTTCTATAGATATAAAATTTTGACAAAATTTTCCATAGAACAAATTTTGACAGAATTTTTTATAGAAATAAAATTTTGACAAAATTTTCTATACAAATAAAATTTTGATAAAATTTTCTATAGAAATAAAATTTTGACAAACCTTCCCATAGAAATAAAGTGTTGATAAAATTTTCTAAAGAAATAAAATATTGATAAGATTTTCTATAGAAATAACAGTTTGACAAAATTTTCTATAGATATAAAATTTTCACAAAATTTTCTATAGATATAAAATTTTCACAATTTTTTTTTGATATAAAATTTAACAAAACAATCTTTAAAAATAAAATTGTGATAAAATTTTCTATAGAAGTAAGATATTGACAAAAGTTTCTATAGAAATAAAATTTTGACAAAATTTTTTATAGAAATAAAATTTTGACAAAATTTTTTACAGAAAAAAATTTTGACAAAATTTTTTATAGAAATAAACTGTTGACAAAATTTTCTATAGATATAAAATTTTGACAAAATTTTCTATAGATATAAAATTTTCAAACATTTTTTTTTTTTTGGATATAAAATTTAAAAAACAATCTACAAAAATAAAATTGTGATAAAATTTTCTATAGAAATAAGATTTTGATAAAATTTTCTATAGAAATAAAATTTTGACAAAATTTTTTATAGAAATAAAATGTTGACAAAATTTTTTATAGAAATAAAATGTTGACACAATTTTCTATACAAATAAAATTTTGACAAAATTTTCTATAGTAATAAAACTTTGACAAACCATCCTATAGAAATAAAATTTTGACAAAATTTACTATAGTTATCAAATTTTGATAACAATTTCAATAGAAATAAAAGTTTGACAAAATTATTTACAGAAATAGAATTTTAAGAAAACTTTTCATACAAATAAAACTTTAAAAAAAATTTCTATAGTATTAAAATTTTGTCAAACCTTCCTATAGAAATAAGATTTTGATAACATTTTCTACAGAAATAAAATATTGATATTGATGGTTTTCTATAGAAATAAAAGTTTGACAAAATTTTCTATAGTTATAAAATTTTGACAAAATTTTCTATAGTTGTAAAATTTTGAAAAAATTTTCTATAGAAAAAAATTTTGACAGAATTTTTTATAGAAATAAAATTGTGACAAAATTTTCCATAGAAATGAAATTTTGACAAACCTTCGCATAGAAATAAGATGTTGATAAAATTTTCTAAAGAAATAAAATACTGATAAGATTTTCTATAGAAATAATAGTTTGACAAAAATTTTTTATAGAAATAAAATTTTGACAAAATTTTCTATAGATATACAGCCGTATTCATAAAAAGTTAATTGACGTTTATGAACGATTGATAAATTATTTCGTGAAAAATAGCATTCATAAACGATTAATAGCTTACCAAACCTTTTACAAGTCTTTGGTAAATTGTAAAAATTTATTGTAGGATGTACCCTTCTTTAACTCTTTGATAAAATTGCAAAATGCTTTTTTTGGGCAATACCTATAAATTTATCGCTGTTTTATGCTATTTTGTATATCATTATATGCCAATGCGTATAAAATGGGCGATCTTTTCTTATAAAAACCCTATTTTGATGTAATTTTTCAAAATACTAATCCAAATAAGAGAACTGCAGAAATAGACGTACAAAATTCATACCAACCAATATTATGTAAATTTAACGTCATCTTAAACTTCCTTTTGTTACTTTAATGAAAAATGCGTCGAAAATTAGCTCGAGAAATTAAATAGATGAATTCCATTAGATTAGTGATGTGTTTTTAATCACAATAGACTTTATATTCGAATACAATCCGGTTCGATTAATACTAATATTGATACTAACATATTGACTAATTATAAAATGATTGTATATTGTGAGTAATGCATTCTGTATAAATTAATTTAGCCTAGAAAATTATGTTTCGCCACAAAGTCATTAAAATGTTGAAACTTTATTTTTATTAAGATCAACCGGTTATAATTCGATCTTCATCACAACGATGAAAATGACAAGATGTAACGACATGTGTTGCCACCTGATCACTAAAAACGCATGATAACTATAATAGTGTTATTAATGATTAATGAATACCTATTTTTATAAAAGGCTTATAGAATATAAAGAGCGTAATAGCTATCACTGGTTTAGAGTGCACTTTAATGATTTTTTATGAATAAGGCCGATAAAATTTTGACAAAATTTTCAAAAAAAAAAAATTAGACAGAATTTTTTATAAAAATAAAATTTTGACAAAATTTTCTATACAAATAAAATTTTGACAAAATTTTCTATAGATATAAAATTTTGACAAAATTTTCTATAGATATAAAATTTTGACAAAATTTTCTATAGATATAAAATTTTCACAAAATTTTTTTTTGATATAAAATTTAAAAAAACAATCTATAAAAATAAAATTGTGATAAAATTTTCTATAGAAATAAAATTTTGACAAAATTTTCTATAGAAATAAAATTTTGACAAAATTGTCAATAGAAACAAAATTTTTACAAAATTTTCTATAGAAATAAAATTTTGACAAAATTGTCTATAGAAATAAAATGTTGACAAAATTGTCAATAGAAATAAAATTTTGACAAAACTTTCTATAGAAACAAAATTTTGACCCAATTTTCAATAGAAATACAATTTTTAACAAAATTTTTTATAGAAATAAAATTTTAACAAAATTGTTAATAGAAATAAAATTTTGACAAAATTTTCTATAGAAATAAAATTTTGACAAAATTTTTTTATGGAAATAAAATTTTGACAAAATTTTCTATAGAAATAAAAATTTGACGAAATTTTCTATAGAAATTAAATTTTACCAAATTTTCTATAGAAACAAAATTTTTAACAAAATTTTCTATAGAAATAAAATCTTGACCAAATTTTCTATAGAAATAAAATATTGAAAAAAATTTCTATAGAAATAAAATTTTCACAAAATTTTCTATAGAAATAAAATTTTGACAAAATTTTCTATAGATATAAAATTTTCACAAAATTTTTTTTTTTTGATATAAAATTTAAAAAAACAATCTATAAAAATAAAATTGTGATAAAATTTTCTATAGATATAAAATTTTGACAAAATTTTCTATAGATATAAAATTTTCACAAAAATTTTTTTTGATATAAAATTTAAAAAAACAATCTATAAAAATAAAATTTTGACAAAATTTTCTATAGATATAAAATTTTGACAAAATTTTCTATAGATATAAAATTTTGACAAAATTTTCTATAGACCTAAAATTTTCACAATTTTTTTTTTGATATAAAATTAAAAAAAAAACAATCTATAAAAATAAAATTGTGATAAAATTTTCTATAGAAATAAGATTTTGACAAAAGTTTCTACAGAAATAAAATTTTGACAAAATTTTCTATAGAAATAAAATTTTTACAAAAATTTTTATAGAAATAAAATTTTGACAAAAATTTTTATAGAGATAAAATTTTGACAAAATTTTTTACAGAAATAAAATTTTGACAAAATTCTTTACAGAAATAAAATTTTGACAAAATTTTTTTATAGAAATAAAATGTTGACAAAATTTTCTATACAAATAAAATTTTGACAAAATTTTCTATAGTAATAAAACTTTGACAAACCATCATATAGAAATAAAATTTTAAAAAAATTTACTATAGTAATCAAATTTTGATAATATTTTCTACAGAAATAAAATTTTGACAAATTTTTTTTTATAGAAATAAAATTTTCTACAGAAATAGAATTTTAAGAAAATTTTTTATACAAATAAAACTTTGAAGAAATTTTCTATAGTATTAAAATTTTGACAAACCTTCCTATAGAAATAAAATTTTGATAACATTTGCTACAGAAATAAAATATTGATATTTATGATTTTCTATAGAAATAAAAGTTTGACAAGAATTTCTATAGAAATAAAATGTTGACACAATTTTCTTTAGAAATAAAATTTTGAAAAACATTTTCAATAGAAATAACTTTTTGAGAAAAATTTCTTTAGAAATTGTATCTTAACAAAATTTTGTGTAGTTATAAAGTTTTGATTGAATATTTGTAATAAAAATAAAATTTTATAATTATTGGGATTTTTCGTTTGGCTTGAGGTCATGATAAATGAAAAATGCTGGTGTAATTGCTTCTCATTGTTTTATTATTGAAATATAAATAGCAATATTTATTACTGAAATATTACTATTTACGAAATAGCAATATTTCAATAATAAAACAATGAAAAGTAATTACACTAACATTTTCCATTTATCATGACCTCAAGCCAAAAGAAAAATTCCAATAATTATAAAATTCCAAAGGTCAACTAAGAAAACTAAACAAAATAATATTTTTACAAATATTTCTGTCTAAATAAAAATTTTACAAATTTTCTATAGATATATAATTATAAGAAAAATTTATAGAAATAAAATGTTGATAAAAAGTTTTCTTCTTTTTGTAAAATTTTCCATAGAAATACATTTTGAAAAAAAATTTATATATATAAAATTTAAACAAAGTTTTTTTATAGATATAAAATTTTGACAAAAATTTTTAAAGAAAAAAAAAATATATATACAATGTTGAAAAAAATTGTATAAGAATAAAATTTTGAGAAAAATTTCTACGGAAACAATTTTTGTTTTTCAAAATTTTCTATAAAAATAAAATTTTGACAAGATATTCCATAGATATAAATTTTTGACAAATATTTCTATAGAAATAAAATTATGACAAAATTTTCTATAGAAATAAAATTTTGACAAAATTTTCTATAGATATAAAATGTTGACACAATTTTCTTTAGAAATAATGTTTTGAAAAAATTTCTATAGAAATAAAATGTTGAGAAAAATTTCTATAAAAATTAAATTTTGAGAAAAATTTCTATAGAAATTAAATTTTAACAAGTATATACGGCAGTAAGTTCGGTCAGACCGAATCTTATGTACCCTCCACCATGGATTGCGTAGAAACTTCTACGAAAGACTGTCATCCACAATCGCATTACTTGGGTTGTGGAAACTTAAAACTGCTTAACATCTTTTTCTAAATTGTGAGTTAGTCCATACGTGTGCATATATTAGACAAAATTTTGACAAAATTTTCTATCGATATAAAATTTTGACAAAATGTTTTATAGAAATAAAAATTTGACAAATTTTTCTGTAGAAATAAAATTTTGACAAAATTTGCTATAGCAACAAAATGTTGACAAAATTTTCTATAGAACTAAAATCTTGACAAAATTTTTTTTAGACATAAAATTTTGACAAAATTTTCTATAGAAATAAAATTTTGAAAAAATTTCTATAAAAATCTTGAGAAAAAATTCTATAAAAACTAAATTTTAAAAAAGTTTCTGTAGAAATTAAATTTTAACAAAATGTTGTGTAGTTATAAAGTTTTGATCGAATATTTGTAATAGAAATAAAATTTTGGCAAAATTTTCTGTCGAAATAAAAACTTGACAAATTTTCTATAGATATACAATTATAAGAAAATTCTGTAGAAATAAAATTTTCCATAGAAATACATTTTGACAAAATTTTCTATAGATATAAAATTTAAACGAAAGTTTTTTTATAGATATAAAATTTTGCAACATTTTCTATAGATATAAAATTTAAACGAAATTTTTTTATAGATATAAAATTTTGACAAAATTTTCTAAAGAAAAAAAAAAAATTCTATAGAAATGAAATGTTTGCAAAATTTTCTAAAAAAATTAATTTTATACAACATTTGCTACAGAAATAAAAATTTGACAAGATTTTTTATAGAAATAAAATGTTGAGAAAATTTTTTTTATTAATAAAAGTTTGAGAAATATTGTATATACATATATAAAGTGTTGAAAAAAAATGTATAGAAATAAAATTTTGAGAAAATTTTCTACAGAAACAAAATTTTTTCAGAAAAAAATTTTTCTATTGAAATACAATTTTGACACAAATTTCTACAGAAATAAAACTTTGACACAATTTTCTATAGAAATAAAATTTTGATAAAATTTTTTATACTAATAAAATTGTGACAACATTTTCTATAAAAATAAAATTTTGATAAAATTTTCTATTGGTATAAAATTTTGACAAAATGTTTTATAGAAATAAAAAATTTGACAAAATTTTCTATGGATATAAAATTGTGACAAAATTTTCTATAGAAATAAAATTTTTGACAAAATTTACTATAGCAATAAAATTTGCTAAAAACTTATTATAGAAATAAAATTTTGACAAAATTTTCTATAGATATAAAATGTTGACAAAATTTTCTATAGATATAAAAATCTACTATGTTTGGTAGAATTCTATCAACCGTGACACAAATCCCCCATTGATATTAACCACTCCCTCTTAGGTCTATTTAAAAAAAATCTGTATTCAAATTTCTACTATGCCATCAATGACATCTACTAAGCGTAAACGCTTATTAGGTTTATATCCACAACACAGAAATTGTCATTAATTTCCAAAATTAAATGAAGCTCTTGTCATCGGAAATACAGAACACCACAACATGAGAGGAAATGGAAACTTTAGTTGCTCGCAGGACATTGGATCCTATAGAAGGATGCAATGTCAAATGTACACTCAATTATCAAGGAATTGAATGTGTATGTGTGTGATAGTCATTGCTGACCACTATACTCACATGGTTTATTGCCGCAACAGATATCATGACTTCCTCATATTTTCTATACCTCCCAAAGGCCAATCATACATACAACAGCAAAAGCTACAAATAGCTTCAAAATATAGTAAACAGTAAAGCGTAGTTTTGGTCAGTCTTTATATTTATGATTTCAAACAAAATATAATTTAAATTTCCCCTTCAAATCGAAAAATCAAATAAAAAAATGTACACAGTCCCACCTCTTTTGCAAACAAATACATATTTAGTGTACAATATTTTGACACTCACTGTATATACATCTTCATGTCATTTCATTGCATTTTGGCCCTATCTATGGGTCAAAGTTTGTTAGTCATTCGATGTCAGGGAATATCAAAGCTCCATGCTTTACTTAGCTATGTGACATTTGAACTCAATCATTTGAGGTGGTATGGATACATGGAGCGCTGGTCATCCCAGCAAACAAAATTTGGAAGTTCTACCAAAGGCACAACTTTAAAAGCACTTCCAGATGATGCACTCCCAATGATGTTCTTTATTTTAACTACACAAGAAGTTATTTTCATTCAATTTTTAATAACATGCTTTTTTCATATTTTTGATGGGTAATTTTAACTTTTTTGTTGCAAAATTGTTAAAAACAGTTTCAGAATTCATAAAATGATACAAATCATTTAAATTTTGTCGACAAAAATGCTAAATCCAATATGAAAAATTTTTGAATTTTTGAAAATATTTGAGGTCAAACGTTTCCGAGAAGCGTTAGAATCCATTAAAAATTATAAAGAATTTTTTAACTTACATCCAAAACATTGAATTCGGATTACAGCTAAAGAAGTGATGTAAATTCAGTGCAACGGCTGTTGAAATGGAGGATTTCCGTCCTATGACAAGCCCATGTTAAATTCATCGCTTCTGCGTCAATTTTGCACCACTTCCGGATCCAAAAAGAACATTTTCATTACTTTTTTGGCGACCCCTTTTTTGCTGGGATGTAACGGAAAAGAATGCATTATTGCATTAGCCAAATGCGGCAGGTAAACTGCATGTTTCATGGAATGTCCAACATATCAGGCTTCAAGTTGCAGGCACGAATGGTTTATTCGAATTGTGTATGTGACTATTTTCAAGGGAATAAAGGGAATAGTTTTAAGGACACTTTAATAAAAGTAATAAACTAGAACCGGATCACAGAAAACAAAACACTGTTTTTCCGCCAACTATAACACGCTTGCCGATATCATATACTAAATATCAGAGAAAATAAGAAAGACTGCTACAAACATGTTAAAATTTTGCAAAATTTCGTGCAGAAATAAACCTTAAAAAAACTTATATATAGACGAAAATTTTGCACAACTTTTATATAGAAATAACATTTTGCGATAACTATATTTAGAAATAAAAGTTTGATAAATTGTCTATAGAAATAAAATATTGACAAAATTTCCTAAACAAATAAAATATTGACAAAATTTCCTAAAGAAATGAAATTTTGACAAAATTTTCTACGGAAATAAAATTGTGACCAAATTTTCTATAGAAATAAAATTTTGACAAAATTTTCTATAGAAATAAAATTTTCACAAAATTTTCTATAGAAATAAAATTTTCACAAAATTTTCTATAGAAATAAAATTTTTAACAAAATTTTCTATAGAAATACAATTTTGGCAAAATTTTCTATTGAAATTAAATTTTAATACAATTTTCTACAGACATTTTTTTTTTTCAAAATTTTGTATAGAAATAAAATTTTGACAAAATTTTCTATAGAAATAAAATTTTTAACAATATTTTCTATAGAAATAAAATTTTTAACAAAATTTTCTATAGAAATAAAATGTTTAACAAAATTTTCTATAGAAATAAAATTTTGACACAATTTTCTATAGAAATAAAATTTTGACAAAATTGTCAATAGAAACAAAATTTATACAAAATTTTCTATAGAAATAAAATTTTGATACAATTTCCCTATAAAAAAAAATTTTGACATAATTTCCCTATAGAAACAAAATTTTTTTAATAAAATTTCCCTATAGAAAAAATTTTTTTTTGACAAAATTACCCTATATAAAAAATGTTTGCCTAAATTTTCTATAGAAATAAAAATTTGACAAAATTCCCGATAGAAAAAAAATATTTTGACAAAATTGTCAATAGAAATAAAATTTTGACAAAATTTTCTATAGAAATAAAATTTTGACAAAATTGTCTATAGAAATAAAATGTTGACAAAACTGTCAATAGAAATAAAATTTTGACAAAACTTTCTGTAGAAACAAAATTTTGACCAAATTTTCTATATAAATACAATTTTTAACAAAATTTTTTACAGAAATAAAATTTTAACAAAATTGTCAATAGAAATAAAATTTTGACAAAATTTTCTATAGAAATAAAATTTTTAAAAAATTTTTTATGGAAATAAAATTTTGACAAAATTTTCTATAGAAATAAAAATTTGACAAAATTTTCTATAGAAATAAAATTTTGACAAAATTTTCTATAGAAATAAAATTTTTAACAAAATTTTCTATAGAAATAAAATTTTGACCAAATTTTCTATAGAAATAAAATATTGAAAAAATTTTCTATAGAAATAAAATTTTCTATAGAAATAAAATTTTGATAAAATTTTCGATAGAAATAAAATTCTTTACAAAATTTTCTATAGAAATAAAATTTTTAACAAAATTTTCTATAGAAATAAGATTTTGACAACATTTTCTGTAGAAATAAAATTTTGACAAAATTTCCGTATAGAAAAAAAATTTTGACAAAATTTCCCTATAGAAAAAATTTGTTTTGACAAAATTTCCCTTTAGAAAAAAATGTTTGACAAAATGTTCTATAGAAATACAATTTTGACAAAATTCCTTATAGAAAAAAAAAATATTTTGACAAAATTGTCAATAGAAATAAAATTTTGACAAAATTTTCTATAGAAATAAAATGTTTAACAAAATGTTCTATAGAAATAAAATGTTGACAAAATTGTCAATAGAAATAAAATTTTGACAAAATTTTCTATAGAAATGAAATTTTGACAAAATTTTCTATAGAAATAAAATTTTGACAAAATTGTCAATAGAAATAAAATTTTGTCAAAATTTTCAGTAGAAATAAAATTTTGTCAAAATTTTCAGTAGAAATAAAATTTTGACAAGATTTCCCTATAGAAATAAAATTTTGACAAAATTTTCTTTAGAAATAAAATTTTTAACAAAATTTTCTATAGAAAAAAAATTTGACAAAATTTTGTATAGAAATAAAATTTTTACAAAATTTTTTATAGAAATAAAATTTTGACAAAATTTTCTATAGAAATAAAATTTTGACAAAATTTTCTATAGAAATAAAATTTAGCAAAATTTTCTATAGAAATAAAATTTGGCAAAAATTTCTACAGAAATAAAATTTTGGCAAAATTTTTTATAGAAATAAAATTTTTAACAAAATTTTCTATAGAAATAAAATTTTGAACAAATTTTTATAGAACTAAAATTTTGACAAAATTGTCAATATAAATAAAATTTTTAACAAAATTTTGACCAAATTTTCTATAGAAATAGAATTTTGACAAAATTTTCTATAGAAATTAAATTTTGAAAAAATTTTCTATAGAAACAAAATTTTGACAAAATTTTTTATGGAAAAAAAATTTTGACAAAATTTCCCTATAGAAAAAAAATTTGACAAAATTTCCCTATAGAAAAAAAAAATTTGACAAAATTTTCTATAGAAATAAAATTTAGTAAAATTCTCTATAGAATTAAAATTTGGCAAAAATTTCTACAGAAATAAAATTTTGGCAAAAATTTCTATAGAAATAAAATTTTTAACAAAATTTTCTATAGAACTAAATTTTTGACAAAATTGTCAATGTCAATAAAATTTTTAACAAAATTTTCTATAGAAATAAAATTTTGACCAAATTTTCCATAGAAATAAAATTTTGACAAAATTTTCTATTCAAAATTTTTTAACAAAATTTCCCTATAGAAAAAATTTTTTTTTGACAAAATTTCCCTATATAAAAAATGTTTGACAAAATTTTCTATAGAAATACAATTTTGACAAAATTCCCGATAGAAAAAAATATTTTGACAAAATTGTCAATAGAAATAAAATTTTGACAAAATTTTCTATAGAAATAAAATTTTGACAAAATTGTCTATAGAAATAAAATGTTGACAAAACTGTCAATATAAATAAAATTTTGACAAAACTTTCTATAGAAACAAAATTTTGACCAAATTTTCTATAGAAATACAATTTTTAACAAAATTTGTTATAGAAATAAAATTTTAACAAAATTGTCAATAGAAATAAAATTTTGACAAAATTTTCTATAGAAATAAAATTTTTAAAAAATTTTCTATAGAAATAAAATTTTTAAAAAATTTTCTATAGAAATAAAATTTTGACCAAATTTTCTATAGAAATAAAATATTGAAAAAATTTTCTATAGAAATAAAATTTTCACAAAATTTTCTATAGAAATAAAATTTTGACAAAATTTTCTATAGAAATAAAATTTTGACAAAATTTTCTATAGAAATAAAATTTTGACAAAATTTTCTATAGAAATAAAATTCTTAACAAAATTTTCAATAGAAATACAATTTTGCCAAAAGTTTCTATAGAAATAAGATTTTGACAACATTTTCTGTAGAAATAAAATTTTGACAAAATTTCCGTATAGAAAAAAATGTTTGACAAAATGTTCTATAGAAATACAATTATGACAAAATTCCTTATAGAAAAAAAAAATATTTTGACAAAATTGTCAATAGAAATAAAATTTTGACAAAATTTTCTATAGAAATGAAATTTTGACAAAATATTCTATAGAAATAAAATTTTGACAAAATTGTCAATAGAAATAAAATTTTGTCAAAATTTTCAGTAGAAATAAAATTTTGTCAAAATTTTCAGTAGAAATAAAATTTTGACAAGATTTCCCTATAGAAATAAAATTTTCTTTAGAAATAAAATTTTTAACAAAATTTTCTATAGAAAAACAAGTATATACGGCCGTAAGTTCGGCCAGGCCGAAGCTTATGTACCCTCCATCATGGATTGCGTAGAAACTTCATCTAAACACTGCCATCCACAATCGAATTACTTAAGTTGCGGTAACGCTTGCCGATGGCAAGGTATCTTAAAACCTCCTAACACCATCTTCTAAATTGAATGTAACTCCATACGTGGTATATATTTAATCAAAAAAGATCGATCCAATACGTATATAATTCAGTTTGACAAAGTAGACATAAAATTTTGACAAAATTATCTACAGAAATAAAATTTTAACAAAATTTTCTATAGAAATAAAATTTTCACAAAATTTTCTATAGAAATAAAAATTTTGACAAAATTTTCTATAGAAAGAAAATTTTGACAAAAATTTCTACAGAAATAAAATTTTAACAAATTTGCTATAGAAATAAACTTTTGACAAAAATTTCTATAGAAATAAAATCTTGGTAGATTATTTGTGGCTCGAGTGGCAACCGTGATTATGAACCGAATAAAATTTGAACAAAATTTTCTATAGAAATAAAATTTTGACAAAATTTTCTATAAAAATACAATTTTGAAAATGATGAAAATTTTATTATGAACTGAATAAAATTTTGACAAAATTTTCTATAGAAATACAATTTTGGTAGATTATTTTTGGCTCTATGGACCAATTTTTGTGTGATTGAACCAATTTTGGTATGGTTGTTAGCGACCATATACTAACACCACGTTCCTAATTTGAACCGGATCGGATGAATTTTGCTCCTCCAAGAGGCTCCGGAGGTCAAATCTGGAGAACGTTTTATATGGGGGCTATATATAATTATGGACCGATATGGACCACTTCTGGCACGGTTGTTAAAGATCATATACTAACACCATGTTCCAAATTACAACCGGCTTGGATGAAATTTGCTTCTCTTGGAGACTCAGCAAGCCAAATCTGGGTATCAGTTTATATGGGGGCTATATATAATTATGAACCGATGTGGACCAATTTTTGCATAGTTGTTAGAGACAATATACCAACATCATGTAGCAAATTTCAGCCGGATCGGATGAAATTTGCTTCTCTTTGAGGCTCCGCAAGCCAAATCTGGGGATCGGTTTATATGGGGGTTATATATAGTTATGGACCGATGTGGACCAATTTTTGCATGATTGTTAGAGACCATATACCAACACCATGTACCAAATTTCAGCCGGATCGGATGAAATTTGCTTCTCTTTTAGGCTCCGCAAGCCAAATCTGGGGATCGGTTTATATGGGGGCTATATATAATTATGGACCGATGTGGACCAATTTTTGCATGGTTGTTAGAGACCGTATACCAACACCATGTACCAAATTTCAGCTGGATCGGATGAAATATGCTTCTGTTAGAGGCTCCACAAGCCAAATCTGAGGGTCCCTTTATATGGGGGCTATACGTAAAAGTGGACCGATATGGCCCATTTTCAATACCATCCGACCTACATCGATAACAACTACTTGTGCCAAGTTTCAAGTCGATAGCTTGTTTCGTTCGGAAGTTAGCGTGATTTCAACAGACGGACGGACGGACGGACGGACGGACGGACATGCTTAGATCGACTCAGAATTTCACCACGACCCAGAATATATATACTTTATGGGGTCTTAGAGCAATATTTCGATGTGTTACAAACGGAATGACAAAGTTAATATACCCCCATCCTATGATGGAGGGTATAAAAAATTTGACAAAATTTTGTATAGAAATAAAATTTTTACAAAATTTTTTATAGAAATAAAATTTTGACAAAATTTTCTATAGAAATAAAATTTTGACAAAATTTTCTATAGAAATAAAATTTAGCAAAATTTTCTATAGAAATAAAATTTTGAACAAATTTTTATAGAACTAAAATTTTGCCAAATTGTCAATATAAATAAAATTTTTAACAAAATTTTTTATAGAAAGCAAAATTTTGACCAAATTTTCTATAAAAATAGAATTTTGACAAAATTTTCTATAGAAATTAAATTTTGAAAAAATTTTCTATAGAAACAAAATTTTGACAAAATTTTTTATAGAAAAAAAAATTTGACAAAATTTCCCTATAAAAAAAAAAATTTGACAAAATTTTCTATAAAAATACAATTTTGACAAAATTCCCCATAGAGAAATAAAATTTTGACAAAATTTTCTATAGAAATAAAATTTAGCAAAATTTTCTATAGAAATAAAATTTGGCAAAAATTTCTACAGAAATAAAATTTTGGCAAAAACTTCTATAGAAATAAAGTTTTTAACAAAATTTACTATAGAAATAAAATTTTGACCACATTTTCTATAGAACTAAATTTTTGACAAAATTGTCAATGTCAATAAAATTTTTAACGAAATTTTCTATAGAAATAAAATTTTGACAAAATTTTCCATAGAAATAAAATTTTGACAAAATTTTCTATAGAAATTAAATTTTGAAAAGATTTTCTATAGAAATAAAATTTTGACAAAATTCCCCATAGAAAAAAAATATTTTGACAAAATTTCCCTATAGAAATAAAAGTTTTGACAAAATTTCCCTATAGAAATAAAAGTTTTGACAAAATTTTCTATAGAAATAAAATTTTGACAAAATTTTTTATAGGAATTACATTTTAACAAAATTTTCCACAGAAGTACTTTTTTTTAAATTTTGTACAGAAATAAAATTTTCTATATAAATAAATTTTTACAAAATTTTCTATAGAAATAAAATTTTGACAAAATTTTCTATACAAATAAAATTTTACAAAAAAAATCTGTAGAAATAAAAATTGATTGATTTCAGTGAGGAGATTGTTGTTCCCTTCTATCCCCCGAAGAAATTAAATCAGGAAATCAGTCAATATGTGAGTTATATCAAACACTTAGCGATTTAAATGTAACTTATCGCTTTATGGACTTCAATTTTCACACCTTTTAGCCAGAACAATTTTATTAGATTCCAGTTAATGGTGTAACCACTAAACCATCGAAACATGATTGGGAATAGTTTTGTCTGCACCTCATGATATGACTCTCATTTGGACGGGGAGTGACACACTAGCATCGACCAAAACAACCATAAACAAATTTAACACCTTTGGCATCAACACTGATTCATTTCACTGAAAACGAGAATTACTACACTTCAATGACATCCATGTATATGGGGAGGCGGGGCCACGCATCCTTGTTGCATATCCGTTATTTGCAGGAATGACTTTAGTTTACAGGATGGTCTTTTCGACTTAATTACATTTGCATTATTAAATTTTATGACATTTGTTGGCTTAATGAACTGTGGATGTATGTGTGTGCAATTATTTAAGTTAAGTGCAATTATTTAAGTTTGTATGTGGGTGTCAGTTATCATGGAGTTGATGAAAGTTTTGCTTCATACCACAATATCGAATGATAGAATTTTTGGAAAAACTAAAAACTTTACAAATATTTCTATTATAAATCTGAGGGTATGTGAATACGATATCATTTTATATTATCCTAGACATTTTGAAGGAATACGAAGAGAAATTGTGACAAAATTTTCTATAGAAATAATATAGTTTTGACAACATTTGCTATAGAAATAAAATTTTGACAAAATATTCTATAGAAATAAAATTTTCTTTAGAAATGAAATTTTGACAATATTGTCAATAGAAATAAAATTTTGACAAAATTTTCTGTAGAAATAAAATTTTGACAAAATTTTCTATAGAAATAAAATTTTGACAAAATTTTCTGTAAAAATAAAATTTTGACAAAATTTTCTATAGAAATAAAATTTTGACAAAATTTCCCTATAGAAATAAAATGTTGACAAAATTTCCTTATAGAAATAAAATTTCGAAAAAATTTCCCTATAGAAATAAAATTTTGACAAAATTACCCCATAGAAAAAAAAATCTATAAAACTAAAATTTTGACAAAATTTTCTATAAAAATAAAATTTTGACAAAATTATCTATAACTAGTAAGGAAAGTCTAAAGTCGGGCGGGGCCGACTGTATTATACCCTGAACAACTTTGAAGATCTAAATTTTCGATACCATATCACATCCGTCAAATGTTTTGGGGGCTATATATAAAGGTTTGTCCCAAATACATACATTTAAATATCACTCGATCTGGACAGAATTTGATAGACTTCTACAAATCTATAGACTCAAAATTTAAGTCGGCTAATGCACTAGGGTGGAACACACTATTAGTAAAAAACAACTAAGGAAAGTCTAAAGTCGGGCGGGGCCGACTATAATATACACTGCACCACTTTGTAAATCTAAATTTTCGATACCATATCACATCCGTCAAATGTGATGGGGGCTATATATAAATGTTTGCCCCAAATACATACATTTAAATATTACTCGATCTGGACAGACTTCTACAAAATCTATAGACTCAAAATTTAAGTCGGCTAATGCACTAGGGTGGAACACAATTTCAGTAAAAAAAAATATTGGAAACATTTAAATCTGAACCAATTTCAAGGAAACTTCGCGAAAGTTTATTTATGATTTATCGCTCGATATATATGTATTAGAAGTTTAGGAAAATTAGAGTCATTCTTACAACTTTTCGACTAAGCAGTGGCGATTTAACAAGGAAAATGTTGGTATTTTGACCATTTTTGTCGAAATCAGAAAAACATATATATGGGAGCCATATCTAAATCTCAACCGATTTCAATCAAATTTGGCACACATGACTATATTACTAATTGTACTCCTAGTGCAAAATTTCAAGAAAATTGGGCCAAAACTCTGGCTTCTGGGGCTATATCGGGCGAAAACTATATATGGGAGCTACATCTAAATCTGAACCGATTTCAATAAAATTTGGCACACTTGACTACACTACTAATTGTACTCCTAGTGCAAAATTTCAAGCTAATCGGGCAAAAACTCTGGCTTCTGGAGCCATATCAGTCCACATCGAGCGAAAAATATATATGGAAGCTATATCTAAATCTGAACCGATTTCAATCAAATTTGGCACACATGACTATATTACTAATTGTACTCCAAGTGCAAAATTTCAAGCTAATCGGGCCAAAACTCTGGCTTCTGGGGCCATATAAGTCCATATCGGGCGAAAGATATATATGGGAGCTATATCTAAATCTGAATCGATTTCAACCAAATTTGACACGCATAGCTACAATGCTAAATCTACTCCCTGTGCAGAATTTCAACCAAATTGGGCCAAAACTCTGGCTTTAAGGACCATATTAGTCCATATCGGGCGAAAGATATATATGGGAGCTATATCTAAATCTGAACCGATTTCAATAAAATTTTACACACTTGACTACACTACTAATTGTACTCCTAGTACAAAATTTCAACCAAATTCGGCAAAAAATCTGGCTTCTGTGGCCATATAAGTCCATATCGGGCGAAAGATATATATGGGAGCTATATCTAAATCTGAACCGATTTCAATCAAATTTTGCACACTTGACTATACGACTAAGTGCTATGTTTGTACAAAATTTCAAGCAAATCGGTATAAAACTCTGGCTGCTGGGTCCATTTTAGTGCATATCGGGCGAAAGATATATATGGGAGCTATATCTAAATCTGAACCGATTTCTTCCAAAATCAATAGGGTTCTATTGTGACCCAAATTAGGAACATGTGCCAAATTTGAAAGTGATTAGACTTAAATTGCGACCTAGACTTTGATCACAAAAATGTGTTCACAGACAGACGGACCGACAGACGGACATGGTTATATCGACTCAGGGACCCACCCTGAGCATTATTGCCAAAGACACCATGTGTCTATCTCGTCTCCTTCTGGGTGTTACAAACATATGCACTAACTTATAATACCCTGTTCCTCAGTGTGGCGCAGGGTATAAATATGGGAAACATTTAAATCTGAAGCAATTTTAAGGAAACTTCGCAAAAGTTTATTTATGATTTATCGCTCGATATATATGTATTAGAAGTTAAGGAAAATTAGAGTCATTTTTACAACTTTTCGACAAAGCAGTGGCGATTTTACAAGGAAAATGTTGGTATTTTGACCATTTTTGTCGAAATCAGAAAAACATATATGTGGGAGCTATATCTAAATGTAAACCGATTTCAAAGAAATTTGGCACGCATAGCAACAATGTTAATTCTACTCCCTGTGCAAAATTTCAACCAAATTGGGCCAAAACTCTGGCTTTTAGGACCATATCGGGCGAAAGATATATATGGGAGCTATATCTAAATCCGAACCGATTTCTTTCAGAATCAATAGGGTTCTATTCTGACCCAAATAAGGAACATGTGCCATATTTGAAGGCTATTGGACTTAAATTGCGAACTAGACTTTGATCACAAAAATGTGTTCACAGACAGACGGACGGACGGACAGGCGGACAGACGGACATGGTTATATCGACTCAGGGACCCACCCTGAGCATTATTGCCAAAGACACCATGTGTCTATCTCGTCTCCTTCTGGGTGTTACAAACATACGCACTAACTTACAATACCCTGTTCCACAGTGTGGCGCAGGGTATAAAAATAAAATTTTGACACAATTTTCTGTAAAAATAAAATTTTGATAAAATTTCCTGCAGAACTAAAGTTTTGACAAAATTTCCCTATAGAAATAAAATTTTAACAAAATTTTCTACAGAAATAAAATTTCGAAAAAATTTCCCTATAGAATAAAATTTTGACAAAAGTTCCCTATTGAAATAAAATGTTGACAAAATTTCCTTATAGAAAAAAAAAATTCTATAAAAATAAAATTTTGACAATATTTTCTATAAAAATAAAATTTTGACAAAACTTTTTATAGAAATAAAGTTTTGACAAGATTTTTTATAAAAATAAAAGTTTGACAAAATTTCCGATAAAAATAAAATTTTGACAAAATTTTCTATAAAAATAAAATTTTGACAAAATTTCCTGTAGAACTAAAGTTTTGACAAAATTTCTCTATAGAAATAAAATTTTAACAAAATTTTCTACAGAAGTAAAGTTTTGACAAAATTTTATATTGAAATAAAGTTTTGACAAAATTTTATATTGAAATAAATTTAAAAAAAAAAAATTCTATAGAAATAAAATTTTGACAAAATTTTCTATAGAAATAAAATGTTGACAAAATTTCCCTATAGAATTAAAATTTTGACAAAATTTCCCCATAGAAAAAAATCTATAAAAATAAAATTTTGACAAAATTTTCTATAGAAATAAAATTTTGACAAAACTTTCTATAGAAATAAAATTTTGACAAGATTTTCGATAGAAATAAAATTTTGACAAGATTTTCTATAGAAATAAAATTTTGACAAAGTTTTCTATAAAAATAAAATTTTGACAAAATTTTCTATAAATATAAAATTTTGACAAAATTTTCTGTAGAACTAAAATCTTGACAAAATTTCTCTATAGAAATAAAATTTTGACAATATTTTCTACAGTAATATAATTTTGACAAAATTTTCTATAAAAATAAAATTTTGACAAAATTTCTATAGAAATAAAATTTTTAAAATATTTTCTATAGAAATATAATGTTGACAAAATATCCCTATGGAATTAACATTTTCACAAAATTTCCCTATAGAATTAAAATTTTGACAAAATTCCCCTAAAGAAAAAAAATTTTGACAAAATTTTCTATAGAAATAAAATTTTGACAATATTTTCTATAGAAATAAAATTAAAAAAAAATTCTATAGAAATAAAATTTTGACAAAATTGTCAATAGAAACATTTAGACAACGTGTTCCATAGAAATAATTTTTTTTAGATTATTTGTGGCTCGAGTGGCAACCGTGTCCCTATGTGCAACACCCTTTCCATTACAGCACCATCTATAGCAATAAAATTTTGTAGGTATAACAAACATTGTTGCATTTGCTGCAGTTAGTTGTAAAATGATGATGACACACATACATGCACAGAATAGCTCGCTTATTCGCTCGTAAACATGAAATATGTATGACACAATATCTGTTTGAGTGTGTGTGTGTGTGCGAATATATGTTGGCTCATATATGATTTCATTAACTTAATACCCATAACAGTTCATATTTAAAATGAATCACAAACAGAAGGTCTTTGCATTGGGAGTTGTACTAATCATATTCACTTTATTAACTTACACCCATGCACACACACAGGCACAAACGCACACACACACAAACCCATGGATACACTCCTATGGATAAATGGCGTTTTGCAATATGTCACCAATAGATATTTTATGTTGGCTGTTTCAACTATGACCATGTTCGGTGCCATATCAACTACAAGAATTTACACTCAGAGCATGTCAAAATATAATTGTATGGGGGCTTAGTTTGTTAGTGGCCTATTTTTATAAACGCAAACACACGTGGGTATGAACACACAAAAAGCAATATATCAATTATTTGATAATAAATTATAACCATAAATGTGATATATTTTCACCTTCATCCTAGATATAGATAATGTCTGTAATGAAAAATACTAGAATTTTATTTTTTTTTTAATTAAAAAAAAAAATAATTCTGCAAAATAAACAACAAAATAAAACTAATGTTCAACATAAATTTTTTTCTTGAAAACCTTTGTGATACAAATATTTGACGATGGTGAAATTGGAACCTGTGTTGTTTATTTTCTTCATTCATTCTAATAAATAACATCTCGATAAGTAGATAGAATGTTAAGCGTTGGTGTCATATTCACGACACTCGGGCCAAAAATGATCTACCAAATTTGGAAAAAAATTTACCAAACAGAAAATCTTAGAAATAAAATTTTGTGAAAATTTTATTACTATAGAAAATTCTGTCAAAATATTTTTCCTATAGAAATTTTTGTCAAAATTTTATTTATATAGAAATTTTTGTCAAAATTTACTATAAACAAGTATATACGGCCGTAAGTTCGGCCAAGCCGAATCTTAAATACCCACCACCATGAATCAAATATTAGGGTTTCCTTTGACATTTCAGGGGGGTTTGAGGATAAATCAAGCAGAGCAATTCAACCAATACACTTCCCGGAGATAAATTTAAAGATTTTACCTATGAAGACTATATCAGATTCTGGATTTGTAAGAACCATTTTTGTTTTAGAGGAATCATTAATATCTCTTGTAAGTGTGCAAGAAAATTATAAAATAACGTCTTGATTTGAAATCTTAAATCTGGAGATTTTCACCCGAGAAGTAAAATCTGGAAGTTTTACATTGAGTTTCAAGCAATTTTCATGATCGATGCGCCTTCTATACCCTCAAAAAGTGAAATTTCAGGCAAAAACTACGATTTCTAGAAACCCAAGGTGTTAAATCGTTCTTATGGGGGCTATACTAAAACACTGACCGATACTCACCATTTTCGGCGTATCTCTTTATGATCCAAAAATAATTCTAGATTTCGAATTTCATACAAATTGGATAAAAACTACGGTTTTTATAATCCCAAGAAATAAAATCGGGAGATTGGTCTATATGGGGGATATACCAAAACATGAACCAATACACGCCCTTTTCGGCAAACCTCTTTATGGTCCAAAGATACCTCCAGATTTCCAATTTCAGGCAAATTGGATAAAAACTTCGGATTCTAGAAGCCCAAGAAATAAAAACGGGAGATTGGTCTATACGGGGGATATACCAAAACATGGACCGATACTCACCATTTCTAGCACACCTCTTTATGATCCAAAAATACCTGCAGATTTCCAATTTCAGGCAAATTGGATAAAAACTTCGGATTCTAGAAGCCCAAGAAATAAAATCGTGAAATCGGTCTATATGGGGGCTATACCAAAACATGGACCGATACTCACCATTTTCGGCACGCTTATTTATGGTCCTAAAATACCTCTAGCTTTCCAATTTCAGGCAAATTGGATAAAAACTACGGTTTCTATAAGCCCAAGACCCCAAATCGGGAGGTCGGTTTATATGGGGACCATACCAAA
Organism: Haematobia irritans; assembly: GCF_050003625.1. NCBI lineage: Eukaryota > Metazoa > Arthropoda > Insecta > Diptera > Muscidae > Haematobia > Haematobia irritans. Next base: position 192,075,172 of record NC_134400.1, on the reverse strand, counting down.
ATATTGACCGATGCTCACCATTTCTGGCACACCTCTTTATGGTTCTAAAATACCTCTAGATTTCCAATTTCTGGTAAATTGAATAAAAACTGCGGATTCCAGAAGTCCAAGAAGTAAAATCGGTCTATATGGGGGCTATACCAAAACACGGACCGATACTCACCATTTTTGGCACACCTCTTTATGGTCATAAAATACCTCTAGATTTCAAATTTTAGTCAAATTTGATGAAAACTACGATTTCTATAAGCCCAAGACCCCAAAATCAGGAGGTCGGTCTATATGGGGACTATATCAAAACCTGGACCGATATAGCCCATCTTCGAACTTGACCTGCCTGCAGACAAAAGAAGAATCTGTGCCAAATTTCAGGACGATAGCGCCATTATTGAAGGCTGTAGCGTGATTGCAACAGACAGACGGACTGACGGCCATGCTTATATCGTCTTAGAATTTCTCCCAGATCAAGAATATATATACTTTATATAGTCGGAAATCGATATTTCGATGTGTTACAAACGAAATGACAAACTTATTATACCCCCGTAACCATTCTATAGTGGTGGGTATAAAAACTTTGTAGAAGGTTTTTTGATAGTCGTCTACTGCCTAAGCAAGTTTGCAAGCATATTTATTTTCCTTTGCCAAAGTGAAATCATCGATATCAGTGCAGTTGGCTGGGTTTGTTTTTGAGCGTGCTTCCTCTATCTTCCGACTACCAAAAAAACCCTTTTTCGGAGGGTTCAAGTGTAGTCCACTTTATGTTGAGTGAATTACCCGAATTTATGCTGATAATTGGTTGATAGTTTTGCTGCAAGTAGACGATGCTGATGAAGAATGTGGTAATTCCGAAACGTGCGTCCATCCAACCTTCTTGCAGTCTATAGGGCTTTGCCCCAATAAATTTGACAAACATTCTTTTCCTCTGTTGGTTAAGCTACACATTTAGTTTAGACAACGCAATGGTTTTAAGCTGAGATCAAAACAACAAATAAAATTTTATTTCTATAAAAAATGTTGTCAAAATATTTTCTATAGAATATTGTGTAAAAATATTTTTTCTATAGAATATTTTGTAAAAAAATTTTATCTATAGAAAATTTTGTCAAAATTTTATTTCTACAGAAAATGTTGTCAAAAATTTATTTCTATAAAAAATGTTGTCAAAATTTTAGTTCTATAAAAAATTTGTCAAAATTTTGTTTCTATAGAAAATGTTATCAAAATTTTATTTATATAGAAAATATCGTCAAAATGTTATTTCTACAGAAAATGTTGTACAAATTTCATTTCTATAGAAAATATCGTCAAAATTTTATTTCGATAGAAAATTTTGCTCAAATTTTATTTCTATAGAAAAGTTTGTCAAAAATATATTTCTATAGAAAATTTTGTCAACATTTTATTTGCATACAAAATTGTTGTCAAAATTTTATTAGCATAGACAATTTTGTCAATATTTTATTTCTATAGAATATTTTGTCAACATTTTATTTCCATAAAAAATGTTTTCAAAATGTTATTAGTATAGAAAATTTTGTTACAATTTTATTTCTATAGAAAATGTTGTCAAAATTTTATTTCTATTGAACTTTTTCTCAAAACTTTATTTCTATAGAATTTATTATCAAAATTTTATTTCTATAGAAAATTTTGTCAACATTTTGTCAAAATTGTGTTTCAATAGATTGTTTTTTTCAAAATATTATTTCTATAAAAAATTTCCTCAAAATTTTATTTCTATTGAACTTTTTCTCAAAACTTTATTTCTATAGAATTTATTATCAAAATTTTATTTCTATAGAAAATTTTGTCAACATTTTGTCAAAATTGTGTTTCAATAGATTGTTTTTTTCAAAATATTATTTCTATAAAAAATTTCCTCAAAATTTTATTTCTATTGAACTTTTTCTCAAAACTTTATTTCTATAGAATTTATTATCAAAATTTTATTTCTATAGAAAAATTTCTCCAAAAAAATGTATTTATAGAAACTTTTTCCAAAATTTTATTTCTATAGAGAATTAACAAAAAAAAAATATTACGAATTGTGTTGAGTGAAAATGTCCCTACATTGTGGCCCTAAGTCCTACAAGAAGCTAAATATTAGAAAAAACCTACATATAGGGAATTTCCCCTACTTCTTGCAACACTGGCTATAGATGATATTGCACCTACGGGGTTAGTATGCCACTAATATTGAGCCTATTATTAAAAAGGAGAAAATCTCTTAATTAGTGTGGGTAATAAATCCAAATTTGTAAAAAGCGAGCAATATTCTTATGTATTAGCTACAAGTACGTATAAATACGATCGGCTAGTACATCAAAATTTATAATTTGAGTAACATTGGTTAATAAATAAGAGTATTGTTGTCAAATTTGGGAAAGTCGAGCGATGCATATATATGGAAGCTATATGTAAATCTGAACCAACTTGCATAATATTTTGCGGGTTTGATTAATACCACAAAAGGTTACCTTGTGCAAAATTTGAGTAAGATCAGTTAAGAAAGAAGTCCTGTATGGTCAAACATAAGGTTATTAGGGGCGAATTTTTCAAAATCGGGTGATACATATATGGGAGCTATATCTACATCTGAACCGATTTCGATGAAATTTTGCACATATAGTTAGTACTATAGAGGACTTGATCTAGCTAACTTTGAGTAAGATCGGTTAATAAAGAAGGGTTCTATGGCGAAATTTGGGAAAATCGAGCTATACATATATATGGGAGCTATATCTCAATCTGAACCGATTTCGATGATTTTTTGCACTTATAGTTAGTGCTATAGAAGATAACATTTAGCCAACCTTGAGTAAGATCGGTTGATAAATAAGGGTTTTATGGCCAAATTTAAAAAAATAGGGCGGTACATATTTATGGGAGCTATATCTCAATCTGAACCGATTTCGATGATTTTTTGCACATATAGTAAGTGCTATAGAAGATTACATTTAGCCAACTTTGAGTAAGATCGGTGGATAAATAATGGTTTTGTGGCCAAATTTGGGATAATCGGACGATACATATGTATGAGAGCTATATCTAAATTTGAACCGATTTGGATGAAATTTTGCAGACTTGAAGGGCGACGAAAAAGATTATTTCTTGCAAAATTTGGTGACGATCCGTTTGTAAAAAAGCACAACGTAACCCCATTTGTCGAAATCGGGTGATACATATATATGGGAGATATATCTCAAATTGATGCGATTTCTTCCAAATTCAACAGCGTTCGTCCTTGTGCCCAAAAAATTCCCTGTACCAAATTCAAATCAAAATCGGTTAATAATTGCGACCGGAATCCTGTGAACAACAAATACATGGACAGACGAACGGACGGGCGGACACCAAGCGCTAGATCGACTCAGGAGGTGATTCTGAGTCGATCAGTATATATTTTATGGGGGTCTAAAATCAATATTTCTGGTAGGCACATGTTTTTGTGGTTTAGTGTATAAAAATTTTGTGCAAATTTTATTTCTATAAAAAATTTTGTCAAAATTTTATTTTCATAGAAAATTTTGTTAAAATTTTATTTCTATAAAAAAATTTGTACAAATTTTATTTCTACAGAAAATGTTGTTAACAGTTAATTAAACAATTTTGTCCAAATTTTATTTCTATCAAAAATTTTGTCAGAAGTTTATTTCCATAGAAAATTTTGTCAGAAGTTTATTTCTATAGAAAAATTTGTTAAGATTTTATTTCTATAGAAAATTTTGTCATAACTTTATTTCTATAGAAAATTTTGTTAAGATTTTATTTCTATAGAAAATTTTGTCAAAATTTAAATAAAAAATTTTTTCCAAATCTTATTTCAATAAAAAATTTTGTCAAAATTTTATTTTTATTGAGAATTTTATTTCCATAGAAAATTTTCTCAAAATTTTATTTCTATAAAAAATTCCAAATTTTCAAAAATATCCAAATTTTATTTCTATAAAAATTTTTGTCAGAAGTTTATTTTTATAGAAAATTTTGGCAAAATTTTACTACTAAAGAAAATTTTGTCCAAATTTTATTTCTATAGAAAATTTTGTCCAAATTTTATTTCTATAGAAAATTTTGTCCAAATTTTATTTCTATAAAAAATGTTGTCAGAAGTTTATTTCCATAGAAAATTTTGTTAAGATTTTATTTCTATAGAAAATGCTGTCAAAATTTTATTTCTTTAGAAAATTTTGTCAAAATTTTATTTCTATAAAAAAGTTTATCCATATTTTATTTCTATAGAAAAGTTTGTCAAAATTGTATAACTATAGAAAATTTTGTCCAAATTTTATTTCTACAGAAAATTTTTTGAAATAAAATTTTGCCAAAATTTCCCCTAGAAATAAAATTTTGTCAAATTTTCTACAGAAATAAAATTTTGACAACATTTTCTATAGAAATAAAATTTTGCCAAAATTTTCCCTAGAAATAAAATTTTGTCAAATTTTCTATAGTAATAAAATATGAAATGAATTTTCTAAAGAAGTAAAATTTTGCGAAATTTTTCTCAAGAAATAAACTGGTGACAAAATTTTCTAGAGAAATAAAATGTTTACAATATAGAAAAAACTTTTGACAAAATTTTCTATAGGAATATAATATCGACAAAATTTTTTACAGAAATACAATTTTGACGAAATTTTCTACAGAAATAAAATTTTAACAAAATTTTCTATAGAGATAATATTTTGACAAAAATTTACTATACAAAATAAAATTTTGAGAAATTTTTCTATAGCAATAAAACTTTGGGAAATTTTTCTATAAGAATAAAATTTTGCGAAAATTTTTATTTTTATAGAAAATTTTGTCTAAATTTTATTTCTATAAAAGATTTTCTCAAAAGGTTATTTTTATAGAAAATTTTGTAAAAATTTTATTTCTATAGAAAATTTTGTCAAAATTTTATTTCTATAGACAATTTTATCCAAACTTTGTTTCTGTACAAAATTTTGTCAAAATTTTATTTCTACAGATACTTTTGTAAAAAATTTCTACTGTAGAACATTTTTTCAAAATTGTATTTCTTTTTTTGCAATCGTTTTGTTTCGTTATTGTTGGTTTTGTTCTTTATGCATTGTTGTTGTTTTTTGATTTCAACTTAAAACCATGCATTGACTAAACTATAAGTGTAGCTTAACCAACAGAGGAAAAGAATGTTTGTCAAATTTATTTGGGCAAAGCCCTATAGACTGCAACATGGTTGGATGGACGCACGTTTCGGAATTACCACATTCCTCATCAGCATCCTCTACTTGCAGTAAAACTATCAACCAATTATCAGAATAAATTCAGGCAGTTCATTAAACTCAACAATGAATCACACTTGTACCTTCCGAAAAAAGGTTTTGCATGATAGTCGGCTTATGCCGAAATAAATTCGTACAAACATATCTCTTTTCCTTTGCCACTGTTAAATCATCGATTTGAGTGCAGTTGGCTGGGTTTATTTTGAGCGTGCTTCCTCTTTTTCATTCGTTTTGTTTTGTTATTGTTGGTTTTGTTCTTTAATCATTGTTGTTGTTTTTTGATTTCAGCTTAAAACCATGCATTGACTAAAGTACAAGTGTAGCTTAACCAACAGAGGAAAAGAATGTTTGTCAAATTTATTTGGGCAAAGCCCTATTGACTGCAATATGGTTGGATGAAAATAAATTTGACAAACATTCTTTTCCTCTGTTGGTTAAGCTACACTTGTAATTTAGTCAATGCATGGTTTTAAGCTGAAATCAAAAACCAACAACAAAATAGTATTTCTTAGAAAATTTTGTCAAATATTATTTCTATAGAAAATTCCGACATTTGTAGCTTTTGAACAATGAAATTAAACAACGACACGCATTGATGGATGGGTTGGATGTAATTAAAAAAGAGATATTCTGAGTTGTGGATCACTTTAGAACCGAATCTGCTAGACAATTAATAGCTAGGTTTGTGCATATTTCTTTTTTTTTTCAAAATAGTAGACTCCTGAAAGGTGAAATTAACTCACAGCAATTGATTAGTAAACTTGACATTAATGTTCCTTCACGTGTTACGCGACAATACATTCCATTGAAACTACCCGTCGTTAGAAATAATTACGAGGAACACAGTTCCTTTTACCGCCTCTGTAGACATTACAATGAATTTAGCAACGTATTTGATTTATCTGATCCGATTCATATTGTTAAACGAGTTTTGATACACGTCGTCCAGCATCGTACACCACTTTAAGCTTTGCCATGGAACTTCGTTATAATTCTACCTAAGTCTTTACCCCGTACCCTGGAAAATTGGCTGTCTCGAGAACTGTTCCAGTAAAATTCTCTCCTGTTCTGATCGCATCACTGTTCCTGCCTTCCAAGTTGTTCCTGCTAACCTATATCATCTGTCAGCAAATTGTTCCTGCCTCTACCGTTCTATTTGTCTCTTCAATTTACTGCTTCCTGATTTACTGTTTCCTGATTGTTGTCTCACCAATTCCTATAATCTGGTGGATTCGAATGTTCCTGTCACCAGCTTACATTTTTGTTCCCGTTTGTGACAATCCCGTTATTATGCCAACGTACACCAGTTTTTTTTCTTCTCAACTTCTTTTTTTCTGGTCCTAATTGTCACATTTTAAAGAAGTTGAGGCTATCTATTTTTGTTCATTTTATCCAGTTTTTTTATCGTTACATAATTTTTTTCTGGTCCGCATTTCTTGTTTAACGTTAAAGTATATATAAACCTATTGTACTAATGAATTTATCTTCAAGCTGGCTTACCATAGCTGAATGAATAAATAAATAAATAAAAATAAATAAATTTAAAAATCACTCTCTTCCTACTCGACTATCGTGAGACAATTATGTTGATGTTATTTTAGCTAAAATGTCAATTGGTCGTCAATAGAATTAAAACGGCTGTCACTGCAAAGGCCTTCAAACAAAGTTATTGAGTGACATTTACGCATTTAAACGAAGCAAAGCTCTATTTTCTTGACAAGCTATTAACGTAAAGTGTTCACATAACATCACAGAAGTGTTTCCTTCCATCGTTCCTTCCGCCCACTAAAGCACTACAAATTCCCATGACATGCTTCAAATTCTATGCTCTTGACTTTTAATACAAGTGATTTTTGAGTTGATGCCACTTGAAAATGCCGTCAAATTTATTTGGTGTGAAAAAAAAGGAAAAGGAAATTATTCACCCACTAGTATTCCAATTACGATTAATTAAATTTTAGTTTTGTATGTCATTAAGGAAAGTGGATTCTTTGAATTTTTAAAATATTAAGGGAATATGTTTTAACTTTTTTTTTTGCCAATGGATATTTTAATAAATTTATTTATTTATTTTTATTTTCATCATGTAATTTGAAGCCACTTAGCGGCCAATTTATATAAATTACAACGGACTACTAACTATGAATAAAGTTAGTAGTCCGTTGTAATTTATATAAATTGGCCGCTAAGTGGCTTCAAATTACATGATGAAAATAAAAACAAGTATATACGGCCGTAAGTTCAGCCAGGCCGAAGCTTATGTACCCTCCATCATAGATTGCGTAGAAACTTCTTCTAAACACTGCCATCCACAATCGAATTACTTAAGTTGCGGTAACGCTTGCCGATGGCAAGGTATCTTAAAACCTCCTAACACCATCTTCTAAATTGTATGTAAGTCCATACGTGGTATATATTAAATCAAAAAGATCGATCCAATACGTATATTATACAATACAAAGTAGACATAAAATTTTATCAAAATTTTCCACAGAAATAAAATTTTAACAAAATTTTCTATAGAAATAAAATTTTCACAAAATTTTCTATAGAAATAAAAATTTTGACAAAATTTTCTATAGAAAGAAAATTTTGACAAAAATTTCTACAGAAATAAAAAATAAAAAAAATAATTGTATAATTAGAAATAAAATTTTAACAAAATTTTCTATAGAAATAAACTTCTGACAAAATTTTCTATAGAAATAAAATCTTGGTAGATTATTTTTGGCTCGAGTGGCAACCATGATTATGAACCGAATAAAATTTGAACAAAATTTTCTGTAGAAATAAAATTTTGACAAAATTTTCTATAGAAATAAAATTTTGGTAGATTTTTGGCTCTAGTGGCAACCATGATTATGAACCGAAATGGACCAACTTTTGTGTGATTGGACCAATTTTGGTATGGTTGTTAGCGACCATATACTAACACCAGGTTCCTAATTTGAACCGGATCGGATGAATTTTGCTCCTCCAAAAGGCTCCGGAGGTCAAATCTGGAGAACGTTTTATATGAGGGCTATATATAATTATGGACCATATGGACCAATTCTGGCACGGTTGTTAAAGATCATATACTAACACCATGTTCCAAATTACAACCGGATTGGATGAAATTTGCTTCTCTTGGAGACTTCGCAAGCCAAATCTGGAGATCGGTATATATGGGGGCTATATATAATTATGAACCGATGTGGACCAATTTTTGCATGGTTGCTAGAGACCATATACCAATACCATGTACCAAATTTCAGCCGGATCGGATGCAATTTGCTTCTCTTTGAGGCTTCGCAAGCCAAATCTGGAGATCGGTTTATATGGGGTCTATATATAATTATGGACCGATGTGGACCAATTTTTGCATGGTTGTTAGAGACCATATACCAACATCGTGTACCAAATTTCAGCAGGATCGGATGAAATATGCTTCTCTTAGAGGCTCCACAAGCCAAATCTGGGGATCGGTTAATATGGGGGCTATATAATTATGGACCGATGTGGACCAATTTTTGCATGGTTCTTAGAGACCATGTACCAACACCATGTACCAAATTTCAGGCGGATCGGATGAAATTTGCTTCTCTTTTAGGCTCCGCAAGCGAAATCTGGGGATCGGTTTATATGGGGGCTATATATAATTATGGACCGATGTGGACCAATTTTTGCATGGTTGTTAGATACCATATACCAACACCATGTACCAAATTTTAGCCGGATCGAATGAAATATGCTTCTGTTAGAGGCTCCACAAACCAAATCTGAGGGTCCCTTTATATGGGGGCTATACGTAAAAGTGGACCGATATGGCCCATTTTCAATACCATCTGACCTACATCGATAACAACTACTTGTGCCAAGTTTCAAGTCGATAGCTTGTATCGTTCGGAAGTTAGCGTGATTTCAACAAACGGACGGACATGCTCAGATCGACTCAGAATTTCACCACGACCCAGAATATATATACTTTATGGGGTCTTAGAGCAATATTTCGATGTGTTACAAACGGAATGACAAAGTTAATATACCCCCATCCTATGATGGAGGGTATAATAAATAAATAAATAAATAAGTTTATTAAAATATCCATATTATTAAAATCAAAATTTCTGCAGATATGGCAAATTGCTTTAATTTTTTTAAATGAATTAAATTTTAGTGAAGAAAATTGCATTTAAAAAAATAATTACGTAGTATTAGTTTGAGTAGCTGTTGTTTGAATGATTGTGTGTGTTTGACTTTTGCTATATTGACATGGGGCAAAATAAATTGAGAGAGCATTGAATGACTGAGAGTGAGTAAATCCAATGATAGAATATGATTGCATTGTTTAGTGATAATATTTTGTTCAGAGAGTGTGATGGGTTGTTGTTTGTTATTTTAGGTTTCAAAATGATCTGTTAGTCGAACATTTTTTCCAAATGCGTAATTGGTAAAGGGCATTTAAAAAATTATATTCACAATTTATGTTTTTCCACAAAAAATTTCAAAAAAATCGGCACTTGATCGACTTTGCAACTTTTACCAAATTTGGAAAAGTCAATTATCGACTGTATAAACATAGTAGAAAATCGATTTTCGACCTCTGCGATTTGTGAAATGTTAACGTTCTTCTTTGGACTTCATTGTGAATTTTCTGTTTAACAAGACTTGTGGCGCATTCCACTTTCAATTCAAATTCGACGTTTTTATGTTCCAGTAATCGATTTCGACCAAAGTCAATAATTGATTTATCTTGCCTTTAGGTTATTACAAAAGCCTGCTTAAATTTTTCGTTGTTATACCCAGGGCTGTGGAATCGAGCCAATTTTGCTCGACTCCGACTCCAGCATTTTTCATCAGCTCGACTCCGACTCCGGAGTCGACTCCGGGTAATATAACTAAATCTAATTTTAATACCAATAATTTGTAGTTCTATTGTGGGGGTACCGTAAGTGGATCGATATAAAGTATTTAATTTAATTTATTTAATTATGTGTGCAAAAAAAGGTCTTAATTGCACATTAGATGCCAATTGAACTCTATATTTCAAATTTAGGGCAATGTTTAATAAATAAAATAATGATATAAATACCCATCATAATATGAGAAGATACCAACAGTATATGTATTTGTGGGCCTAAATTATTGATACTATCTCAAATCCTTTACATTTGTTGCGAGCTATATAAAGGTTTATATTCCCATATTCATGAATTTGAATCTGAATCGATTTAGACAAAATTGTATATACTTCTACAAAATCTATGTACTTAAAATTTTAATCTAACGTTATGGGACGTAACACAATTTTAACAAAAAATGCAAGGAAAGTCTAGAGTCGGGCGGGGCGATTATAATATACTCGGCACAACTTTGTATTTAGATCTACATTTTGATAAAATCTCAAATCAGACTTCTACAAAATCTCGGGCAATATTTGGGAAATATTTATAATTGTTTAGACAATTTCGCAAAAATGCATTTATGATTCATTCATTGAAAATTTTGAACATTTGAGTCATTTCTGCAAGTTTTCGACTTAGCAGTGAGTATCAGTGAACATACAATTTTGGAAAAATTTGTGTCTAGTAAATAAAATTTTGCAAAATTTTATATAGAAATCAAATTTTGACCAAATATATAGAAATCAAATTTTGACCAAATATATAGAAATAAAATTTTGAATAAAATTTGTATAGAAATAAAATTTGGCAAAATTTTTTATAGAAATAAAAGTTTGAAAAAATTATCAATAGAAATACAATTAAAAAAAAAATTGTGTAGCAAACAAAATTTTGCTAAAATTTTCTATAGAAATAAAATTTTGCAAAATATTCTATAGAAACAAAATTTTGACTAAATGTTCTATAGAAATAAAATTTTGTTTAAATTTTATATAGGAAAAAATATTTCTATAGTAATAAAATTTTGAATACATTTTTTATAGCAGTGAGTATCAGTGAGCATCTGTAAGAAAAAAATTTTTGAGAAAATTTGCTATAGAAATAAAATTTGACAATTTTTTCTCATAGAAATAAAATTTTGGAAAAATTATCAATAAAAATACAATTTTAAAAAAATTTTTGTGTAGTAAATAAAATTCTGCAAAATATACTACAGAAACACAATTTTGACTAAATTTTCTATAGAAACAAAATTTTGACAAAAATTTCTATGGAAATAAAATTTTGACCAAATTTTTTAATAAAAAAAATCTATTTAAAATTTTGGCAAAATTTTCTATAGAAATAAAATTATCAATAGAAATAAAATTTTGAAAAAATTTTTGTGTAACAAACAAAATTTTGCAAAATTTTCTATAGAAATAACATTTTGCAAAATATTCTATAGAAACAAAATTTTGAAATAAAATGTTGACTAAATTTTATATAGAAAAAAATATTTCTATAGTAATAAAATTTTGAATAAATTTTTTATAGAAATAAAATTTTGACGAAAATTTTTATAGAAATAAAATTTTGACAAAAAATTTTATAGAAATAACATTTTGACAAAATTTTCTATAAAAAACAACTTTGAAAAAATTTTCTGTCAATATTCAATATGTATATGGCCTTAAAATAAAATATAAAAAAAAATAATTTCGATTGTTCGAAATATTTCAAATAAATTGATATGAGCATTAAAATGGATCGATACAGCCCATTTGCTTGTCTAACATTCTAAGAAACATAAAAAGATAGCCGTAATTGGAAGTTGATTTTCATTTACAATCATGCTGTACATTGATCGAATGAATAACGCAATGGAAACTAATTTGCGTAAAAACTTGCTTAGTTACAAAAATGTGAAGTGTTTTAAAAACTTTGGTTTAGCCGGAGTCGGAGTCGAGCAAAATTTTTACGACTCCGACTCCAGCAAAATCTTCAGACTCCGACTCCGGCTCCACAGCCCTGGTTATACACCCTGCGCCACACTGTGGAACAGGGTATTATAAGTTAGTGCATATGTTTGCAACACCCAGAAGGAGACGAGATAGACACATGGTGCCTTTGGCAAAAATACTCAGGATGGGCTCCTGAGTCGATATAGCCATATCCGTCTGTCCGTGAACACATTTTTGTAATCAAAGTCTAGGTCCCAGTTTTAGTCCAATCGACTTCAAATTTGGCACAAGTATGTGTTTTGGTTCAGAATAGAATATGTAACGACAAAAAGGAAAAGTCTGAGACCCATCGTTTAGTATACCGATCATCTTAGAATTAAATTCTGAGTCGATTAGCGATGTCCGTCTGTCGGTCTGTCCGTCTGTCTGTCCGTCTATCTGTCTGTTCATGTATTTTTGTGCGCCAAATACAGGTCCCAGTTTAAGTCTGATCGTCCTCAAATTTGGCATAGGGTCGTTTTTTGGGACAAAGACAGTCGCTATTGATTTTGGAAAAAATCGGTTCAGATTTAGATAAAGCTGTCATATATATCTATCCCCGATCTGGTCATAATTGGCGTGTTTATCAACCGATGTTCTTCAAATTCAGTACATCCAAATATTTTATGAGTCTCGAAAAACATGCAAAATATAAGCTAAATCGGTTCAGATTTAGATATAGCTCCCATATATATCTTTCGTCCGATTTAGACTGATATGACCACAGAAGCCAAAGTTTACTACCGATTTTCGTGAAATTTTGCATAAAGAGTAGAATTGACATTCTACCAATGCTTGGTAAATTTGATTGAAATCGGTTCAGATTTAGATATAGCTCCCATATATATATATATATCTTTCGTCCGATTTGCACTTATATGGCCTCAAAAGCCAGAGTTTTGCCCTGACTTGCTTCAAATTTTGCACGAGAGGTACTTTTAACGATACTATTGTATGTGCCAAATATGGTCAAAATCGATTCAGATTTAGATACAGCTCCCATATATATCTCTCGTCCGATTTAAACTTACTCAAAATCCAGGGGTTTGCCGTGATTTGCTTCAAATTTCGCAAAAGGAGTACGTTTAGTAGTATCGGTAATTGTGCCAAATTTGGTTGAAATCGGTTCAGATTTAGATATGACTCCCATATATATCTTGCGTCCGATTTGCACTCATATGACCAGGGGGGCCAGTGTTATACTCCCATTTACGTGAAATTTCGCATCGATAGCAGAATTATTATTCTAATTATACATGCCAAATTTAGTCAAAATCGGTTTAGATTATATATAGCTCCCATATATACGTACACCACTGATGGGGAAATATGGTAGACTGTTACACATTTTAGACCCATTTTCAATGGAAGTTTCCTCCAATTAACTGGATAGCGTTAGCAGATTTAAATTTTAATTCTAGAGATTTTGTAGAAGTAAAAAAATTGTCTCATTTATATAGCTTCCAGCAAATGTGAAGTAGTTGGGATGGTAACACAAATTTTGGTCTACATAGGGGTGAAGGGTATAATATAGTCGGCCCCGCCCGACATTAGACTTTACTTACTTGTTATACCCTGCGCCATACTGTGGAACAGGGTATTATAAGTTAGTGCATATGTTTGTAACACCCAGAAGGAGACGAGATAGACACATGGTGTCTTTGGCAATAATGATCAGGGTGGGTCCCTGAGTCGAAATAACCATGTCCGTCTGTCCATCTGTCCGTCTGTCTGTGAACACATTTTTGTGATCAAAGTCTAGTGTGCATTTTTGTGATCAAAGTCTAGGTCGCAATTTAAGTCCAATCGCCTTCAAATTTGGCACATTTTCCTAATTTGGGTCAGAATAGAACCCTATTGATTTTGATAGAAATCGGTTCAGATTTAGATATAGCTCCCATATATATCTTTCGCCCGATATGGACTTATATGGCCCCAGAAGCCAGATTTTTGGCCGAATTTGTTTGAAATTTTGCACTAGGAGTACAATTAGTAGTATAATCAAGTGTGCAAAATTTGATTGAAATCGGTTCAGATTTAGATATAGACCCAATCGGTTCAGATTAAGATATAGCTCCCATATATATGTTTTTCCGATTTCGACAAAAATACCAACATTTTCCTTGTAAAATCGCCACTGCTTAGTCGAAAAGTTGTAAAAATGACTCTAATTTTCCTAAACTTCTAATACATATATATCGAGCGATAAATTATAAATAAACTTTGGCGAAGTTTCCTTAAAATTGCTTCAGATTTAAATGTTTCCCATATTTGTTTACTAACATTGTGTTCCACCATAGTGCATTAGCCAACTTAAATTTTGAGTCTAAAGATTTTGTAGAAGTCTATCAAATTCTGTCCAGATCGAGTGATATTTAAATGTATGTATTTGGTACAAACCCTTATATATAGCCCCCAACACATTTGACGGATGTGATATGGTATCGAAAATTTAGATCTACAAAGTGGTGCAGGGTATAATATAGTCGGCCCCGTCCGACATTAGACTTTACTTACTTGTTTTTTACTAAAATTGTGTTGCACCCTAGTGCATTAGCCGACATAAATTTTGAGTCTATAGATTTTGTAGAAGTCTATCAAATTCTGTCCAGATCGAGTGATATTTAAATGTATGTATTTGGGACAAACCTTTATATATAGCCCCCAACACATTTGACGGATGTGATATGGTATCGAAAATTTAGATCTACAAAGTGGTGCAGGGTATAATATAGTCGGCCCCGCCCGACTTTAGACTTTCCTTACTTGTTTTTTTTTTCTTTAAAAGTTTATTAAAATGTGCTACCAAATGTAAAAAAATTCGGAGTCACAAAATTGACTAATGCAAATTTGGAAAAAAGCGGAAAGTAAAAAAGCGCCTTTGCACTTTTTGAAATCGTAAATCATAATGTTTACCAAAACTTGGATTTATGAATTACAAACCCCAATTATATCCCCACCCTGTGGTGGTATTAAAAATCTAATTTATATATACATATCAAATTAAACTTTATTAAAATAAATGTTCTTAAATGAAAACAAAAATACATTTTATTAAATTAATAATAATTCTTTTGATTTCAGCTTAAAACTATGCGTTGACTAAATTAAATTAAATTGATAATTATAAATTTTCCAAGGAAGTCTTACTATATCTAGTAAACTCCTATGATGTATTCTTAATTGTTTTTTGCCTTGCTTTCAATTTCCAAAGCAATATTGAAAAAACTCAAGAAAAAAACTTCCCCTCTTCTATTTTTGCAATTTTTACAATTTTCAAAGAGAGTACCTTGTGGTGTCTTCCGTTTTCTAAACATCTGCTAACGAGTTATTTTTACACTTGATTAAATTTCGTTCACTTAACCAAAGAATCCAAATGAAATGAAAAGGAAAAAAACCGAGAATAGAAAATTGAAAGGAAATCACATGAGAAATTGTTCAACAAACGAAATGAAAGACACAAACATATTTCCGTCATATGCACTGTAGCAGCAGCAGTCGCTGAAGTGAACATCAAACTCAAAGGAAACTGTTTGAGGAACACCAAGTAAAAATATTGTCAAATTCGAAATGCATTTACCCTATGCCATTGATTTTTATCAACTGAATTGAACTTCAGGGTAATGAAACATTCAAGCCTGAGGAAGTGTAACATAGTGCACCCAGAGAAGGAATATGATCACCTCAAACATGTTTTAAGAGCAAAATGTTATTTTTGGGTGGTGACCATGTAACATGGTTTTCGCAACCTTGTTATTTTCTCGGAAATCATGTATCTGATTTCGGCAAGTAGGTTATATTTGACGAGAAAATAACATTTTAGTGACAAACATGTTACATGGTCACCATACAAAAATAAAATTTTGCTCTTGAAACATGTTTGAGGTGATCATATTCCTTCTCTGCGTGTGGGTTAGGGATTTTGACAAAATTTTCTATAGAAATAAAATGTTGACAAAATTTTCTATAGAAATAAAATTTGGACAAAATTTTCTATAGAAATAAAATTTTGACAAAATTTTTTATAGCAATAAAATGTTGACAAAATTTTCTATAGAAATAAAATTTTGAGAAAAATTTTCTATAGAAATAAAATTTTGACAAAATTTTCCACTAAAATAAAATTTTTATAAAATATTCTAGAGAAATAAAATTTTGATAAAATTTTCTAGAGAAACAACATTTTAACAAAACCTTCTTTAGAAATAAAATTTTTACAAAATCTTCTATAGAAATAAAATTTTGACAAAATTTTCTATAGAAGTAAAATTTTGACAAAATTTTCTATAGAAATAAAATTTAAACAAAATTTTTTACAGAAATAAAATATTGACAACATTTTCTACAGAAATAAAATATTGACAAAATTTTCTATAGAAATAAAATTTTGACAAAAATTTTTATAGAAATAAAATATTTACAAAATTTTCTATAGGAATAAAATTTTGACAAAAATTTTTATAGCAATAAAATGTTGACAAAATTGTCTATAGAAATAAAATTTTTATAAAATATTCTAGAGAAATAAAATTTTGATAAAATTTTCGATAGAAATAAAATTTTAAGAAAATTTTCTACACAAATAAAATTTTAAGAAAATTTTCTATACAAATAAAATTTTGATAAAATTTTCTAGAGAAATAACATTTTTACAAAATCTTCTATAGAAATAAAATTTTTACAAAAATTTTTACAGAAATAAAATTTTGAAAATTTTTTCTATAGAAATAAAATTTTGAGAAAAATTTTCTATAAAAATAACTTTTTGACAAAATTTTCTATAGAAGTGAAATATTGACAAAATTTTCTATATAAATAAAATTTTAAATTTTAAAATTTTCTATAGAAATAAAATTTTGACAAAATTTTCTATAGAAGTAAAATATTGACAAAATTTTCTATAGAAATAAAATTTTGACAAAATTTTCTATAGAAATAAAATTTTGACAAAATTTTCTATAGAAATAAAATTTTGACAAAATTTTCTAAAGAAATTAAATTTTGACAAAATTTTCTAGAGAAATAAACTTTTGATAAAATATTCTAGAGAAATAAAATTTTGATAAAATTTTCGATAGAAATAAAATTGTAAGAAAATTTTCTATACAAATAAAATTTTGATAAAATTTTCTAGAGAAACAACATTTTAACAAAATCTTCTATAGAAATAAAATTTTGACAAAATTTTCTATAAAAATAAAAATTTTTTGACAAAATTTTTAGAGAAATAAAATTTTGACAAAATTTCCTTTATAAATAAAATTGAAACAAAATTTTCGACAGAAATAAAATATTGGCAAAATGTTCTACAGAAACAAAAAATTTTTTGACAAAATTTTCTATAGAAATAAAATTTGACAAAATTTTCTATAGAAATAAAATTTTGACAATATTTTCTAAAGAAATTAAATTTTGCCAAAATTTTCTATAGAACTAATATTTTAACAAAATTTTCTATAGAACTAATATTTTAACAAAATTTTCTATAGAAATAAAATTTTGACTAAATTTTCTATAGAAATAAAATTTTGACTAAATTTTCTATAGAAATAAAATTTTGACAAAATTTTCTAGATAAATAAAATTTTGACAAAATTTTCTAGATAAATAAAATTTTGACAAAATTTTCTATAGAAATAAAATTTTGAGAAAAATTTTCTATAGAAATAGCTTTTTGACAAAATTTTCTAGAGAAATAAAATTTTGACAAAATTTTTTAGAGAAATAAAATTTTGACAAAATTCTCTAGAGAAATAAAATTTTGACAAAATTTTCTATAGAAATAAAATTTTGACAAAATTTTCTATAGAAATAAAATTTTGAGAACAATTTTCTATGGAAATAAAATTTTGACTAAATTTTCTATAAAAATAACATTTTGACAACATTTTCTAGAGAAATAAAATTTGACAAAATTTTCTATAGAAATAAAATTTTCACAAAGTTTTCTGGAGAAATAAAATTTTCACAAAATTTTCTATAGAAATAAAATTTTAGCAAAATTTTCTATAGAACTAATATTTTGACAAAATTTTCAACAGAAAAAAAACATTTGACAAAATTTTTATAGAAATAAAATGTTGACAAAATTTTCTATAGAAATAAAATTTTGACAAAATTTTCTATAGAAATAAAATTTAAACAAAATTTTGTACAGAAATAAAATATTGACAAAATTTTCTACAGAAATAAAATTTTTACAAAATTTTCTATATAAATAAAATTTTGTCCAAATTTTCTAAAGAAATTAAATTTTGACAAAATTTTCTAGAGAAATAACATTTTGATAAAATATTCTAGAGAAATAAAATTTTGATAAAATTTTCGATAGAAATAAAATTTTGATAAAATTTTCTATAGAACCGATATTTTGACAAAATATCAAAATATTTTCTATAGAAGTAAAATTTTGACAAAATTTTCTATAGAAATAAAATTTAAACAAAATTTTTTACAGAAATAAAATATTGACAACATTTTCTACAGAAATAAAATATTGACAAAATTTTCTATAGAAATAAAATTTTGACAAAAATTTTTATAGAAATAAAATATTTACAAAATTTTCTATAGGAATAAAATTTTGACAAAAATTTTTATAGCAATAAAATGTTGACAAAATTGTCTATAGAAATAAAATTTTTATAAAATATTCTAGAGAAATAAAATTTTGATAAAATTTTCGATAGAAATAAAATTTTAAGAAAATTTTCTACACAAATAAAATTTTAAGAAAATTTTCTATACAAATAAAATTTTGATAAAATTTTCTAGAGAAATAACATTTTTACAAAATCTTCTATAGAAATAAAATTTTTACAAAAATTTTTACAGAAATAAAATTTTGACAATTTTTTCTATAGAAATAAAATTTTGAGAAAAATTTTCTATAAAAATAACTTTTTGACAAAATTTTCTATAGAAGTGAAATATTGACAAAATTTTCTATATAAATAAAATTTTAAATTTTAAAATTTTCTATAGAAATAAAATTTTGACAAAATTTTCTATAGAAGTAAAATATTGACAAAATTTTCTATAGAAATAAAATTTTGACAAAATTTTCTATAGAAATAAAATTTTGACAAAATTTTCTATAGAAATAAAATTTTGACAAAATTTTCTAAAGAAATTAAATTTTGACAAAATTTTCTAGAGAAATAAACTTTTGATAAAATATTCTAGAGAAATAAAATTTTGATAAAATTTTCGATAGAAATAAAATTGTAAGAAAATTTTCTATACAAATAAAATTTTGATAAAATTTTCTAGAGAAACAACATTTTAACAAAATCTTCTATAGAACTAAAATTTTGACAAAATTTTCTATAAAAATAAAAATTTTTTGACAAAATTTTTAGAGAAATAAAATTTTGACAAAATTTCCTTTATAAATAAAATTGAAACAAAATTTTCGACAGAAATAAAATATTGGCAAAATGTTCTACAGAAACAAAAAATTTTTTGACAAAATTTTCTATAGAAATAAAATTTGACAAAATTTTCTATAGAAATAAAATTTTGACAATATTTTCTAAAGAAATTAAATTTTGCCAAAATTTTCTATAGAACTAATATTTTAACAAAATTTTCTATAGAACTAATATTTTAACAAAATTTTCTATAGAAATAAAATTTTGACTAAATTTTCTATAGAAATAAAATTTTGACTAAATTTTCTATAGAAATAAAATTTTGACAAAATTTTCTAGATAAATAAAATTTTGACAAAATTTTCTAGATAAATAAAATTTTGACAAAATTTTCTATAGAAATAAAATTTTGAGAAAAATTTTCTATAGAAATAGCTTTTTGACAAAATTTTCTAGAGAAATAAAATTTTGACAAAATTTTTTAGAGAAATAAAATTTTGACAAAATTCTCTAGAGAAATAAAATTTTGACAAAATTTTCTATAGAAATAAAATTTTGACAAAATTTTCTATAGAAATAAAATTTTGAGAACAATTTTCTATGGAAATAAAATTTTGACTAAATTTTCTATAAAAATAACATTTTGACAACATTTTCTAGAGAAATAAAATTTGACAAAATTTTCTATAGAAATAAAATTTTCACAAAGTTTTCTGGAGAAATAAAATTTTCACAAAATTTTCTATAGAAATAAAATTTTAGCAAAATTTTCTATAGAACTAATATTTTGACAAAATTTTCAACAGAAAAAAAACATTTGACAAAATTTTTATAGAAATAAAATGTTGACAAAATTTTCTATAGAAATAAAATTTTGACAAAATTTTCTATAGAAATAAAATTTAAACAAAATTTTGTACAGAAATAAAATATTGACAAAATTTTCTACAGAAATAAAATTTTTACAAAATTTTCTATATAAATAAAATTTTGTCCAAATTTTCTAAAGAAATTAAATTTTGACAAAATTTTCTAGAGAAATAACATTTTGATAAAATATTCTAGAGAAATAAAATTTTGATAAAATTTTCGATAGAAATAAAATTTTGATAAAATTTTCTATAGAACCGATATTTTGACAAAATTTTTTATAGAAATAAAATTTTCACAAAATTTTCTATAGAAATAAAATTTTAACAAAATTTTCTATAGAACTAATATTTTGACAAAATTTTCAATAGAAAAAAAAAACATTTGACAAAATTTTTATAGAAATAAAATTTTGACAAAATTTTCTATAGAAATAAAATTGTGACAAAATTTTCGATAGAAATAAAACTTAAACAAAATTTTGTACAGAAATAAAATATTGACAAAATTTTCTATAGAAATAAAATTTTGACAAAATTTTCTACAGAAATAAAATTTTGACAA
This sequence comes from Haematobia irritans, assembly GCF_050003625.1. NCBI lineage: Eukaryota > Metazoa > Arthropoda > Insecta > Diptera > Muscidae > Haematobia > Haematobia irritans. Next base: position 192,054,248 of record NC_134400.1, on the reverse strand, counting down.
AATTTTCTACAGAAATAAAATTTTGACAAAATTTTCGATATAAATAAAATTTTGACAAAATTTTCTAAAGAAATTAAATTTTGACAAAATTTTCTAGAGAAATAAAATTTTGATAAAAAATTCTAGAGAAATAAAATTTTGATAAAATTTTCGATAGAAATAAAATTTTAAGAAAATTTTCAATACGAATAAAATTTTAAGAAAATTTTCTATACAAATAAAATTCCGATAAAAAATTCTAGAGAAACAACATTTTAACAAAATCTTCTATAGAACTAAAATTTTGAAAAAAATTTCTATAGAAATAAAATTTTGCCAAAATTTTCTATTGAACTAATATTTTAACCAAATTTTCTACTGAAATAAAATTTTGACAAAATGTTCTATAGAAACAAAAAATTTTTTGACAAAATTTTTTAGAAATAAAATTTTGACAAAATTTTCTATAGAAATAAAATTTTGACAAAATTTTCTATAGAACTAATATTTTAACAAAATTTTCTATAGAAATAAAATTTTGACTAAATTTTCTATAGAAATACAATTTTGACAAAATTTTCTATAGAAATAAAATGTTGACAATTTTTTCTATAGAAATAAAATTTTGACTAAATTTTCTATAGAAATAAAAATTTTACAAAATTTTCTATAGAAATAAAATTTTGACAAAATTTTCTGTTGAAATAAAATTTTGACAAAATTTTCTATAGAAATAAAATGTTGACAAAATTTTCTATAGAAATAAAAATTTTACAAAATTTTCTATAGAAATAAAATTTTGACTAAAAAGAAACGAAATTTTGACAAAATTTTCTATAGTAATAAAATTTGTACAAAATTTTCTAGAGAAATTAAATGTTGATAAAATTTTCTATAGAAATAAAATGTTGATAAAATTTTCTATACACTGTTAGAAAAATATGTTTTTCATATGTTCCGATATAAACAAAATGAGTTTCGGGCACGATTTTAAACCACAATATATTTAAGTGCGAACATGTAATTTTCCAAAACTAACACTAAATGTTTGGGACATCTATGTTAATATGTTAGAATATATTATGTTTGGGGCATGAATGTTTCATAAAAATCATATGTGTGAATACAAACATATATAAATTTACAAATTTCAACTAAACATACATATGTTGTGATATTTTATTCAAAGCGACAGAGAGAGTATAGAGAGAAATAGATATGGAAACCGGGAGAGTTGACGAAAGATATCAATATAACACAGCAAAAGAGTCAAAAGAGAACAATTTCTGTGAAACCGCTTGTATGTTGTTTCGGAAAACTGTTTAATGATAAGGCCAAAAATTTTATATGTTTAAGTCTAAATATTATTTAATTTGAATAAAGAGAATATACATTCTGAACCAAGAGAATAGACATTTGAAAAACAAACAGCTTATGTTTTCGCCTTGAGAGCAGCATTTTATGTATGTGTGGACATGTGTTTTGTTTATCATTTTGGCATTATTTTTTTCTTGGTTCGTTAAAAGAAATCAGGGGTCTTCATAAAAATAACGAAAGGGCACTATACTCTTTTTAGAGTTGGGACGGTAAAATGAAATAAGGAGGAAATAGTGAAAAATTACACAGTAAAATGTAAAAAAACAAAGTTTAGTTTCTCTTTATTAAAAAGTAGTCCACGAGGAGTTGACGGACACCATCAAATATAAAAGCGGGCGACTTTTACAGCTAAAACAATTTAAAAAGTTTATTTTCTTTAAAATGAATTATTAAAGAAAAATAAAAGGAATTTTAGAGCGATGGTGTTAAATGCTAGTAAAAAACTGTTCACTCCTAAATAAATTTATGTTTATATTATAAAATTATGTTTGTATGTTTATACTCGACTCCACGTTCTTCTTTTGTTAGTTTTTGAATTCCTTCCAAATTTTAAAGTTTTGTACAAAAACAGTTTTTTATTACACGATTGTTATTTTTGCAATAAAAAATAATATTTTATCCAAAAATCATTCAATTTCGTTTATATCAAGCACTGTTACTGACTATAAATCTTTAATAACGCACATTTCGATGTTTCATTTAAAAAAATTAATATAGTATAAATATAAATGTGTAAATTAAAAAAAAAAAACAAAAACAAAAAAAATGTTCGGTCGGAGCAGGGATTGAACCTACGACCCTTTGCATGCAAGGCAGACATGCTAACCACTGCTCCACGTGGCAAACAAATGTATGTTTCTGTTAAATAATGTTATGTTTGCATGGGCTCGTGGGCGCTGCAAACTATGCTATATAAATGTAACTTAAAACGATAATTATCTACTGGTGACTATAACAGCTACGTAGCCCAGTGGATAGTGTGTTGGCTTACAAACTGTATGGTCCTCGGTTCGATTCTCCGTGCAGGCGAAAGGTAAAATTTAAAAAATTTATAAAAGTGAATAATTTCTTCAACATTAATTGTATTACAGAGAAAGGTGCCAATAACTAAAAAATTTCGTGGAAGTGAAAATTACGAGTATGTTAGGGAATGAGCACAATCGTGTTTGGGAAAAATTCTTCCAAGCATATAATATTTTTGGCTCAAAATGCTTCCAAACATATAATATGTTCACATAAAACAAACATATTAATGTTTCGGCAGTATGCAATAATATATGTGCTTCCTGCAAAATATGTTTGGAACATATGTTAAAGAAGCGATTTTTTTTGAGGGTGTAGAAATAAAATGTTGACAAAATTTTCTATAGAAATAAAATTTTGACTAAATTTTCTATAGAAATAAAATGTTGACAAAATTTTCTATAGAAATAAAATTTTGACTAAATTTTCTATAGAAATAAAATTTTGACAAAATTTTTTATAGAAATAAAATTTTGACAAAATTTTCTATAGAAATAAAAGTTTGACTAAATTTTCTAGAGAAATAAAATTTTGACAAAATTTTCTATAGAAATAAAATGTTGGCAAAATTTTCTAGAGAAATAAAATTTTGATAAAATATTCTAGATAAATAAAATTTTGATAAAATTCTCGATAGAAATAAAATTTTGATAAAATTTTCGATAGAAATAAAATGTTGATAAAATTCCATAGAGAAATAAAATTTTAACAAAATCTTCTATAGAAATAACATTTTGATAAATTTTTTTATAGAAAAAAGAGTTGTTGGGTTCAAACCCAGTTTTGGCCAAACACCAAAAAGTTTTTCAGCCGTGGATTATCCCCTCTCAGTAATGCTGGTGACATTTCTGAGTGTTTCCAGGCTTCTCTAAGTGATTGCACAGCAATGTAGAAGGCTGTTAGGAATCGGCTATAAAAAAGAGATCCGTTGTCATTGAGTTTAACATAGAATCGAGCAGCAATCAGAGATAAGAGAAGTTAACCACTGTGGAATTAAAATGTACTGAATAGTCTATGTGAGCCTGCAATATCGGGCTGCCACTATACCTAATGGAATCTATCAAACGGTTAAGGTAAGACTCAATGGTGAGCCACCGTAGATTTCTTGAGTGAGCCGATTTTTCGTGTGTCACGAATGAGAGTTTTCAGTATTTTTGTTAGTGACGAATTTCTGTTCGCGAATATGAGTGAGTATGTGTGAGTGTGAACTTGCTTAACTATGGATATTTATTTCACGAGTGTGAGTCCTTCCAAAAATATGGTGCCTGAGTATACGTGGGTACGAATTTTTCATCGTGAGTAAATGTCCGATATACTGTCAACAATCTTTCGTGCGGTAGTGTGGGCGACTCTGAGAACAGATCAAGCGATATACCTGGCAGGTGTGAACATGATTCATGAGGATACTGTAATTGAATCGGCGAAAAGCTTGAAGGTTTATCCTGTTCTCGAAGTTCGACCATCGCCCATAAGACCGAATAAAAGAGACAACCCATAGGCTACCATTGATCTAATTAAGATCATGCCAGTGGAGCCACCTCAATTCATATTACTCAGTGACTGATGGCAGTGTATCTGACGTGTGGTATGTGACCCTTGATTACAGAAGGAACACACGTCAGATACACCGTCATCAATCACTGAGATATAGGAATTGAGGTGGCTCTACTTGCCGGATCTTAGGTGGACCAATGCTAGGCTGGGGCTCTCTCCTATGCTATGGGAGGTGGTCGGACTCCGAGAGCAGGATCGATCTTCAAGCTTCTCACTATTTCAGCAACAGTATCCTCAAGAATTCTGTTCTAACCTGTCTGGTATGCTGCTTGTTCTAAAGGGTCCAAGTAAGAAGAGCAGCGTATCAAAATTTTGCTCGCGCATCGCGAAAGTCCGATCTACTCGCACGCAAAGCTGGCAAAATCGCTAAAAGTTGCCAAATCAACCGTAACAAATATAATTAAAGTGTTTGGGGAACGTTTGTCGACAGGCAGGAAGTCTGGATCGGGGGGAAATCGAAAACCGGAAGCCGCTGAGATGACAAAGAGACTTGCCTGTAGTTTCAAGCGAAACCCTAACCTCTCTCTCCGAGATGCCGCAAATAAGCTGGGTGTATCGTCTACAACCGTGCATCGAGCCCAAAAACGAGCCGGACTACCGACTTACAAGAAGGTAGTGACTCCAAATCGCGATGATAAACAAAATACGACGGCCAAAGCGCGATCCCGGAGGCTGTACACGACGATGCTGACGAGGTTTGACTGCGTGGTAATGGACGACGAAACCTACGTCAAAGCCGACTACAAGCAGCTTCCGTGACAGGAGTTTTATACGGCAAAAGGAATGGGAAAGGTAGCAGATATTTTCCAAGCACATAAAACTGTCAAAGTTCGCAAAGAAATATCTGGTTTGGCAAGCCATCTGTACCTGTGGCTTGAAAAGCAGCATTTTCATAGCTTCCGGGAGTGTCAACCAAGAAATTTACGTGAAAGAGTGTTTGAATAAACGTCTGCTGCCTTTCCTGAAGAAACACGGTTGTTCCGTACTGTTTTGGCCGGATTTGGCATCTTGCCATTACGGTAAAAAGGCCATGGAGTGGTACGCCGCCAACAACGTGCAGTTGGTTCCCAAGGACAAGAACCCTCCCAACACGCCAGAGGTCCGCCCAATGGAGAAATACTGGGCTATTGTCAAGCGGAACCTAAAGAAGACCAAAAAAACTGCTAAGGACGAGCAGTAGTTCAAGGCTGGCTTTCTGCGGCGAAGAAGGTGGACAAGGTGGCTGTACAAAATCTGATGGCAGGTGTCAAGCGTGAGGCCCGGCAATTCGGATTTGGTAAAGCGAAAGCCTAACTGAATATTTTTCCTGAATTTTATACTAATTGAACTTGAAAAAGAAATTTAATTTGATTTTTTAAATAAACGATTTCACCCATTTACACGCGTTTTCCCTTGACCAAATTTTGACCGTATCACCCTTTACCTGTATTCCGTTTGTGCCCGACGAAGTTGTAGTTATTTCTAGATTTAGTCCCTGATTCTAAGAACAGCAGGATTAGTATTTGTGTTTTAAATTGAGAGCTCCTCCAGCACTACATCTGAATGTAGGTAATTTTCTTATCCTTCAGAAAGAGAAGAAAATAAGTGTCATTCTAAAGAAGTTTCTGAGATACATCGTAATTTTAATGTGGCCACCTTTATGCCTATACTCACAAAATGCGGTGTCAACATTTGTTTTTCTTTGTGTTTCAAATATAGAAAGCTATAGAGTGCTTACATCCAAATGGTTGTATAGCGGGTCAAAAATTCGAAATATTTCCATATGTTCCAAACATTTTTGAAACTTTTAATAACATCCCTTTTTTTGGTAAAGCACATAAAAAGTTCCTGGAGTCATGAAGCCGATGTGCGTCAAAGGGACAATGGATAGGGTGTTCCATGCCCATTTACCTAACCCTTTGTTTGAAAACTTCCATAAAGTTAACCGAGCGCATGACATTTTTAGATTTTTGTTTGTTCTTCTTCTTTGATTTGTTTGTTTGCATTTGCTTCATAAATTGAACATAGTGTGCTGGTGTATGGCAACCAAAAGCGAACTGTGAGTGCAAGGAAACAAAATTCAATTCAATTGAATCTCTTCATAATCAATGGGGCAAACTTTCATTGTGCATTCGAATAAATGAAACTTTAATTGGATGGACGTTAAACGGCCGGAACACGTATCAAACGATGTTGGATATTGGTCCAAAAACAGAAAACAGAAAACAACAACGACATTCAATAGATGTGAATACTAATAAGATTTCAATCCAGTTAAAGGATTCTAATTATTGGTACAAGGCTCAGTGATTTCTAAGTACAGGAAATGATGAAGGATAAATACTGAAGTGGATAAGCGTAGCTATAGAATATGTTTGAAGTAAAGCATACATTCATGAAAATTTACATGTCGTTTTATGATTAAGAGTGGAAAACAAAATCATGGGAAAATTTTCAAATCAAGCATGCACTTTGGGGGTTTCTTTTTCCCAAAGAAAATGGGGGGGGGGGGGGGAATTTTAACAAATGTAAAACAAAAGTAATAGAAGAAAACATATTCGTCGCATTTAAAAGTTATCCCGTGCGTTTTAAGGAAATCCATGAAATTCAATTTGTTTCCTTATACTTACCTCTGGCTCCAATCCCACCTCCAACCATTCCAATAATGCCTAAGATAAGGTTTCATTTAATTATATCCATTTCAAATATAAAACATAATTTTAGGGAATGGTTTTCCACCAACCATACTAAAGTGTATATTTAGTATAAAAATTCTTGAAATTAGCTTCAATGTCGAAAAAATCTAGCAGAAGAGACCGTAAAATGTAAGAAAAACCAAGGAAACAAAAACCAAGGAAATCTATCAGCTATTGGTATAGCCATTAATCACAATGGGACCAGTAATCCATATTTATGGCATTTAATACAATATGAAGAATTGAAGAAAAACGGGGATGCCTAAAGGGTGATACGGTCAAAATTTGGTCAAGGGAAAACGCGTGTAAATCGGTGAAATCGTTTATTTAAAAAATCTAATTAAATTTCTTTTTTAAGTTTCTATGGAAATAATTATTTCTATGGAAATAAAATTTCGACAAAATTTCCAATCAACTAAAATTTTGCGAAAATTTTCTACAGAAATAAAATTTTGAGAAAATTTTCTATAGAAATAAAATTTTGAAAAAATGTTCTATAGAAATAAAATTTTGACAAAAGTTTCTATAGAAATAAAATTTTGACAAAATTTTCTATAGAAATAAAATTTTAACAAAATTTTCTATTAAAATAAAATTTTGAGAAAATGTTCTATCAAAATAAAGTTTTGACAAAATTTTCGATACAAATTCAAATTTTGACAAAATTTTCTATAAAAATAAAAATTTAACAAAATTTTCTATAGAAATAATATTTTAACAAAATTTTCTATAGAAACAAAATTTTGACAAAAGTTTCTATCGAAATAAAATTTTGACAAAATTTTCTATAAAAATAAAATTTTGAGAAAATGTTCTATCAAAATAAAGTTTTGACAAAATTTTCGATACAAATTCAAATTTTGACAAAATTTTCTACAAAAATAAAATTTTGACAAAATTTCCTATAGCAATAAAATGTTTTATAGAAATAAAATGTTGACAAAATTCGCTGTAGAGATAAAATTTTCTATTAAAATAAAATTTTGAGAAAATGAAATCAAAATAAAGTTTTGACAAAATTTTCGATACAAATTCAAATTTTGACGAAATTTTCTATAAAAATAAAATTTTGCCAAAATTTTCTATGGAAATAAAATTTTGACAAAAATTCTCTATAGAAATAAAATTTTGACAAAATTTTCTATAGAAATAAAATGTTGACAAAATTTTCTATAGAAATAAAATTTTGACAAAATTTTCTATAGAAATAAAATTTTAACAAAATTTTCTATTAAAATAAAATTTTGAGAAAATGTTCTATCAAAATAAAGTTTTGACAAAATTTTCGATACAAAATAAAATTTTGATAAAATTTTGTATAGAAATAAAATTTTAACAACATTTTCTATAGAAAAAACATTTTAACAAAATTTTCTATAGAAACAAAATTTTGACAAAAGTTTCTATCGAAATAAAATTTTGACAAAATTTTCTATAGATATAAAATTTTGACAAAATTTTCTATTAAAATAAAATTTTGAGAAAATGTTCTATCACAATAAAGTTTTGACAAAATTTTCGACCCAAAATAAAATTTTGATAAAACTTTGTATAGAAATAAACTTTTAACAACATTTTCTATAGAAATAACATTTTAACAAAATTTTCTATAGAAACAAAATTTTGACAAAAGTTTCTATCGAAATAAAATTTTGACAAAATTTTCTAAAGGGTCAAAATTTGGTCAAGGGAAAACGCGTGAAAATCGGTGAAATCGTTTATTTAAAAAATCAAATTAAATTTCTTTTTCAAGTTCAATTAGTATAAAATTCAGGAAAAATATTCAGTTAGGCTTTCGCTTTTCCAAATCCGAATTGCCGGGCCTCACGCTTGACACATGCCATCAGATTTTGTACACCTACCTTGTCCACCGTCTTCGCCGCAGAAAGCCAGTTTGCCTTGAACTGCTGCTCGTTCTTAGCAGTTTTTTTGGTCTTCTTTAGGTTCCGCTTGACAATAGCCCAGTATTTCTCAATTGTGCGGAGCTCTGGCGTGTTGGGAGGGTTCTTGTCCTTGGGAACCACCTGCACCTTGTTGGCGGCGTATCACTCAATGGCATTTTTACCGTAAGGGCAAGATGCCAAATCCGGCCAAAACAGTACGGAACAACCGTGTTTCTTCAGGAAAGGCAGCAGACGTTTATTCAAACACTCCTTCACGTAAATTTCTTGGAAGCTATGAAAATGCTGCTTTTCAAGCCACAGGTACTGATGGCTTGCCAAACCAGATATTTCTTTGCGAACTTTGACAGTTTTATGTGCTTGAAAATATCTGCTACCTTTCCCATTCCTTTTGCCGTATAAAACTCCTGTCCCGGAAGCTGCTTGTAGTCGGCTTTGACGTAGGTTTCGTCGTCCATTACCACGCAGTCAAACTTCGTCAGCATCGTCGTGTACAGCCTCCGCGATCGCGCTTTGGCCGTCGTATTTTGTTTATCATCGCTATTTGGAGTCACTACCTTCTTGTAAGTCGATAGTTCGGCTCGTGTTTTGGCTCGATGCACGGTTGTAGACGATACACCCAGCTTATTTGCGGCATCTCGGAGAGAGAGGTTAGGGTTTCGCTTGAAACTACCGGCAACTCTCTTTGTCGTCTCAGCGGCTTCCGGTTTTCGATTTCCCCCCGATCCAGACTTCCTGGCTGTCGACAAACGTTCCCCAAACACTTTAATTACATTTGTAACGGTTGATTTGGCAACTTTTAGCGATTTTGCCAGCTTTGCGTGCGAGTAGCTCGGATTTTCGCGATGCGCTAGCAAAATTTTGATACGCTGCTCTTCTTGCTTGGACGGCATTTTGACAACTGAAGAGTGAATTCCAAAATCAAAATAGGAGCAACATTCTACACACACACACACCTTCAAAATGAGGGGTGTTCAGGTTTTATAAATGCAAAATTGAAAGAAAAACGTCAAGTTTATATTTTGACCGTATCACCCTTTAGCCCTATATATAGCATTGTTCGATGGCAAACGCAATTTCAAGTTTCTAGGTCAGGCCGAAATTGCATACACATGAGCCTATGTTCAATCCCAGTCTCTCCCTTAGGTGGCAGTCCGGGGTATCAGGCTCACTTAGACTATTCAGTCCATTGTGATACCACAGTGGTGAACTTCTCTCTTATCACTGAGTGCTGTCCGATTCCATGTTAAGCTCAATGACAAGGGACCTCCTTTTTATAGCCGAGTCCGAACGGCGTTCCACATTCCAGTGAAACCACTTAGAGAAGCTTTGAAACCCTCAGAAATGTCACCAGCAGATAATCCACCGCTGAAAAACTTTTTGGTGTTCGGTCGTAGCTGGAATCGAACCCTCGACCTTGTGTATGCAAGGCGGGCATGCTAACCATTGCACCACGGTGGCTCCCATCTCTCTGGTTTATCTGCTCTCAGTAATGATGATAGCCTCTCGAAGCATTTCAAAGTCTCTCCAAGGGGTTTCGGACTCGTCTAAAAATTTGAGGTCTCTTATGATTGAGCCTAACGTAAAATCTGGAAACTCTCATTGATTCGAGAGATGATCGACATCTTTTGAATTCTTTCGCCTACATACAAAAAAATTGTTCTTTCCGCCAAAATTCATTTTATACCAACGAAGATTACTTTTCTTGCTAAATTTGTCGCCTTAAAGGCAATCAAATCCTCTATTTATGGCATCCAATGCATGTTTGTCCCTAAAGAACTTCGTTTGTGAGAAGAAAAATTCATTTTTACCTTAGCGGTGTCCGTAATTACAGAGACACTGTAACTATTTTCAATTATTTGATAAGTCAGGCCATCAGAAATGTAACATAAAGGGTCAGGGATTTTGATCGTTCGTTTCCATGGGAAAATTCGAACATATACTGGAGATCCGATTAGTTGCTATACATCCTTTGACGCCCTCTACAAGAGGGAAAAATTTCACTCCAGACGGCACTGACATTGCCAGTAGGAGCAGTGGTAAACTCATATTCCCTAAAGCTGAGTACTATGTTCACTTTTCAAGCTGAAAACCAGCTTGTTTTCACGGTTACTTTTTTTAATTAATTAATTTTGAAATATTAAAAACTTATTTGCAAACAATTCCTTGGATCTTTTCCATCCATTATTTGGCAAGACTCGATCAAAATATAATAGTCTTCATAAATATATTTGTACATTTAATTTAGTGTTTTGGTAAAAAAACCGAACATAGTACTCACCTTAAGGGAGAAAAATAGGTCCCAGTTAGCCTTACCGAAGTAAGGTTAGATGTAGTGACACAACGTTATTCACTTAGACTATTCAGTCCATGGTGATATCACAAAGGAAATTTTCGTTCTTGTCATTGAGTGCTGCCCGATTCCATGTTTAGATCAATGGCAAGGGACCTCAGTTTTATAACCGAAATCGAAGGGCTTTCCACATTCCGATAAAACTACTTAGAGAAGCTTTAAAATAATTAAAAAGTGTCACCAACTTTACTGAGAGGGGATAATCTACCGCTAAAAAACTTTTTGGTACTCGATCGAAGCTGGGATTGAACTCACCCCTATGCAAGGCGGGCATGTTAATCATTGCACCACGGTGGATCCCAAGTTTCTAAACATTCTCTTCTCGGGCACCGTTGGTCTGTTTCTCGAAAAATTTCACTCCAGACTGCGCTGACATCGCCAGTAGAAGCAGTGACAAACTCATACTCCGATACCTAGGAAAATAGCTCCCAGTTAGCCTTACCGAAGTTAGGTTAGGTGTAGTGACCGTCCGTTATTTCAGGGTTACTTAGACTATTCAGTCCATGCTAATACCACAGACGGGAAAATTTTCTCTTATCATTGAGAGCTGCCCCATTCCAAGTTCAGCTCAATTACATGCGACCTTCCTTTTGTAGACGAGATCCACATTCCGATAAAACCACTTAGAGAAGAAATACTCAGAAATGACACCAACATTACTGGGAGGCGATAATCCACCGCAGACAAACTTTTTGGTGATCGGTCGAAACTGAAATTCAACCCACCCCTTTTGTATCCAAGGCAGGCATGCTAATCATTGCACCACGGTAGCTCCCATATTGCTAAACACTCTCTTCTCAGGCACCTTTAACCTGTCTTTAGATAATTTTTCTTTCCGTCATTCTGAGGTGGTCAGAGTTCGACATGCTATGTCGTCTGTGCCACGAGGTCAGACCTCGCCATGGTAGCGGGGATAGGACACGAGTTTAGTTGTCTTCATTTAACACACAGAAATCCATGAAATCAACCTGATCGGCAATATATTCTCCCCTGGCATATCATTTAAGCTTTGCATTACTTTCATGATGTGTATTCAGATCGCCTAAGAGGATAGTTTGCCCGCTGCTGAGATATTGCATCAGTACTGGCTTATATCCTGCGTGCAAAACGATTCGCTAGGGATATATAGGCATTTATGCTCTTTATCTCCAATCGGGCGTCAGTCAGTGGTCAGTGGTATGGGCTTGAATTTCACTGAGTCGTGGGCAATGTATTCCACTCCGGCTTTCCTTTCTCTGTCTTGCTTAATAACAGTGTGGCAGGACCATCTGGCAAGACGATTCTGGACTGGAGAGTTTAGTCTCCCTGGGAATATGCTCCATGAAATCTCTCTTGTCAGCCCATTACAGCTTCACAGAAGCATCTTGGGGTTACTCAAAGGGTTCATATCAAAATAGATTGGTTGGGGCTGTCGCTTCCGGCCTTCTTGGAATGCACCGGTAAGGAAGAAACAACTATTGCTGTTGAGTATTGATTACTGTTGATGGATAGCTAAGATTGTTTGCTTATCTAGCAGTAGGTTCCAACAAATCCAAGACTGGCATGCTAATCATTAAACCACGGTGGCTCCCCAGTTTCTAAAGACTTTCTTCTCGAGCACCGTTAGTCGGTCGCTTGATCAATTTTTTGTTGCATGATTCTGAGGTGGTCAGAGTTCAAGCCATATTGTTTGTGCCACGAGGTCAGACCTCGCCATGGTAGCGGGGATTGGCCGTTACACGAGTCTAGCTGTCTTCATTTAATACACAGAAATCCTAAGAGGATAGTTTTGCCGGCTACAGAGGTATTGCATCAGTACTGGCTTACATCCTACGTGCATACCGATTCGTTTAGCATGCGTATGTCTGAATCCCACACCGTGACATCCAATGGGCGTCAGTCGTGATCAGTGGCATATGCCTGAAAACAGATGATCTGGCAAGACCATTCCTAATGGGTGACTAGTAGGGAAGATACGGGGTGTGTGGGAGCACACCATCCCCACCCGTCAAGGCACGGACAATTCGACATTACCGGCAGTAATTGTAGACGCTCAGTCCATCTAGTCCGTCCGCAATATATTTTCGACTCTCCCATACTGGCCACCCTCTTCACTTTTAGACTCCCTGAAATCTCTCTTATCAGCCCATTACAACTCCATAGAAGTTTCTGGGTATTACTTAAATGGTTCCTACCAAAATGGATTGGTTGGTTTTGACGCTTCTGGCCTACTTGTTTGTGCTGTAGAATGTTCTGGCAAGAAAGAGTCAACAATGGCTGTCGTGTATTGACTATTGTTGATGGATAGCCGAGATTGTTCGGTTATCTGGCAGTAAATTAAAACAAAAGGGATATGTTGGTCTAAAATCATGAGAGCTGAGCACCCCTGGTGTTGACAGATCACCGCATCGGTTTAGCTGCATACATAACTCTATACCCGCTATACTGATAGTTACGGACGGACTTGAACTAAGGCGTGGTGGATGTGGCTTTGAAACGGGAGTGGGTGGGCGTACATAGGTGGGACACTAGAAAGTAGCAGTATATTCTCCAACCTCCTAGCCGAGAACAGACTGAACATAAGTACCTCACTGGTCGGGGATCGCCGCCACAATGGAAGAGTATTCTGGCAAGACTTTGCTCAGGAAGGAAAACGGGAAGGGATAGAGATTGGGTTGGGGGATCGTTGAATAGGGTGTCATTGCAGTCCTTGGGCAAGGAGGGAACCCTTTTGTACAACACAGTATGTAGGGCCGACTGCATCCGAGTCGTTCTGGCTGTCGTGTATTGACTATTATTGATGGATAGCCGAGATTGTTCGGTTATCTGGCAGTAAATTACAACAAAAGGGGTATATTGGTCTACATTCATGAGGGCTGAGCACCCCTGGTGTTGACAGATCACCGTATCGGTTTAGCTGCATACATAACTCTATACCCAATATACTGTTAGTTACGGACGGACTTGAACTAAGGCGTGGTGGATGTGGCTTTGAAACGGGAGTGGGTGGACGTACATAGGTGGGACACTAGAAAGCAGCAGTATATTCTCCAACCTCCTAGCCGAGAACAGACTGAACATAAGTACCTCACTGGTCGGGGATCGCCGCCACAACGGAAGAGTATTCTGGCAAGACTTTGCTCAGGAAGCAAAACGGGAAGGGATAGAGATTGGGTTGGGAGATAGTTGAATAGGGTGTCATTGCAGTCCTTGGGCAAGGAGGAAACCCTTTTGTACAACACAGTATGTAGGGCCGACTGCATCCGAGTCGTTCTCGCTGTCGTTTAGAAAATTTGAATTTTTCTTATTTCTTTCTTTTCTTTCTTTCTTTTTCTGACGGAGTAAAGTTCGGTTGGAAAAATGGGTCGCCGTCCAGCGAGATGTTATCGTTACTGCAAAAATAAGCCATACCCAAAATCACGTTTCTGTCGTGGTGTACCCGATCCCAAAATTCGTATCTTCGATTTGGGCAGAAAGAAGGCTGGCGTAGAAGATTTCCTCTGTGCGAGCATTTAGTCTCTGACGAATATGAACAACTTAGCAGTGAAGCCTTGGAAGCTGGCCGCATTTGCTGCAACAAATACTTGGTGAAATTCTGCGGTAAGGATCAATTCCACATCCGTATGCGTTTGCATCCCTTCCACGTCATTCGCATCAATAAAATGTTATCGTGTGCCGGAGCTGATAGGCTCCAAACTGGAATGCGTGGTGCCTTCGGCAAACCCCAAGGTACTGTAGCCCGTGTACGCATTGGACAACCCATCATGTCGGTGCGTTCCAGTGACAGATACAAGGCTCAAGTTATTGAGGCTCTCCGTCGTGCCAAGTTCAAGTTCCCTGGTCGCCAAAAGATCTATGTCTCGAAGAAATGGGGTTTCACCAAATACGAACGTGAGCGTTACGAGGAATTGCGTGATGAGAACCGTTTCGAACCTGATGGTTGCAACGTTAAATACAGGCCAGAACATGGACCCATGGCTGCCTGGGAAAAGGCTCAACGTGATCTTTATGCTTAAATAACATGGTTTGGTGTATATGTGTCGCAAATTGTTGTTAAACAACAATGAAAGAAGGAACAACACAAGTGAACATCTTTTGTGAAATATATAGAAATTTGTTTAAATAAATAAAATTTTATAAAAAAAAAATATTTTATAATATTCCCTTCTATGACAATCTGTCGATTCTAAATTTAGTCAAGGCGGTTCGATTTAAACCTTTTTTAAATATTTTGCAAGTAAAGCTTCTTTATTTTTAGGGGATAACATTTCATATCTCACCCCCATAGTGATAGAAATAAACATCTCCAAGGTATAGCCTAAAGCTACCAAACACCAAAGGCCAAAGACAATTCTTAAAAAGATTAAGGTTGGTTTACGTTATGTGGCATTTTTGTTTTTGTTTTCGTTTTTTTTTTTGTTCCTTTCCCATGTATAACTGGCACCTATATCTACAACGTTCAGGCAATCAAGTCACGTTTCTATACCAAGATGAACTTCACATTGCGAAAAGTGTATCAAGCAAGTGAAAAGTAAGCAGATAAAAATGCTCAAATACAATCACTCACACTTTCTCACTCGTTCTTGCAGATACTCACACACACGTATATTATTCTTACCTGCACGCTCACAAAAAATCGCTTCTGTAACATATACTCCCAAACATATTTTGCTTCAAGCATATATATTTTTGGGTATTGCCCAAACATTTATATGTTTGATCTCTACCAATATATAATATGTTTGAAAGCATATTGGTCTAAACAATATATGTTTGGGTAGTCTAAGTTCCAAACATTTTGTATTTTTGCATCCAAATTCAATAATGTTGTCTTCCAAAAAACAATATGTTATTATGTGACCATATAATATGTTTGGAAGCATTTTGCACCCAAAAATATTATATGCTTAAAAAAAATTCTCCCAAACAATATTGTGCTCAAAATTTTACTTATTTATTTATATATTTACAATCATAATGAATTATGAAAATAAACAGGTAATATAGGTGCTAACAACATAGGTTTTCGACCTGAATGCTCAAAATTTTGTTTCTGCCCAGTTGTATATTCCCCGACATCTTTCTCACTTCCACGAGATTTTTTAGTTCTTAGCACCTTTTTCTGTAATACAAACATTGTAGAAGAAATTATTCAATTTTGTTTTTTATTTTTTTTTATTTTAATTTTACCTTTTGCCGGACGGGGATTCGAACAGCGGACCACACAGTTTGTAAGGATCAAAGAAGTAGCTGATCAATTGCCCAAGGAAAAATAAAATGTTAATTTTGTAATAACAAGCAACAACCACCAACTTAATTCAATATCGCTCCCTGTTAAATAGCGCTCCAAGCTACTAAACACATATATGTTTATAGGCTATTTCTAAATTAATATATGTTTGCATTCAAGCATATTATATTTACAAAAATTTTATGTCCCAAACATAATATGTTCTAACATATTAACATATATGTCCCAAACATGTTATGCTAGTTTATGAACATTATATGCTTGCACTCAAAAATATTGTGTTTAAAAATTTGTGTTCCAAACATATAATGTTTATAGCCAAACATATGAAAAACAGTCTTTTTCAACCGTGTGTGATTGCCGCAAACCTAAGAAATGGATCATTTAAGCTTTCTAGCCCACTTTGATAATGAAACACCTTAGGTAAGAGAAGCAAAAACAAAAAATAGTCCTTGTCCTGGTGGCTTATGTTTGCTTTCTTGAACGATGGCATTTTCTTCGTTTTTTTTTCTTATTTGATTTTTGGGTGAAAATAAAATGGAAAAGGTTTGCAATATGCATAGACCCCTAGAAAGGTGAATTAAACTGGTAAATTTTATGCGCGAACAGGCTTAAGTTTGAATTTATGGCCATCTCGCTTAGTGTGGTTATTCGAGGGACAGTGGTTTTATAAATCATGGTCGAAGTCGTGAACTACTCGTTTGTAATATATGGAAATATCAATCTCCCAACATATGGAGAACGATCTCAATATGTCCGTCCATCAGTTGGTATAGATACAGACTTCTGACAGATGTAATTCGACGATGAATTATTTCGGTCAAATTTCTGAAATACTCCATACGAAGCGATCGACAAATTTAATCCTTGTCTATCTTTTTTAGCTGACTATTTTAAAAATTCGGATCGGCGTTGATAATCTCTGCAAATTTTTGATATACATAGTAAAAATTGCAATCGGCTGAGAGCTGTTTATTGTTGATTGACATGTACTAATCTACCAGCAGACAAGGGAACAAACGATTCACTAGTCAGTCAGCATGCTCCAACCCACCAGAATGATTTAGATTGAAACTGAGTACCAACGCAATCCTCAAACAGTCTTGAGAGATACATATTATTGACATTTTGTAGCGGAAGGACTCGGAAAAGACATTGACAGAGAATTGGGACAACACAGCATCATACTGCTTGCTTTTTATTAGTCTATTGTTCTCCTTGTGGCTGATTGCTTATCGATTTAACTAAATTTCGTATTTATAAGCGTGTTAGGGTACTCGCTTTTGGGCGTGTAACACACACTAGCACTGAGACTTCTGATTCAACAGTTAAACCACTGATCTCGGGCGATGTATAGTTGAACATCTGAGATAACTCTATTTGCAATTACACAACTCAGACCTTCGGATCTACAGTTCCACAACTGAGACCTTAGTTTCTATACTCCCCCTACTGAGATCTTGTATATTTCTGTCACTGAGATCCACCGACCTATATTTCCGGCACTGAGATTTTTTGATCTTCAGTTCCACAAATAAGTCCTTCAGATCTATAGTTTTCACAACAGAAATCTTCGAATTTAGAATTTGATCACAGAGATGTCCGGCTTTCCACAATTGAGATCTTTAGATCTACAACGCCACCACTGAGGCCAACGGATCTACAATTTCACTTCTGCGATCTTCGAATCTACAGTTCTGAAACTGAGATCCTTCGATCTACAATTCCATCACTGAGATCTTCAGATATTGAGTTCCACTAATACTAAGAATTTCGGATCTACCGTTCCACTGCTGAGATCTTCAGCTTCACAGATCTACCAACGAGACTTTCAGCTGTACAGAACCACCACTGAGATTTGCGCTTCCACCACTGAGACCTTCGGATCTGCAGTTCTACCACTGAAATTTACCCATCTACAATTCCGCCACAGTTCCAGAATTGAGATCTTCGAGTCTGTAGTTTCTCATCTGAGATCTTTCCAAATTCAGTTCCACCAGAACTACAGATCTATAGTTAGACCAGTTTGACTTCTGATTTCCTGTTCCACCAGTGAGATCTTTGGATCTGCAGCTCCATCGCTGAAAATTCCGGATCTACAAGTTCGCCACAGAGATCTTCAGATTCACAATTTCGCAACTAAGATCTTCGAATTTACAGTTCCAGAACTTAGATTTTCAGATTTACATTTTTCCACTGTAATATTCAGAACTACAGTTCTGCCAGACAGCCCTTGGAATCTACAGTTCCACCACAGAATACTTCCGATGTACAGTTCCACCACTGAAGCCTTCACAAATACAATTATCCTATTGAGATCATCGGATCAGTACATCCGATTTCATCACTGCGATCTCCCGATGACATTTCTGCGATACACAGTTTCACCATAGAGACCTCCGGATCACAGTTCTTCCACTCAGATCTTCGAATGTAAAATTCCACCTTAGACCTACCGATGTACAGTTCAACCACAGATTTACAGTTCCACCACAGAGACTTGCGGATCCGCAATACTACAACTGAGTTCTTTCAATCCACAATTCCGACATAGAGAGACTGAGATCTTGCAAACTACAATCCCACAACTGAGATCTTCTGAAATTACATAACCGTCACTGAGATCTTCCGATATACAGTTCGCTTACAGAGACATTCGGAGATACACTTCCACTGCTGAGACTTCAGACAAAACTCCGTCAGAGAGACCTACGTCTCAGAGGTCCACCTTTCTATCTACAATGCCACCGTTGAGATCTTCGGTTCTACAGTTCCACCACTGTGATCGTCCCATCCACAATGTCATCACTAAAATCTTCTGAACTACAATTCCACCACTGAGATCTTCAAAGGTACAACTGTGATCTTTGGATCTACAGTTCCCCCACTTAGCTCTTCGGCATTCCATCACAGAGATTCTCCAATAAACAATTCCACCGCAGAGACATTAGTAGATACACGTCCACTGCTGAGACTTCAGATACACAGTTCCATCGCAGAGACATTCGTAGATATACTAGGTTAGGTTAGGTTAGGTGGCAGCCCGATGTATCAGGCTCACTTAGACTATTCAGCCCATTGTGATACCACATTGGTGAACTTCTCTCTTATCACTGAGTGCTGCCCGATTCCATGTTAAGCTCAATGACAAGGGACCTCCTTTTTATAGCGGAGTCCGAACGGCGTTCCACATCGCAGTGAAACCATTTAGAGAAGCTTTGAAATCCTCAGAAATGTCACCAGCATTACTGAGGTGGGATAATCCACCGAAAAACTTTTTGGTGTTCGGTCGAAGCAAGAATCGAACCCACGACCTTGTGTATGCAAGGCGGGCATGCTAACCATTGCACCACGGTGGCTCTCTAGCTATACTTCCACCGCTGAGATCTTCCGATGTACATTGCCACCACCGAGATCTTCGGATCTACAGTTCGACCACATAAATATTCCCATCTACAATGCCGTCACAAAATTTTTCTGAGCTACGATCCCACTACTGAGAGCTTCCGATGTACAGATCCACCGCAAAGACATTCGGAGATACACTTCTTCCTAAGAAACTTGAGATACACAGTTCCATTGCAGAAACCTTGTGATCTACACTTCCGCCACTGAAATATTCCGATGTACACTTCAACCACAGATATACAGTTCCACCGCAGAGACCTTCGGAACTGCAGTTCTACGGCTGATATCTCCCAATTCACAATTCCAACACAGAGATCTTCGGAGCGACTCTTCCACCACTCAGATCTTCCGACCTACAGAGATCTTTGATCCACTGAGATCATCGCGATCCCACCACTGAGATCCGCAGATAAACAATTCAACCGCCGAGACTTTCAGAGATACACTTCCAGCGCTGAGACTTCAGATACACAGTTCAATCTCAGAGACATTCGTAGAAACACTTCACCCACTGAAATCTTCCGAACTACAATCCCAAAACTAAGATCTTCCTACATACAGTTCCACCACAGAGACCTCCGGATCACAGTTCCAGCAATAAGGTCGTCGAAGGTACAATTCCACCACTGAGATCTTCCGATGTACAGTTCAACCACACAGAAAAAAATATCACCAGAATATTTCCAATTAAAAAGTTAATTGATGTTGAATGTTTTGCAATTAATAAATTAATTGATACAATTAACTTTTTAATCAAGATAGAAACATTAGGTTAATTAAGTCAATGAAAATTAATTGATAGAATTAACTTTTTAATCAAATTCAGAAGACTAAGTCAGTTAAAAAAGTGATAAACATTTCTTAATCAAAATAAAAACTCTAAGCCAATTCAGAAAGTAGTTGAAAATAGTTACCTTTTTAAATAAAAAATTAATTGGGGTTTGCATTCAAAATCAATTAAATTTTTAATTGAATCAATTAAAAAATTAATTGAAAATTGCTAATGACATCAATTAATTTTTTAATCAAGGATTTTTTCTATGCCCAATTAAAACTGTGATTGATACTATCATTTTCGTGATTGAAGACATTTCAATTAAAAAATTAATTGGATCAATTAATTTCGTGATTGAATCAGAAAAATATTTTTTTGAGTGCACAGAAATACAGTTCGACCGCAGAGAATCTTGGATCTATAGTTCTACCACAGAGATGTTCCTATCCACAATACCAACACTGAGATCTTCGGATCTGCTCTTCCACCACTAAGAGCTTCCGATCTACAATGCCTCAACTGAGATCATTGGATCTACAATCCTACCACTCAGACTTCAGATACACCGTTTCATCGCAGATACCTGCAGCAGAATCTTGCGCCAGCCGATTTCAAGCCGGCTTCGGCGAGCCGCCGACGGTATTTACGAGCTGCCACCGCCGAGATTTTTACGGCTGGAAACGGCTTAAAATAAGCCGCTGAATGAATTCACAAAGTCGCCGAAAAAATGCGTTTTTTTCGAAGTTTTTCAAAAAAGTGTAAGCTCTAAATTATTTTATAAGTTCGAAGGAATTTTTTTATTTATTTACTGTTCAGTTTTAATGAACATTTCATTCACATTTCACATTCATTTACTGTGAAAAAGTACCGTATTTACAGGGTAATTCTACTGTTTGCGTAGAGGACGCAATTACGTACTATTTTAGGTTCAATGTATGTATCGTAAAGTGAAAAGTGATGATCAGAAAACATTTTTGTTTCATTGAAGCCGCCGATATCGCCAAAATCTATCGCCTATGAGCCGGCTTCGAGCCGCCGCAGCGTATTTTTTGTCAGCCGCCGACCAAAAGTACTCGGCGCAAGTCTCGGATCTACAGTTCCACCACTAAAATCTTAGGTTAGGTTAGGTTAGGTTAGGTGGCAGCCCGATTTATCAGGCTCACTTAGACTATTCAGTCCATTGTGATGCCACATTGCTGAACTTCTCTTATCACTAAGTGCTGCCCGATTCCATGTTAAGCTCAATGACAAAACCACTAAAATCTTATAATCTACAATTCCAATCCTGAGATATTCTGATCTACTTAAAACTTTGGTACTATAGTTCCACCACAAAGGCCTTTGGATCCAC
The DNA here is from genome assembly GCF_050003625.1 of Haematobia irritans. Taxonomy (NCBI): domain Eukaryota; kingdom Metazoa; phylum Arthropoda; class Insecta; order Diptera; family Muscidae; genus Haematobia; species Haematobia irritans. Next base: position 192,032,622 of record NC_134400.1, on the reverse strand, counting down.
AGTGCCACCATTGTGACTTCCGAATCTACATTTCCACCACTGAGATCTTGCGATCTACATTGCCACCACAAATTCTTTGGATTACCACCACTGATATCTTCTAAACTACAATCATCCGATATATAGTTCCACCACAGACACTTTCGGATATATACTTTCACCACTGATACTTCAGATTCACAGTTTAATCGCAGAGACCTTCGCATCTATGGTTTAATCACTAATATCTTCCAATCAACAATTCCAACACTGAGGCCTTCTTATCTGCAGTTCCACCAAAGAGACTTTTGGATCTACAGTTCCACCATTGGGTCCTTTGAATCTACAATTCCATCACTGATATCTTCCGATCTACACTTCTACCTAACCTAACCTATCTTTAGGTTAGGTTAGGTTAGGTTAGGTGGCAGCCCGATGTATCAGGCTCACTTATACTATTTAGTCCATTGTGATACCACATTGGTGAACTTCTCTCTTATCACTGAGTGCTTTCCGATTCCATGTTAAGCTCAATGACAAGGGATCTCCATTTTATAGCCGAGTCCGAGCGGTGTTCCACATTGCAGTGAAATCACTTAGAGAAGCTTTGAAACCCTCAGAAATGTCACCAGCATTACTGAGGTGGGATAATCCACCGCTGAAAAACTTTTTGGTGTTCGGTCGAAGCGGGAATCGAACCCACGACCTTGTATATGCAAGGCGGGCATGCTAACCATTGCACCACGGTGGCTCCCTTTAGATCCGCAGTTTTACAACTGAGAATTTTCGATGTCCAATTTCCCTACTGATACCTTTATACAGAGTATCTTTTCCCCGTGTTTAGTGGCTTCTTACAAAAATCCTGTAGACGACTGAATTTATCTCGGCCACTGTGAAACCCCGTTAATCTTTAGGGACATTTAGGGAGCCACCGTGGTGCAATGGTTAGCATGCCCGCCTTGCATACACAAGGTCGTGGGTTCGATTCCTGCTACGACCGAACACCAAAAAGTTTTTCAGCGGTGGATTATCCCACCTCAGTAATGCTGGTGACATTTCTGAGGGTTACAAAGCTTCTCTAAGTGGTTTCACTGCAATGTGTAACGCCGTTCGGACTCGGCTATAAAAAGGAGGTCCCTTGTCATTGAGCTTAACATGGAATCGGGCAGCACTCAGTGATAAGAGAGAAGTTCACCACTGTGGTATCACAATGGACTGAATAGTCTAAGTGAGCCTGATACATCGGGCTGCCACATAACCTAACCTAACCTAGGGACATTTAAGTTGGGGATCTCTCGAACTTAGGAAGAAGTGATGATGAGATTTCAATCTGTTTTGATGGCTGATCCGAAGAACACGATTTGTCGTAGTCATCGACTTCCTCAACAATTTCCTAGCCTCTAAGGCCTTTAACTACGAGGGAATCTTAATTGTTATTCATTCGAACCACTGTATGTCACTTTTTTTGCCTTCTCTTCCACTTTGCCACATTTTGTTATCCATGTTTGAACATATGTTTTCGTGCTTTTTTTCTACTACAAAAATATTTCTCGACTGCGTGTTGAATAAATTTTGAAGTTTATTTTAAGATAAAAGAAATGAAAGTAGGACAAAAAAAAACGAAGTCTTGATTGGCATATTTATTTGGGAAAAAGTACAGCATGCTTGAAGTGACTTAAAGTGAAATGCGAAAACCAAATGTACGATACACGTACCCAAAAGCTTATTCTCATTTATTGCGCAACTAAACCAGGAAATGGGCAACTACTGCATGGAACACCGATAAGAATATATAATGGGGACATAAAATATATATTATATAGTAGAACATGTTTTTAACGTAAAAGGTCAGTAGGTAAATATTTCGCAAATCTCAGGTTCCAGATCATAATGTGCAATTATATCATATCCTCAAAACTAAAACAACCCTCACAGAAAGGGAAATGCAACCAACGACATTCAATTTTCAATTTTATTTGACTTTATTTAGTATCGTTGTCATTCCACATCCTATTTTAATAAGTCAAAATAATTCAGCTTTTATTTACTAAATTATATTGCATTAAAATTGAAATTGCAAATTATATGCAAATCTGAAAAGGCAGTAATTTGCCATTATTTATTGAATTATATCACATAAAATGTGACAAACTGAGCTGTCAATAAATAATTGAAACGCATATTGTTTAAATAGAATTCATTGTTATTTGATGATGATTAGTGTGCATGCATATGCATGTATTTATGTTAAATAAATAACCATAATAACTAAGCTATTAAAATAGGAATTTAGGGTGTTTACTACTATATTACAGAGATAATTAAATATCAAAATAACAAAAACACATGTGTCGATTTACCCAGGGCTATGCTGCAATATTTGCCGTAATAATTAAATACGAACGAAAGTTCGGCCCGTTCGATTGCGTATTAAATTCTACTAGATAATTATAATTATTTTAAGTAGTTGGCGGTTGTGAGGTAGTAAGTAGAAATTCCACTTAAAATTAATTGGTCGTGAAATTATGAAATCTAATTTAAATGTGGCTGATATGTATTGCAACTGACTTTAGGGTGCTATCATTACTAACATAAACCGCTAGCCAGACAGCTGACGGATTTTTTCCAATGACACGGCTAAGACCTCAGTTATACAGTTCCCCCAACAGAGACATTCGGAAATACACTTTAACGAGAGTCGAAACTTCAGATAAAGGGTCAATATAAACTTGACGTATTTCTTTCAATTTTGAATTTAAAAAACCTGAACACCCCTCATTTTGAAGGTGTGTGTGTGTGTAGAATGTTGCTCCTATTTTGATTTTGGAATTCACTCTTCAGTTGTCAAAATGCCGTACAAGCAAGAAGAGCAGCGTATAAAATTTTGCTCGCGCATCGCGAAAATCCGAGCTACTCGCACGAAAAAGCAGGCAAAATCGCTAAAAGTTGCCAAATCAACCGTAACAAATGTAATTAAAGTGTTTGGGGAACGTTTGTCGACAGCCAGGAAGTCTGGATCGGGGGGAAATCGAAAACCGGAAGCCGCTGAGACGACAAAGAGAGTTGCCGGTAGTTTCAAGCGAAACCCTAACCTCTCTCTCCGAGATGCCGCAAATAAGCTGGGTGTATCGTCTACAACCGTGCATCGAGCCAAAAAACGAGCCGAACTATCGACTTACAAGAAGGTAGTGACTCCAAATCGAGATGATAAACAAAATACGACGGCCAAAGCGCGATCGCGGAGACTGTACACGACGATGCTGACGAAGTTTGACTGCGTGGTAATAGACGACGAAACCTACGTCAAAGCCGACTACAAGCAGCTTCCGGGACAGGAGTAGCAAATATTTTCAAGCACATAAAACTGTAAAAGTTCGCAAAGAAATATCTGGTTTGGCAAGCCATCTGTATCTGTGGCTTGAAAAGCAGCATTTTCATAGCTTCCGGGACTGTCAACCAAGAAATTTACGTGAAAGGGTGTTTGAATAAACGTCTGCTTTCCTTTCCTGAAAGGCCATGGAGTGGTACGCCGCCAACAACGTGCAGGTGGTTCCCAAGGACAAGAACCCTCCCAACACGCCAGAGCTCCGCCCAATTGAGAAATACTGGGCTATTGTCAAGCGGAACATAAAGAAGACCAAAAAACTGATAAGGACGAGCAGCAGTTCAAGGCAAACTGGCTTTTTGCGGCGAAGAAGGTGGACAAGGTGGCTGTACAAAATCTGATGGCAGGTGTCAAGCGTGAGGCCCGGCAATTCGGATTTGGAAAAGCGAAAGCCTAACTGAATATTTTTCCTGAATTTTATACTAATTGAACTTGAAAAAGAAATTTAATTTGATTTTTTAAATAAACGATTTCACCGATTTACACGCGTTTTCCCTTGACCAAATTTTGACCGTATCACCCTTTACACAGTTCCACAGCAGAGACTTTCGGATATACAGTTCCACCACTAAGATCTTCCGATCTATAATGCTACTAATGATCTTTGGATCTACGGATTTATTTCAACGACACGGTTGAGACATCATTTGCCCCAACAGAGTCATACGGTGATACACTTCTACCGTTGAAACTTCAGCCACACAGTTCTATCGCAAAAATTTTCGGATCTACAGTTTTACCACTCAGATCTTCCGAACTACAATGCAACTAATGATCTTCGCAGGATCCTGATTTCTCAGTCTCATGTCGGTTGAAATACACATAAGCCGGTATTCTCCTTGTTGTGCGCTCTTACTTAATTTTTCCATCGTACCCTTCTTCTAGTCCAGGACCGCTGTGTCCTTAACGAATTCCCCAATTTGTTGTCAGCCCACCATTGGGATCTTCGGATCTGCAGTTCCCCCACTGAGATCTTCTGAACGACAGTCTCATCATTGAGATTGTCGCCATCCCACCGATGAGATCTTCGGATCTACAGTTTCTCCACAGAGACATTCGGAGATAGACTGTCACCGTTGAGACTTCAGATACACAGTCTCATCGCAGAGACCTACGGATATACAATTCCATCACTGCGATCTTCCGATTATCTTTGGATCTAACCACCAATTATCTTTGGATCTACACAAATTATCTTTGGATCTACATTTCCATTACTAAACCGCTAGCTAGACAGCTGACGGATTTTTTTCCATGACACGGCTGAGACCTCAGTTATACAGTTCCCCCAACAGAGACATTCGGAAATACACTTTAACGAGAGTCGAAACTTCAGATACACAGTTCCATAGCAGAGACTTTCGGATATACAGTTCCACCACTAAGATCTTCCGATCTATAATGCCACTAATGATCTTCGTATCTATGGATTTATTTCAACGACACGGCTGAAACTTCAGTTCCCCCAACAGAGACATACGGTGATACACTTCTACCGTTGAAACTTCCGACACACAGTTCTATCGCAAAGATTTTCGGATCCACAGTTCCAGCACTCAGATCTTCCGATCTACAATGCAACTAATGATCTTCGGAGACCTCAGTTATACAGTTCCTCCAACAGAGACATTCGGAAATACACTTTAACGAGAGTCGAAACTTCAGATACACAGTTCCATAGCAGAGACTTTCGGATATACAGTTCCACCACTAAGATCTTCCGATCTATAATGCCACTAATGATCTTTGGATCTACGGATTTATTTCAACAACACGGTTGAGACATCATTTCCCCGAACAGAGGCATACGGTGATACACTTCTACCGTTGAAACTTCAGCCACACAGTTCTATCGCAAAGATTTTCGGATCTACAGTTCCACCACTCAGATCTTCCGATCTACAATGCAACTAATGATCTTCGCAGCATCCTGATTTCTCCGTCTCATGTCGGTTGAAATACATATAAGCCGGTATTCTCCTTTTTGTGCGCTCTTACTTAATTTTTCCCTTCTTCTAGTCCAGGACCGCTGTGTCCTTAACGAATTCCCCAATTTGTTGTCAGCCCACCACTGGCATCTTCGGATCTGCAGTTTCCCCACTGAGATCTTCTGAACGACCACCGATGAGATCTTCGGATCTACAGTTTCTCCACAGAGACATTCGGATATAGACTTCAGATACACAGTCTCATAGCAGAGACCTACGGATATACAATTCCATCACTGCGATCTTCCGATATACAATGCCACCACTTATCTTTGGATCTACATTCCACCACGTTGATCTTCAAATCTACAGTTCTACCAGAAATGCCTTCAAATCAACCACAGATATACCATTCTAACATACAAAATTCCAGAAGAATAAACGGCAACAACACCAGGATTGGTCCAAAAAATGAAGGCAGGATATGGTTAGGTTAGGTTGAATGGAGAATCCAGGTTTCTTTGTCCCATGTCGGTTGAAATACACATAAGCCGGTATTCTCCTTGTTGTGCGCTCTTACTCATTTTCTCGATCGCTGTGGACTTTAACCGCTGTGTCTTTAACGAATTCCCAAATAATTTTTAGTCCACCACTGAGATCTTCGGATCTACAGTTGCCCCCAATGAGATTTTCCGAACTACAATCTTATCACTGAGATCTTCGCCATCCCACCACTGAGATCCTCCAACATTCAGATATTCGGAGATAGACTTTCATCGTTGAGACTTCATCGCAGAGACCTTCGGAACTACAATTCCATCACTACGATCTTCCGATGTATGATGCCAGCACTGATTTTCATATGTAAATTTCCAGATCACAATGGTTCTACCATACGGGCCTTCGAATATACCGTTCCACCGCAGAGAATTACGGAAAAATTAACTGCAATAACACTAGAAATGGTCCGCAAAATAAAGGCCGGATATGATTATGTTAAAATTCAAGGGTTCTCATACACTTATTTTATTCAAGGAAATTTGTTTCCTTAACGAATTCCCTAATTCGGACTCTGTTTCCAGCTCATCTCTTCACCGATAGGGTTAACTCTTTGCCTTGTAAAGGCAGGCGAGTGATAAAGGTTGTATTCCAAGGCCTCATCATCCTCAAAGCATGCTCTATATGCACCGTACTCGCCACAGATTCTAGGTGGCCGGTCCCGGTCCTCCCGGCAGTTGTCCTATTCTCCTTGAGTAGATCTCCAGACCATTTCTTCTCAGGGTCGCCCCATAGTGTTTCGTCGTCGTCCTTTCGACTGTTACATTGGTCGACATCGTATCCACTGTCTCTCGTGCCCATTCATCCAACATACCCCGCATTGTCCCGATTGGCTTTGATCGCTAAGTTGACTTCCCAATGTGTCCCAGCTCTTATCGCTAGTTCATTTATTTTTACGATTTACGAGCCACCGTGGTGCAATGGTTAGCATGCCCGCCTTGCATACACAAGGTCGTGGGTTCGATTCCTGCTTCGAAAGAACACCAAAAACAATTTTTGGCGGTGGATTATCCCACCTCAGTAATGCTGGTGACATTTCTGGGGGTTTCAAAGCTTCTCTAAGTGGTTTCACTGCAATGGGGAACGCCGTTCGGACTCGGCTATAAAAGAAGGTGCCTTGTCATTGAGCTTAACATGGAATCAGGCAGCACTCAGTGATAAGAGAGAAGTTCACCAATGTGGTATCACAATAGTCTAAGTGAGTGTGATACATCGGGCTAATGCCTCCATTGTCCTTCTGCTATCTATGAAAATGCTCACGTTTTGCGGACTCGTATTGTTTCTGAGGCATTCCGTTATGGCAAGCACTTCTGCCTGTAGGATTGTGTTGTGGTCCGAAAATCAGAATAGGACCTCGGTGTCTGGGCCTCCACATTTACGCCAACTTCCGTCCTCTCACCAATGTTCGATCCATCGATGCAGGAGTTTTTTTTTCCTTTGGTATCTGTTCTGGGGTTCCACGACTACCTTGATGGCATCATAATGTCCCACTCGTCAACCATAGCCACCTTAGGTATACGATCATGGATTGTTGCCACATTCGCCATTCATTTTTTAGTTTTGTGGCCTCATGTTATTTCCGAGGTAATTAACACCTTGCGTTGTGGCACGCTCTTCTGCCTGTAGGATTGGGCTCTACTCTGGTAATCAGAATACTTCCGCACCTCTTAACCATCTTCGATCCTTCGGTGTAACAGTCATTTCCCTTTGGGGTCCCATAAGCTCTGGGGTCCCATTCTCGCAGGACCATCTACTGGCATCAGAATGTCACACCAGGTAGCAGTGATATCTCAGGTATACAATCACGATTTCATGACCGCCTTGGTGGCATCGCTTTTGATCTGAACAGTTACGTGGGTGGCCATTATGAGAGATACTGGGTGTGCGGGAGCACCCGTCTAGCAACGAACAATTCCGCCAGGAATTGTAGACACGTAGTGTCAGTCCATTTACTCAACATTTTGACAGGCATACAACAAATATAGATTCTAGACGGACTAAATGGACAGACTACGCATCTACATTTCCTGACTGACTTGTCGAATTGTCCGTGTCTGAACGGTTGGGAGGTGTGCTCCCGCACACCCAGTATCTCCCACACTGGCCACTCACGTCACTCTGAACCTCTGTAGGTCCTAAGTCCAGTATCATTACCAAGGCTCTAGTTGACATGCCTCAGTTATGCCATGGCTATATGTCCATTGTAAAATTTCTGTGGTGCACTTCCTCTCCATCGATGTAACATACATAAGACTATGACTATGTCAGAATTGGCCTTAGTGCGCTCTCATATATCCAGTGCGTGACCTTTGGATTCAGGTCCCATTTAAACCCCACTGCTCTACTTCACAGTGCCCAACATCTGTAAGCTTTCTCACACCTCTCTTTAATGTGGCTCTTTCAGTTTCCAGTCTAACATTACTCCTAACGACTACATTTTATCAGACACTGGTATCGTCTTGCCAAACAAAAACGCTTCGCTATATTAGGCAATATTAGTCCTTCCAGTAAGTAGGCATAATTCTATATTATCCTGGATAATATTCAGCCCCTAAGTCTTGACCAGTCCTACGCTATCCCATTACCCTTTCTGCCCTGCTGCTTAGTCTGTTAGGATACGTTCCTTGAAGAAGTATTGTAACATCGTCGGCGTAACAGTCAGGTTCAAATACCTTCTTAGCTCAAATTCTTAGTAGTTGTCATGTCACAGTAGTAGAAAACTTGCTCGTGAGCCAGCGTTGCCACAATGAATTTATATTTTGGACCAACATTTTTCCAAAATTCGTACCAGCGAACCATTTTTCCAAATTAAATTAATATAATTTTAAAGTTAAAATTGTACTTCGATAGCAAAATTTTATTTCTATTAAAATTTTATTTCTATAGAAAATTTTGTCAAAATTTTAAATCTATAGAATATTTTGTCAAAATTTAAAATCTATAGAAAATTTTTTCCAAATTTTATTTCTATAGAAAATTTTGTCAAAATTTTATTTCTATAGACAATTTTGTCCAAATTCTGTTTCTATAGAAAATTTTGTGCAAATTTTATTTCTATAGAAAATTTTGTCAAAATTTAAAGAATTTTGAAAAAATCACCGATTTGACGAAAATGGACCAAAATCAACCTAATTCCATTTGGACCGACCGTCGGACCAAATTTAAAATTTAATAATTTTTTGGAAACATTTTGGTCCGATGGGACCAAAACGGTAACCCTGTCGTGAGCTGAAGATATCGTGAGAACAGATACAAAAAAATGAAAAATTGGATGAGTCATTGAAATTCCAAAAGTGTAAGAGAGCACAAAAAAGTTAGACTTGAAACAACCAAGGAGTTGCATCACTTTTACAAAGGTAGCCAGTTACCGAATTTGGTTTTCTGAAAATGTACACCTTCGATTTTCTGCCAGAACTCAAGGGCTTCCCATGATAATGGTGTAGGTCGCCGTAACAGCCGATGGTCGGTCCCCATTTGTATTCACGAAAAGGCAGATAATATCGGGACATTGACCTAAAGATAGAAAATATTAAAGTCCTGAGCCTACAAATATTTCGACCGCTAACCATGGACATTCCAGCAGGACTCCACTCGTATCCAGCACGAGCCAACCAAGAAAAGCTTACAAAGGAGGTTCCTATCTTAATTTGTAGCGTGCAATAGGCACCAAACTTTTCGGATCTCAAGCATTTGGATCACAAAATCACCCTTCACAAAATTTTCTGAAAAAATCGGTCAAATTGATACAGCCGATAGGGGCTGCTACAGACACATTTCGTCTACCAGATCCACTGTGATATCCCAATTGATGAAGTTTCATTATATCGATAAGCCCTGATTGATGACATGTTAATCTTAAGAGAAATTGATCAACACCCAGGACTGGTACAGGACAGGACTACTCGCTGATGTATATGAACCTTTCCTAGTTCTGGTCAAAACGCAAGGAAGGGATCGGTCACTTTAACATGAGTTTGTCATCATCAATTTACACTTTAGGACACGACTTGGACTTACTCCAACGGACACGTAAACTGATTCATTTATTTGTTTGCCACTATCATACTGTGATAACTTCTGCAGGCTTCAACTTCATTTTTTCGGCATAATGTCTACTAGGAAGTTTCTTATCAGTGCGATTTATTACTCATCAGACATAATGTCTGACTATTGGGCGAGCCAAGTTTTTCTTCCTTAAACCAATCCATCGAAGACGATGGATGGATGAAAAAAATACCTTTAAACTTTGGCAAACATGTAAACCAATACATGTTACACAAAAGAAAATTGACAAACAAAGGAGATTGGAAAAACTTTTTAACATTGGCAAAAAGGAAAATCAAACAAAAAATTTTACTGCATACTTTTGGGGAGTAACCAGTCATATTTAACACAGAAAAACGTCATAGAAGAGCATTACTTCACTGCAAAAAAAATCCATAAAAACAACACCCACTGAAATGAAGATTAAATCAAATAAAAGGATTAAGCTTACCTGGGTTGCCTTTTATATCTTCGGATAAGAGAACAAAAACAAATACTATTCAAAGAAAATCACTCTAATGTTTTGCAAAATATTTTCCATTAATATATATGAAGTTTTACATGCATTAGAACACAATTTCCTAAAGACTTTTGGCACTCCGATTGAGGTATTATCACGCTTCTTCAGCTATCGGAAACCGTTTACCTCTCAGTTTTATTTTATTTACCGGAATAGAACGAAGTCATTCGGTGTTAAGTCAGGATTATAGGGTAGATGACCCATCAATTTGATGTTGTGTAGATTTTCCGAATGCAGAAATATTAAATGCACCCTCGATATTATGATCAAGTTTGTGAATATGGGCCGATACATTATTTCTATAGAAAATTTTGTCCAAATTTTACTACTATAAAAAATTTTCTCATATTTTAAATTCTATAGAAAATTTTGTCAAAATTTTAATTCTACCGACAATTTTATCAAAATTTTATTTCAATAGAAAATTTTGTCAAAATTTTATTTCTATAGGAAATTTTTTCAAAATTTTATTTCTATAGAAAACTTTGTCAAAACTTTATTTTTCTAAAAAATTTTCTCAAAACTTTATTTTTATAGAAAATTTTCTCAAAATTTTAATTCTATAGAAAATTTTGTTAGAATTTCATTTCTATAGAAAATTTTGTCAAATTTTTATTTCTATAAAAAATTTTGTCAAAATTTTATTTCTGCAAGAACATTTTGTCAAAATTTTATTTCTATAGAAAATTTTATCAAAATTTTATTTCTATACAAAATTTTTTCAAGATTTTATTGTTATAGAAAATGTTGTCAAAATTTTATTTCTATAGAAAATTTTCACAATTTTTTGTCTTTGTAGAAAATTTTCTAAAAATGTAATTTTTAATAGAAAATTTAGTCAAAATGTAATTTTTATAGAAAATTTAGCCAAAAGCTTTATTTCTAGTCAAAATGTAATTTTTATAGAAAATTTTGTCAAAACTTTATTTCTGTAGAAAATTTTGATAAAACTTTATTTCTATAAAAAATTTTCTCAATATTTTATTTTTATAGAAAATTTTCTCAAAATTTTAATTCTACAGAAAATTTTGTAAAAATTTCACTTCTATAGAAAATTTTGTCAAATTTTTATTTCTATAAAAGATTTTGTCAAAATTTTATTTCTGTAGAACATTTTGTCAAATTTTTATCAAAATGTTATTTCTATAGAAAATTTTGTCAAAATTTTATTGCTATAGAAAATTTTGTCAAATTTTTATTTCTATAGAAAATTTTGTTAAAATTGTATTTCTGCAAGAACATTTTGTCCAAATTTTATTTCTATAGAACATTTTGTCAAAATTTTAATTCTACAGACAATTTTATCAAAATTTTATTTCAATAGAAAATTTTGTCAAAATTTTATTTCTACAGAAAATTTTGTCAACATTTTAATTCTACAGACAATTTTATCAAAATTTTATTTCAATAGAAAATTTTGTCAAAATTTTATTTCTATAGGAAATTTTTTGAAAATTTTATTTCTATAGAAAACTTTGTCAAAACTTTATTTTTCTAAAAAAAATTCTCAAAATTTTATTTTTATAGAAAATTTTCTCAAAATTTTAATTCTATAGAAAATTTTGTCAAAATTTCATTTCTATAGAAAATTTTGTCAAATTTTTATTTCTATAAAAAAATTTTGTTTAAAATTTTATTTCTGCAAGAACATTTTGTCAAAATTTTATTTCTATAGAAAATTTTGTCAAGATTTTATTGGTATAGAAAATTTTGTCAAAATTTTATTTCTATAGAAAATTTTCACAATTTTTTGTCTTTGTAGAAAGTTTTCTAAAAAATTAATTTTTATAGAAAATTTATTCAAAATGTAATTTTTATAGAAAATTTAGCCAAAAACTTTATTTCTAGTCAAAATGTATTTTTTATAGAAAATTTTGTCAAAACTTTATTTCTATAGAAAATTTCACAAAATTTTATTTTTGTAGAAAATTTTGATAAAACTTTATTGCTATAAAAAATTTTCTCAATATTTTATTTTTATAGAAAATGTTCTCAAAATTTTAATTTATAAAAAATATAAAAATTAAATTTTGAGAATATTTAATTTTTATAGAAAATTTAGTCAAAATGTAATTTTTATAGAAAATTTAGCCAAAACTTTATTTCTATTGAAAATTTTCACAAAATTTTATTTTTGTAGAAAATGTTGATAAAACTTTATTCCTATAAAAGATTTTCTCCATATTTTATTTTTATAGAAAATTTTCACAAAATTTTAATTCTATAGAAAATTTTGTCAACATTTTATTTCCATAGAAAATTTTGTCAAATTTTTATTTCCATAAAAGATTTTGTCAAAATTTTATTTCTGCAAAACATTTTGTCAAATTTTTATCAAAATTTTATTTACATACAAAATTTTGTCAAAATTTCATTTCTATAGAACATTTTGTCAAAATTTTATTTCTATAGAAAATTTTGTTAAAATTTTATTTCTGCAAGAACATTTTGTCAAAATTTTATTTCTATAGAAAATTTTATCAAAATTTTATTCCTATAGAAAATTTTATCAACATTTTATTTCTATAGAAAATTTTCACAAAATTTTATTTTTGTAGAAAATTTTCTCAAAATTTAATTTTTATAGAAAATTTAGTCAAAATGTAATTTTTATAGAAAATTTAGCCAAAACTTTATTTCTAAAGAAAATTTTCACAAAATTTTATTTTTGTAGAAAATTTTGATAAAACTGTATTTCTATAAAAAAAATTTCTCAATATTTTATTGTTATAGAAAATTTTCTCAATATTTTACTTCTATAGAAAATTTTGTCAAAATTTCATTTCCGTAGAAAATTTTGTCAAATTCTTATTACTATAAAAGATTTTGTCCAAATTTTATTTCTGCAGAACATTTTGTCAAATTTTTATCAAAATTTTATTTATATACAAAATTTAGTCAAGATTTTATTATACCCTGCGCCACACTGTGGAACAGGGTATTATAAGTTAGTGCAAATGTTTGCAACACCCAGAAGGAGACAAGATAGACACATGGTGTCTTTGGCAAAAATGCTCAGGGTGAGCTCCCGAGTCGATATAGCCATGTCCGTCTATCCGTCTGTCCGTGAACAGAGTTTTACCCAGATTTGCTTGAAATTTTGGACAAACATAACACTTGGTCGTATAGTCAAGTGTGCAAAATTTGATTGATATCGGTTCAGATTTAGATATAGCTTCCATATATATCTTTCGCCCGATATGGACTTATATTGCCCCAGAAGCCAGATTTTTGGCCGAATTTAGTTAAAATTTTGCACTAGGAGTACAATTAGTAATATAGTCATGTGTGCCAAATTTGATTGAAATCTGTTCAGATTTAGATATATCTCCCATATATATATATATATATGTATATATATATATATATATATATATATATATATATATATATATATATATATATATATATATATATATATATATATATATATATATATATATATATATATATATATATATATATATATATATATATATATATATATATATATATATATATATATATATATATATATATATATATATATATTTATATATTTATATATATATATATATATATGTTTTTCCGATTTCGACAAAAATGGTCAAAATACCAACATTTTCCTTGTAAAATCGCCACTCTAATTTTCCTAAACTT